>NC_092809.1:114270028-114941639 GCF_040954645.1 Diabrotica undecimpunctata
TTCTTCGATATGATGGGACATTAAATTTTACGTCGAAAAATTCGACCCATCTGTTCAAGATTGAAGCCGTATCATTTAGGATATTTTCCTCTTCGTCCTTGCAGTTTCCTATTCTTGGCTTAAGCTATAATCATTTTGTTTAGATTTCTGTAGAACTTTCGAGTTTTGTTTTGGTTTCTTAGCCCTTTTATATTTTCTAACTGCTGTTCCCCAAATTGCCTTTTTTTCTCTCTTGTAATCTTTTTTTTTTTTGGTCTTATCTGGTATTATTTCTTTGCTCTTTTTGTGCATTCTACTTGCTTTGTCAAAGAAAAAATAAGCTTCACGCTACTCTAGGTAGAGACCACCGTGACTAAATTCACAAGAAAAGCAATGACGGATACTTGAAGAACACTCAAGGCGGGAAAATCGCCCGCACCTGCGAAGATAGCACGCGAGATAATAAAAATCATTATTAAGAAAAAGATCCAATGGGTACAGGATACAACCTTCTAAGAGAGCAAGAGATTCCAAAACCAGGAAGAAAATTATAGTAGCCTGGGATGTTCAGACCTATATGCATATTAAATACCTCAGGCAAGGTCATTAATATTTTTAGCCGGGAGGCGTACATAGAGGGAACTGAGCCCTCAGCTAGCGGCCGAGATGATTGAGGCTACGATCGTCCAAGATCCGAGGACCAAAGACTATATAGTTTTTGTCCTGAAGAGACAAAGGATCATATCTGCCAAAAAAGTTAAATATTGGAAGTAGTCCTAAATGCGATGCATAGAGTATAGGAGAGCAGTTTGTGCCCTGGCCCGCACAGCAGACTTACTTTATTGTGATCTGCCAGTTGCTTGAGGTATTAGTTGAAGTTGAAAGCGACTCAGTATTGAACATCAAAAATACACAAGATGTACTGTATAAATTCTAAACATGTTTTTTTACCTGTTGGTTGTAAACAACTACGACTATAATTTTATTTGCCTCACTCATCCCGTCAATTCAAACATAATTTACTTTTTAAGGTGAAGACTGTAAACGATAATCAGTGTGTTGTGGTGCGTTCCTGAAACGACTTTATTATGGGATAGTTTATTTTATTTCGTAAAATTGACTTTAATAACCAAATAAATAATAAAAGTATGTTATTGGATATACTGCAAAATGCATTATATCTAATCGCGACAGTTAAACTTTTTAATAATTCCACTGTAAATTTTTCGGTATTACATTTAGTTTACTACAAGTATCAACATCAGATCCTGATATTTTTATAAATGCATTAGTTCAAATTAAAAATGATGTATCCTCGATGTTATTATGTCAGCAATGTTTGTTTTTTTAAAAGGAAAAAGACAATTAAGATTTGATTTCACGTATAGTTCGTCTGTGTATCTGCTTATACGTATTTCGCCCTAAAAGGGCTCTTCAGAACGACTATTCGCAGTAGCTCTGAACGTGAAATAAATCTCTTCTGTCTTAGGAAGCAACTCTAACATGGCGTCGTATGGACGTAAATAGCGACATCTGATATTAAAATCCGTAAACTAATTTTCGAAACAGTTTCGTTTGTTTTTTTATTTTAGTGGCTTCTTCTTTTAATGTAGCTAATCATATGCTACTACACGGCTTTAAAACCGTAGTAATTATCATAAAAAAAATATTTAAACAAGTAAACAATTATTAATGTACCAGTTGGTTAATAAACCTTAATAAATTGAATTATCGAATCATATTACCCTTTTGAAAGTGCGCTAATGATTTTTAGCAGGTCTAGAAATCAGCCGTTTAGATAAGGACGGAATAAATAGTAAAGTGAGAAGGCGGAAAATTTTTGAAGCGTTCTTTCGCTTCTACCTTTCTTGCTCTTTTCAGGTTAAAAACTTTTACTTGGTTAAATTTCGGTTGTTGAGTTGTCATCTAAAATTAAATGAAACAAGACACGGAAGTGATAAAGGAAATTGTATAGCTTATTTTAAGGCAGCAAATGAGGCTAAAATGTTACGATTATAGAAATTAATTTGTGACATCTCATTTAACTTTTAACTTAAATTATTTGAAATATATCTGAAGATATTTTAAAACACGATTATTCAAGGTAAGTGGTTCATAATGAAACAATATTTAACTTTTTAGAATATTTGTATAACATGCATTAATGTGAAAAAGCTACAGAAAATTGTATTAACAGCGCCATTTATGTTTTGTGTTTGTTTCTACAGTTTTTTGTCTTTACATTTATGTTTTACAGTTTACTCTGTATTAAGAACAAGGCACGTGGAACGTTCATGGTCTGCTGGAAACAGACTAAATGAAAAAATCTGAATGTGGTGAAAAATAAAATAAAATCATATGCATTCATAGGTCTATCAGAAACCCATTGGACAGATAGGGGCACTTTACTTCTGTGGATTACAATGGTATTTACTTCCCTGGGAATTATAACCTATTCAGAAGAAACGGCGTAGCAGTGATAGTTAATAAATATCTTAAAAATCCTATAGAAAGGCATATAATAGTTAATGATCGCATCATTGTTTTAAGGTTAAATGCCAGTTCAGTAAATCTGAATTTGATTTATTGGAGTATATACTCCAACAAGCGAAGCACAAGACGAGGAAATTGAAGAGTTCTTTAGTAAACTAAAAGAGGCACTTAAAAAACTGCCAAATATAAAGACCACAATTATAATAATTCTGGAAGATTTCAATGCCAAAATTGGCGTAACTAAAGAAGTTCATGATCTACGTAAATTGTTGGCCTGTATGGATTTGGTGAAAGAAATGCATGTTATGACTAACAGAGGCTTTCAACACTATTTTACTTTACTTAGTTTTTCGTCTATGGATCGAAATGTTTAAAGTTTCTTCGCCCAATAACGGGCAACGTCCTTCTTTGAGGATGCTAGGACTACCAGAGCATAGTATGCAATTCAGTAGGCGTTCCGTGTTCTGAGCTTCACACCTGATTTTATTTGACAGAAGCAACACCTGTTCTTATTCTGTTAAGTGGCTTCCATGTTCTCTTGTCGAGGCATATTCCACCAGAATTATTTGGTATAGAGAGTAGTCATCAGGTGGCTCTATGGAATTGTTATTAGGAAACCTTTCTTTAATCTTATCATCATCATCATCATCAATGGCGCTACAACTCTTCGTGAGTCTTTGCCGCGTTTACTATTGCCTTCCATGTTTGTCGGTCCTAGAATGCCAGTAATTCCCATTGTCTCACTTCCATTTTCTCTAGATCTTCTTTGACTGCATCTTTCCACCTTTTTCTAGGCCGCCCTACAGACCTTCTTCCCTCTGGCTTTTCCCAGAACACATTGTTTATAATTTCTTTCTTTAATCTTAGTCTAAACTATTTGTGTAGTGATGCTCCAAATAGTGGATATCTATCAGCGAGCTCGTGTTTGAATCTTTTTATGTGTTCTGTGGCCTTACGGAGAAGCAAAAACCCGCGGTTACATAGAGGCACGAAAGAGGTATAGGTTTCATGCATCCGGTAATTATTCGGATTATTTCGTTAAAGTTTTTATTTAGCTGTCTTATATGTACAAATCTGCTCCACAGTGAGCATGCATATTAACCTGCCATGTAGTACCAAGCTCTTGTTGTTCCACTATTCGTATCCACTATATTCTATCCAGTACTACTCTGAGATGTTTTGGACTGGATGTGTGTTCCAAAAACATTCCTTTAACGATACTTTCAACTGGTGATTTCGTCCTTGTTTCTAAGATTAAATTGGCAAATTTGAGTTTTTATATGGGTTGGGGGTTCAGGAAGTTCTTGTCATAGAATGCAGACATGGTAGACAGAGCCGCTTCTGACTTACCCTTTATTCCACAGAAGATCTTATCTAGAACAACTATTGCCAAATTGTCTGCATATAGGAACTGTTTTGAGCAGGCAGAGCTGGGCTGATTGTTGTTATAAACATTGAATAGCATTGGTGCAAGTACACTCCCATAGTGCAAGGCACTTCCTTGGTTTTTCCATCTGCTCTGATTTAAGACAATAAACCCTTTGCTCTGCAGTAGGGATGCCATTAGCTCTATTTGGTTAATGTCTCTAGTGGTTTTGACGCTACGTATTCTCTGCCCTTTAATATGGAGTTGAAACCTGGACAATTACGGACACCTGAATTGGATAATGTGGAAAATATTATTATTTACAATACACGCAACAGACACTGAAACATTAAAAAAGTTTGAAAAAGAAAACGAGATACTCAACACTATAAAGAAAAGAAATGTGAGCTACTTTGGCTACAAACTAAAAAATGAAAAATATGAGTTGATGAGATTGGTTATACAATGGAAAGTGAACGTAAAAAGGGGATTAAGGAGACAACGCACATCCTGCTTTAAAAAATTTAAAGCAGTGAAGTGGAAAAACACGAATAGAACTCTTTAGAACTGCAGCAGACAGATTAAAATGGATCGTGATGATTGCCAATGTATTTAAAAGATGAGACATATAAAGAAAAAGAAGTGGTTTTGAAGATCTTTGATAAAAGCACATTGTGGTTTAGAGTATCGTAAGCCGCCGGAAAATTATCCAAATGTCACACTTGTAATCCGTTTTTGCTTATAGCAACTCTTCGTTTACTCAGTTGGTTAAGCTGCTTGTGCATTATATGATTTTCCGGGCATAAATCTGGTTTGCTGTGTGATTAGATTCTTTTAATAGTCTTTTCGACGCGTTACAATATCATTCTTTCAAACAACTTGAACAAAGTAACATAATAGTGAGATTAGCTGCTAGGTTTTGCTGGAACAGCAAGACGATCATTTGAAGTTTACACTTTTTTCATTGTTCTTATATGAATTTAGATGTATATGTATATTTTATTGATTACCAAAAAGCATTTGACTGCGTTAACCATCAAAAGATGATCGAAATTATGAGGAGAACTGGAATTGACGAACAAGACTTGCGAATTATCTCAGAACTATATTGGCACCAAACGGCAACAATTATTACGAGGTCAGAAGTTCTTGGTCTGTTCGATGCATATGTCATATCCACTAGTAGCCCTACTAGTTTTTAACTGATTATTTTTCTTGTTTAGTTATTTTAGAGTAAACGGTGTATGAAGGTGGTTTGTTCCGTTTCCAAGGTCAACCTTTAACAACGGTTGGATATTTTTCTTCTTTTCGGTTTTTTCGTTTCTCAATAATTGATGTGCTACCTCATAGGTGCTTACGTTTGGGAAGCGTTTCTTTCCTAGAGTGTCGCCATTTTTTTCACAAAGATCTAAGCGATCTTGCTACTGTCTGTCATGTCGAGTTGCTCCAGTTGTTCTCCCCGTTTCTTATCTCCCATTTCTGGATTCACTAAGTAGTTCAAGCAATACTGAAACGCAGTTGGTTATATCATCTTTACTAAACGTACCTTTATAGTCGAGTTTGCTATAATATATTAGGAGGCTTTGGGATCCGTCAAGTAGTGCGGGGATATAATGCTGCCTGAAACATGTTGTCATAGTTTGTTCTTATCATCTAGTGCCCCTCAAACACGCAAAATATAACCCATTGCTTTAAGATCACTGCATTACATTTCTTCGATAGTGTTTCTTCAATTAGAACAAAAGGAAAACATTTTACATGATCAGAAGGAAAAGAAGAAATAGTAAAAAGCATTTGGATACGACTTAATAACAGACCTAATAAACCAATTTATTGAAGGATTGGGTAGAATTGGAAATTTAAAAGAAAATTAATTTTAAGATTTAAGGCGAAATACATATAGAGATATAGCCGATAATAACGGTTGAGTAATAAACTGAAAAATTGTGGAATGAACATATTTGCAGAATGGAAGAAACAGGAATGATGAGACTCAGGTGGATAAAGTTTAAAAATAAATAAGAAAAGAAAGAAGAAGAATGCTAATTATCTGCAAGTAATTATCCAAATTTTCGTCCTACATAGAATTTCGTATCATACAATCACTTTTATAAAATTAACGAATGGAAATCAAAAGTGTTTTAAAAGTGTGTAAAATATTTAAATCCTAGCTGAGCACTTTGTGTGTGTGTGTGTGTTTTGTTTTATGGCACTGGAACTAAGCCAATTAGCCAATTTAACTGAGCACTTTCGACTTACAAAGACATCGACAGAACTTTGGTCAACAATTTAAAAAGTAACACTACTAATGAAGAATCGCATTGGTGAAGAAATACAAACATCTTAAAAAGTTAAAAAACTTCCAACATTGAACATTAAATGAAAAAATTTGTTTATGGTATGGGTGCAAGCACCCGACCATCTGGATGGAGTTGAGGCGACAGACGTAGATGTTGTTTTAAAAACTTTTGAAGATTTTTTAACTTTTGAAGAACTATTGCATTTCTCCACTAATGGGATCCCTTTTAGTAGTGGTACTTTCTAATTTTTTGGGGATGGTTTTATAAGTCGAAAGCGCTCAGCTAAGAATTTAATATTTGACAGACTTTTAAATTATTTTTCTTTTCCATTCGTTCATTTGTCATAGGAGTTTACAAAAACATATCCGTCTTTTTCAACTCTTGTAATGGTTTTACTGCATATAGTTTGGAAACAGACAAACTTAAAATACTTTACAGACCTTAAAATAACTTAATTTGAATAAAAATGTTGTTGAAATTGTTTGGCATTAAAATGGTACAATTTATTTTTTAGTACCACTGACTCACACCACGTGCAATGACAATTATTTTGCTATTAGTCCAAATAAATTAAACAAAACAAGTTATAGTGTTCCCAGTGTATTTTTGTAAATTTCAATTATAAACAAATTTTATTATTGTTTGAACTTTCCATTTACATCGAAGTCATTCAAGTTAGAATAATATGTATTATGTGTCATTACAGCTCTTGAAAAACATGCAATATAAATTTTAAATACGTCAATAGTCATCTGTTTTATTACAATTTCCTGAAATTGGCGTGTGTATGGATCTGTTTACTCGTGCATAAATATATCGAATTTCATTTAATAAACGTAATTGGTGTAATGAAAAAAGACCACAGATCTCTTTTTGTACCAGATAAAAATTAATTATTGTTAAAGGTTTACATTTCAATTATGAACCTTAATACTACATTCCATTTTGTGCCTCATTATCAAAATATACACCGATTTAATAAAAGAAAAAACCACAATAGTTATTTGGACAAGCATAATATTGAATCTTTTATAAAAAAAATTTTTTAGAACGCTCAAACAGTGCTTTAGATTTCGTTATACGGATAACTCTCTGGCTACCGGGCAAATTCGGTACCAAAATATTGGTAATAAAAATTTGCACAACTTTTCTAAGTAAACTTTTTAACTGAAGTGGGGAAACGCATAAAGAAATAAGACAAAAGAAAAAAATGATTTAAATTATAAAATTTGAATGAAATTATTTAACTCGCGATATATCGTTCCGATTTAAATATTTCGATTTCTAATTTTGACACAATGGACATTTTCGCAAAAAATGAGGATAAGACGTATAGGAATTTCTTTTGTAGGGTAAAAAGAAACAAGGTGTAGTTGCAATTTATGTCAAAGAAAATGAAATGTATTCTTATCTTAATCTAAACGAATAAAATATACCTTCAATAAAAACCAATATTTTAACGTATAAAGATCGGGTAAGGGTGACTTTGACTTGTTTATGGTGAAGTTTGAGAATGTCATAACGTCCTTGCTTAGTAAAGCAGACAAACTGATCATACTTGGTGATTTTAATATAAATTTTAAAATTGAATCTGACCCTTCTTTTGATATTCTAAATCTATTAACATCTTTTGGTCTAAAAGTAACTATAAACGGTTATATTAGAATCACATTTAAGTCTAGTAGTAGCACCGACACCATCATGACAATTTTTTCTGAAAATATCTATAGGGTGGGCGCATTGTTTTTCTGACCATCGAGCTGAATTTTTATTTATTGACTCTAAGCATAAAGTTGTTGACACTTATCAAACATTTCAACGGTTTATTACTTCTTCTGGTTTACAGAAGCTTAAACGTGCGCTAGCTGGTACAAAGATGGACTTTTTCTATGATATTTGACAGTCTTTTATACCAAAACTGATAACAATTTAATATTAAAACATTTTTCACTAAAAAAGTATGACAAAATGCTGAAACACACCCATGCAATAGTTTAATAATGAATAAAGGTCTTATAGATCTAATCTTTCTTTTATCAAACACATTGCAGATGAAACTTCTTCTTCTTCTACGACACTACAGCAACAATTGGGCCTTGACCTCCTTTATTTTTTGAATCCACTGCTGTCTTCCCAGCGCTTTCTTGGCTCTCCAACCGGTCTCTTTTCCTGCATTCTAGAATTCAGTGCTCTGTTTGGTAGCCTATCCTCTCCCATTCTGTTCACATGTCCGGCCCACTGCAATCTTTGTATTTTAATGAAGTTTGACAGTGGTGCTTCCTTATAAACTTCGTTGTTGTATGGACTTCTGAAGATTCCGTTTTCAATTACAGGTCCTAGTATTCTCCTCAGTATTTTCCTTTCGAATGTATCGAGTTTGCTTTTGGATGTTTCTTTCAAGACCCATGCTTCACTGCCATAGCATGCTGTTGGTCGAATTAAGGTTTTATAGATTCTTATCTTTGTATTTCGGTGGACATTTTTAGACCAAAATATATGGGAGAGGGCAAAATAAGCTTTGTTTGGCTGCGTTATTCTCTACCTTATTTCTCCATCTTCTGATCCATCGGCATATATTTTTACTTCCAGGTATGTAGACTTTCCAACCGTTTCAATGGCATCTTCATATATAATATTTTGTGGGACTACATTTCTTCTCGTCTGTATCATTATTTTTGTTTTTTCTGTGTTAATTTCCAGACCTAGCATTTTTGTTTGCCTTTTTAACTCTGCCTATGTTTCCTGTTGATGTTATACTCATAATATTAATATCGTCGACATAAGCGGCCAGTTGAACAGTTCGGTTGGTCAGTAGGTTTCCCCATTCAGTTTGCATTTGCCTAACCCATCAATGTCATATTGCTATAATTTACTCAAGATCTGTTTGACTATAAATATTTGATCCAGTATCGATCTTCTCCATCGGAAGCCCGTCTGATACTCTCCAATAATATTTTCTGCTAGTGGTTGGAGCCGCTGGTTTATAATATACGTTAGGACTTTACGTTACGTTAGGACAGGGAAAATTGGAGAAAACGGTTGAGTGAAGGAAGACAGTGAAAACTGTGGAAATCCTTAGTAGTAGTAGTACTTTATATGCTGTACATAGTAGTTTTTGCACTGGAGTTTGTCTCCTTTCTTAAATATCGGGCATAGTATACTTTTCTTCCAGTCATCGGGTATTTTATCTTCTTGCCATATGTCTTTAATTAGCGCGTGGATGTGACTTGCTAGGTGGTCGCTACCTACCTTATACAATTATGCTGGTATTTCATCAACTTCCGGGGATTTATTGTTTTTCTGGGAATTAATAGCTTCTTGGACTTCCTTTATGGTTAGAGCTTATACTTCATTCTATACTTCATCCTCTTCTACGTAGTTTGTACCCATTTCATCTTCCATGTCTACTTGTGTACCAAGTAGGGTCTGGAAATAATGCTTCCAGGTTTCTGTGACTTTCTGTTGGTCACTGATTATTTGCCCCCTTTCATCTTTATATAGACTTGTTTGAGGTTTATACCCACTTTTTATCTCTTTTAAGGTATTCGTAAGCCCCTCTAATTTCGTTGTTTTTAAAATGTTCTTGCATTTTTTCTATTTGTCCATTTTCATAGGCTCTTTTTTAATTTCTACATATCTTTGTCTGCTTTTCGTCTTGCGACTTCAAATGCAGATGCCACCAAGGATCCTGATTTGTTCAAAGTATGTAAATAAAAAAAAAATAAATATAATCGGCAATTACAAAATGTCAAAAAGTCAGCTTACTGTGATTTTATTACTAATTTTAATAATAAACCTAGAGACTGCTGGAACATTTCGGAACATGTTCCGAAAGAAACAATAAAAGATCCAGTTCGGTACAACCTTATCTACATCCAGAAGAAATAAATAATTTTTTACTACAATTGCAGAGAATGTAATTACATCTCTTCCCACTATTAATATCGATGTCATCTTCAATTATAGAAATTATCATTCTCATATCAAGTCCTTTTTTTTCGTTCCGTTATGGAAGAAGAGGTCTCTCAAATAATAAAATCTCTTAGTAATTCTAATTGTAGGGTCGTTCACGAAATTAATAGTAAAATTACAAAAAAAAACTTTTAAAACTAGTTTTAACACCTTTCACTCATCTTAGTAATTGAATTCTATCAACTGGAGTATTTCCGGAAGTACTAAAATTTTTAAAATTACTACCCATCTACAAAAAAGATTATTCCTCAAAAATTGACAAATACAGACCCATAAACATTGCTTCTACTTCTGGGAAAGTGATTGAAAATATTATCAAACAACTATTTGATTCTTATTTTTAGTCCAATAATTACTTTAGCAACTCACTATGCATCCTAAAGTGCTCGGCCTATCACAAACGCGGTATTTAATGTGGTGGGCGAGGTGATTGAGAGGCTTGAACGCGGCAATCGCATAGCAATTTCTCTTTGCGACTCGTCGAAGACTTTTGACTGCGCTTCACACGACATTTTATTTCACAAATTAATTTACTATGGAATCAGAGGTATCCCTCTTAAGCTTATAATTTCTTATCTATGTGGCAGACACCAGGCGGTAGTGTCTAAAGGTCATCTCTCCGATTTTCTATCCGTAAAGCGTCCCACAAGGTTCGGTCTTAGTACCTCTTTTTTTAATTATTTATGTCAACGATTTGCCTAAATTCATATCTCCGTACAAATCCGTACAATTTGCAGATAATACGACGTACGTTATATCAGGAAAAAATTATTGAACAGCTAAGCTGTAATAGTTAACTACAAAACATCCATTGAACTGCTTACCGTGACTTTGCCATAAATCATTTTCTGTTTAATACGTGTTCTTATTTGAGATATACAGTGATGAGTGTCTTACCACCCGGCAAAAGAGCGGAAAGGATAGAAGATAGATTAAGTTGTGAGATAGTACGAGATAAACTAGTTTTAGACGTGGCTATTTGACTTCAGTCATAATTATACGGATGACCTCGAAAATATTTTATTTTAATAATTTCTGATGTTAGAATAAATGATTGAATAAATTAAGATATATTATAGTAAAAAACATTAATTAGTAGCGATATTAAATTATAAATCTTTAAGTTAGTTAACAATAAAAATAACTCAACTGAAATATTTGACTAAACTAAAGGTAGGTATGTTCGGTCGGAAAACAATTATTGTATGTATAATTGGTGTAATAGTTAGAGACGTGGTCTATTGACAAGAAGGTTGGGGTTCAATTCACACCAAGGATAAAATTTTTGTTTTATTCAATCAAAAAATAATAAAAAATATGATACATATTAGGTATCAAGTTTCCGAAAAACTCATTATTTACAATTTATTCTTATTCCAAGGTTATAAAATAGAAATACAAAATAATTCAAATTCAATTCCAGTTTAACAGTCTTCAGTTGTGAATGCAAAATAATCCGGTGAATCTCAGTGTTAATATCAATTCCTCTGTATAGGTCGATTTACAGTTCTCTGTCCTCTGAACAGTTTATTTTTGTAGAATTTTTACTTATTTAAACATTCTTTAAACGTTCTTTTAATTTTGAAGAATTTTTACTTTATTTTCGAAGTACAACGATACTGTTTTTTCAATAAGATATTTATGTTTAACTTTAAACACTTCTAATACTAGTAACGAGTGACATAAATGTTTAGTGATTCAAAGCAAAACGATCTCTGCATAATTTCAAATTATTAAAAAAAAAGAAAGAAAACCACAATGTGGATTTTGAACTCTAATCGTCTGCGACGTCTGTCTCGCAGTGTCGAATTCTTACCACTAAGCCACGAAAGATTGATAGATAATTATTCTGTGACAAGAGTGTATAAAACTCCTCAGATCATAGTAGAAATTATTCTTGGTTAATAATTTAAAACTCTAGATTAAATAATCACTATTAATTAAATTATTTTATTCACATTTTTGCTTTTTTGTGGTCAATCAGTTTTTACTTTATGCCAAATTAAAAATGGAAATACGTCACACAAACGACGTTACACATAATAATTATGACCGAGGTGATTTAGCTCGAAGCTAACGTCTAAAGGTGTGAGACTATCGATAGTGGTAATGTAATGTAATGTAAATTATAGGATTCTACCGATTATTTCCCACCTCTACGAGTTTCATCTCTTTTTATTTCACAAGGTAACTATGTTTTCTATCTCTTACGTTAAACAGCCGGGTGGTAAGACACTCATTACTGTATTTAAATTGCGTTTTTTATTCCTTTTTTAAATATACTATGCATTTTTGACTTGCTATAAACAATATTTGTATTTGTTAAGTAATTAAATAAATAAACTCTAACTCTATAGGGAAGACATTGCAGTTGTGTTAAAAATGTGTTTAGTTGGATCAGGAATGGATTTTATGGTTCCAAAAAAGGGGAAAAAAGCAATAATGTTCAGGACTGCATTCACAATAATATACTAAATCTACTTATTTTCTACAACTATTTATACAGAACACAATTTTCCAACAGATTATATCCCTGACATCATGGACCAAACTTGCAAAATTTAATTACACATCAATTTATTGGTATATTCCATATATTAAGAGCGTAGGCGCAAAATTTCGGGCCAATTCTTTTTAAATGCATTCATTTTTTTCGAATCCTGAGAAAACTAATAAGTTTTTTTGAAAAATTTAAACGCAGAATGAGAGAATACATTATTACTGAGGGCCAAAGGTCACTGAAAACTTCTATAATGTTTATTTTAATAAGTTACAGGGGTGAAAAAAAGGAAAAAATTTAGTGTGATTTTTAATTTCAAATATCTCATTCAAAAAAATTTTTTGTTTATTCTAAGGGACTTTCGGCCCTCGGTAATAATGTAATCTTTTATTATGTGTTTAAATTTTTCAAAAATATTCGTTAGTTTTCTTAGAATTCGAAAAAAATGAATGCATTTAAAAAGCATTGGCCCGAAATTTTGCGCCTACGCTCTTAATATACCTTTGCTGATATAATATCGTATATCGATCGATATCTTCATTGGATGATATGATTTTTGCCATCTCTATCTATAACTGACTAAACTTACATAAGGTCTTAATATATATATATATATATATATATATATATATATATATATATATATATATATATATGTATATATATATATATATATATATATATATATGTATATATATATATATATATATATATATATATATATATATATATATATATATATATATATATATATAGCATATTAAAAACTTATAAACTGCTCGCTTGTTATGCATTTAACTAAATATTAAAATGTATTTTCCTGACTGCTATTAAACCCTAATATCATTACCAATGATATCCAATACTTAAAGTAACTATTCAATTTATGTGTAGATAGTATCAACTTGTCTAAAACAAGTGTTACAAGCACTATTATGACGCTTTCCAATATGTTTATTTGCTTTAGGAGTCGCTCATTCACTGTTACTAAACGACCAGAAGAACACTTACACCAGTCACTAGTAATGAATGGTTAAAAGTTCTCGAACGTGACATCGCATGTTCACATGCCATGTTTCTATCCTGCCATTCCAGCTGCAATTCACTATAAAAAGCTCCTTGCAGAATAGTAAAGTTTTACGTTTGTGCAGATATCCGTTCTTTCACAGTCTTATATCCGTTTCGATATTTACTGCCATAAATTCTTATTAAGCGGTAAAAAGTTTCTAAGATATATCAAATTTTCTGTTTTGTTGAATATCACTGGACTTTTTAAGGGTTTTATTTTAAATGGACATTGTTTTTAGGTAAAAATCTTCATTTATTTTATTGCTAATTCAAAAGCTATAACAAAAAGATAAAATTATGTTACAAAACAATTATATTTAATTTATAATGTATAAAGTAAACGTTATTAATTTCTCAGGTTTTAAAATACAGAAATGGATCTAGACAACTTTCAATTTAATTGGGGGGATCTACAATAATTGATTGGCAGACTGGTACAAGTTAGCCAAGAAAAAAGATAATTTTCTAGAAAAAAAAACATATACGTTTATAGTGATTGTAAAATACAAACAATGTCAAGAACCTCCAATAGATCTGGATTTTTTTGCGATGATCTGATATATGCAAATATCTCAGATTATTTGAAGAGTGGAAAGCGCCAAAAACAAACTGTTGAGATGATCTAGAAAAAGCAGTATAACGAACTGAAAACATTACTGACAAAAACTGTATTTGATCTATCTTAAAAGAGCTTATTGCAAAAGTAACTTCCTATAATTCAAAAAAATATTTGAAAGAAACAACTTAGGAAAGGGCGTAAGTGTCTTAGCTATTTTAAATATAGCTTTGCTGATATTTAAGTTTGTAATGTTAATGTGCTCATCTAATGCGGATTTAACTACTGCATGGAGGTCTAAAGACACTCAAGCTTTGGTTACCACCTTGCGTTTTTCGATAGACGTAACGTCCCGTTCATAGGGCATAAAACTATAACCGCTTACAAGAAACTTTTGCTCATTAGAGAGAAAAATGCCGTAAGCTACTAGAACCATCACTATAAATAGTAAAATCCTATTTTTATTCTGCCTCCCGCAGTTGTAACATCATATTACTAAGGGCTTCTTCAGAGTCATCTCGAGAAGACATGAAGCAGTTTCGTTGGTTCCACAAGAAGCTACTCCTCACGCCTCATACACATATAGGCCTCACCCGTATCACTACCATGAACTCCTAAGTTATAGCAAAATAACTGTGAGAGATAGAACGTATCGTAATGGGTCAATGATGGAACAAGCATGACCAAGCATGACCAGTCTGGAGCGGTGCGGTAGAGATAACGGCCTATAGGAGCCTCATAACACAAGTGAACAGAACAAGTCTGTTGCGAGTGGCATGCGCCTACAGGCAGCCTTGTGGACCATCACTGGATTTGTTCCGTTGCATGTTTTGGCGGTGGAAAGAATAGAGCTCTATGAGAGAAGAGGCCCAAACCTTACTATGGCCGAGAGAAGACAGGAAAGGGAAAGATCAATTCAAAGATGGCAAGAAGAATGAAACAACATAGAGGATGTGGCATAGTGGACGAAAATTCTGATCCCGAACATAAGAGATTGGGTGGACTGTGGCCACAGGTGACTGGATTATTTCCTGACGCAGGTGCTCATAGGACACGGGTGTTTTAGGGCCTACCTCTCTAGATTCGGAAAGTCTGACACAGGGGAATGCCTATACTGTGGACACTCGGAGACTGTGACACATACTTTGTTAGATTGCAACAGATGGAGAGTAGAAAGGAACAGAATGGAAAGAGAAACAGGTGTGAATTTTGTTACAATGAGAGAAATTATTGAAAAATGATTAAAAATAAAGCAGGTTGGACTAGCGCACACAACTATATCCGTTCAGTGATCAGGAAAAAAGAAGAGAAAGAAAGACAGCTGGACCAACAGCAAAAGTAAGTAGGAAAGATGCTGGAAGTTAAAGCTGGAAAAGTGGTCAAACTGTATGAGTTAGAATGCGTGAGTTAGACTGTGGGGAAGGAAAAAGTGCCTGTCTGGGAGTGATGCCGCACTAGGAGCGATGAGAATCTTCTACGCTCTACCTGGAACGAGACATGGAGTTTCCTTGCTGATGAATGGAGTGTGGATGTGGATGAATGATGAATTAAAGAATGAAGGTAGTACTTCGGAAGTGATGCTTGCCTTACAGCGGCCATTCCGCTTCCGGATGGCTGGATGACAGAGAAGGGTCTGGTTTAGCAGCTAGACGTTCTACGTAGACTCGGCGATGAGAGGGCATTTTAAAGTACCTCGGGAACTATCGCCGAAAATACGAATTTGGAACGAATCCTGCACTAAGGTCAGTCAGGCGGCGTTGTGGACTGAGATGTCTTTTGAAGATTCCAGACGAAAGAAAAGGTTAGACGGAACTTAAAAAAGACGATAGGCAATGAGAAAAATCTTTATTGGAGAAGTCTGTAGCAATTAAATTGGATGGAAACTTGCAGAAAAGTTCTGCTAACATAAAATAGTTTTTTGTACTTCTTAAACTTAAACAAATAATATTTCCAATATTTTTTTAGTGTTATTTTATTTGGGTTACGACTAAAATATTAAATATATTTTTACTTGCTGTTGCATTTCTAAATTATAAACTTAGATAAAATGAAAATATCAAATATTATATGTTTTTGTTGATAGTGATTTAAGTACATACACAAAATTATTCTAACAAATAATTTTAATTAGAATTTTGTTTATCAGTGATAATAATGTGTTAGAAATATTTTAAAAATTTTAATATCAAGAATTCGGTATTATCAAATCTTAAAGAAGAGATTAACATCTTTTTTCATAAAATAAGTCTCATAAATATTGTTGTTGAATTCAGTATGATACTTTTCTTTTGATTTTCGTGAGAGCAACTGCACGACAATTCCTTTTTACTACAGAATTATTTTTTAATCTCCTTGTATGTTTATTTCACTACAGCTTTTATAAACTTAAACTATTAAAGGATGATAACTACATAAAGTTCCAAAATTATTGTAAAACATCCTTATACCAGAAATGAATTGTTCTCCATTTTTTTGAGACTTTTTGTAGTGTATAAACGAATTGGCAAGCTATATATGATCAGCAGGAATTTCTATTACTATTTGCAATAGAGATATCCCGATATATCCACCGCAGGAATGCCTTCTCTCCCTTTTCCTTTTCGGTCTGCGCCGATTCCCCTGGGACGCCATTTTCTTGCGATTTCCCCGCTATCAACGATACAAGGTCCGCGATGGAAGGCTGCCATGGACTATCGATGTAAGTCGATCGTTTTTGTTGCATACATGGTGTGACAACACAAAATGGACTCACTATCTTTAACAATTTTGCTGATTAAATAACAATACGTTATTTTTGACAATATTTTGTATATTTGTGTCAAAGTTTCACAGCTTGGATGTCTATTATAATAGGAATTGTTTGTGCTTTAAGGTTGTTATTAACATAAGTAATTACTTCACCACTTGGTTTTTCCCGATCGTTTCTATTTTTATAAAAAGTTGAAAAGTTATTAAATGTATGACAATGTTGGTCTTTGAAATTTGTTTCTTGAAGACAAATAATAGCAGGTGAAAGATCATTAACTATAATTTTTAGCATATCATAATGGGTATAAAACCCGTTTATATTCCATTGTAATAAATTGAATATTTATTTTGATCTTAATTAAATGTTAATCTCCTGGGATAACTCACTCGAATTATCTGTGTCGAGTTCTTCATCCTTGTATTTGAGTTTTCTCAGTTGTTTCGTTAATTTCTTTATTAATTTTTACATTTCAATTTTAGTGGACGCTCGGATATGAGTGGATTTGTGTCTGCGTGTCTGAGCTATATTATTTATTTGTAACATTGATAACATTTTCAGCTTCTTGAAAGTTTTCAAGTTGAAACAGTTGAATAAATCAACTGTTTTTTCGAAGTTTAAGAATTTGATTTTCGAAATCGAATAATTTTTTAATTTGGTAAAAAGAAATACGAATAAGACTTACAATCAATTTATTCTACCACCTAATTCAAGATTTGTATTCTTTAATTGGTTGCATTAGGTTTTCTAAAGACACTGTCGATGTTTTTGTTTTTATTTTTTTTGTTTCTGGGTTGACTTTAAAAATACATTGTCACTAACTAATGTCTGAATGGGGGGTGTTATTGCTTCAGATATAGTTCGTTTAGAGGATGATTTTGATGTATTTTCCTCTTTGGATATACTTAATTCTTGTGGTGCCGGACAGTGTTTATTTTCATTAAGAGTGCTAGAATAATTGTGTAGACTGGAAGATAAAGACTGTTTGGTAATGCTTGTGTATTTTAGATAGTGCTGATATTGGATTAACTCTAGTCGATGTATCGTGCGTTATTAAGTTGGTTAAAGATGATGTTTTTGAAGATGACGTTGAAGTATTTGATATATTTGTAGAGGTACTCGTTGTTGAAGGTATCATAGCAGTCGTTACTGCTGAAGATACTGTAGTAGATTCAATTCTGTTTGAAAAGGTAGTAGTTGGGACAGCTGTATCTGAGTTATTTACAGTTACTGAGCAACTACTGGAAATGTGGCCATGTTGTTTGCAATGGACATATACATTGTCTAGCTTTGAAAAAATTCGATTGTTATTGTCATCATACGTTATAACAATGAAATCGTGAATTGGGATTGTGGGTGAGGATATGTAAATATGTCGACGGAAACTAAGTACATGTTTGTATTCCGGACTGATGGTTCCTATTCACAAAAATAATATCGATGAAGTTAGTTATAGCCCCAAAGATAAAAGTTCTTTCTCTGTCTTTCGCTTGGAGTAATTAGACTACAGACTTGAATTTATATATTGTTTACAGTAATGAAACCTCCATTGTTTGAAAAAAAAATCATCTACGAAATAAATAAATACAGATGCAATTGTTGGTGATTCGTAATAAAAAAAGAGTATGTTTTGGACTAACTAGGGTGCCTATCGCTAACAGATATTTTTTTAATTTGACATTATTGAGAGAATTAAAAACTAGTGCTTGTAGTTTGGATGGATAGATTGGTTCTTGTTGTTTACTGGCTGCAGCTAAGTAAGATAAAACTGGTTGTGAAGTAGATTTAGATATTTATCATTATTCTCAGTAACATCAAATTCCGTTTGCAATTACCATTTGATTATCCTAAAAACGAACCTGTTACGCTTCAGATTTTAGTAATTACCTTTGATGATAAAAACGAATGTCGATAAATGGCTGTTATAATTAGTATAAGATACTGTGATCACATATTACTTTAATAATAATATTAAAATATGTACTCACAGATCTTATTTCTTCGATGCAAAATAGACTGACACTATAACACTGTATGATGGTGCTGCTTAAGAATTTTACGATTGTTATTACTATGTAAATTTCACAATTTGCCAGGATCGATCTAAAAACTTTTATGTATATTCAATATCGGCCTGTGACCACTCATTAAACTGAAATGTTTATAGTTAGTAATAATTCGTGGTGAAGCTATTCATTTGTCTAGAGAGAGCTACAGAAAGCAATACTGCAAAATGAGTTTCGTTAGAATTAGGATCAGGTTTAAGTGTAAAACATCTGAGAAATTAGAGCAACAAGAACACTAGGAAACAAATTATTATCGTTTTTCAAACTACTTTAAAACTACTTACCGGTCTATTATCACAGGATCTGAGGGTGTTTCGTTTCGGTTTCCGCAACTCTTTTTGTCACAACACCGACTGAAAAAACAAATATGTGCTCAAAAATGGTTAGATTTAAACTTAAACATAATTAATAACTAGTATGTTATGAGGGATTTGTCTAATTTACATTATCAGAAATAAAATTGCCAATAGTAGAATAACAAAAACATTTCTGAAATCATGGAAAAGTATAAGTACAGTTTATCAAATTCTTACAAGACATCCCTTTCTTGTCTATTTTATTTGTTAAATCTCTGCTACTTTATTTTTCCATGTTTTCATAATATTTTCCTTTACATTATTGTTTTCGGTATATTTCCGATTATCTGTATTCATTTATTCTTATCTAATTATCCTGTTGCTTTATGTTTTTTATTCTAGACCTAACTATGTCCAAAACTCAACATTGTTCTTTTAACTCTAATAAAAATTTACATCATGACCGACTGGGTACGGATTCGACTAAATATTAGAAGAAAGTAGAAGCTTAGCAGCGTTATACAATATAATAAAATATAAAGCTGTCTCAAATAAATTAAAGGGATGCTCTATATCACTGTCCAAAGATTGGTCACATTACAAGGATATGAACTTCTTTTTCTTCTTCCTATTTATAAGCAACTCTGCTTGTTCGTTTGCGGATTAATACTTCTATGGAAAGTTGTCACTCCATCTTTTGCGCGGTCGTCCGATTCTTCTTATGCGGTTGGTGACTTATCTCTTGCTATTTTGACGACACGGGTCTCCTCCATTCTGTTTATGTGGTTATTCCATTTTTTTTTCTATTTTGTGTCCATTTATTTATACACTAAACGTTACATTTTCCTCTAATGTCTTCACTTCTCTTTCGATCTCTCAGCATATTTTCGTGTAATTATTCTCAGTACTCTTATCTCTGCCGTTTCAAGTAGCCTTTGCGTTGTCGCTGTGTCGGGTCTCGTTTCTGAGGCATATGTCATTATTGGTCTTACACTGGCTTTATATATTCTTGACTTCAGCCTAGTGTTAATGTCTGTTTCACCATATAGTGTTATTAAGGCATCCTGCCAGTCTATTTGCTTTTTGTACTTGATCTCTCACTTCTTTGTCCAGGTCTCCATAGCCAGACAGTGTAATTTTCAAGTATTTTATTTCCATAACTTATTCAATACTGATGCCATCAATTTCTATTTTACATCTAGTTGGTACTTTGCTGACTACTATTGTTTTAGTTCTCTGAGATGAGATTGTCATATTAAATTCTTTTGCTCCTATGTTAAATCTGTGGACCAGTTTTTGCAGACTATCTTCATCTTGTGCTATCAATATTGCGTCATCTGCGTAACGGAGTATTTTTATTTCTTTATTTCCCATTCTGTATCCCCTTTCTTTGTTAACACTTTTGACGATTTCATCTATGGTTAAATTGAAGAGCATGGGGCTCAATAAATCTCCTTTTCTTATTACGCTACCCATTTCTATAGATTCTGTAAGTTGTCCATCTATTCTGACTTCCATTTTGTTGTTTTGGGAGATGTTTTTGATAGTTTTTGTAATATTTATAGGAACTTCTCTATTATACAGAAGATGGAATACATATTAGAGTAATGTCAAACGCTTTTTTAGGTCAATCAGACACGGAAATGCTGGTCTATAATACTCTAATGATTTCTCAGTAATTTGCTTTATAACGAATATTGCATCTGTACACGATCTTCTACTACGAAAACCCTGTTGTTCATCTGCTAAACTTATCCTCTGATTTAATAGCACTTGTAAAATTTTAGTTGTAAGTTTGTTAATTGTTCCGTCATTGATACTCCACAATATTTCAGTAATTCGTTTAGTTACCCGTCTGTGAACTGTGGACACCAAACAAAGATTCATAAAAGAAGTTTGTGATATGGGAGAAGAAAATACTACGCCGGAAATATTATAAATGTTTTACAGTTCTTCGATAACGGCTCAAATTGCATTCCAAAGAATAAGTTGTCTGGGTCATGAAAAAAGAATGCATGAAGTGAGTGCCACAAATTACGCATTACGATAAGATCAAAGGAACGTAGAAAAAAAAATAGGAGGTACTGGCTGCCAGAAGTGGAAGAGAATTTAGACAATAACAAGAATAATGTTAGAACATAAAAGTTCTTCAACCAAGGCCTACAGCCATATGTATTATGTGTATATCTAAGTCAATAAAGGTCTACGTCAAGGATACTCTATTTTGCCAACCTTGTTTAAAATATATGTTGCAAAGGCATTGAAAAAAGGGAAGCGCAAATGTAGAGAAATTGGTGTAGACCTTGGACAAATGTGTTTATATGCTTGCAATTTACTGATAACCAGGTCATCATAGCGAATGATAAAAATGATCTGGAATATATGGCAAAGGAAACTTCAAAGGAATATAGAAAGTGGGGGTTGTAAAATAATACAGTATATGCCAATAGGAACCGATATGACAAATATTACATTAGAAGATAATGAGATAATTATGCACTGTGACCAATGGACGTAAATTGGAGTGGTTTTCAACTCGACAAACTAAAAAAAGGTAGGCTGGTTGAATAATATACTCCGGAGACAAAAATAGGGAAACATGACGTATATGAAACGTATATGAAACTCTTATTACAGTTGAGTCCATGGTTTTTTACCCGTGCGTCATCATTTAAAACATACGAAATAAGTCGGAAATTTACTCGACGCAATAGCAAGTGAGAGAAAGTGGCTACTGCTATAATCACGGATTACCTATTTTAAACTTAAATTAACTACTAACATAACTATTGCTGTATAAAAATTAATAAACTTGTAGAATAGCCATATCTTGGTTCGTATAACAATTAATGCCATATCTATTATTATTAATGAAAATGTTGTTCGATAACGTTTACCTTAATTTATAAACTGGAGCTAATGTAAAATATAAAAGAATCAATGGCAAATCAGTTAAAATACACTTCATATATTCTCATCTTGGATTCTTGATACGTATGTAATAATTTATACCCGTGCCGCCATGATATTCGATAAAAAACCACCGTCCCTCATCAACAAATGTAGAAAATTTGCTTCTCCCCCTTCTTATGTCAAAGAAGTTGACGTGGCCGACTCGATGATGTAGTCACGAGATTCCCTAAATATTCTTCCCCCGATGTTAAGGGCTGTCGAGAGGTAAATAGCGGGGCAAGGGCGGATACTTTCCCCAGGGAGTCTGTCTTTTCCCTATTCCCTTGTCTTCTTCCCATAACAAACATCGTTTTCATTCGGGGATCTCGCTCCTTGCACACACCATTTCTTCTATGCAACTTCATCGTTCAGGCCTACAGGGTTATACTTAGAACTCTTAAACTATTAAGTTATTAGAGATTTCGGGATATAATCAATGAAATGGAAATTGTTTTGTTTAAGATCAAATAAAAATTAAATATAACAACTTCATTTAAGAAATGACTAAAATGTATTTGAAAAAGAATAATTAGCTCCAGTTAGAATTATGTTCAGACTAATATTATTTTAGGTAATGAACGCATTTTTTTTTTAATTTGTATCCCTGGGGCAAATTTCCGGTACCACCTCGGTAGCTGGCAGCCAAGCCACAACGGACTTCCTTCCTCTCATATCGATAATCTTTTCTCGGTAAAATAATTCTTCCACCAATCAAATTAATTTTATTTTGCTTCTCGCCGATTGTCAATGTAAATAAACAATTATTATGTTTATTTTTTATACCTAATTTTTAAATCGTTAAATGTGTTAAAATTTAAAACATTTAAATTTTGTTTATTATCGATCGTAGATGTTGAGCCGTGATTCGAATGTATATAAAAAGTATTCTTTAGACTATTTGTAAAACGCTCATTTAAACTTAATACAGAATGGAATAAAAAACTGCTAGATACATAAGTCTAAACGGACTATTCCGAGTTCCAATATCGAAAATATATCATTGACATCTTTGTCGTTTAGGCACAATCCTATGGACGGTAGCTTTCCACTATTACCTGCTCGTTACCTGCAATGTTAAGAATAGGATCAGAGGATCAAAAAGCGACCCCGTTATAAAGATTTAGTTACCGTGAGCCAGATATTCCTGTGGAAACTTATTTGAAACCTCTTGTTGAAAATTCTTTAAGACAAAAATATCGATAGTCCATGCTTTCGAACAATCTATGCATATTGATTGAGAAGGGCAAAAACTGGATTATAACTAATCCAGTTTTTGCCCTTCTCTCTACACTAGGTTTCCGTCCTCGCTGATGCTATCTTCATGTACTAAAATAAGATATAAGAACGCAATGTGGGATGCAAAGTGATAAAGATGACATAAATGTATAGTTTTACTTCAGCAGAATTAGGGAAAATTGACTAACGAAAATTGCACTGACATGAAGCAGTACCGAAGAGCACGCATAAAATACTGCCGTATAATTGGAGGAACAGTTGGTAATTTACCTTTCACAAAATATAACAGATCAAGTTGGAGCAAGAAGAATAAAATAAGATTGATACTTATTTATATTTGTCAATAAATCCATTCTACAAAATTCGAAAGATGTTATCTTAAACTACATACATACATACGGACACACATCCTCAGTATCACAACCCGTAATAGGTTTTGACCCCTTTCACCATTCACCTCCAGCCTTCTCTCTAGCTATAAAGGTAACCGCCTGACCTTTATCACTCTAAAATCTCCTTCTAAGAACATCAACCATTACTCTTCCAAAGCCTAACTCTTCTCTACTTACATTTCTTACTTATTATTTTATGTAAACAATTTGTTTTATAGTCAGAGAGGATTCACCTGAGTTATTATACCTTCCAATGCTTGCCATCGTTTCAGTGATCTGCTTATAGACTCTTCCATTGCTCCATTTATTTCTTGTCTCCACGATCTTTTTGGTTTTTTCATTTTTTTCTATGGTTGGCAAGAATCTGCTGTAACATTTTCTTTGCCCATCTTTGATCATTCATCCTTTCAACATGGCCATACCATTTCACCCTTTTGTTTTTTACAGCTTTTAATTTACCCGCTTAAGTTAAAAATGTATCTCTCTTACATAATTCTAAGTAAGTCCACATAAGTTTTTTTTATATATTTTTGGCTGCTGATTACCAATTTAGAGGGTGTATTTCAATTCGAGTGGTTAAAAAATTGTTATAAACAATTTATTTGTTTATAAAGCTCTAGGTAGGAATTTAGAAGAGCTAGAAAAATTATTTTTTCTATAAAATATATATCAATCAATATCAAATAAAAATAAAGTAATTTAATAAATTTTGTCTAAAAGCCTATAAATTAATCTTTAAAATAAGACTTTGTAAAGCTTATTTGCATCCGAAGAAACCGAGTTACGATCGAAAAAGCTTCGAAAAGTACTTATTTATAATATTTAATATTTATTATTAAAGTTTTAATTAGTTTTAATTATTAGATTAATATTTAGTAGAAGCCATTTTCTTTGTATTTTTCAAGGAACAAAAAACTCTTTTATTTACGAGCTAGAGGCTTAAAAACAGTTCCATTGTTTATAACAATTTTTTGGACAGTTGGATCGAAATCCACGCTTGAAATTCGTAATCAGCTGCCAAAAATACATAAAAAAACTTGGGTGGACCCATTAGAATTAAAAAGGCCTAAGTGACCCCCTAGACTATTAGTTATAACACTAATTTTATAAAAAACATACAATAATAGTCAGCGACTTACCTGCACATAATTTCGTGTGTCAACAACACTCGACACATTTCCGGATTTTTGTCCTGGCCCTCGTAGATAATGGCCTGCAACAAAAATGATCATATATTTACCCGTTACGAAATTTTAATCAAATGCATGAATTCAAAATAACCGAACGCTAGATTGGTGGCGATTCGTTTGAAAAATAAATTATTTGCATTTTGATAATGACAGCAAAATTCAAATCACTTAATTAAATAATTCCAATTAATTTCAAAACTAATCAAGTGTGATGGCTTATTTTATGTTTGTTCGATATGGTTCGTTTTGACTTAAAATTACATTTAAAAGTGCGAATTTGGTAATTTATCATATTATGTATATGAACAATTTAAATTTAGTTTTTTCTTTAATCGTTAAAAGGGCAGATAACATTTTATGTTAGATTTTGAAATCATTAAACAATATTGGTTTAGAACAATTTTGAAGTCATCATTAATTGCACATAACATACAAATTATTTAAGATATTTCGGATTTCTGATCCTGAAGAATTTTTCTTGTTGCGTTCTGAGTTCACAAACTTTTATAAACATAATATTACATACTAAAGCAAAGTAAAATTTTTATTTGTCGTTTTGATTCTTATCCGATATCTGTCTTTAAAATGTATTAAAAATATAGTATTTATATAAAGTAATCAGAAGAAAACTAAAAAGATATTGTAATGAGGATAGCACAACTCGACCTATACGTGGCGATGGGCCACTATCCATTTGAGAGTACATACCACTGAATATAATGCCAAAGATTTTGACATTATTGAGTAGATAGAAGTGAACGCAAAGCCTACTATACTCTATATATACTATACTGTATATGAAACATTTAATTGAGTTAAGACATTCTAAAAAGAAAGAAATCAGAAAACAGTGATGTAAAGACAAAGCTGATAACATATCTCAAATATGAAGAGAGATTGGGGAACATGGCTGTCGAAATAAACCGTGGGATTTATTTCAGAAGATCAAACTCTTTACCAGAGAATTTAAATCTCAAACGTGGTCTGTAATAGATAAGGAAGGTAATCTAAATACCGAAAAAATAACTAGGTACCAGCAGAAAATCAATTGCCCTCTGACTACCCTAGAGAACTAACTGTCTTACTCGCTGAAGTCAAAGATGCAATTAAATCTCTAAAGAAAAATAAATCCCCAGGCATTGATTCAATACCAGGTGAAATATTATAGTTATTAGGTAAGAGAGGATTACATATCATCCATTCTATCTGTATCGCTATTTGAGAGGAAAAGTTGAGAGGAAAAGAATTAGTTATTCAAACCAATATGATATATGTTACTTTGAAAGGTTTGGTTGACAAAAGATACATTATGCAATTTAATCTAAAATGAGCATTAGGTGAAGTGTACTTTAGGTTGTCATTGTGAAATCGGGCGTTAATGTCGCTCCAAAATATTGATATGATATGCAATTATTAATGTATGTTGTATTTTACAGTGGATATGATTTTAATTGGAATCCTATACCTTCTCATCTTCTCTGCAGTGCTCGTTTTATTGGAGAGAAAAGATGAAAAAGGATAAGGGATGAAAGTGAGCTAAGTCCCAATTATGTACCAACAATATTTTCACCAAAATTAAAGAATAAATTAATTGAAAATGCATCTCTAAATAGACATAAGCAATTCAAAAAGCGTTATCTACAAGAAAGATCACCATTAATTGTAGATAATAAGCCCATCAATTCTGTGAATGAATTGAAGTCAGATATAGCAGCCAATTTAATGAGTGAAAATGTGTGTGATACGATACAAGGTGAGTCAGTAGCTGGTACGGGTGGCAGTAAAAGTAACCAAGCATGTAAAGTTGACATTTTTGTTCGTTGTAATGATGTTGAAAAACTTTGTGTTGTAATAGATTTATTTCTGACCTAATTTTTGTGAAACAGAAACTCAAATTGAAACTGAAATTATTGTACCAAAAAGTGAATTAAAAATAAAGAGCAAAAAAAATTCATAAAAACTGTAGTACACTAACAAAAGTTCTTGTGGATACAGCAGTTGAATCTGATTTTCCATACAATGGATTTAATGGTGATGAAATTCGTTTCGAAGGGACTGTTACAAGTGATGAACAATTAGTAGATCTTGCTGGAGTATCTTTTAACTATTTATTAAGTAAAATGAATATTAAAAAAATATCCAGAAACTGAGGCTATTTATTTTTCTTTTAAAAATAAAAACTGCCTTAACATTTGCAGCCATAAGTTCAATGTTTTCTATATAATATCGAAAAACAGTATCCATGATATTTTATTCAACTTTAGATAATCTAGCTGAAGTAACTGCAACATTAGTGTTTTGGCCAGATAAATCAAGTGTCCGAGTAACAATGCCAGATTGCTTCAAACCAATTTATTTTTTTATTTAGCGTATGGCTACTTCACAGGTTCATATATATACATATATATATATATATATATATATATATAAATTATATAAATTACAAACAACAGTAAATACAAAAATATTATTCTACAAACAAACATCTAGATTATAAATATATTCGATTGACTCTTTTGTAGCAGCCAGGAAATCCGAAGGGTTGCCGTTATAGGATCTAATCGGGCATACCTCTACCGCAGTCGCAATTTGGTGATTGTATTTTTCCCCATCTAAAAAGTGAGTCGGAACATCTGCCACAGTTCGTCCTTATTCTATTGAGTGTGGTCCAAATTCGTCTCGGTTGGTTGAAGCCCTCAGGTTTGCCTGTAATACATGGCATGTTCCAGTTAGCTGGTGCAGCGTTATTCTCCCATTGTTATTTCCACCGTTCAGTTACATTACAGTTTTGATCTACTAGTATTTTTGCTGTTTTTAGAGGCGGGTGTCTTGAACGGAGCCTATTTATGTCTCTGGCGGAAGTTCCGACATGGGAGCGGAGCTCAGGATCAGTATTGATTTTTGTAAATTCTCTGACAAGATCATGTTCCCGGCGGATGGGTGGTGGAGCTATATGACTCAAAGCTGGTAACCAGTAAGTGGGCGTGGCCTTTTTGCGGAAATAATTCCCTGTGGTTTCTTACATGTCTGCTATGTAGAGGCTGAAAAGCATGGGAGCCAGCACGGATCCTTGTGGAAGTCCATTATTCAGTTTTCTTTGGGTACTAGTCTTGTCTCCCAATATAACTTTAAAACATATGTTGGATAGCATGGCGTTAATAACCTCAGTGGTCTTTCTGCATGGGATTATTCGCATTAATTTATATATTGCCCCTTGTCGCCACACAGTGTCGTAAGCAGCAGATAGATCGATGAAGACAGCGGTTGTTTTTAATTGCTTTTGAAAGTTTGATTCCACATAATTGGTCAGGGCGAGTACCTGGTCTGTGCAGCTGCGGTTTGGCCGAAATCCTGCCTGTTCCACTGGTAAGTGTTGGAATATGGTTTTGCTGATTCTATTATACAACAGTCTTTCGAACAGTTTGTACACCATACTTAAGAGTGCGATGGGGCGGTAGTTTTTCGGTGAATTATTACTTTTCCCTGGTTTTAAAATGGCAACGATTTCTGCATTTTTAGTTGGTGGGGGACGTTTCCCGTTTAAAGGATGTCAGAAAAGAATTCTGCGAGCCATTGCCTAGTGAATCTGCCGCTATGTTTGAGGAACTCAGCGTGAATGGCGTCGAAACCCGGCGCTTTTCCTGTTTTCATTTCATTTAGGGCTTGCGATATTTCTTCATGCGTAAATGGGTTGGAATATTCTGTTGAGTGTGCAAGACTAGATTTTATGGCTTTGAGGTCTTTTTTAACTTTAATTGTATGTAAACGATTTTGAGGTGCCCTAGAGGTTGACACTATGTGCGTAGCTATTTGGTCTGGAGTTACTAGGTTGGTTTGGCGAACGGGTGGGTTGCTACTTCCGAGTTTCCGCAGTAGGGACGAAGCTTGTCGACTTGACTTCTGAAAGTTAAGGTTTTCTACTGTCTGGGTCCATTTTTCACGCCTGGCAGCATCAATGCTGTGGAGTAGTTCGGCTGCAATCTCCTGCTTTCCATCTTTGCAATATTCTTCATACAGTTTTTTGCTCTGTTCTGTCTAAAGACCAAAATATATTTGCTTCAAACCATATATATAATATATTTGCTTCAAACCAAAATATAGCAATACAAGTGTCATTATTGATTGTACTGAATTTAAAATTGATGTACTTCCAGCGGCTTCATCTGTTTTAAGTCACCAGCAGCAGGTAGTAGAAAAAGTGATTCTCAAATAACAATTGAATCAGGTTTAATTGATTTACTAGAAGAAGAGTATTGGCAGATAAAGGATTCCCAGATATGAAACTATGATGACAGTAAAGACAAAAAAATTCTTCTTGTTATGCCACCTTTTTGGGAGAGGAAAAAAAGAATTTTCTTAAGAAGAAACTGAACAAACTTATAATATAGCTAGAGTCAAGATACATTTTAAAAGAATAATGCAACGTCTGGGGACTTACAATATTTTAAATAAAATATCTGAATATTTATTTGACAATGTTGATGACATAATACATATATGCTGTGTGTTGGTAAATCTGCAGCCCCCAATATTTGCTGACAAAAGTGAAAACAATAATTATAATATATATATATACATATATATATATACATATATATATATATATATATATATATATATATATATATATATATATGTATATATATTTATATATATATATATATATACATATATATATACATATATATATATATATATATATATATATATATATATGTATATATATTTATATATATATATATATATATATATATATATATAATATAAAG
Organism: Diabrotica undecimpunctata; assembly: GCF_040954645.1. NCBI lineage: Eukaryota > Metazoa > Arthropoda > Insecta > Coleoptera > Chrysomelidae > Diabrotica > Diabrotica undecimpunctata. The sequence continues at coordinate 114,299,910 of NC_092809.1, forward strand.
TAATACAAATTAAAAAAATTTAATATGAAAAAGACAGAAAAGATTTGATTTCACGTTCAAAGCGTCTATGTATCTGTTGATACGTATTTCGACTTAATAAGTCTCATCAGAACAGTTATTCATAGCCGTTCTTAACGTGAAAAATAATCTTCTCTGTCTTATTAGGAAGCAACAATAAAATGGCTTCGTTATGGACGCAATAGCGACATCTGATAGAAAAATCGGTAAAATAGTTTCGAAACAAATTCAGGTTTCTGCTTTAATCTGGAGCCTTCTAAAAATTGCAAGGCATAGCCAGACGTTGATAAAGATATTAATAGAGACATGGGGAATCTAAAATTTGCATTCCACGACATGTCTCGTCAACTAAGCAGAAATCCTTAACGAATTTGTTTCTTGTGCTCATACAGAGTAGATCCGAATAAAATGAAAAAGACAGAAAAGATTTGATTTCACGTTCAAAGCGTCTATGTATCTGTTGATACGTATTTCTACTTAATAAGTCTCATCAGAACAGTTATTCATAGCCGTTCTTAACGTGAAAAATAATCTTCTCTGTCTTATTAGGAAGCAACAATAAAATGGCTTCGTTATGGACGCAATAGCGACATCTGATAGAAAAATCGGTAAGATAGTTTCGAAACAAATTCAGATTTCTGCTTTAATCTGGAGCCTTCTAAAAATTGCAAGGCATAGCCAGACATGGCTATTTTACATCCCTACGAGGGGGATTTTAGGGGGAAGCTTGGGGGTAAAAGTGGTAAACTTTTTTGCATCTTTTTTGGGTCCCAAACTTAATATTCTCAGCAACATTCAGCTTGTTCGTATGATTTTTAAAACTTCAGTGGCATTTTCATCTCCGATGACTGGATATGATTGGTATTGATACAGATTAAATTTTAAAAATTCATTTCGCGCGCGTAACTGACTTTCCCAATCGCCGGCCGCTTTAAGCGTTGTTTTTAAAAGAACGGTTCACTTTATATAAAAGGGTTTTAGGGAAAAGGCTAGGTTAAGAGTGGCAAACTTTTCTGCATCTCTTTGGGGTCCCAAAATTGACATTCTCAGCCAAATTCAGCTTGGTCTCGTTTTTAGAAATCAAATCTCTGACGACTGGACTGTATAAGTATCACCTATGCGATTTTATATCGCGACTAAAATTAATATAAACTGTTTCCCATACCAATCAATACACTATAAAGAAAAGTTTATCGATTTGTCAATAAAGTTGACAGTTGAAGTATGTATAATTAATATATACATTCCTAAGAATTATCTTCGGAAAAATAAAAACCCGTTTTTAACAACCTGTTTTAATTTAATTTTCTTAAGAGGTTTTTAAATTATTTATTTACAATTAATTACAATGATCACAAAGCTATGTATGGTCATTTGTGAATTTGCCAGTAAATAAGAAATTATTTTTGTCTCGTTAAATTATGTGGTTTAACATGTTATTTTAAAGCCTGTATATAATATATTAATTATTAATCGGATCTTTTACAAGTAATTAAAATTGCTTGACAGTTTTTTAATAATTATAAATTCCGTAAATAGTAGAAGTAACGTTTTTTCAATTCCCTAATTGCTTCGTTTACCATAAAACATTTCATTGATTATTTTATCGATTAGCTATTTCATGCAACGGGTTTTATTACAAGAAATATACGAGAAACGAGGACCTTGTATATTTCTTTGAGTGTTTTCTTCTATTAATTACACTGGTAAACACAGTTTGCTGCCGGAAATTGTTTTACTGTTTTTAAGTAATTTGGGTCTGCTGATTGAAAAATTCCATCAGATTTGCTCAATTAGATCGTTTTCAGGAAATACAACAGATCACATTTCCAACATATAGGGTAATTTAACGCAACACTACACATATGTAGTGCTGCTACCAATTAAATAAACAAAACACTAATAAAAAGTAAGATATTTATTGAACAATATTGTACTTACAAAAATCACCACACATATCTGCCAAAAAACTTAACTTTTCATCTAACCTAACCAGCATCGCAGCACAAATCTGCTATTCAGCGTCACCTAAAAACTTCCTTGTATATGATTTTCTTGCAAAGGCTTTAGAAGGACGGTCCCTTTGAAGACTCCAGAAGTGATCCGTCATCATGTGAGTATCCCATCTCCCCTGATACCTCTCTTCCATCGTTTTGATATCTATGTGGAAGCATTCCCCTTGTTCCTCACTAAGGTCGCCAAGATTTTCTGAGAAACGGTCCAAGTGGCTGTGAAGGTAATGAATTTTAATACTCATATGACAACCGTTTTTGTTAAAATTGACCTTTAGGATCTAGACATAAACTTGAACTAAAGCATCTCTGAGATGCCATTTTCTTCTACTTCAGTGTTGGTCCTTAGCCCTGTTATCCCAAAGACACAGGAAACAAGGATATTTTGTATAGCCACCTTGTTGTCCCAGGAGAAAGTTCACCATCTTAAAATCAACACAGATCTCCCACTGATGTTGGTCATACTTGATGTTTTTTAGCACCAGCGAAATTGTTTTATATTCTTTTTTCATTTTTGTAGAATGCCCAATTGGTATACTTCCATATTTGTTGCCATTATGTAAACATTTTAAACTTCGTTTGGAACTGTCGATAAAAAGACGCCAGTGATCTGCTGTATATTCCGATACACTCATTTTATCTAACAGTCCTACAAAAAACCATATCATTTTGCTGAGAAAAAAAAGGCAAAAGATCTTTTTCTCTATTACGGTAGTATGTAATTTTGGTATCTGGGTGAAGAAGATTCTTTTGCTTTAGTCTGGAGGCAAGCAACTCGGAAGAATCCTTTGGAAGGTTCAAATCTTTGATAAGATCACTTAGCTCTTCCTGAGTAAAGAGTTAAGAACGTGTTGACTTCTCTTCAAAATCACTGTTGTCTTCCTCAAACCTACTAGTCTGTAGTTCGTCAGATAACGTTTCGACATTATCCTCTGGTAACGTAGCTAGACAGCTAAATATTGGAATAGGTATCTGTTCAAGCTGATGTGGAATTGGTCTTATTGCTGAATCCAGGTTAGGATATGTCCACGTATGTCGATTGTTACGATTAATGCCCTTTATATTCACAACTTTTTAAAATGTTTTTACTGGCAAATGTTTGTACTTTTACAATTTAATTTGCTTATTCAAGTTTTTCAAAATTTGGCGATATATGTTCAGATACCATTATAGAACTACTTTTTGTTCGTCATGAGAATAACACTTTAAAGTTTCATTACAAATAAATGAATTTTCACAGTCTAATCAAATTAGATGTTTCTTATAGTTGCCATAATATTTCTGATTTATTGATTTGTTTTTAATTTTATAAGGAATATTACCACAAATTTTATCTAATTATAAATATTTTAGACTAACTATTATAATTTACTCTAATTACCAATCGAAATTGGATTTTAAATTATTTGGCATAACAAGATGCACAATGCATTATTCAGGCGAGATATGATTAGGTCGTTCGTCGTTTTTAATGGAAATATGAGATAAGATCGGCTTATAAAACCGACTGATGCTACTGTGGGAGATCCCCTTCCGTAGAATGACTTACTGCCCGTCCTGCTAGTCATCAATGAACATAGAATAACCCTCAAGTCCCTATAATTACCAGGACTTTTCGTCCCAACTCTTGTGGTAATCCGGCTATTTTGGGATCCTGCAATAACCCAGTGGCGTATGAAGATTTTTGCGGTATAATATAACTATTATGTGCAAAACCTCAAAATAAGGCCAATCAAATTTTTATTTTAAAACAGTGACAGTAACGATTTTGTGACTTCTTCAGGAGAAAATTGTAAATTTATTAGAATAGTTATTGGATGTAAACAAAGTGAATATTTTAATACTTACAACTAAAACAGTAAAAATTTAAATTTTGCTAACATATCTAATCTGCATTCGTTTGATTTTAATTTATTTATGAGTTATGTTAACCGCAATACATTATATTTTATAGAGTGAATTCTTTCATTGGGCAACTTTTAGTGAATAAGTTAAAGTAAAAAATTATTATGACAGTATTATCGATAATATAAGGTACAAAGATCCAATTAATAGTGGAGGAATGAGAAAGAACCAGAAACATGTTAAATTGATCTATAAAATTAAATTGATGGTACGTAGTCAGTAGTCAAACCTCCGTGTTTCGTTATTCGGTTTTTATACATTTCTTCCTGACACACCTATGTAAATTTTTCTGCATGTACCAGAAATGATCGATTCTTATGAACATCTGCTTCTATTATTTCTCGCTTTATTATTTTATATTATATTTACCCAAAAATTGCTTGTTTTTGGAGCCATGTTAATTCTTTTTTTCCTCAAAAGGGTTTGCAACTTCATGGGTTCGTGAATATATAAATGTTGACAAACCGCGATATTTACCGCGATAGTAGATATGATCTACTAGAGCAGCTGGAACTAATTGCCTGTTTTTATATCATGCAAAAACTATTTCATAATATATGATGGAAATTGCGAAATATTCGATGGATGTCTTGGAACTAATCCACACATTCTGTGTACATTCCTTTCTCTTTTCTATTAATGTCATATACGATCACAAAGATCTTTCTTGACATTAATTTTCAGTCTGATTTTAGTAACCTTTGAGTCATAACATTTTAAAATCAATCAAGAAAAATGCATTGTATCGACACTTGGGGTGTATATAGTAAAGCGAGAGAAGTATGATAGGTAGAAGGGGACATAAAATGATAGAGACATAGACCAGCCAGGTCTCAGGAAGGTATAACCTTATACTCGCAGAGTGAAAACGATTAGTCTTGCAGCGAAATCCTATAATAGTTGTAGGTTTATTTTCATTTTGTCAGATTTAGATTGGTACTCATAGGACTAAATAGTTTGCTAACCTGTTATGTCTGTTAAAAAAATTGTCTAGTTATTTGTCGTCTATCGACAGATCCTCTGCGACAAGAAACTGTTGTTATATTACCTTCTTCGTAAATAAAATCACTCCCAGTTTTCCTCAACAACTAACTCGACAAAGCTTGTATAATGACGTTGTATTAATTTTTGTCTACAGTAAAATGCTGAGGCAAGCGTCACGGGAGTAGCGCCACGAGACACGAAATCGCGATTCGTGGTCACAGTAATAAAAGAGAAAAAAATATTGTTTATATTTTAAAAGTATAGAAAACATAGTGCGACGCTTTGCGCTAGTCTACAGTAACGCCTGCAGTATCACGTTTTTTTCTCTAGTACGTAAGTTTTGTTTATTGTAGTAAATACATAGTTGTTCCAACGATCCCTTTTCCTCTCCATCAATGATTCTTATATCCGTTCAAGCATTTCATCAGTTTTTTTTATTTTCTCTCATCAGGAAATAAGTTTTTTGTGCTCGATTTCATAGGATTTATATCTTGGTATTATAAAACATTTATATTATTTCCACTTTATTTAAAAGAAAATGATACCTTATAGACGTTTAAATCACTCATTAAAAAAGAAGTGTTTCTTGCAATAGTACAACGACCGCCACTGTTCCGCAAGTAGTTAAAGAAAGGACGAGCAGGGTACACACGTATATCTATCTACACGAAGGATTTCGTGTCCCCAGCACCAGGATTAAGGTGCTTATGTTTAGAGCAGTTGATAGATTTTTGTTTAATTGAATATGTAACGCGAAGGACCCTCGCAGAGGCTTTGTTCGAGAGGCTCAAACGAGATTAGTGGATATTGAGCAACATGTGTTCGGATAAAAAATATTAGTTAAACATATGGGACCCACTTTTAGGTAGAAACAACATATCTTAAAAGAATACAAAAAACGCACATGCGAAGATTTATTATTTGGTACTTAAAATATTTGTAAAAATCACTTCTATTCTACTTATTTTGAGTACATGTCGAAATGTGAGTTAACAATTCATCTGCTGTTTTTTAATTAATCAACATTTTGTTTTTTCTTAAATTAAAAGTGTATTAAAATAATGAAGTTAAATGATAAAGATGGACATATTATCACCAACAGAGATGAATTACTAAGGATAAGAGAAGATTTCCATACATAATTATACAGAAGTCAACCAAACCACGATAAACAACTAACAGAAAAGTTAGAAAATTCAGGAAAAAGTTAAGTTAACCAAGGATCGGAATTCATGCCTGATATTTTAATAGACGAAATAAAGAACGTGCCAAAGAAAATGTAAAAGAAAGTGTAGAGACCATAAGCTGATTGAAGAAGCAGAGGTAGATCACCTACACGGTGGACAGACCACGTCAAAATAATCGCTGGGAATTGGCTGCAGAAAGCTTAAGGGTACGGACATACTGAAGACACATAGATGTGCGCGATGGAGGTCACGGTCACGACGAGGTTTACATCGATGACGACCAGAACATACCGAAGATACCTTCCTTTCAGTGATATTTGTGGTTACTGAGGTGACTGCCATGTGTTTCGGGAAAGTTAGCTTTTTTACATTATAAAATTATGTACATAAGCAACAGTAGTGCTGACAGTGAATGCATGTCTTTAAGGGAAAACTAGTGGATCATTGGTCATTCTTTAAATCGCCACCTTTCGGCTCGTCCTATAAATAAAAAAAGACAGTATCTAGAATACTATTATCTATTAAAAGAGCTTAAAAAACACCACCCAGACAGATTTTATGCCTATGTGAGAATAATCTGAATACGTTTCAGTATATTTATCATACCATCCGTATGTTCAGCGAATGTCACGTGGTTTGAAAACCACCATGAAACTTGTAATTTACCACGCGATCAACAGCTCGATCGCGATGTAACACAAACTATTTTGTTCTGGCATCAACATCGCTGTAAACCGCGAGGATAGGTCGCGAGGATAAAAAGGTGATACTGCCATGATATGTGCGGTCTTATGAGAAAGTAAAGGTTTGTTTTGACATCTACGTATCGACCGCGACGGCGACCTCCACCGCACACATCCATGTATCTTCGGTATGTAAAAACCCTAAGATCGACAGAACTGAAAGAAAATAGGGCATGCCTATATTCAACTATGGACGCAAGGCTAGATGATGATGGTGAAAAGTGTATTATAAAATAAACAATTAAATTAATTTTAAGATAATTAAGTCTCCATTAGGATTAATTTATTTTAAGCGATTATTTAAATAAAAAATTGGAAAGTTTATATACAGGTCATAAATAATTTTTTTACCACGATAAGGAATGAAAATAAACGATTTGGCCTAATTACCTTTATGCAAAAAAGTACCCAGAAAAATAACGGCATGTTAAAGTTACAAAATAATACAGAAATTTTTAATATTTCTCCAAAACATTTTATGAAAATTAGATTAGGTATGTGTCACAATGCAATGGTCAATAAAACCAAAGTAGTAAAAATATTCTTCTTTTTGATTTTTTTAGATATTTAGAAGTGTCTTCAAATCTTCCTTCCTAAGCTTTTATGTAGTATCATACTGAATTAAAAAAAGGGACATCGATAAAATAATAAACGTCTTTTACAACTTTTTTGTCTGTTCGTATTTGTCTGTAAACTCATTAATTTAGAAGATGTAACAATACATTTTAACAAGTATGAAGTTCATTATTAACTTTAAATTAGGAATAAAAAAGATATTAATTTAATTTAAATAGTGTTGAAAATGATATTTTATATTTCCTTTCTGTATAAAGGCTAAACATTATTTTACCATTCAATACTACAACTTCTAAAATTCGGTTCCTTAATTATGACTTATCTTAACTTAATTCTTAAAGTTATTTCCAAGTAATAAATATAATCTTTTATAAATCACTAAAAATAAAAATCCATACGATTAAAATCTGTACCGCGCGGTGGCCATAAAATGCCCTAACGTTTTTGCCAAAATAGGATGGAGCACTATCCTGAAACAACCACATACTTTATCTGATCACCAAGGGTACATCTTGTAAGTAAAGAGACAGCTAGTTTTATAAAAAATTGTAAATAATTTTTTTCCGAATAAATTATTTGGAAGAAATACTGGTCCCACTGAATAATTACTGACAATTTTAGCCCAAATGTTTAGTTTAAAATCACTCTGACGGTGACGCAGTTTTTTAGTAGGTAGGATTTACGTCGGCCCAAATAAGCACCTTAACTATCTTAAGCACCTTAAATTCAGTAGTGGTGGATATGCTTGCTGTTGTCCGACCAGCTTAGAGGACTTTCTTTATTACGAAATGCATCGTGTCCATTCTTGTCACTATTTAACAAAGAAGATGTATTTTTGGCGAAAACGTTATCGTTTAGAAAAGCGGTCTACAGTTTTTATAGATGGAATAATATTTACTCCTTCCATACGCATTTAAACTCTTCGAGTGATTATTGCAATCAAGAACTTTCTTAACCTGTTTTAGAATAGAATAGAATAAAAATATGCTTTGTTATCACTGAAAATTGTACAATTTTATGGACAAGGCTTAAAAAAAGTCAGACACTCAGACACTAGGTGCACTGATGATGGAACATGACTTCCGAAAACGTTTTTTGATATAGCCCGATTGGGTCTTTTAAATTATATACCTTTTCTAAAGGATTTTTAATAAAAATTTTTGTTATATATGGTATACAGCCAAACTACAGGAACTTTGATTCGTTGTGGATTTTATTTGATATTGGTTCTATAACAGAACAGTCCACAATATCATGTCGAAAATTATTATTTCGATCATATTCAGCCCAAGTTATAATAAGTATAATATAGAATACTTAATCAGTTTCTACACAAGTAAAGTAATGAACTTCTGGCAGCGACACAATATCTTTCATACATATATCAAAAGTGATGATTTATAATGAGTTTGGTTTTAAGGCAGCACAAAACTATATTCAATGTATGATAGGCAGCTAAAATTGCCATATTTTAGTTACATGACTATTAGTTTAAACCCAAATACAAATACATCACTATAAAACTCACACCAATATAAATATTTCTATTTCAGTAAACATTAAGACGATGATTAATATAGTTTATCTTTCGATAACGTCTTCCTTTTATCTGTATTTTTCTGCCATAATTTATGAAATCGCAAAAATTACAACAAAAATACCATACAATTCCAAAGAATTGTCAAAATGTGTTGACCTCCAACTACACTAGCGCCGCCAAGCGGAAGCAACTGCGTACATAGCTGCCAATCAAATATTGCTAATATCTAACCACACTGCATCGAGTTAGAATTTATGGAGAGGGCATCACGTGACTAAAAACGACCTCAGTTCGACCGTATTGTTAAGATTGTTTTGATTTTGACAGATCGTATATGTTTGTTTACGTTTGTTGTTTTTCGAATATTTTTAGTTTTATAATACTTTTATAGAAACTGTAATAATATATTGTGATAGTGTATAATAATGGTTTCTTGTTATCAACGTAGTTGCAGTAGCAGAAGCAATGTTAATAAAAAATCTTCAGGAATAACGTTCTACAGGTTAGTATACAAATATGTAAACAAAGTAATGGCCCGTACTTCAGAGAATAAATTAATAGTATTTGACTGTATTAATTTATCTTTATGTATAATATATCGTGTTTTTAGTATTTACCGCGGGATAAATAAATCATAGTTTATTAAAAATATAGTGCACTTTTTTAGATTATGATTAAATCTTCTGAATAACTATATAGCGTTCCACGTTAAGAAAATAACATTGCGGGGATAGGGCCATGTATTTCTTATGGACGATAGAAGCGCAGCGATGCCACGATAAACACAAGCACAATTCAGGGTTGTATAATTTGTATTTTCGTTTTCACAGACATGAATTAAATAATTGTTTTTTAACGTAATTGGCCAAAAGGGGCCATTCGAAACAAGAGATGAAAAGTAGGGAAAATAATTTTAATTAAATAAATAGTATTTACAAAAGATAATTTTTTTTTATCTTATTTTAATTATAGTAACGACAGTTTATTTGTTTTTCGGTAAGAATATCATATACCATGAATCATAGAAATCAGTAGAAAATATTGCTTAGTTAAATCATGCACTTTGCCGGCTATTAAAGATTTAAAAGCAAATAAACGGACCGCCTGGAATGCGTATATCTAATATCTAATTCTAATCTATCTAATAAACTTAAAATAATACGGTGTGCATATGTCAGTGATTTTATGTCGTTCTCTGAGACTACATAATGATAATAAGGCTTTGTGGTTCTTCAGTTGTTATTCTGACTTTACAGTTAAATGTTAATTGAAAATGGAAATTCGAAAAATATATCGACAATCTAGTAAACCGCATGCCTGAGAGTTTTGGCAACACTGATCTCCATAAGCCTAATGTTATTTTCTTAACGTGAAACGCTCTATAGTCATATTTTTATAGTAGTTTTAATATTATTGATTCCGGCCATGATCCCCCGCCATATTGGTATCATCGTTAGCCACGCTAACCTACGCCGTTTTTAATACACACAGTTTTTAATACTCTGTCAAACGTATTATATTTTTGCAAAATTTTGGAATCTGTTTAATTCGTAGAACAATTTTCAATTTGTTTTAAATACAGTTGTCAATTCTTTACAAATGGTATCTTAAGACTTTTATTGTCAAATAATTAGGAGAGAAGAAATTTAACAGTTTAGAATTTCTTATTTAGTTTTCTATGGCCCGTTTGATGACCCACCACCCGGTATACGATTTTGTTACTGTATATATGATAAAGTTTGTCCCGTTTATATTGCAACTTATATATATCTCTACTTCCAATCACAACATCGTTTTTAAGGATTTTAGAACGTGATAAATAAATTAGGATTCTTTTTCGATACCGGCTCTTCTAGTTTGATGCAACAATTGCCCAGTTTCCCCGACTGCCTTTCAACTCAAGAAACGTATATGCTCGAAAAAGAAATAGCAATTTGTTCCCGAATAGAAATCGTAAATTTCATCACTTTCTTTATTGAAATATAACTCACACACGCGAATGAGTTACAGAGGGCTCGTAACTTCCTAACTTCCAACATTACATGAATAAATTTCAACGCTAAAGTTTGAAAATATTATTTTAATTCCTCGGAGTATGATACGTTCCGAGCCCAGGAGACCCACCTAGGAGAAGTCACCCATCTCAGGAGAGTTTCTCCCAAAAACCCAAAAGACTTGTTATGATATTCCCGTGGGAATTGCTTTCCTTATAGCATTGGACGTTATCGTTTGTATGAGTCATATGTGAGGTTTTCAGTAAAGTATTAAGAATTTAACAATGCTTATAAATATTAATTATTACTTACGTTTTTTAAACAATTCGTTTAGTATGAGAACGATTTCCGTACTAAAAATCGAAACGTCAAGCATTAGTTTTTTAAAAATGTGATTTTCATCAAAATCACAACCAATAATTGTGGCTTAATCACATAAAAAAATATTTTAAATAAAACAAAATGTATTTAAAATGCTAGTTACCCCAGTGCCGAAATTTTAATTTGGATATCTGTTATCTTAAAACGGAACGACAATAACCAAAGCAGCCGTCAAAAATATGCATAAATACTTCCACCCCTTTTTACTTCTTCATTCCTCGCTCATTATCCCATGGGAGGTTTGATAAATTTTACGAATAAATTAAAACACATAAAATGCGACACAATTCATTACAACTTCAAGATAACGGAGATGTATTCGTTAAGATAATAGAGAAAATACCACGATGAGTATTTATTTGATCATTTTGCTGATTAGTTTAAGTTATTGAACCTAATAAAATAATATTTCCTTGCATTTTTAACAAAGAAAGCATTTTCAACGTAGGTAATATGAAACCGAATATAGTAGCCCAGTGGCAGTGTTTCTAAAGACAGGTTATTATCGATTCCTATTTAATGATATCCAGTGTGATCCAATGCCTCAAACTGCGATGACTATCGAATATTAAGCATCATGTTTCATGTCCTTAAAACTTTTCTCAGAATCATTCATACACGAATTTACAAGAGGTGTGAGTTTCAGATGAGTGACACTCAATTCGGATTTCGAAATTAATTGGAAACACGAGAAGTTCTTTTTGCCTTAAATGTAATAACACAACGATGCAGAGACATGAATGGAGGTGTATATTATGCATGTTTTATTGATTATCGAAAAGCATTTGACTGCGTTAACCATCAAAAGATTATTGAAATTCTGAGAACAACTGGAATTGACGAAGAAGACTTGCGAATTATCTCAGAACTATATTGGCAGGTATATAATCTCTAATAGTCACTAATATTTATTCTGTATCTATATTTGGAATCTATATTCAGAAAAGCATTAAAGGAGGATACCGTCCTAATAGCAAGCAACACACAAGAACTACAAAATATAATAAATGCAGTAGTTCGTCATAGCGAAATGTTTGGTTTACATTTTAAACACCTAACTGATAATGCTGTCAGGAAATTAACATCCCTCTACAACATTGAATATGAACATGGCATAATACCGCATGACTGGCTAACATCCACATATATAGCTCTTCCTAAAAAACAAAAAGCAAGGAAATGTGAAGACCATCGAACTGTATCCCTAATGAGTCCTTAATGCCGCTAAGATTTTTATGCGAATAATTTATAATCGAATTCAAAATAAGTGTGAAGAATACCTGAGTCGTTCTCAATATGACTTTAGAAAGGGTACAGGCACTAGAGAAGCAATTATGGGAGTGACACTGATGGCAGAAAGGAATCTTGAGATTCAAAAACGGTTGTATGTGTGCTTTGCCGATTATAGAAAGGCCTTTGACCGCATCAAACACGGAAAATTGATCGATGGGCTAAAAGAAGTAGGGTTAGATGGACACGACAGGGCTATCATAAGTAATACATACAGGAACCACACAGGATGCGTTCGAACAGAGAACGGAAACATCAAGTACATCAACATAGAACGAGGAGTGCGTCAAGGATGCATTTCATACCCCCTATTATTTAATGTATATGCCGAACATACAATTAAAGCTTCTCTTGAAGATCGCCCGGAAGGTGCCAGAGCCAATTGAATCATATGCCGATGACACCGTAATATTAGCAGAAACAGAAGACCAACTAAAAATATTGATGAACATATTATCAGAAGAAAGTCACAAGCTGGGCTTGGACATTAACTTTTCCAAAACCAAAATTCTGGTATTCCACAAAAACCCCCATGAACAAGTTACACCTAATATACAAATAAATGGTATCACCCTTCAGAGTTCCCAAAGCTTCATATACCTGGGCAGAGAACTAAATAGTCAACTAGACCACTCAGAAGAAATTAGAAGACGCATTGAAATAGCAAGATCTGGTTTCATGAATATGCGTAAAATGCTCTGTAACCCCAAGCTATCAGTCTCAATAAGATTGAGAACACTAAAGGGTTATGTGTGGTCTTTATTACTATATGGCTGTGAGACCTGGACAATAAAACAGTATGACGTCAACAAATTAAATTCATTTGAAATGTGGATGTACCGCCGAATGCTAAGAATAAGCTGGACCAGCAGAACTACGAATGAAGATGTACTGAGAGCAATGAACACACGCCCTCATCTGGTCAATACTATCAAAATTAGACAGACGTCATATCTAGGACACATAATGCACCATAGGAAATTTGAGCAGCTCCAGGTAATATTAGAAGGCAAGATTGAAGGTAAGCATAGGACGAAAGAAAAAATCTTGGCTACGAAACATCAGAGATTGGACGAGGAAAACACGAGAAAAACACTCATGATAATAAAAACATTCTTTACAAGATCAGACCTTAGTCTAGAGCTCAGAATTCGAATGCTGTTTTGATGTATAGCTGTGAAAGTTGGACAATGGACTCTGAAAGAGAAAAAAAAAATAGATTCATTTGAAATGTATATATACAGACGGATGCTGAGAATTCCATGGATCCATGAAAAAGTTGCCAATGGTAAGGTATTTCGGCGGATGAGTAAACAAACTTAGCATAACCAAAGAGAGAAAAGTACAATACTTGGGTCATGTGGTGAGAGGTGAAAAATATAAATTACTCTAAATTAGATTGGAAGGTAAAGCGCAGGGCAAAAGATCAGTTGGAAGACGCCAGAACTCGTGGCTGAAAGACCTGATGATATGGTTTGACCGCTCTACCACAGAAATCTTTTGTTCAGCAGTTTCCAAATCTACAATTGCCATTTGGATCGCCAACCTTCGAAAGGAGAAGGCGCAATAAGAAGAAGATTTAATGATACGATCTTTATTATCAAAAAGTAATTACTTTATACACATATATACTACATATATTTACATGTGAAGTCATTGATGGATATTGGCTTTATTTATGAAATATAAACGTTTACAAAGACAGGATTAAAAGGAATCAAATACGAATGCAATGGCAGAACTTTTAGTTCCAAAAAAACTTATCCAGCTCTTTAAAATATATGTAAATGGTTATAAATTCAGAGCACAGATAGGTAACAAACTCTCATAATCAATTGAAATAATTGGTGGTTTGAAACAAGGAGACGTGCCTTGTCACCTCTCCTCTTTAACATAAACCTGGGGTTATATGAACATCACAAATTTAAACAAAAATACTGAGAGTAAATGGACCAAAATTTGCCGGTAGTTACTACGAAACTACTTTTTTGTAATATTCGCTCCACTTGTTTTAATCAGTAAAATTGTTGGCATCGCAAAGAGCTCAAATTTTAAATTCTTATTTATCAGATTTGCTGGAAATATAAACTGTCTAATGTAACCAATTGTTTGTTGTTTGTCAACTGTTTTAAAAAAAGCAGAAGCTTCATGGGAACTACAGTTGGAAGCAAAAATATTGGAGACCTCTTTCAGACGAGCTAGTTTATCGCTTTTCTTTCGTTCTCACCTGGTAGAGCAATCATCGAAATAAACACAATTGAAAATTTCCTTAAATTCTCATAGCTGCAAAGTATATGGGCGTAAAAAGGGCATCGTTGTGGTTCCATATTGAACCATCTATATATCATAATCTAGATTTACAAGAAACCTATGTATCCTCCTTAGTTTTACTCCTCCTTGCGTCTTTCTGTTAAAAAAAGCTAAATCGTGTGGATTTATTGATTGATTTCTCTATCTTCGAACTTTTTAGTTTTTTACAAGTTTCTACTTCTGCTTAATACACTAACTGTTACATGAGAAATGAATGAATGGGATGAATTTCTCGGCTTCGTTATTTAATTAATTTGTAGCTTTTAAAAGTATGTAAAGTAGGTACAATCTTCTTAATGCTCTATTTAAGACAGCCGACTGATCAGAATATACGTCCAACATATCTTTATTTTGTAGGATGTGACAAGAAACTTTTTACGAAACGAAAAAACCTAACAGATCAGCGACTTTTCTTGAATTTCTCGGCCAGCTAGTGAATCAAAATTATAACTTGCTTATTTATTTCTTAGTCTTAATTCACAACCTTTGGTAATAGCGTGTCTTGATGCCCTGTCTTTACGTTTTTGAATTAAGATCTCTCCGTATGATATATAGCTCTCCAGAGCATGCAAGTAGGAACTTTTCATTCTATTTTCAGTTTATATCTAGATGGACAGTGTCCATGTCAATAGTTAAATTTTTTGGCCGATATAATTTTTCCAAACATTAATTTTATTATAGCTAACTGTAGATCGCTAACAGGTACACGTGCTTTCAGTTCATTCCGTTTGTGGTGGTGAAGGGGTTGGTAATGATGCTAGTAATTAATTTATACTAACAATGAATTTAAATTCACGATATTGTTACTAAATATGTACCTGTATTTGAATTTTTTCATATCAAAATAGCCATCCTTCCAAAAATAGACTTCCCACTGCCAGTTTGTTTATGTACAGCGGCCAATATCAATGGCCAAAACCAGTTTAACTCAGGTTATTCATATTGAAGAATTAGGAATTTATATTAACAAAATATTTATATCCTATTAAACTGCGAGAAGTTTAGTTAATACTTAACGGTAATCTACCTAATAGTTCTTTTGAGTCTATTGATATATAACATTGGAAGTTACTGAGTTTGCCTATATTCGATTTTGTCCAACCTTTTGTTGAGAGTATACATTAATTTTATAATATCTTCCAATATTTAAGTCTTATTTTATGCTTGACAATATGATAAGCCTTTTTATGGAGAGTTTGTTTACTCCCTACAACTTTGAATTGGACTGTCGCTAGCATAAAGTTGTTAGACATATATTTTATAATATTCTCCAATATTTGAGTCTTATTTTGTACTTGACAATATGATAATCTTTTCTATGGAGAGTTTGTTTACTCTCAACAACTTTGAATTAGACTGTCGCTAGTATAAACTGTTAAGGCGGGTACACATATGCGAGCAGAACTGTTCGCGAACCGTTTGTGAACGCTATATTCGTTAATTTGTACGACGGGACGAACCTCTTGCGAGCTGTTCGTTCGTTGCTCGTCAGGAACCACAGCCTGTCGGTTTTTGGGACGAACACAAAGAATGTTCGCAGTTAAATTTGGACGGTGTTCGAGACTATAAATTGTTTCTGCTAAGTGTGCGATGAGATCATTCGGTTTAACAAAATTGCTGAACGAGCGCGGCTTATTCAAAAGTAACGAGACAAATTAATAACAGATAATCTAAACAAAATACCGAAATGTTTAGAATAACGAAGTAAATTAATTCTCGGTTTGTTATTAGATACTTAGGGTATTGGATAGCCTGAACATAAACATATTTTCAACGAACTCTTCGCGAACAGCTCACGAGCAGTTCGCAAACAGTTCGGCTCGCATATGTGGACCCACCTTTAGGTATAAAATAATAAAACTTTTTTATTGGTATAAATAGTTAGCTATCATAAAAATAGTTAATTTAAAATTATCATTCTTTTGACCATGCTAATTTTTCTGCAAAACACGCACAAATATTAAATATTGTGCAAATTAAAAACGTTTTTTTGTTGTAGTATTAAATAAATATTAATTTGTAAAAAAACCCTTAACATTGTTTCAACCCTTCGTGTCGTAGTCTTACATAAAGTTAAAAAAGTTCAAGTTGAAAGGGTGTTTGTCCAGGTAATCAACTAATGAGTCTACTTGGTTCTGTCTATCGTTCTCTTTTCCTGAACAACATCGAAATAAGACGCAGGGCGGTATCATTTACCTAAGTGGTTACTTACAGACATGCAATCCACATTTTCCCTCACGCTTTCCCATGAATAATGATGTCTACTTAAATGAATTAAAAATTCTTTAATCTAAGAATTATATGGACTAAATTTTTGTCCTAGAATTAAAATATAAACAATGTAGCACTAACAAAATTATTCAGAAAACTGTTTTTCTTGAATTTTGAAATACAGTGAACACTTTAAAAAAAATAGAGATAACCTTGATAAATGCCAGCAATATAAGATAGAGCAACTTTTTCTTCTTCTAATTCCATGATCGTTATCGATCGTTGGATAATAATTTGGCTACTATATTCGCTATTGTGACTTTATTGACAGCAATCCTAAATAATGATGTAGTCGATTTTCCGTAAAATTGTCTTAGATTTTCAGCCATGATGTTCTTTTTCTTCCAGTACCACGTTTACCTCGTATTTTTCCTGATACTAGAATGACCAGATGCAAAAGTTCATATTTTTTAGAGTGTCTCATAATGTGATCGAAGTATTTTACTTGCGTCCCTTTATTAAACTGGCCAGTTGTGATGTTTGGTTTAGCCATCTAAGGAACTCCTTATATTTAACTCTGTTGACTCAGCTTATTCTTAATAGTAGTATATCCACATCTCAAATGCTTTCCAATGGTTAAGCATCGCCTCACTTAGAGTCCAAGCTTCCACTCCATAGAGTAGTAATGAAAAGATCAAGCAATATTTCATTCGAATTCAAAAGTCAATGCTGAGATCGTAGCTGCAAAGTACGTTCCTCATTTTTACAAAAGTAGCTAGGGCATGTTCTATTCGGTTTTTACTTTCTACAATTGAATTCCAGCCCTCATTAATATTACTGCCGAGATATACTAGTTTCTCTACTCTGTGAGAGAGCATTATAAGAATGATAAAAATGACAATGCGAGATTCGCAAGCAATAATAGACATCGAAAGAGAAAGAACAGTAATACAGTAATAAAAATAAAAAATAAAATGGAGTTAGACAAGGGGATGCGCCCTCAACGTTACTATTTTTTCTATCATTAGGCAAGATATTAAAAAAACTGTCAAATGTAGGAACTATAAACAAGAATGCAGTTCAAATAATAGGATATGCGGACGATAAAACCGTAGTAGCAACAGATAAAAAGACATTAAAGAAAACCTTTCAAGAAATGGAAAACGAAGCCAAACTAGCCAAATAAATCAAAATACATGAACGTAAGCAAGAAAAAGAAGACACACATGACAGAACTGACAATAGATGCATACAGTTTTGAAAAGGTTGAAACATTCAAATATTTTGGAGTTGTAATTAACAGAAGAAATAAAAGTGTAGATATAACAAAAAAGAATTCAAGCGGGAAATACAGCATTTTATAGAAATAAAAAAATTTTAAGATAAGAAGATAAGCCGGAAGACAACAACGAAAATCTTCAAAATTACCATAAGACCAATAGTAGTATATGCTGCAGAAACATTTACATTAACAGCAAAAGAAGCAGAGCAATTGAAAATTTGTGAGAGGCAGATTATCAGAAAAATACTGGGACCAAAGAGGGAAAACGAAGATTATTCAAGACAATGGATAAATCACAAAATACAAGAATGGATGGATCAACAGAACATACACCAATAAAAGCACAAAGAATTAGATAATATGGACAGATAAAGAGAAGAAAGAATAAAAATCCGTTAAAAGTTATAACGGAATGGATACCACCAGGTAAAAGAACCAGAGGCAGACCTAAACTGAGATGGAGACAACAAGTGGAAGAAGACTTAAGTCTCAAAGGACAATCAAAGAAAGAGAAGAATGGAGAAAAGTAGTGGAAACAGCAAAGTCACACCAAAAACTGTAAAACTAAACCCAGAATGGAATGATTCCCCACACAAAAAGGATCTTTAAGTGAAAACAGATGTAGCTTCTTCTTCGAGAGCGTATAGCTTGTATACATATATATATATATATATATATATATATATATATATATATATATATATATATATATATATATATATATATATATATATATATATATATATATAATAAAATATATTCTCTGTGCAGTACGACATCTTCGGCTTTTATGCCTTTTTTCGTCCTTGGGAAGATGGTTTGCTCGGTTTAACTGGTTTGCACCATACACGTTATTGCTAATTTAAGAAAATAGGTTCTTAAACTAGCAATCTTTGTTACCAGTGGCTCGTCTATATCCTTAAGTCCTCTCTCTAAAATACCGCGGTAATTTCATTCTTTCTACTGCACCAAGGATGATATATTTGTACTTCCCATTAAGTATATTATATAGGCAACCAACCTCACAAGAAATTTTGTTTAGTGGGACCTTGCATTTATTTAATTTTTTTGTTCTCCTTCCGTCATTAGTAGCAAACATAATTATTACTAATATGCAAAAGTTTATCTCATTATCATAATATCACAGAACACATTTTCAGTCAAGTTGGTAACCTCTACTACTATATAGAGATAGTAGTATCGGATTCCAAAACCTAGTACCTAGGTTGTCAGATTCTTTTAATAATTATAAAATACATTCCATTATATATAAAAAGACTCAGAATAAGTATACAAAATATCCAGAGTGTAGTAGGAAATTTTCAAAACTTTCAATAAATCTTGTATATAATATATGGAATATTGATTTTAACTTTTTGATTTTAACTAACTGAAAATTTTGTGATATTTCTTAGATATGTTTTCCTAGGTATCGACCAGGAAGAAGGAAACAATTCTGTATTCTTGCTAAGAAGTTTAAATGGGTATAAAAGAAATGGATTCTTAAAAGGAGGTTCTGATTATAAAGTTAAGCCATTTTCAAAAAGTCCACTAAACAATCCAATTTCTATAATGAAATTTATATTAGAACCAGATGTGGAACATAACTTTTTATGAATAGAAAAAAAGATTTAGGTACTATTTCATCTAATGGAAGTGGCTGTAAGGTTGAAAAGATTAAACCGTTCTATCTACAGCATCATTCTACGAATATAACCTAGCGAGGGATCAAAATTAAGATAACTTTGAAGACGAATTGCCAAATGAAGATATTTCTGAACTTTTTAAAGTTAAAGATGCTTGAGCTAATCTTATATCATATTTTAGTGTTATGAAAAAACCTGAGAAGAATCCTGTAATAAGAACCTGTAATATTTTTTTAGTCGTTATTAAATTTGTCTTTGCATAATTTAATTTATTCCTTCCACCAGAAATTGTATAATCAAAAAAAATATTGTTAAAACGTTACTGTGATTTAATTAATTATATATTGGTGTGGTCCAAACTAAATTTTACATTTATCTTAAATATAAGTAACCGCAACAAAATTTGACGTGAAAAAACGGGTACATTTTATTTTATAAATAAATGTCTATCCTTTAAATAACTATCTGTCAGACAGGACAAAATTTATCTGGAGATGAAAAGACCGACTCTTTCATGTAAAAAGTTAATTATTTTAAAAAAAAATTAATTTTTTTTGAAAATTTTGTTGATTCTAAAAAATTGGCTGCGAATTTGGTGATCGGTAAAAAACATAAAACAAAACTCGAGCTTTTCCAACAAATAAATTTCCAAACTAGAATTACGCAGGTTTTATACGAAGATCGATTTCATAAGACGACTTTAGGCAAAAAGTTCAGCGACTCTCCAAAAGTGACTTTTTTGTTATGAAAGTTATACAACAGATTAAAATGTTATTTTGTTGTCCTCCTAGCCGTAAATAGGAGGAAGACAGAAAAAATTAAGTAGAGTGATTGTAGATGTAATTGATTGGATCCCCCGTCGCGCGGTGACGTGCAAAATCACTAGTAACAATATAATTAATTAATACAATTTATTACACACCATTAATACCCATATTGAGCTATTATTTTATTGGTCGCCAAAAATCCACTTTTCACTATCTTGAGGATCTATCAATTTTAATTAATTTTACTTCCTCTATGACCTAGTCGGTTGCTGGTTCTATTCTTTGGAAAATGTCGTTCTTTCGAGCAGGGAAAGGGTTATCTTTATGTGAAATCCTATAAAATCGACCTTGTCTCATTATATGATTACAATTAACCACGATTGTCATATAAGCCAATTATCTCTTCCAACTTCTACTTCCAAGCCAACTTCTATGTAATTTTATTTAATATGTATTTTATGATTAGTATAACGATTAACAATTTTTCTACAAGAACTGCAGTCTACACAGATAAAATAATAGAAAACAAATTTGATTATATTTTATATTACATTTTATACGAAATCAATAACATTAGTAAAAAATTGCATGTTTTTTACTCTATTTATTAATTGGTGGGAGATTTCCATGTTTTGGAACAAAATACAATGGTTTTTTGTGGTATCAATTAATAACGTTAAAATAATTACTATTTAAATGGGAATAAGCCACAATTAAATGTTAAATTAATTTTATTGACGTTTCAATTTTCACTTCGGAAATCGTTCTCAAAATATGTATTTTGAAAACGATTTCCGAAGTGGAAATTGAAACGTCAATAAACTAACTTTAACCTTTAATTGTGGTTTATTCTCATTTAAATAGTAATTACTTTAACATGATACAAGAAAATAGCTTCAGAACAATAATAACGTTAAAAGTTTTAATAGGGGCTAAAAACTTTTTTGGGTTTTGGGGCTAAAATAAAAAATTAGGAAATACAGATTGCGCTCTAACTAAAAAAAATGACTTTTAATAAAATTTAATTGACAAAATTATTAAAATATTAATAAATATTTTAATTCAATATTAATATAGATAAACTTTTTTATCACTAAAAATTTAAGAAACAAAATTTGGTATTACTTATACAATGTTTCTATAATTTCAACTAACTATTCTGAGTATATTACATCTCAGTTAGCAATCTACAAGCCATGTGATCCTTAATTACACATCAAACATTAAATATGCCTCTATTTTCCAGCTGGGTATATAGAAATTAGAAACTTATGGTTTATGTAGTGCCATGAAGCCAATTATCGTGGATTTATTACAACAAGACTAATTTGGGACAAGGTGGAGGCAGGTGTCTCAATTAATCTGGAGTTTAGGCTGGTAATTTTGCTCTATTCTACGCCATCATTATTATTTATGTGATTCTCTTCCTTCTGTTTCACCACCTGTATACAAGACGGGAAGGCGTATACGAAATTGAGTTAGGTTTAATGAGTCTATTAAGAGTTTTAGATCGGTTTAGAATAATTCTGGTTGTTATTGACAACAATGAGTTAAGTTAGTTTTGATAACTGAAACCAGAAATAATTTATGTTAAAATAATCTCCAATAATGGCGATAAGTACCAAAAATCTAAAATAATATCGAAGAGTATTTGTTTTTCTTAAATCTTTAGATTAACACATGTTCCCAACTTGTTCTTTACAGGGTGGTCCTTAAGTAATTGTACAAACAGAAACCGTAGATTCTGCACTTTAAAATATTACGATTTAAACCAACTTACTTTTATAAAATGTTGATATTCAGAAAGATACAGGGTGTTAAAGTAGAGATTTAAAATTTTATTTTTCGCTATAACTTTTACGTTTGTAAAAATTTATGGACAAAAATTTACAATTGGATGCTTTTGAGTAGGATAAATTATAATTTTATACATACTTTAATGTAACTAATAGAGGGCGCCACATATGCCACATGTGTGGCATAAATTTGCGCCTAACTTTTTTCCCCTTTAAGTTAGATCTATTTGTGTTACAAAATATTAAAGATACAATATTTTTACAGAGAAAAGGTATACTTGTTAATAAATTTAAAATTTAACCGTTTTCGAGATAATCGCATTTTATAAGTCAGCTGCATAATAATTCTTAGTTGTGATATTTGTAAATCACTGAATACCTATCGATAAGCATAATTAATAGTTTATTCTTATTAAAACAGCTTAAAGATAATAATGTAACATCACAAAATGCTTTGTTATGGCTCCTAAATGTCTTATTGGAGAAAAGCTTTCATCTTTTTCTTTAGGTGCCGTGTCCGTATTCAGACCTTGGCCGTCATCATATTTTTTACAATTTCGCTTTTCTATCGCTTCTTAAGTTTCTGTACAGCCGTTGTATTACTTTTCCTCTCTTGTAAAATGCTGAGAACCCAAAATATGTGGTCTATGCAAGATGGTACATCACCACATTCTAGAGAAAGGGCAGTGAGAACATACTTAAATACAACTTTTCTGAACGTTAAATTGGCCGTGTTAATCATATTCCTTGGCAATGTGGTGAGGTATTGATACAATTATTTAATTAAAAAAAAAATCTAAAAAGAATACTTATTGTTCATTATGTAAATTGTTTACCCATTGTTATTAGGATAATTAGAAACTACAGCACAGGTATTGAATAACACATATGTAGCTTGTTTCGTAATACTTTTGCTACAAATCTAATTTTAACGACTTAGCATTTTTGTAATAACATCATCTTTGGCATAAAAACCGATATTGTTATAAATATAGTAAACACACAGGCAATTTAGTTCAGCATATTATTAATTCATTAGTAAATCATAATATTACATTTGTTCGAAATGTAATTATAGTTACTCGTAAGCTGTAACGTAATTATATAAATAAGTAATGTCATCGATACATTATTCTGTTTGTATATAAGTAACCAATAAACGAGATACATCACAGTTTAATACATTAATCAACTTTTGTCACAAATAAGATGTAGTTTCATAATATACCCTAAGATTTGACTATGTATCCAAAAGAATACATTCATCCATTATACATTATAGCCACCACGTAGCCCAGAATCCAATCCTATTGATTTTGGTGTATGGGACACTTTAAAACAACGTGTCTATAAGAAACCTATAAACATTCGCAACAAACTATGGGAAGAAATAAATACTGCAGCAGTTTTAGAACCAATGATGCTATTTTATATGAGACGATCTTTTATGAAATATATTGACAAATGAATTAAAGAAAATGGTAGACATATCGAACACTTTGACAAAAAGTTATGTTATTTAGTTTAACTATTTCTTAATTTGGTTTGAAAATAAAATGTTTTGACTATGGCTTTAATTTAATATAAAACGTAAAATGTTTGATGTCAAATCAATATTATTTTGTTATTTCGTGAAACCCTTTAATTATCCTGCTGATATATTTATTTTATTTAATATTTCATTAACTATTAATTTTAACTAAAGGTATTTTGTACCAAAATTCAAAATTATTGTTATTTTTGTCTATTTTTCCTTCGTTGTCTGGAGTAATTGCGTTAAATCAGAATTATGCAGCTGATTTGTAAAATGCGATTATCTCGAAAACTGTTTTACTAGTATATCTTTTTTTTTTTGTTAAAATAATGTATCTTTAATATTTTTTGTCACAAATTCAGATAATTTAAAGGGCAAAAAGGTTAAGTGCAAATTTATACCAGATATGTGGCATATGTGGCGCCCTCTATCAGCTATACGAAAGTATGCATCAAATTATAATTTCTCATATTTAAATGTATCCAGTTGTAAATTTTTGTACATAAATGTTTACAAACATAAAAGTTATAGAGAAAAATAAAATTTTTAATTTTACCGACTTACTAATTAACATATGTTATATGTTAATTATTATGTTAACTATGTTTTTTAAATAACAAACATATAAAATCAGAATTTGATGTTTATTGAAAACTAAATGCACGACCAAATACTTACCATGTCGGGATAGTATTATGAGGTTTTTTTCCTGGTTTTTCCCTCATAATTTACTATGGAATCACTAACAGGAGATTTTTACTGTCATGTGGCATGTGTTTGTCTTTTTAAACACGAATTACATGCTACGATCTTTTCTGACGGATATTCTCAAGTTAAAGTTGATTTCATGTAATCGAATGAACTATCTTATAAGTAAAGTCGTCCCAGGAACGCAACTCAACAATATTGGCAATATCATTTTAAAGTCGTCTACTTTAAAATGTATAATGTATGTCTAAATTGTCGATATAAATGAGTCAGATAAAATTAAATTATTAGAAGAATTTTTCACCAAGTGACAAAAAAACAAAATTTGTTTAATTTACTAATGTTTGAATTTTGAGAACAATTTCCGAAGTGGAAATATAAACGTACTTTAACCTTTAATTGTGGCTTATTCCCATTTAAATAGTAATTAATCTAACATGCCACAAGAAAATAGCTTCAGAACAATATTCTGTAGTCTTTATTAGTTAGTACTATAAAAACATATTTCTGATATGGAATAGGTTAAACTAACCGAACTAGATGGTTTGACGTATAATAAATATTAAAGGTAACAATAAGTTAATCCATTTTAATCACTATAAAATTTTCTTTCCTTTTCTTTTTATCCTTATACAACATCGGTTTTTTCTAATCACACTTCTATATGAAATATCTTTATCTTGCTAACCCTTTGTTTTATTTAACCGCCTTTCAACAGAACTTCTTTGGTCACCTTATCAATTTTCCAGACATTTGACACTTCTTTGGATTCTTCCAAATAGGTGATTTTTGTTTCGGCATTGAAGGTGACAGCACCCTATTAATTTTATTCTTTTTTACTCTATCCATCTATTTAGGTATTCTCATTGTGCTTATTTCTAGTTGCTACGTCTACTGAATGCATCTTACCATAGTTCCCCATTGCTCTGAAATATGGATATCAGTTGCCTGTGATTTGTTGAAACATCGTAATTTTTTACCAACCATTTGATTATCCAAACTAAGCAATTTATTTGTGGTAGTAATTTGTCTTTAAATAACAGCCCTGGTGCAATCCTACTTGTATCTTTATAAATTTCACTTGTAATTTATGTCTCTATTTCCAATTTGCAAGTTAAGATATTATTATACATACTTCCACTTGATATTTTGTAGTGCTATTTCTAGTTGCTTCTGATTATTACAGGTTCACTCTTATTGGGAATTTTATTAGTTCCATGTGTAAGCGATAATTTAATAATATAAAGCGATAATATAACTTATAAAAACTATATTTTGATCTAATCAGTTCGCTATTTTTTATCTACAGAAAATCAGTGGCATTAAATAATGTGTGTCAAATGTAGAGTATTCGGATTAGAACGATGGAATAATCAAAAGGCAATACTTTATAGGATTTGTCATATGACGTATAAGGAAGTGCTGTGTAATGTATTTGTCTTTGAGCTCAGATAAATGCCGCACGCAGGTCTGGCTTTGATTATAAACGATGAAGTGATTCAGTGAATTTTCTTTTTATTTGTAGTAAACAATATTACTTTCCATATTTTTCGTATTTTAATGGCATTTAGCTTCTCTCTATGGTTTTTTTTTCTTGGATATTTCTGTTCATAATCAGTAGGAGCAAGTTATATCACTCTCTATGTGTAATATGTCAGAGATATTCCAATTTTCTCATTTTGATTTTATTTAAGATTTACATTTCTTTATTATTTCTTCCCATAAATTATTCTTCGTTTGTGATGTATTTTGTCCACGATATTTTCAATACTTCTGTACATAATTCTGAAATTCGTAAATTATTAATTTATAGACCACTTAAATTTATAAATTCTTTTGTATTCCAGACAATATTGCATTGAGCAAGGCCTAAAAAGGCTTTCGAAATGAAGCGACTCAATATATAGATAAATAGTTAGAGGTCATGGGACTTGGAACTCGGAAGGTGGATTCTATTCTAGTGTGAAAAAGCCTAGAAGAACTCGGTAGACTTACGGAGCATAACTAGAAGTGCCAAAAACACCGTCTGCGACAGGAAAAAACCCGAATCCGAACACACGCAAGCAGGATTAAGCTTAGAGTCATAACAGGATTTCTTATTAGACCCGCACCAATCAGCCTCATTAATAAAGAAGGCTTAAGACATAACAGACAAAAAATAAGAGATTGAAGACCACATGACAGAACTACAAAAATGTCATATACATTCTTATGGTAATATTCTTCTTCTTCTTCGCCTTCTTTCTCTTTATAAGCAATTCTGCTTGTTCATTGGCGGATTAAGACCTCTATGGAAAGTTGTCAGTCCATCTTTTGCGCGGTCGTCCGATACTTGTTTTGTCGATTGGTGACTTATCTCTTGCTATTGTGACGACACGGGTCTCTTCCATTCTACTCATGTGATTACCATTCTTTTTTTTTCAATTTTGCTTCCGTCCATTTATACACTGTATGTTACATTTTCTTCTAATGTTTTCACTTCTCTGTTTCTCCATATAGTCTTACTAAGGCATCCTGTCAGTCTATTTGCTTTTTGTACTTAATCTCTCACTTGTTTGTCCAGGTCTCCATAACTGGACAGTGTAATTCCTAAGTATTTTAGTTCCATTACTTGGTCAATATTGATGCCATCAATTTCTATTTTACATCTGGTTGGTTCTTTGCTGACTACTATTGTTTAAGTTTTCTGAGATGAGATTATCATATTAAATTGTTTTGTCTTATGTTAAATCTGTGGACCACTCTTTGCAGACTATATTCACCTTGGGCTATCAATATTGCGTCGTCTGCGTAACAGAGTATTTTTATTTCTTGGTTTCCCATTCTGTATCCTTTTTCTTTGTTAACACTTTTGATGATTTCATCCATGAATAATTGAAGAGCATGGGTCTCAATAAGTCCCCCTGTCTTATTCCGCTGCCTATTTCTATAGGTTCTGTAAGTTGTCCATATATTCTGAATTCTATTTAAACTTCTCTATTATACAGAAGATTGATTACATCTTTGACTCTTACTCTGTCAAACGCTTTCTTTAAGTCAATCAGACACAGAAATGCTGGTCTATTATACTCTAGTGATTTCGCAGTAATTTGCTTTGTAACGAATATTGCATCTGTACCCGATTTTCCAATACGAAAGCCCTGTTGTTCATCTGCTAAAGTTTGTTCCTTATCTGTGGTAATTTCTGGTATTTCCGGTTCTAGCATCGTTTGTTCTTCCTCTGCATAGAGCTTTTTAGGTAGGAAAAGGTCAGGTAAAGGTAGCCAGAAGGTTACACGAACTTTACTTTTTTAGGTAGGTAGATAGTTTTGTAATGGATTCTTATCACAGATTTTAAAAATTAAATAATATTTCAAGTTATGGTTAATTCTTTTTTTTTAATTTTTTAGTGATATTTAAGTAACAAGAGGTACTTTTAAAAATCAATCATTCCTTGTACATTTTAATTATGAAGCTTGTATAAATTATCTATTATTAAAGTTATATACGCATTCCTTATTTTTGATATTCAGATAGTAGTGTATGCCGGATTAGTAGGTGCTAATTCCGTCCCTGTTTAAAACGCAAAGCACGGCAAGCAGTGTTTGTAGATCGGCTAAACAACTTCTGATAAGCAACTAATGAGAGTCCATATAGGAAAACGTCGATTTTCTTCTTGGCTCGTTACTGTTCCTACTAGTCGCGTGCCGGCCACGTGTTTGCCATTCTCAACTGTTGATAAAATCACCGGCAGGGGGCGGTGGTTATTGTTGTCGAACGCCCTCTCGGCCGCACGTTGTCTAATGTGTTGTTTATCGTTGAGATTGTTTTTGAATAATGGGAGGAAAGAAAACAATGTAAACTTTTATTCTTAAATGTATCATCATGAGAACGCTACGGTATAATACATAAGACAAACATGAAGGAAGTCTAAATCATATGTTTATCTGATAATTTAAATTTCTGATAAAAAATTAAACTGGCAAAACTGCTTATTATTATTGGGTATTACTTATATTTTATTTTTATTATTATTGTACTTAATATTAAATACTCGTCGAACAAAATCAAAGTTATAACATTTACAACGTTAGCAAAGTCAATTTTTAATTTCAACGCTTTCATTACGACTTTAAGATTTCTTATCTTCCATTTTAACTCTTAACTGGTGAAACGGAGTCTTTCAGGTTCCTTGCTTTACTTACACTGTCGTTTCTCCATTAACTTACATTTGTCATTTCTATGACTTAGTGTACCTTCCTAGCTTTTAGGAAGTTCTCATATAACGAATGGTTAGAGTAGATTTAAAATATTTTACTTATGTAATCGTCGCGTCGGAGTAACATAAAGCAATAGACCTGAATAAATACAAAGAAATTCAGAGAAATATCAGAAAGAAAATCCGAGAGGCAAAAAAAGGTGACTCTCCGACAGGTGCAAGGAAATAGAAGATCTGGATAAAAAGTATGATAGCTTTAATTTTCACAAAAAAATCAAAGAAATGACAGGTTCTAGAAAACGTACAAGAACGAATATCCTTAAAAATGATAAGGGGGATATTATTACTGATATAAAGAAGTGATTATGTCACTGGACCAATTACATCCAACGACTATTTAATGATGAAAGAGAAGAACTGTCATTAGAAATCACCGAGGATACCGGAGAACCAATATTAAGAGAAGAAGTCATCTATGCCATCAAAACACAAAAGAAGGTAAAGCTACTGGACCAGATGATATGCCAATCGAATTATTAAAACTCATCGATGAAGATATTACTGATGTAATGGTTGAACTCTTTAATCTAATATATCAGACTGCCACAATCCCCAGACAATGGCTGCAATCGATCTTTGTAGCAATTGTCAAAAAGCCAAGTGCAACAACTTGCTCAGATCACAGAACAATAGCTTTAATGAGTCACACACTTAAAACATTTTTGAAAATAATTCACAGCGGAATTGTTAAAACTCTTGAATATGAAATTAGTGACAATTTGGCTTTAGAAATGGTATGAGTAGAAGAGATGCTTTGTTCGGCTTAAATGTGCTGGCTCAGAGATGCAATGGACATGAATCAGGACATGTACTTATGTTTTGTAAACTTTGATAAGTTCAACATAAAAGCTTGTAGATATATTAAAATGCAAAAATATAACAGTCGTAATATGAAAAATTATATCTAATTTATATTGGAATATTTATAATGGAACTGCCAAGGTAAGAGTTGACAACCAGTACACTCAAAATATTAAAATACAGAGAGGAGTCCGCCAGGGTTGCGTGCTGTCCCCACTACTTTTCAATGTCTACAGTGATGCGGTATTTCAAAAAGCGCTCTCAGACTCAATAGAAGGTATATCTATCAATGGAGAAGTTTTGAATAACTTACGTTTTGCATACGATACAGTAATAATTACGGATAACAACAATGATTTACAGAACGTAATGCAACGCCTTAATGAACGCTGTCATGAGTACGGACTGAAGATAAATTTAAAGAAAACTAAATGCATGATCATGACTAAATCTGCACATGCAAATATCCAACTGACTATTGAAGATACTGCAATTGAGAGGGTTAATAACTATAAATACTTAGCAACATGGATAACATCAGATGTAGACCAAAGCAAAGAAATTAGGACACGCATTGAAATAGCACGTGCATCATTCATTAAACTTAAAAAGTTTCTTTGTGGTCGGGATATAAGGTTCGAACTACGCCTGAGAATGCTTCGATGTTACGTGTTCTCTACTCTTCTTTATGGCTTGGAAACGTGGACACTAAAACAACTCCATCTGAATAAGTTGGCCGCCTTTGAATTTTGGTGTTACAGAAGAATCCTACGAATATCATGGATTCAAAGAATGTCAAACGTAGAAGTAACTAGAAGGATAGGAAATAAGGGGAAATAATATTAACTATCAAAAGACGAAAACTTGAGTACTTAGGACATGTCATGAGAGGGCAAAAATACGCATTATTACAACTTATTATGCAAGGCAAAATCCGAGGAAAGAGAAATGTGGGAAGATGAAGAATATCCTGGCTTAAGAACTTAAGGGAATGGTTTGTTTGCAGTAGTGCAGAACTTTTTAGAGCGGCAGTCAACAGAGTCCGCATAGCCATGATGATTTTCAACCTTCGATAGAAGATGGAACTTTAAGAAGAAGAAATCGTCGGGGTCTCCTAGACTCCGTGTCCCCATTGGTGCTACAAAATTAAAATTGAAAGGTGCGTAAATCTCGTAATGCACTTTGGACTCAGATTTCGAAGAAACTTGCTTGAGTTGGTGTAAAGAGTTAGATAGTGATAATAGTGATGACTAGGTGGACGAAACTTTTGCTATAAACAGTAAACATGATTCAGACAGTGAAACGGACTTTAGCGAAAACGATAATATAGAAATAAAATAAACTAATCGAGCAGAGACTTCTGATCAAGATGCAATCAAAAAAGTTGCAGTAGTGATTCGTAAGTGTCTGAGAGAGATAAGGTAATTATTGCTATAAAAAAACAGATTTAAATGGTCTAAAATTGAACCGACTTGAAATGTGCGTAAATCTACCTCTAATATTATCAAAGTACCTATGGCACGCACACCGCTAGAAAGTAATAGTAGTCTATCTGCTTTTGAAAAAATATTTTCAGTGGAAATGTACCAATTATGTACAGTACGACAATACTAATAAAAAACTGTGACTTTGATGGAAAGCAAAGAGTCTAAATTGAAAGTTCAAAAATATTGTCTTGTTATCTTTTATGGGTTTTACTTTACAAAATCGCCTTTTAAGTTATTAATTGCTCTTTAGAATAAGGTAATAATCATATGGCATTTTTATATGTAAAATATCTCAATATGAATTAGGTTGTTTATTAGTAATATATTTTTTTCTCTTTTCACATTTTTTCTATTTAGAAATGTAGATATGTGTAAAAATTTTAATAAGCAAATGTATATAATAAAAGTATTTTTCTCAATATTTAATAGAAAAAATTAGAAAGGTACTGTCACTTCTGGCAGCTTAAAAAGTTTTCTTCCAACAGAAAAGAAATTCTTCTATATAATATACTTTTGATGTATCATTTGATTTATTGGGTTCATAAAAATATAACTTTGACATGAGTAGTAAAAACCGATCTCTGGATATTGTTTCTTTTATGGCTATATTGAGTAAAGACTTGCGTTTAGACCAGTAGGTACATCTGTGGCCACTGAGTGGTTTACACCTTAATTCCTACATTGTAATACTGTAAAATTGCAGTGTCGTATGGATTTGCTAAATGTCAAAGTGCTTGTCAAAAATTTCATGAGTATTGAAAAATAAAATAAACAGCTATTAAACGCGTCCAAAATGGCTAGAATGCGCTTGAATCACACGCAACAAACAAGAGTAATTGCCAATACATGTCAACAGCCCTATCCTAATTAATATATGTTCTGCCAATGTCCATTCTTTTATGCTAACATTCAAACGATCTATGTATATTGTTTCTTATGTTTTTTTCTAAAAATATGTTTTAACTTTTTATAGACTGTGTGCACCAGGGAGCCTAACTTTGTGTGAATGCACAATGATTTCATTATTCTTTCAAAGATTGTTTTAAGAAGAATATTGAAGATTAATCTGTTTAAAACTATAAAATTAGGTATCAGCAATAATGTGAAAAATCGAATGTTTGCAACTATAGATCTATTTTAGACAACATTTCATCACAAACTCAGTTCGGCGTTTTATCTAATAAATGTACCAGTGATGCTATGTTTTCTGTACTAGATGAGGTCTACTAAGCACTAAACAATAATCTTTATACTGCCAATGTTTTTTATGACTATGCTAAAGCTTTTGATTGTGTCAATCACATTTTCATAAAAAAACTAAATTTCTAAGGAATTGGAGGTATTTCTTTAAATTGGTTTCAATCTTACTTAAGGAATAGGAAACAATTAGTTAGAGCAAATGGTACAAACTCTAGTCACAAAAGCATTGTATGTGAAGTACCACAAGGTTCAGTATTGGGTCCTCTACTTTTTGTTATCTTAATAAATGACATCACTGACTTAAAAATCGATGGAAAAATGTTTCCTTTTGTTGATGATACCAGTATTACCTGGAGGATCTCTAATATTGCAACTCTTCGTGCAACTATAACTACTGATCTACTTAAAATAAAACTCTGGTACGACTCTAATTTACTCTCTTTTAACGTAGATAAAACAGTAGCATTATCTTATAAACAAGTTCTTCAACCTTTTCTTCTGAATATCAGCCAGATCAGTATCCTTGATTCGTTAAAATTTCTTGTTATTTTCATAGACAGCAACCTTAAATGGCCCCTTCATATCGATTTGTTAAGGAAAAAACTAGCCTCATCCTGCTATGCAATAAGATCTGTTTTGAAGGAAATCAATTTAGCATCTTCCAAAATAACATATTTTTCTTTGTTTGAGTCTCATTTTCGATATAGCTTTCTTTTTGGAATTCTAGTACAGCTGCCCAACCTGATGTTATTTTTAAATTACAAAAAAAGAGCAATACGGTATCTTTTTGGCCTCAGTAAAATAACAAATTACAGAAGCTACTTCAAAAATCACGGGATTTTAACTCTTCCCTCATTATATATTTTGGAAACTTTTTGCTTAATTCGTATAAACAGCTACATGTGTTTCCAGCAAGACCTAGTCATGACTACTCCACCAGAAATTCAACTTTTGACGTGTATTTACCGATCCCGTCCACTGAGTTAGTAAAGAAATCTATATTATTTTCGGCAAAAAAAGTATACAACCATCTCCCTTTGCAACTTAAATCTACAACTTTTTTCCTTAAGTTCCGTAAATTGACAAAATCATATCTATCTGAAAGGCCATAATATTCAGTAGAAGAGTTTCTTAACAAACAACTAAGAAATTACAGTACCTTTAGGTACAAGCAACCAAAGTATTTATATGTATATATTTTATACACATTTGGAATTTTATTTACGGAACATAGGATTTATAATACAATTACTAAGATTCCCTGATTTGCAATTTACCAGTATAAACTTATTTATTTGTTCCACTGGATTGCCTCTCTTCTGCGGTTTGTAGTAGCGTATATGGCACGCCGACAGTGTTGCTCCATCTACAGATTTGTCCTGAAAGTCCGTTTGTGCAGATAATAAAAAACAATGTTTTATTAACATCAATATTGTTTGTCTTCATTAGGTATTATTTGAATTATTAAATTTATACATAAATACATTTATTATTAAAAATATTGTTTATAATTTCAAATTAAAAAGAGTGTATTTTATTATTTTATTTTGAGTTCCTTTTTATTTTTATTTTTAGAAATATACTTTTTTTTCAAGCTGTTTTGGCAATAAAACGTAACCGTTTTTTTAGTTAAATAATATTAAATTAATATATTAATTAATAAATTAATTATAAAACATCGCGACGTTGTATTGAAATTTACACTGATTAATTGCAAATAAGAGGATCTGAGTTATTTTATTAAAAATCCTATGGTCCGTAAAATTTTTGTTTATGGATTGTATATTTTATTATCGTTTATTTTGTTATATTGACGATTTATGTAATTTTAGCAAATCTTAAATATTATTGTTATTTTTTGACTTTTTGTAAAAGCCTTAAAGCTTTGTTCATAACATTGTACAATTGTCAGTGACAATAAAGCATATTTCTATTTTATAATACATGACAATATAACTAACATTTTGTTAGTTGTTATAACATGTTTGTTATAGTATCATGTTTATAATAGAAAACCAAGACAGTTAAGATTTGATTTCACGTACAGGGCGTCTGTGTATCCGCTTATACGTATTTCGGCCTAATAGGCCTCAGCAGAACGGCTTTCACAGTCGCTCTGAACGTGAAAATAAATATTTTCTGTCTTAGAAAGCAACTCTAACATGGCTTCGTATAGACGTAAATAGCGACATCTGATATTAACATCCGTAAACAAATTTTATTTATATTTAAATTTATATATTTATATTTATATTTAAATATATTTCCTTTTTTTAAGGATTTTTAAATTAAAATTTTTGTGAGTTATGGTCTACAGGCGACTACAGAAAATTAATTTTCCTTGTGGCTTTTATATAAGTAATAATTTAAAATTAATAAAATCGTTGAATTTTTAGCTGAGAATTGAGTAAAATTTATTTTTATATCGCTAAAAATTTCTCACAATTTTTAGAAATAATTCATCTATCAGTATGATCTCATGGTCCAAAAAGTTTTTATTGTAAAAAATGCACTTTCGTTCTCGTTAAAATTACATTAAAATGCCAGTTTTCATATCAGAGATAAACTGTATAAACCGCTTTAACGTGACTAATGCATCCCGAGGGAAAGCGCCTTTTTCCGATTGACGTTACCGTTCCATTAACGTAATTTTTAACATGCTTTATCAATTTCTACATTTTCATTTTCCATCTCTTCCTCTCCCTACCGGAAAGTGGTCCAGCGAAAAAAAAACAACTTCCTATCGAATGACTTTTATTTCTCAGTTGGCAGCATTGTTACCGTTATGGGCGTAAATATTTCAGTGGTCCGGGAAAGTAATTTGGTTAGAAATCGAGGGCCTTTAATTTGTATTTTTCCGATACCTTTTTAAATTCATTTATATTTTGGTTATTTTTGAGGCAACTGCACTCGTACGCGTAGATTCCGGCCAGCGTTTATTATTATATCAGTATTAGATATATGCTTATTATATGCTTTCATAGCTTTCTGTACTATAGGATACTAGAATGGCTGAAGTGGAAATTGCTGACTGTTAATTTTGATAAAACTTATTTTATACCATTCTCAGTTTATAAAAACAATTTACCTGAATTCACGGAATTAGGTATAAGAAATAATGATACACATATAAAAGTAAGCAGGAAATGGGATGGGATGTCCATGTAGATATGGCCTGCAAAAAATGTTATTGCGAAGAAACCAGAGCCAAAGAAAAAGTCGCCCTGTTAGTACACAGAACATTTTTACACCAAGTACAAGAATGTAAATATACCTCTGAAAGAATAGTAAGTGTAAAAGTTAAACTGCATGTCAAACCTCCGAATGTGATAGCATCTATGCAATCTTATGGGTGATACTTTAACGCCCGTATTGGCAATGGTATAATTCCAGAAATAAAACAACGATATAACGAAAATATCAGAAGTGAAAACGGAGACCTTCTGACCGACCTCTGCAGCATAAACGAGATACGTAATAGGAAGCGATCATAAATTGGTATTGTGCAAAATTCGAATGAAAACACCATATATGTGATAACAAAACACCATATTACACCACAAAGATAAAAGTCAAAAGCTTACAGGATGACTCCAGAAAATACCTATTTCAAAAAAGAATAACCGATAAAAGCAGAAACATATATGACAGAAAGTGATTGAGTCGAAGAAAGCAGGGCAAAAATTAAATTTAATATCTTAGCCTCGCCAAGGAAGTTCTTGGTGAACAAAATATAAATAAAAACAAGTCGTTCTTAAGGCGAAAAACTTCATGGCTTTGTACAGAAGTAAAGAAAAAATGTAAAAAAAAGAAAAAAGCTTACCTGAAATACATGTCAACCAACCACAAGAGGCATACCATAATTACAAAACAATTAGAAACGAAATAAATGCACTTGTAAGAAAAATAAAAATGATGAGAATGCTTTTCGAAAGAAATGGAACATTATTTTTACGGTCTGCAAAAGGAAATATGGCGCTTCATAAGAGGTCAAAAAATGGAGGTAAAGGAACTAATAGAGCCAAAACACATAGAATAGAAAAGGATACGTGGATAGACTACCTAAAAAGCTCTTGCAGAGAAAGAAAAAACGGCGCTAGAACTAGAAACACCAGAAATGACCACAAATGAGGAATTTAATATAAGTGTACAGGAAGTTCGGAAAATACTTGAAAACCTGAAGAACGTTAAAGCAGCATCTAAAGATGGGATATCAAACGAATTACTGAAATCTTGTGGAGCAGCAATGACAGAAAAAATAACAACACTAATTAATAAACTTGTAAAACACAATAAAATACGGGAAGAATGGAGAACAAGCGAACTAATTCTACTCTTTTAAAAAACAGATAAAAAGTAGCTAGAAAAGTACAGACATTTAAACTTGTTAAATACTACGCTGAAACTTAAATTTTACAAGTGCTAATAAGTCAGAGGATAAGTTTAGCAGATGAACAACAGGGTTTTTGTAGTGGAAGATCGTTATATTCCTTATAAAGCAAATTAGTGAGAAATCACTAGAGACCAGCATTTCTGTGTCTGAGTGACCTAAAGAAAGCATTTGCAATATTATAAAAACTATCAAAAACATCCACCAAAACAACAAAATGGAAGTCAGAATAAATAGACAACTTACAGAACTCATAGAAATAGGCAGCAGAATAAGACAAGGGGATTCATTAAGCCCCATGCTCTTCAATTTGATCATGGATGAAATCATCAAAAGCGTTAACAAAGGAAGAAGATACAGAATGGGAAACAAAGAAATAAAAATACTCATGGTACTCAGACGACGCACTATTGATAGCCCAAGATAAAAATAGTCTGCAAAGACTGGTCCACAGATTTAACATAAGAGCAAAAGAATTTAATATGACAATTTCATCTCAGAAAACTAAAATA
The DNA here is from genome assembly GCF_040954645.1 of Diabrotica undecimpunctata. Lineage (NCBI taxonomy): Eukaryota > Metazoa > Arthropoda > Insecta > Coleoptera > Chrysomelidae > Diabrotica > Diabrotica undecimpunctata. The sequence goes on from NC_092809.1 coordinate 114,337,442, forward strand.
ATAGTAGTCAGCTAAGAAACAAAAGATGTAAAGTAGAAAATGATAGCATCAGTATTGAACAAGTAATGGAAATAAAATACCTGAAACTTACACTGTCTACCTATGGAGACCTAAGCAAAGAAGTGAGATCAAGTACAAAAAGCAAATAGACTGGCAGGATGCCTTAATAACACTTTATGGCGAAACAGACACATTATCAATAGTAATACCACTAGTGATTCAATTTTCGCGATAAGTCTGTCGATTTACTTCTAAACGAAACTGAGTTGCTTGAAAACAGTTGTTTTCTTTAAGAAACTCAGTTGAGTTTAGAAGTAAATCGACAGACTTATCGCGAAAATTGAATCACTAGTGGTATTTTATTAGACTATTTCATGAACAAAGTGATAGGTCGAAAATTCAGTAGAACGAGAGGAAGGAATTCAATAATAATACATTTGATCTAGGTAACCCAAATCTACCCATTTTTTGAATAATTCACAATTAGTCATAATCATGAAATTGACAATTAGTCATAATCATGAAATATTTATTATAACTATAAATAATTTGTTATAATTATTTTTTACCTATAACAATAAATAATTTGTACACGAAAAAAATACTATTCTCATTTTTATCGTGTACAGTCTGCAACAATTTTCTCTTACTATCACGAGCCGCTCTCGCTTCCTTGAAGGTTATATTTTTGAAGGGATCAATATGTCTCTGATACTCACAGAAATATTTTTCTTGTACCAATTTTGCAGTAATGTTCCATATGGCTTTAATAACACTTTCCTTGTAATCACTACCATCAATGTTTCGCATGTTGAAGGCCCAGTCTTTTAGAATGAATGCTAGTCTTTCGTTGTTATTTTCTGCATCTAATTTGTAGTTGCGATCCACACAGAACATCATAAATTGTCTCCATATATAAGATTTAGATTTTCTTGTGTTACTCGGTATATTTTCTTCAATGTTTTGGTTTATAACTTCGTTTGAAGTACCACCGAAACAACTCATTTTGACGTATACAGCTACAATAATTTTTTTGGCAAACGTCAAACTTTGCTTTGCGATCGGTATCCATGGTTACGTCGCTGAAAACACAAAGCTGATAGACCAATCACGTGTGTTTTCGCGATAACACAAGCTGTCTTTGGTTTGTGATTGGTCAGATTATGTGAAAATTTTAAGATGAGTGAAATAGTCACTGAGATGAAATCAAGAATTTATAAAGCCAGTGTAAGACCAATAATGACATATGCCATGAGAGTGTTGTAAATTACAGAAGAATTACAGAAAATACGCTAAGAGATCGAAAGAGAAGTGAAGATATTAGAAGAAAATGTAACGTACAGTGTATAAATGAATGGACACAAAACAGAAAAAAAAAACAATGGAATAACCACATAAGAAGAATGGAGGAGACCCGTGTCATCAAAATAGCAAGAGATAAGTCACCAATCGGTAGAAGAAGTATCGGGCGACCACGGAAAAGATGGAGAAGACAAGCTTCCATAGATATTGTTCTGAAGCTATTTTCTTGTGGCATTTTAAATTAATTACTATTTAACTGGGAATAAGCCACAATTAAAGGTTAAAATACGTTTATTGACGTTTCAATTTCCACTTCGGAAATCGTTCTCAAAATACAAACATTAGTAAATTAAACAAATTTTGTTTAATTTACTAATGTTTGTATTTTGAGAACGATTTCCGAAGTGGAAATTGAAACGTCAATAAACGTATTTTAACCTTTAATTGTGGCTTATTCCCAGTTAAATAGTAATTAAGCTTCCATAGAGGTGTTAATCAGCCATAAACAAGCAGAATTACTTATAAAGAGGAAGCAGAAGAAAAAATATTATTACATAAATTTCGATATCTCATAAATATTCTCAATTTTATCTTAAAAACTTAAAAACTGTATTCTACTTATTAATAGAATCTTGTCTTAGATATGCAATTTTAGCATGGAGTGGGACACATGCTTCGCATTTAATAAAGCTTGAAATACTTCAACGGAGATTTCTTAAAATAATGCTAAGTACTACTCATATAGTGCTCAACTTTGGCCATCAACCTAAAAGTTCAAAGAGATTGACAAATTAAGTTTTTCTCTCCTTGTGGATCCTAGAAAAGCATTCGACATAAAATATCAGTTAACAAAGACTTAAAAAATATAACCCATTAGGTAAAAAACTATCAAAGAGAAATATATAGATATAATTAATAAAATAATAGGTGACGATAATGAATCAAGAATATAAAAGGTCGATTTTCGTCTACTTTCGACTACTTGACGTGACATTGATCGATGAATGATAATTATCAAAAGATTATCTTTCGAGTCGTTTCGCTTTAATCTACTAAGACTATTCGCTTTCAATAATCATATGCCTAGCCAAGTCGTTACTGTGTGTGATAAAATCGTCAGTCACTAAAAATATTCCAATCACAGACATCACCCAGTTCTATCCACTTTCTAAAGAGAATGACGAAATGCTTCTAATTAATCTATTACAAAGGTTTCTGTTTTGTTTGAACATGACCTTCTGTGTGTTTTTATACATTATCTTGTGACACGAGCTCCAACAAAGGAGCTACGGTCCGCTATTGATACCTACGAAAAATTAATATTGGCGATACTTGGATGGGTGAGGCAAAGCTCGATATTTTGGTTAATACCCAAAAACTGGAAAAGACTAATTAATGCTTAGTCTAAGTTGGAGGTGGCTAATCAAACACTACTAGATATGGACAAGAAACGAAGACAATTGATTAATACTCGATCGTATACGGAAAACGGAAAGACAGTTGGCCTTTGATCAATACTCAAAGACCCGGTGTAAGAGATCTTACCAGATCAATACTCAGGAAAGAACTCAGTTTTCTGTCTTAATTTACGGTGTTTTATATATTGAGCGGTGTTCCATCTCCAGTGCACATTGATGGCAATAGTAAGTAGCTGGTGGGAGTGCAAGCATGTGAAGAAACAGCAAGCCTGCGGCAAGCGGAGGCGATGCCGTCGTTAGAGTCTGCAATATTCTCTATGAATAAATATTACAGCAATAATTTTATTTTACATAATAAACTTTAATAATACCACACAAGCACAACAAGTGAAACAATATAGACGCGTATACAATCATGTATACGTTTCGAGGTCCAAACGATTATTGTTCCATGATAATATATCGATATAGATCTTTGCGGAACCTGTGCTATTTGTTTAACTCTTACATTACAGGTTTAGCTATGACATTTTATCTTAAACACAAAAGCATAATAGTTAAAAATATAATATTACCTTAAGAGTCTAATCAGTGGGAATATCGTGCGTGACAATACGTTGTGTGTGACCAGGATATCAGCATTGCAAGAGCTTTGATGACAAAATACATACGTCATATTCCAAGACAAGGAAGAATTAGGTTTGCTGTTAATTTACTAGCTTTTTTTGTTTTTTGGTAATCACCTCTATTTCTCGTCTGGGTAGAGCAGTAAGCCGAGTCTTTCCAGAGAAAATTCCAGAGAAGACGATCAGTAAGCAGACCACGAAAACAATAAAACGACAACATACTGGAGGTACATTAAAAAACAGAGAGTCATGTCTACATAAAAAGAAGAAGAAGAAGAGAAGATCATTAATTCATGATGCTGAGGGTCTGCTGAATAGCCATTGCGAATATACCAAAACATCCAAACATATCAAAGAATCGACACGTGAAATAATGCATATTCTTCATCATTCTACCTTCATACGTTAATTTTTAAATAATAACAAAATATTTTATAAAATATTCTAAAATACTAACATTCCCTACAAAGTTAAATAAAACACCACAATAAAAGAGATATGATTACAGAATCTCATTCTAAATCATTAACTATGCATTAATAGAATCAACTGTTGTGCAATTCGTTCATGCATAAGGGATGCCCATTTTTATACGCCGCGTAAATATTTTATGAATTTTTATTATTAGTGTCCTATTTTAATTTCGATTCAGTAATAAATATAATGCTTTTTGTTTGAATGCCTAAAGGTTATTAAATATTCATTTTTAAGTACTATTTGAAAAGCATAGATAAAATGTAGATTTAAAGAATTTAATTGACATTGCAATATGTGAAATGTAGAAAATTTATAACATGTTAAAATGTATTAAAATACATACGTATATATTGTTGTAGTTCAAAATTAACTTAAAAATAAAATAATTTTTTATGAAAAAGACCACGTACTATAAATTTTCAATGCCCCGTATGTGATAAATTTGTAAATATAAGAAGTGTTCGAAGAAGAGTGGACGTATATGGTTATAAGAATAATTTGTATCGATAAACTTTAGAAAGTTATCTAAATACTGTTTAGAAGCATATAAGTAATTAGACACGGATGTTTTAATATAGGGTCTTGGAAATTTGGCGCTTAAATTAACAAAGCGTTGGGTGTTATCAGAGATAATAGTTGTTTCAGATAACAAATTTAAACAAGCGATTAGTTGGAGAAAATTTCAATGTTTTATTTCGAGATAAGGTTTTGTGCTAGTAAATAAAAAAAAATTTAATCTGATTGTCTACTAGAAAGTTGGGAATAACCAAGTTGTATACAATATCGTTGATTTAAAAAAAAATTAAAGTAGGGATCTTTTGGAAAGTGGTATGGTGAGGATGAATGTTATGTGATTGGCTATAAGAAAACGACGGAAGGAGAATAGAGAGTCGATGTAAAATTGAACGAGAATGTTTTGATTATTGTGTTTTTACCATCCAGACCAAGCAGTCCACTTGAAAGCGTGTGTTACAAGTTGTGTTTTTGTGTGGTTAATTTGGTGATAGTAGAATCGTGGAGGACGAAAAGAGGAAGACAAGAATTAAAAACTCCTTGTGTCCGAAGAGGTTCCAGTTTCTGTGAGTAAAGAAAAGAAGCATTAGGTAAAATTGGCATGAGGCACCAAGTAAAGGAGAAAAATCCTTGGGCCTAAAGATTGCTGGTCTTATTTTGAACGAGTTTGAGTTTTGATTTGTGGAGAGAATCCGAACAAGTTCTGTTTCGAAACATTGTAACTTAAATATAGTAAGTTAACTTTAAGTTAACTTCAAGCATCAGCGAAAAGCGCTACTAAATTACTTGACAATGGCAAGTGCCACCTTGCCGAAACGTCGTCAAAATAATGGTTTTTGTCAAAACCAAACAGTGTGCCCATAAAGTATGGAATTAATTCGATATTTCCTAAATGAAAAACCTTTTAAAAAAATCTAAAACACGTCGATTTTTAAATTTAATGTTCTACATTTTACAATAAAATTTCATTACAGTGGTAACGTCATCGGCTCTTTTTTTAAATGGAACACCCTGTATTTTAGGACATTTTTAGATCGATAAAAATGAGTTGATTCCAAAAAAGTATAATATAATATAAAAAGTATAATATACAAAGTATATATATATATATATATATATATATATATATATATATATATATATATATATATATATGTTAATGTGATATTAAAAGTCAGAGGTGCGCCAAGCAATTAATTAGCTAATTAATTAATTAATTAAACTTATTTAAATGATGCAATTATGATTTTATCACACTATTTAATTCTCTTATCTCAGGGTTATATTCGTGCTTCAATATCTATGCTTTACATATGATAGATAATGTCTAAAAGAATACCGGAATAATAAAAACATATATGATACAACACTATATATTGAAATAAAATTCACACTCAAATATCTTCAACAAAAAATATCTCATATAATGATTCTCAAAATTTTGTTCTACGCACGTGAACCTTCAAAAATTAATGTTATATACAATATAAATTAAAATTTCAAATCAAAATTTTTGTTCTAAATCTCCTGATCAAGATATTTCTATCTTTTCTAAATCAATTAAAAAAAACTTTGTTAATAAAGAAAAAACTGACGAATGGAAAAAAACTATCTCTCTGATGATGAGTTGTCCAAATCCTTGTTCATTGTAGCCTACACTATCTATTCTTAGCAGTTCCCTAGGTAATCAGCAATCTTACAACAAATTATTGCGAGCCTCTCGTCTTTAATGATCTCCTTCAAATGCACGTATCGTTCAAAAGATGCTAGCCTCTTCTCCTCTCGATAAACTGAATCTCTCGTTCCGGCCTGAACAGTGACTCTTGGAATATATAAGTAGAAAAGTATAACTTACAATATTTTACTGGATCAGCTTACGTCAGATACACTTACTCCAAGAAAACTCACAAACATTCACTTGTAATGCTTACTATCACTTGGGAACCACCAAAGAAAAACAACTGGTCGCCTTGCACCCTTGGAAAACAACTGATTATCTTTTCTCCCTCAAAAATCTAGCTAAACTCTCATTCCTACATACTTATCCCACTTTTTTCAATCTCCTCCAATCAGAGTTCGTCACACTTATCCCCATCTTCCATTTAGATAACAAACAACAATTTTACCTGCAATTATAAATTTCCTAAAAACTATTAACATGCTAATCGGTTTCTACAAATTCTTAAGAACTAACGGAGAAATATAATTTCTAAATATTCTATTCTATTGTCTTATTCACTGTACAAGTCCATTTGGAAAACCCGCTGGCATTGTTCATTTCACTGAAGCTCACTCACGTCACTCGAATATATTTTACAAAGAAAATAATTTATGCATATCTTAAATTTTGTTTACTACAGGTCATCCAGGATTATGGATGATATATTTCTTCGAAATATCTTTTATAGTTTATTAGTTGAATTACTTGAATTATTTATTTTGTACTTTGAAATATATTAAGAGCAAACCAATATTATTTTCAATTTTACATAGCATAACAATATATATATACATATATATATATTTCGACCAAAAAATAATTTAAAAATACGTAGGAATTTCAGGTAGAGTGGTCTCTAATAAAAATCTTTGTTTTTTCTAAGAAACTCAATATTTCGCTATTTATTTGATTGATAGCTTCATCAGAAGTACACTGTAAAACAGTTTGAACATTTAAAAAAATGGGGTACAAATACATTTAAGAACACTCACAGAAATTAAAAGATTTCACAAATAAAAACTGACATTGAGGTATGTAAAATATTGAATGTCAAGATTAAATTTTTTTAAGCACGTTCATTACAGCAACACGATAAAAAAATTAAAATTACTTGAAATGTAAAAATAAAAACAACAAAAAAAGAAACGTTAGAAGAATGATATTTCTTTGAAGAATTATTAAGGTTAGTTGTTATTTAGGTAAATGTTTCCTATTTTGAATATTTATAAAGTGTTTTTATTTTGGCAAATGTGATACATCTCAAAAAATAATCTACTTTTGTAGTTATCAGTCTGTGCCAAAATGTGAGTATTCAATTTTGCAAACATAAGCTTTAATAAAAAAGTTTGTTATTTAGTGCTTTGAGCTGCACTATATATTTATACGGAGGATATCTTAAAGATCGATACTGCAATTATTCAAACATCCTAAAGTTGCAAACATCCCGTTGACATCGTCGCTTCGTTAGAAATTTATTAAAGAATATTAAATAAATGGCGGCAATTTATTCCAAGGTTGTTAAAAATTGCCCGCTAACAAAATCAGGTTCAACAATTTAAACAGGAGTCAAGTTGATGGAGTGAAAAGGGGAAAGTTTAATGCGTTTAAGTTCTTAAATTTAATTTTAGTCAATCATCTAACTTCAAGATGGTTTGAGGTGGAATTTAATTTTGCGTTCGTCGAATCTTCAACGAAAAAGAGAGATAAAGATGTTTCGCTGTGACGAGAAATATTGGGAAAAGTTATGAGGTGTTTTGAATCCGACACAGTGACGGGTGACCAGATCGACAAGCAGGATGAGTCACAACGTAAAGCTTATAATAATTAACAATAGTAATAAAAAAGCTGTGAATGTTTAGTGAATTTTTGGTAATCTGGAGCGTTGAGAATATATAATATGTTGAGTTTAAGTTGAATTTATCTTGATTATGTTTAAAAGAATATTATAAATATCTTCACAATTCAATAATTCGTACAAATTTTTACGTAACTGAAGAAGAATTGCTTAGAAGTGAAGCAGAATATGGATCAGATCCTTTACATTAAGTCTAACAAGAAACTATACAGTATTACAAAAGAAGAAGAATGGTAAAACATGCAGCTGCTCCAATAACTATCCATTAGAAATACAAATAGCGTCTTTACAAATATCTAATACATATTAGAGTAAAGCATGTTCAATAAATTACATTTATTTCATCAAAACTTTTTGGATACTTCGAATGATGTCGGACTCCATCTGCTAAGGGTCGAATTTACAAGCGCCCTCATTACTATCAAACGAATCAAACGAACAATACTGGTTTACAGCTACATCAGGCCGGTAAGTCTATTTTTTTATTCATAAATTGTTCTCCCGCATTAATCTAAATTATTTATTATCACTACAGATTCCGTTTTTTCATCCAAAACAAAGAAATATATGATTCCAGCCCGACGATATTCCTTACATTTTTATAAAAAAAACTATCTAGTTTAGGTCACCTTAAACTTTTTGAAATGTTTAACTTAATCTGGCCATCTAACAAGTTTCCTAATCAGTGGCAAACCTCAATTGTAATACCCACTAAAAAGCTTAACATATCACGCTCATCACCCAGTACTTATCGACCAATATCTCTGACACCTACCATCTGCAAAATCTTCAAAAAAATGTTCAACAAACGTCACGTGGTTTTTTAACAAATATAATATAATTCCAAAAGAACAGTCAGGATTTCGACGAAATCGCTCTACTCAAGACAATCTAGTACTTCTCCAAAGCCATATTTCCGATGCCTTCAACAGAAGACAAGAAGTCATTGCAGCAGTGTTTGATATTGAAGGTGCATTTGGTACAATTAGCAGGCAATCTATACTGAAGGAACTTTCTCATTATAACATTAAGGGTAACTTATTTAATTTTATACAAAATTTCTTAACTTCATAAACATTTACAGTCTATGTTAATGGCATTTTTTCATCACTTCACCATCAAACTGACAGCGTATTACAAGGTTCAATATTAAGCCCAACTCTGTTTAACCTAGCAATAAGCGACTTGTGCTCTGATATAATATCCCCTATTAGGTATGTCCTATAAGCAGATGACCTGATAATTTACAGCCACGGACCATCTATCTCTACAACTTCCAAGCTTATTTAATCCGTAACTAGTAGATATACTAGTTAAAAAATAAGCAGCATAGGCCTGTCTTTATCATATACAAAATCAAAAATAATAAAATTTAGTAGACTATCACCCTTCCTATCCCCTAATATTATGATTGAGATAGCGAATCTTCCAGTAGTCAAGGAATGCAAAATTCTCGGTGTAACGTTTGATTCACGACTCACCTGAAACAACATATACTAGAAATAAAAGGTGAAGCAAACAAAAGGCCTAACATTATCAAAACTCTTTCAAACTATCATTGGGACGCAGGTGAGATCTCCCTGCTTAAGATATATAGGTCTATCATCCATTCCAAACTAGATTATGGTTGTTAAATAAAATATATATCTCTGCCTCTAAAACACACCTTAACCTTTTAAATTCGATACATCACACAGCCTTACGAATTTTTTTAGGAGCCTTTCGATGTAGCCCCGTAGAAAGTCTATATTGAGAAGCCAATGAGCCACCACTTTGGATTAGACGTGAACAATTATTACTTTCCTATGCTGCCTCCGTTTCATCCAATACCTCCAATCCAGTTTATCCTCTTCTTACTTCATCAACTAACAACCAGCATTACTATGCTAAATTAGCATCAATAAAACTCATTCCACTAATTTTAACACAATTACTTAATAACATCTCTCTATCACAAACAATCCCACGACCCCTACCTCCATATCCTCCTTGGTCTATAATCACCCCTCAGTTTAACACATCGCTTACAAGATTCGATAAACTTACAACACCCAGGGAACTCTTTAAAAAATATTTCAAAGAAATTATATTTACAAATAAATACGACATAGTACTCTACATTGATGCCTCAAAGAATGATACAGGAGTAGGCTGTTCTGTTACCACGTCAGATAACCTTATCACATCATCTTGTTTTACCTCGTTTTGTAGCATTCATACTGGCGAACTATTTAGCATATTTTAAGTTTTCAAATCCATTTCTTCACCTAATAAACAAGTTGCAATATACACAGACTCACTATCTAAAATATATTCACTGATCATCCTATTGGCCAAAAGATCCTTGATTGTTACCAACTAATCGCTTCCCAAAAAACAACAGTTACATTAATCTGGCTACCATCCCATATTGGTATTACAGGCAACGACCTTGCAGACAGCCATGCAAAACTTACCTCAACATCATCTGATAATACGGATAATATACAAATTAGTAAAGATTTAAAGTGTCACATTAAGAAACAAGCAAGAACCCGATGGCAGCAACACTGGGACACCAATAACTTAGCATTACACCAAATCCAACAATTAGTCGATAGCCCTCTTGATTTGCTCTCTGCCGGTATGTCCAGACGAGACGCTATTGTAACACGAAGACTTCGAATAGGACATACAAGATTAACACCCGGATACCTGATGTCATCCAGCAACCGACTCACTTGTGAGACCTGTCAATCGTATCTAACAGTTAACCATATTCTGACCGATTGTCATCAATATTCAGCAAAAATACTATTTTATTGCCTTAAAAGTAATCTAAAAGACATACTCAATAACTTGGATCAAATAACCTCAAGTATAAAATTCCTGAGAGACGTTCAGACGTATTATAACAGTGTGTACTCTATAACATATTTTTGTAACAGTTTTACATTTGTAACCGTTTTCGTGTAAGTGGCCTTTGTTGTCGAGCACGTTAATTTTCAATAAAAAAAAAAAAGAAAAAAAGAAAAGAAAACTATGAATGAACTAATGAACTATAAATCGATACAATATTTTGCAATGATTTGAAAATCAGCTGTTAAATAATTTAGAGGAACCAATAACTATTATAATAAATAGACATGGAAAATGAGATAAAGATGGAAAAACAATAAAGAATCTGAGATAAAGCGCGATAAAGACATTAGCCCTGTAGTTCTTGATTTAGCAGAAGGTGATGATGATTATTATAACGATTTTTGCATTGATAATGGTGGTAAAGACGGTCCCAGAAACCAAACAGAATGGCAACAAATCTTAGAGCATGCCAGGATTCACGAAGGATTTTTGAGCCAAAGCTGATGATGATTATTAAAATGGGACGAAAATTATAGAAAAATATAATTTTTTAAAACTTTTAAATATACTTATACAATACAAAAAAAACAAAAAAAAAAAAGAAATATGCATATTGGAAATACATAATAAGACAGTACAAATGATAATGGTCATATATCACGAAATGACAGAAGACATAGAAAAAAAAAACACAGAAAAAGATGGTATAAGAATTTTTTTACTCTTTGTAATCATCCTATCTAATTTAATCCTATCCTATTTAAGAATGTAAAACTAGACAATAGCTAATATTGTTTATTGTGAAAAGCCCCAATAAAAAGAACATATTGAAATATTCCCTAAACAAAGATCTGTTATAATATATATAAAAATTATACTTATTTCAATTCAATGAGTTGTTTCATATAATCTCAACATATTTGTAATTTTGTATTTGTATTTTCGTAATTAGTTTTGACGGAACTGGCTGTTAAGTTAAAAATGGAAAAACCCCGGACAAATTGACGCGAAAACTGTATAAAAATTAATAACCGTATTACCTCGGAACAAAACGGGATAATTCAACTAGAATATTTAGAGTGATTTCGCAACATAAAAATATTTGTCGAGAATAATATGGCAGAATGAACAGACGATAAAATTTACATTGCACTGCGTTTGTTTATAGACCAGTACACAGCTTCAAATAAAGCTAAAAATAAAACGAATACAAACTAGTGAAGGACAACAATAGTTAAATATATTAGATTGCTACAGTCAAGACAAAAATATATTTTCCTGCTTGTTCTTCCTTTGTTTATTTATAATGTTTTGGTCGATAATTTCTTAAAAATTCTAAAATAATAAGTTCTTCCTAGCGTTGCTATTACCGCATGTCTCTGTTGTTTACTGGATCAGCTTTTGTAACTTTTTTTGGATAGGCAAAATATAAGATAGTCTTTATTCTTCTGAAACATTCTCTCTGTTTAGGCGACTTTCGTAAAGTTTTTGGAGCATTTCTGGTAATTTTACTGGACTAAATCATACTATGGTCTGTTCAGTTTCAAGATAAGCTCAACGTAAAGGCGGGTTGATACGATCCAAGTGTACTTGGCAACTTCACTTAGAAAGTTGGATGAAGCTTCCAGCTCTTAACGTTTACGTATCCAATTATGAGTCCAAATTTTTCTTTTTTATTCCTATTTCTGGATTTCAAGCTCATATATCAACATATCAGTAACCATTAGAACACCTTCCACAATTACTTCCGCCATCTTTACAATGGGTATTTGAAATCCAAGTCATTCGACCCTGGCAACCAACTTGGTACCTAAGTCCACTTGGTCTAAGTTGGAATCGAAGCTTTCTTGGATCGTATCAATCCGCCTTAAACTCAGTCGGTGAACTCATGTGAGTTCTTTATTACATTTGACTTGCAATGGTTAAGAGGAGTCGCAAACTTGTGCACGAGCGAAGTTTTTAAAGCATTTTTATTCATTTTAATGGACCTAACTATACTATGGTCTATTCAGTTTTAAGATAAGCTCAACGTTAACACAGTAAGATGCGTAGTCTGTCCGTGTGTCCATGTCATCGGCAGCGATATCTAAAAGAGCCTGCAAGCGATCTACATATATTACACAGTATTGCATCATCTCCGTCACACAAAGAACAATCTATAGCACAGCGAGCCAGTCATTATCGCTTCGTCGGGCGCTACAGTTGTACAAAATTACAGATTAATCGCGCGATCAGTTTGATAAAATGAATGAAGAAACTGAACTACTCATTGAAAAAGTTTGAAATATGTGTATTTGTTTGACACTTCCCACGAATAATATAAAAATGTGGTACAGAAGGTAGAAGCATGTAATGAGATAGCTGCAGAACTGGATATTATAACTGTCGCTTTAACTTAACAAACTTTATTTTTTTTAAGTATAACAAAATAATTATTTTAACACATATAGTACATTGCATGGGCCTACGTAGCGCAAGCGGTAGGATGCTTGCCTCGCATGCCGGTGGTCCGGAGTTCGAATCCTACCGCCGGCAAGAACAACTAGACATTTTTAAAAATGTCTGTAGGCCCCAGGTCGACTGAGCCTGAATAAAATGAGTACCTTGGGTAAAACCAGGGGTAATAATAGACGGTTGAAGCGTAGCACTGGCCATGTTACCTTCCTTGTATACCGTAGGCCCTAGATATAGCAGACTACCCTGCTATACTCCCAAAGCCGCGAAGCGGTATAAAACGGAAGACTATATTATAGTACATTGCAACAAAAATAATAAAAGAACTATGAAAACTAGTACGATTTGTTCTCTAAAAAGAAACCCGTAAACTATATCGCTCACAAAGATATCGCTTCCTATGTGATGTCCCAATATCGCAGATCGCCGCAAAGTTCGCAGATCGCTAACAACCCAAGAGATCGCGTTCTGTATGCACCAGTATTTAATGTTATAATTGAAAAAGAAGTATAAATTATAACTCATGTTACGTTGTTTGTACAGCTTGTTTTTAATTTATAAAATTAATTATACAAAAGGGAACTCATGTGCGTTTTATACTAAATTTGACTCGCAATGGTATAAGAGGAGTCGCAAACTTGTGCTTCCTCAACTTCCTCTGTGATATATTTCCGTTTTATGATATGATACTAATACAAAATGACCCAAAAATCAGTAACAACACTTAATGTGTAATTAATAAGCTTTGGCATTGCCTGAAAATAACTTAAAGTCAGACCTTAAAACCTATTGAAAACCCTATCTAAATCTTTTGATATTAATGTCTTGTCATACTTTCGACATGTGTCATTTACTTATTTTATATTTACTTAGAAGTATTGGTATGTAAATTCGATTTTGAAATTAGTATGACAATAAAATTAATATGTTAAAAAGCAATTTTTCAAGTTAAGTTCAATTTTTTTTTATCGAAATATACAAAATTGTATTTATATCTCATAATAATTTGTTTACTCTAAATTAGTAAATTGGTTACTGTAAAACTACTTATAATTTTTATAACATTATTTATTATAGAAAAGTGCAGTGAAATGTAATACGAAATAGGTTTAAATTTACTCTAGGTTTTAATTAAAATATGAACGCATTTACTTACTGCAACTCAGTAGAACGGACTACCGTCACGTGCTAAGACGTGCTTATGTTTTGACGAAGCTTATCTTAGAAACAACACAGCATAGTTTTGGATTTATTTGAATTTTTAGAATTGAATGTTCTGCGCATTCTCTAAAACAATTTTTCGTATTTCTGTAAATAATTTAGTAAAGTAGTCCATCCACTGTTTTCCAGATAAGCTATTTACTCAAATTTTGCTTTTGTCATTAGTACTTATGCTTTGTAGGATCTTCCATGCTTTAGAGCGGTTAGTACTTTCAATGTGGTTGCCTACATAGTTATATTTATTTTGCCAGACAATGTTCTTTTTTTTAAGTAAGTCTTGTTCAATGTTGTCTTTGTTGTCTTGTTTTTTTTTATTTGGTTGTACTCTTTTACTATGCTTCTGCATCTGTTTTTAATTAACTCTAATTCTGGTTAGTTAATTATAACTCTAGTTATAATTAACTTCTAATCAACCATTAAACAGATTTGTGCTGCATGCTACATTTGTTACACTACCAAAGAAATCCAATGCAAAAGAACATCGAACAATATCTTTAATGAGCCATCTACTAAAGATATTTCTAAAAGTCATCCACAACCGAGTTTATCAAAAGTTGGATTCAGATATTAGTGATACACAGATGGGGTTCAGAAAGGGACTATGTACTCGAGAAACTCTATTCGGTTTGAATGTTCTTACACATAGATGCCTCGACGTTAGTCAGGAAGTACATGCATGTTTTATCGATTTTGAAAAAGCGTTTGACAAAGTACGCCATGATAAGCTAAGAGACATTCTTGAAAGAAAGGACATAGATAATAAAGATCTGCGAATAATTCTCAATCTATATTGGAATCAGAAAGCTAACATCAAAATAGAAAATGAGATATCACAAGCAATAGAAATACGTAGAGGAGTACGACAGGGATGCATTTTGTCACTGCTGCTAGTTAATGTTTATAGTGAAAGCATCTGCCAGGAAACCCTTTTGCAAGTAAACGAAGGAATCGTAATCAATGGAGAGGTTGTAAATAATATTCGATACGCAGACGACACTGTACTAGTTGCAAGAACAGTAGAAGAATCACAACGATTACTTACAAATATAAATATTGCCCGCAACAATTATGGCATAAGTATCAATATCAAAAAAACCAAGTATATGGTCTTCAGTAAGAATATGACACAACCAGCACATATTAGTATAAACGGTATTCAAATTAAAAAAGTTCAAGTTACAAATACTTGGGAACTTCAATAAACGAAACTGGAGACCAAAGCAATGAAATAAAAAGACATATCGGAATACCAGGGTCACCTTTATAAAGATGAGAAAATTCTTCTGCATCAGAGATATAAGCATCCCTCCACGATTTAGAATGCTAAGGAACTACGTATATAACACGCGATTATACGGTGTAGAGGCCTGGACTCTCAAACAGAACAACATAAAAAATACTGAAAGTTTCGAGATGTGGTGCTACCGT
Source organism: Diabrotica undecimpunctata (assembly GCF_040954645.1). Taxonomy (NCBI): domain Eukaryota; kingdom Metazoa; phylum Arthropoda; class Insecta; order Coleoptera; family Chrysomelidae; genus Diabrotica; species Diabrotica undecimpunctata. The sequence continues at coordinate 114,353,297 of NC_092809.1, forward strand.
CGAATGCTGAAGATAAGTTGAGTTGAAAGAGTCACAAACTTTGAAGTAATGCGAAGGATGGGAAAAGACCCAGAAATTTTGTCAACAATCAAACGGAGAAAACTCGAATATTTGGATCACCTGATGAGAGGACATAAATACGCATTACTACAAAATATAATGCATGGAAAAATAGAAGGAAAACGGAATCCAGGCCGTAGAAGAATGTCATGGTTGCGTAATTTGAGAGAGTGGTTTGGCTGTACCAATAATGAACTCTTTAGGTCAGCTGTAAACAAGGTCAGGATAGCCAATCTCCGATATGAGTGGCACAAGATGAAGAAGAAGTGCTGCATATTGCCATATCGGTTTTAAAATACATTTATAAATCAGAAGTTTGTTCTCCAGGCTAAGATTTGAATTTCGACTCATGTACGAATACATTTTCCTGTTTACCAATACGCCTAAGTTAAAGACGTTTTTTCCAGATGTGGATGCCCCAATTAAGTTTGCTATCCAAATAAATTCCCAGGAATTTAAAGACGGTATTAATTGGTAGTGGAGTGTTATTTATAAAAAATCGTGGCGCGTGACTTTTTTTTAAGTAAACGTTATTTGTGTTGATTTTAAACACTTGACTTGGACTTGTCACAGTTTAAGTCAGCTCTCTAGTTTAAGCGCAGGTAATTATGCATTTGATGGGATGCTTCAGTTGCTGTAGAATTTTCAGCCATGATAACTGTGTCATCGGCATATGTAGCGATTTTTGTATTGTTCGTCATTGGGAGATCGGATGTATATATTAAGTAGAGGATGGGTCGTAATATACTTTCGTGTGGAACTCCGGAACATATTGGAAACTGGTTAGTAATTTTCCTGCCTCTTTTGACTTCAAAAAATCGATCTATCAGTAAATGTGAACTTGTGGGATAAGGAAATATAGATCTAATTTTTGAAATAAGACCTACATGCCAAACTTTGTCGAATGCTTGAGAGACATGCAGCAATACAGTAAGTTTTGTGTTCGAGGGAATTTATGATCATAAATTTGAGACAAATCGAGATTTAATAGCATTAGACTAATTTCAACATCAGTTAAGAAATACAAGCACGGATTCTTAGCGGTAATAAGTGCTTTTATGCATACAAAGACTTAATGAAAGTTAAGTTACTGAATCGTGAGTCTAAGCTTAGAATCCACAAAACAGTAATTAGACCAGTGGTCACATATGGATGTGAAACGTGACTCTGATGTGTCTGTGTAAAACACTCTCAACCACTGATGAAAATCAACTGAGAATATTTGAGCGCAAAATGCTAAGGATGATATTTGGACCAACCCAATGTACCGATGGTTTGTGGAGAATTAAAATGAACCACGAGCTGGATGAACTAATGCAGAGCGCAGATATTATTAGATTTGTAAAGTCACAAAGACTAAACTGGCTTGGTCACCTAGAAAGAATGCCAGATAATCGAGCTGTAAAAGTAGTTCAGAGATGGAAGCCCCAAGAAAAAAGAACAAGAGAAAGGCCCCGTAAAAGATGGATAGACGACGTAGAGAGGGATCTTAAAACCATGAATATCAGGCAGTAGCAAAGGAAAGTATCCGACAGGGCAGAATGAAAGAACATTGTTAAGCAGGCCAAGACTCACAAAGGGCTGTTGCGCCATTAGAAGAAGAAGAAGAAGACTAATTACAAATAAAACGAGGACGGTTGTTCGAAAAGGTTCATTTGATGTTCATTCGTACAAGCCTCTGGGGTAGCGCAGCCGTGACAATTTACGTTTTTCTATGTTTCTCCTTTCTTGAATCTCTTCATGCACAATCAGTTGAAGCAAAGTGTGTTTCTCTTTCCGTGTAATGTGTCCAGGTATTCCAATTTTCTTGTTTTGATGGCGTTTAAATTTTTCATTTCTTCCTCCATCCTTCTTAGAAACTCTTTGTTTGTGACGTGTAAATAATATTAGTCTGCTTCGAATCGCATATCATGTTATGTAACTTTCTTCTACTTTGGTACTCGTTATATTGGTTATACCGCATGTGCATATCACGAATCATTAAATCTATATTTTTCGGTAAGCCCTACTATTTTTAGACAGAGAATTTACGTTTTATGCTAAAAAATATAATATTATAAATTTATTGTTGTTACTGGTCGTCTACTAGCCTATAATTTGCGAAAATAGGCAACCGATAAAATTTACATTGTACTGCATTTATATTAAACAGGATTAGTCAGCCGTCAGTTCAACTCGCTAATCGAGTTATGTGTGATAAAATTTTAACAGTTGTAGTAGTAGTGATGTTGAATTTGCACCAGTATTTTGGATTAATGGTCGATATGTAAAGTAGATGACTGCAAGAATAATCGGTAATGCATTAATTATGAACTCAATTGCAATAATAGAGATAATTTATTTCTCATTAACGCTTTATTAGGTGTGTATCAATGAAAAAAATCAATTTTTTCGTCCATAAAAGTTTAATAGTTTAATAGTTTTGTGTAGTCACCCCCACCATTATCCTGATCAAAATTAATGAATATTTTTTGTTCAGTGTTAGAAAAATCTGGCAAAATTTAATAAAACTGCGGGGCCTGACACAGTTCCAACTGAAATAATTAAATTAATATCAGAAGATCAGATCAATGTATAAGTAGACTTATATAATACTATATATAAAACGGGTATTATTACGAGAGATTGGCTCAAATCAACATTTATTACATTACCAAAAAAACCTAATGCAAGAGAATGTAATGACCACCGTATAATTAGTCTAATGGGTCACACACTAAAAATATTCTTAAAAATTATGCATTTAAGAATTTTTAGAAAAGTGGAACAAGACATCACTGAAACCCAATTTGGATTTAGGAATGCCGTGGGTACACGAGAGACATTATTTGGATTTAACGTCCTCATGCAAAGATGTATGGATGTAAACCAACCACTCTATGTTTGTTTTATTGATTACAATAAGGCGTTCGATAAGGTCCGACACAACCGTCTTATACAGTTCTTAAAGATAAACACATTGACAAAAAAGACTTAAGAAAAATAACTGATCTCTACTTTAATCAAACAACAAAAGTCAGAGTAGGCAAAGAACTTTAGTAGAGATAAAAAGAGGCGTAAAGCAAGGTTGCATACTCTCCCTCTTATTGTTCAATCTATATTCGGAAGAAATAATTAAAAAATCATTCTAAAATGTAACAATTGGAATAAAAGTCAACGGCAGACCCATCAACAATATCAGATATGCCGATGATAATATACTAATTGCAGAGAATATACAAGATCTAGACACTTTTAGATAAAGTAGTATGATAGTGAGGAAAGCGGACCAACGCTTAATGCTAATAAAACAAAATTTATGACAATTTCCAAAACACAACAACAAGACATTTTAAACATAAGAGGGATTCCAATAGAAAAAGTAAAAAAATACAGATATCTTGGTACAATTATTAATAAAAATAACGAGTATACAGAAGAAATAAAAATGAGAATTTGACAAGTTGAGCAAAATTTAATAAGATGAGAAAAGTATTATGCAGTAGAGACCTTAGTTTGCAACTCATAATAAGAATATTACGTTCATATGTGTTTTCGATGCTGCTGTACGAGGTGGAGGCCTGGACCTTAAAGAAAGAGGTTATCGATCGACTTATGAAAGCTTACGAAGCATTATGAAAATAATGCTTCAAGTCGATCGCCTTTATAAAATAAAAAATATGCTTTATTTTATTTTGTTTAAGTTTTATTTAAGTTCCATTGAAGTAGAGAAGTGAATTTAATTATTCTTAAAAAGAATTAAGAGATGAGTCAAAATCTTCTTCTAACAATGAAGTTATGGCTACTCGGTATATAATAATTATTGTTTGACAAGTTTTCGTCTTAATTGGGTGTTCTTGACTTTCATTCTTTTATCATTGGAATAGGGTTGTAATCTCGTTAAAAACTTTAGAACTACAGGACATTTTATTCTTAAACTTGGGTTTTTCAAAACTGTCTTCGGTAGGTGGTGTGGTTACATCTTTTAAGGTTCTTTTTCCAGTTGTTTTGGTAAAAGTTGGTTGAAGTTTGTAAGTATCCATAGTGAGTATATTTTATTTGAAACTAAGGGTTGGCTTCTTTCAGGTAAGTTTGATTTTATTTTTGGACAATAAAGAATAACGCAGACGTTTTATTTGTTATGGTTGTAGTGTTGACTAAGGGGGGTCATCTTAGGTACAGGTGCATTTTGTAGTGAAATTTGTTCAATTGGATCAATTGAAGAAGATCAATGCAGAAGAAAAACAAGGCTTTAGGTCGGGAAGATCATGCACTGACGCTATACTTATAATAAGTCAAGTGCAAGAGAAATCATTAGAATACAACAAACCGGCCTATCTATGTTTCGTTGACCTTAAGAAGGCATTTGACCCGGTTAAATTAAAGGACGTTATCCACTTATTGTATGCAAGAGGGATACCTCTAGGAATAAATAAAACGATCAGAAATATCTACCAAAACAACACAATAAAAGTAAACGTAGAAGAAGAACTAACCGACCCTATTGAAGCTGGCTATGGGATAAGGCAGAAACATTCCCAAAGTTTTCTATTATTCAACCTGATTAAGGATGAAATAATAAAAAAGTAATACCTAAAAATGAATACCAAATGGGAGAGAAATAACTTAAAATAATCTACTATGCAAACAACGCAATACTCTCTCAAAGTGAAGATGATTTACAATGTATGCTGCACCAATTTAAAATAACCGCTAGAGAAAATTTGACATGTAAATTTTCCTAAAAAAGACAAAATGCATGGTTATAACAGCAATGATGTAAATTGGAGCTGAAAGGTCAGATAATAGAACAAGTGATGGAGTTTAAATATCTAGACATCACTTTATCCAGTTACGGAAAGCTTGAAATAGAAGTGGAGGATCAAGCGAATTGACAAAACAGATCCACAAGTTGCCTGAATAAAACAATATGGAGAAATAAAAAATCGGGAAAAAAATGAAAGGCAGAATTTACAAAACAGTCATTAGACCAATAATGACATAAGCGGCAGAAACACGAGCTGACACAGAGAGGAGAAAAATGATGTTGGAAACAGCAGAGATGAAAACACTTCGAAAAATCAATGGTAAGACACTATATCACAGAACTTGAAGTACTGATATAAGACGTAGATGAAAGGTAGAGAACACCAAGGACTGTGTAATAAATTGAAGAGCAGAATTGAACGATCATATAAGCCGAATGACAACAAATAGAGTAGTAAAACTTACTACTACTACTTACTGGAGGCACATTAAAAAAGGGACAGAGTTATGTCGACATAAAAAAAGAAGAAGAAGAAGAAGAAGAAGAGTGTTAATTGGTAAACATTGAACTGTGATTGTTTGATATGTAGTTTAAAAAGTAGTAGTAGGTGTGGAAGAAATGGTATTTAAAGTTGCAGGTGTATTTTGTGTCATAACTGTTTAAGCAGTAATATTATGAGTAAGATTAGGAGATGAACTATTTGGACAATTAGCTGTTTGTTGTCCGGTTAATTTACATTTAAAGCAAATTTATTTTGGGCTACGAATATTCGATAAAATCTTTGCTTGAACTCGATAAGAAAAGATTCCGGAAAATTTTCTGGGGAAGGTATGCTTGAACATACGTTAGACAGAATTAAGCGGACTGATGGCGTTATTAATCTTCTTCCTTCTAGAATATTTCCACTTGAGTTTATATTTCTTATTTCCACTATAAGTTTAGATACTGGAATGAGAAGATTATATTTTTCAGATCTATATGTGTACTTAATCCTTTGAAATAATCATTAGGTGTAAACTCTTCTAAAGTATTATTTCTCTGTTTGTAATACTTCATTGTTGAATAATTGCTTTTGAATATGATATATTTTGTGGTGGTTGACTTAAGTTTGACATTGTGTTTTTTAAAAGAAATTTAAAATCAAACTGGAACCGATTCTATTTTACAACACCCCTTTACTATTCACACGTTCAATACTATATAAATAATCGTTTCAATACTTCAATTTTTAAACGAAAACTTTTAAATGCGTCTAAACACTTTGACAGTTTTTTGACCTACGTCAACATTAAAGCAATATGAACAATTCAGTATGAAATTAGAAGCGGGTCGTGAAAGAAAACCAAAAGGCAGAAAAAGTACCTAAATGTTTCCTGCGGAACATAAACATTGCAAGCTATTAGGTCGCATATTATTAAATAATGATATAAGCTTCCAACATTAAATTATACTCTGTTTCGTATTTATAGAAATATTTCACTTATGTGTATGCATTCTCGTGTGTATTTAACAAGACAGTTTAAGAAAATTGTAAATTCCGTCACACTATTTACCGTCTAGTGTCCGTAGATATAACCGGAAAATGATTTTCCGAGCAAGACTAACAATCCAATTTCAACCGCATTTACAACTTCCCGTTTCCAACACGCTTTCCACTGGACATAAACTCTTGGTATATACAACTATTATCCCTCATAATTTGTGTTTATCTATGAACGACAAGTCTATTCGAAATTAGTAAAGCAAATACATCTAGAAGTTGTGTAAAAACATTATAAATTAAACGACGAGACGCAACTAATATAATTAAGGTTACGAAAAGGTCGGACAAATGGGGGCAAATGAAATTAACACCCTATGTGTTGTCCTACCACTTTGAAAAGACCAACTACACACTCAGAATAAAGCTGCAAAAGCGAAAATGAGCGAGGATGGAGGAAAGGTTAAAGAAACGGGGTGGATTTGTTCACGTAGTGGCTACTCGTACTTACTACAGGGTGTTAAGATAACTATTTATATTTAATATTTTAAATTCCACTAGGTATTAGATTAAGAAAATATTATTACATACAATTTTAAGATATTTTTTTTAGTTTTAATATTTTTAAGGATGATTAGTCCAGCGATCTCGTAGGATAATGATATGTTTATTGAATTTTACAAAACAATTTGAATCCATATTTACGAGACAACTTAAAAGGAAGAAGCTCTGATGTGCCCTTGATCTGAATACAAATAAATGGAGAAATTATGATTTTAATGTCACAAATAGTCCCAGACCAAAGATTCTAACAAATCACAATTGATTTTAAAATCTAATAACTTGCGTGATAAGATATGTGACTACGGTAAATACGAGTTATCTTCATCATAGTCTTACCATCTTAGCAGATGTGTTGTGGTTCATCATTGAGCTTCAGCAGCTCATGTAGTCTGATTAATGATAGTTCTCCACTGTTCGCGGTCATCTGTTACATGTACTGCCTCAGTATACTGCTTGTTGAGAAGCTTTTTCGTGATGTCTGCCCATCGCTGTGAAGATCTGAATAGTAGTAGAGGACCAGAAATGCCACATTAGATTTAATAATTCTCTTGCTTTCTTGTTCTTCTCTATTTTGATCTAACGTTTGTTCAATGTCCAAACTATTTCTAGTCTCATACAAACTGCTCTTAACGAAATTAAAAGTTGGTGCTCTAAGAAGGGCTTAAATGTTAGCTTCAGCAAAAAACTGTCATACCTTTCACATAAAGCGACATAAATACAAATTAAAGGCTCCATTTATAAATGGCATCACATTAGACTGTTTCAGAAAAGTGAAATATCTAGGGATAACCTCAGATCAAAAACCCACTTGGAATAAGCTTTTTGAAAAAATCTTATCCAGAGCCTTGGACTGGTGGCCTTAAACCAAAAATGCCCATAGTCACTTACGCATTGCTCGTACGGTGGCCAAAAATACAACAAACAACAGCTATCTAAGCGGCTACAGGAGCAAAATTAACATAGCCCACTGCAGCTCTAGATGCGATGATAAACCTTTTTCCCTTGAAATTCTGCATAAGAAAGGAGACAGTAACCAACGCCTTAATACTACGACAGACACAAATAATGAAACCTGAAATGATCCCCACAAATTCCGCATACATTTCTAATATTTGTCTTGTTCTAATGTTTTGAAAGATTTATATTTTTATTATGTTGTCTATGCATATTGTTAATAGCTCCACTACATCCAACACATTCAGTTTGAAATAATTGATGGATTCGACCGTTACTTGATGGAAATTCATTCTATGTAACAATAAAACCCTTAAAAACTTTGTTTTCAAAACTTCTACAACATTTATTATAAAATCTTAACATTAGAGCTGTTTCGGCCTTTCTCAAGTGATCTATTTTTGGTATGCGTTTACACTTTATAGTCTTTAATGAAATAGGTTGAGGAGAGAACTGTTTGCCTTAAGTTGGTCATTCAGAATTATATCTGTGTTTTACTAACAAGAAAGCCCTGAAATTAGTAGTTCCACCGCCAGAGAAAAACCCAGTACCTTCTGCTCGATTACATATACAGGCAAAATATCAACAAAAATAGCCAAACACATAAAAAAGAAAGGAATAACACCAGCTTTCAGAACAAATAACAACTTAGGCAAATATATTAACAACAACAAGAGCCAAAATAAAAAGCACTTACACAGTAGTGTATACAAACTTAAATGTGGCGACTGCCCAAAAACTTACATCGGTCAAACTGGTAGAAATTTTAAGAAACGAATAGCAGAATATAAAAGGGCTTTCAATAATAGAAAAACAGATTCTACATACGCACTTCGACTTCTAGATCTTAATCATTCTTTTAATGACGAATTTCAAATTTTTCACATTCAAAATAAAGGCCTTAAGCTATCCTTGTTAGAATCCATAGAAATTAACAAATTAAAAAACACAGATATAATTCTGAATGACCAACTTAAGAAAAACAGTTCTCCCCTCCTCAATATATTTCATTAAAGACTATAAAATGTTAACGCTGGTCAAAAATAGATGACTTGAGAAAAGAAATCAGCCGAAACAGCTGTAGCGTTAAGATTTTGTAATAAATGTTGTGAAATTTTTGAAAACAAAGTTTTCAGTGTTTTATTGTTACATTCAGTTTGGTGTTTATTGTCAATGTATCATCATCCTTTCTTACCATTGTGCAGGCACATTTGTAAAAATACTGGTAATATCAAAACCAACTAGCACATTTTGATGTTTTTAATCTATTTCTGCTAGTTTTTGCATGTGCTTAGTTACATAATAAATACAATGGTATTTATGGTATTATACAATGGTAAATTAATCATGGTTCAAAACATCAATTTGTAAATTTTAATCTATCTTGTTCTTCTTGTCGTGCTTATCCATTTTAGATGTTGGCGAATATCATGGCAATCTGTAATTTGCAAACTGCTGCTCTGAAAAGATTTTTGGTTGCTGTGTTTAACCACGTACGTAGATTTTTCAGCAAGGAAATCCTTCGCCTTCCTGGTCATCGTTTTCCTTCTACCTTTTCTTGTAGAATGAATTGCAGCAACCCATATCTTTTGCTGTTCCTCAGGATGTGACCAAGGTATTCAATTTTAGCTTTTTTATTGTAGTTAACAACTCTTTTCCTTGTTGAATTTTTAATAAAACGTCCTGCTTAGTAACGTGGTCGGTATAGGACATCTTTAGGATTCGACAATGAAGCCACATTTCGAAAACCTCAATTTTCTTGCAGGTAGCATCTGTGAGAGTCCACGACTCAACTCCGTACAACAATATAGGAAAGATATAACATCGTAGTAACCTGATTTTTATGGATACTGATAAATCATGGCATTTGAATAGCTTAGCAATTTTTTTGAAATGCAGATCTTGCTTTCTCTATCCTACATTTTATTTCTAGGGACTGGTCCCAATTTTTATTGACGTTAGTACCAAGGTAGGTATATGTTTTTACCCTTTTTATTGGTTGACCATTCACACTGATCCTTTCAATTTGCTATTCCTTATTAGAGATCATCATACATTTTTTTTTCTTAATGGTAAGTGAAAGTCCATATCTCTGACTCACTTGATTCTATTCATTAACTCTTGGAAGGTTTTATAACAGCGAATACCAATGTGTTATCCGCGTATCTGATGTTATTGATACATTCTCCGTTAACTCGAATTCAGGCTTCAACATGCTTCCATGCTTCTTGAAAGATTTTTTCAGAGTGTATGTTAAACAGCAAGGGTGATAGTATACACTCCTGTGGGACCCAACGTTTGATTTTGATATCGTCGAAAGCTCCTGCCTCTGTACGGATAGACGACGTTTGATTCCATTAAAGATTGCTAATAATTCTTAGATCACGGGTGTTTCTTCCGATATTTGTTAATATCCCCATCAGCTTGTCGTGTTTTACTGTATCGAGCGCTTTATGGTAATCAATGAAGCATGCATAAATATCGCAATTCACATCTCTATGCCATTGAAATAGCACTTGTATGCTAAAGAGAGTCTCTTTCGTACCCACTGCGTTCTGAAAACCAAACTGTGTACTTCTAATTTTTTCTTTACATTGTCTGCATATCCACTGATGTATGATCATTTGAAATAACTTCAAAATATGGCTCATTAAGCTGATGGTCCGGAAATCATTGCAGGATACGGATTTTGTTTTCTTTGGTAGAGCAATAAACGTTGACTTCAGCCATGATCTTGGTATTACTCCGTTTAAATTGTCATTGAATATTTTTGTTAGTCGTTGATTATCGTCGGTGTTAAATAGCTTTATGAATTCCCCAGAACCATATGAAGAACCATTTCCCCAGGTTTTTTAACCATGATATTCTTCTTCTTTCAATCCCTCGCGTTCTCATTTGTCTCTGAATATATTTGTACATTATTTTGTTATTCTTTGATTTTCTTCTTTCTTCCATCATCATCATCAGCATCTCTCAATCCACTGCTGGACATAGGCCTCCCCTGTTTGTCTCCAAAGTGTTCTATCTTGTGCTCGCTGTATCCAGTTTTTTGTTGTCTTTCGTAAGTCGTCTTGCCATCGTGTCGGTGGTCTTCCTCTGCTACGTTTATCGGCTCTTGGTCTCCATTCAACTAGTTTGCGAGTTCATCTTCCGTCCTTCATTCTGGCAACGTGTCCAGCCCATTTCCATTTTAAGTTACAGCTTCTTTCAATGAAGTCTATGACTTTGGTCTTAGCTCGTAGATCTTCTGTCTCGCAGAGTGGCCCCTATCATTGATCGCTCCATTCTTCTCTGCGCTACTCTCATTTTTTTCTTTGTGAGCGATAATGTCTGCACCATAGGTCATCACTGGTAACACGCATTAATCGAAAACTTTTTTCTTCATATTGGTTGGGATGTTACTCTTAAAAACGTTCCTAAGAGCTCCGTATGCTGCTCATCCTTGTATTATTCTTCTGGATACTTCGGTTGTTTGATTGTCCTTACTTATCTTAATTTCGTGACCCAGATATACATATTTGTCTACCAGTTCTATTTCTTCATTTTGTATTTCAAGGCGTTTACTTGGTACTAAGTTCGTCATATATTTTGTTTTTGTTATATTTATTTTAAAACCTTTATGACAGGTTGTACTAAGTTCTTCCAACATTTTCTTTATTTGTCCCAAATCGTCTGCAATCAGGACTATATCGTCTGCGTAGCTTAGGTGGCGTAGCATCTCTCCGTCCACATTTATTCCTTTGTTACCCCATTCGATGGTTTTAATCGCTTTTTCTAGAGCCGATATGAAAAGTTTAGGTGACAACGTATCACCTTGTGATACCTCTTTGGATTTTTATTTGGTTGCTGTTAGCGTGTAGTTGTATCGAGCTTGTCGCATTTTTATAAATATTACATATTAGCCTTGAATATCGGCTATCAATGAGGCTCTCGTTTAGTGCTTCTATACTGTCGAGTTCTACTGAATCGAATGCTTTTTGGAAATCTACGAATGTTAAAACTAAGGGCTTGTTATATTCTATAGATTTTTCGATGAGTTGTTTTATTGTTTGGAGGTGATCGTTGGTTCTAAAGTTTGTTCTGAATCCAGCTTCTTCTCTACTATGATATAGGTCTAATTTCTTGTCTAATCTTGTGGTGATTACTCTCGTAAAAAGTTTATAAAGATGGTTTATGGAATTACCGACCAATCAGTCTTTCTTCCATGAGTTGCAGTATATTGTCATTCGTCCAACTTTTCCTCTTTTCTTTATTTTCTATTATATGGTCTTCTCTGATCTTGTTAAAGGTATCACGTATATTCTGAAGTGATTCTTCTGGATCATATGTTTGCTCCATGTTACTCAGCTTTTCTGAAAGAATCCGTGCGCCCGCCTCCTTTGCTTCCTTGTCTTTTAGTGTTCTCATATCACATTTTTTGTTACTATTTTCTTGTAACCTTTTTAAATCTAAACCTAATCTTTAATTTGGGTTAATTTTTTTTATAAGATAAAGACATAAGAAGGCTCCTTTAAAATATCCAGGGCATAATTTCTAAAAAAAAATCTTTCAATATAAACTGTTCGAGTGAGTTGATCCATAGACGAAAAATAGCCACTCCCTTCAACAAACACGTTAGCGTTTTACTTGAATTTAGAAATTTCTGTTGGGACTATTTACATACTCGTACATGTTGCAAGCTACAAGGCTGCATTTTCCGACGATGGTAAGTAAATAATAAAAGAAGCAGCTGTTGTCTTTTATGTTCTGCGTTTTTAGCTTAAGTGCTGACGACAGTTTATTATAGCAATACATGCAGAACAACAACGGAAACAGCGCTGAAATGTGCAAAAACGAGTAAAATTCTTTATTTTGATAATGATGTGGATTTTTAATTATTTTTTCCTAAATTATAAATAGAAGAAAACTATTGTTTGACTACGTTTAAAAATAAATATAAACTAACAATCGTTCTGCATTTCTAAATGTTTGAAATTTGAAAATAATATGTTTTAATTCGCCTTTAATGCCATAATTTTGGCAATGATCATCCTGATTTCAAATAATCTTAAAATAATGGAGGTTTAAATCATTGTATGTAGGTATATTTAAAAAGCCTTTAGAAGGGCTACATCAAAAAAACAAATGTTTTCGGAATAATAATTCCATCATTAGGTTAAAAGCAGGTTAACATGCCTGAGCCACCAAAATATTAGGTTAAAGCCCTTTATAAAAATTAAAGTTACCAAAAAATGTACATGTTGTTGTTAAAAATGAATGATGTTTAATATTTTATTAGATTTAACTTCAGGCAACATATAACCATACCTCACGTGAGTACCAGCGCCCGGAGGGTAGACCTCTTCAAACGGACCAGCTGAAGTCCTGAAACTCCTTTCTGTCTGTCTAATAATGAATCTATCGGAGATGTGAACCTAAATTTTTCGATTGTCTTGTCAATAGAAATCAGATTCGGAACCTATATTTAGGTTTAGTCGATCTCAGCATTAGCCTACCAGTTAATATAAGCAATCTGTTATCTTAGTTTTATGAATCTATATATAACATTCTGACGGGGAAAGAAACATATTTATTATGTTGGATGCAGGTGAAAAACATCGTTTTATTAATAAAGCGATCAAAATCAGAATCACGATTATTACGATAATATAAATACGTAGATGTTTGTGAAATGGTTGGAAAAATAACTTCTTCCAAATTTACATATACCATTTGTTATAGTTTTGGCTAATGCCCAATAAAGCTTTCAGTAATAATCCAAAATCGTCGCAAATTCTTGGAATGTACTATCCTTATCATATTCTTAAAAAGAACTTACCTGTTTTGTAACGGAGTCAATTAGTCTAACATAGATATCCTGCTCTTGTCGAACACCTGCAAAAATTAAAGAAAATTGTGTTAAGAAATTGGGATAACCAAAAACTGTAAGTTTACAAAAAAAAACTTTTTATAGTATGCAATTGATTAAAAATTTTAAAAATTATTTAAAATGGATTTATAAATATTAAAAACGTTTTCAGTACTATCGGACCATCCTCAATAAAAAACGTTTATGTAAATAGTATGTATTTGGAATAGCCACATATGAAGGTTAGATGATCCTTAAATTATATAATTAAGGTAAAAAACATTATAATTAATATGACAATAGGTTGATGATAAAGGGTTACATTTTTAAGGGAGATTACATCCCTTACTTTAACCCCTTACTTATATTTAGAAAAACTACATTACAGTATTTTTTGCCTTCTAGGTCATTGCCGATTTTTTCTACCACACGACGAATTTGTTTTACAATAACATGTTTGTTTTGGAAAGCAAATTGATGGTCATGTATAAGCTTTCTTTTACTAAGTTCCCCCCCCCCCCCCCCATCAGTTGCTTAAGTATATATTTGTCTAGTAGCTTTGACAGAATTGGCAACAGACTTACTGGCTTAAACGAGTTTAGTTCTTCTGGTTTTTTTCCAGGTTTCAGATTCATGATTATTTGACTAATTTACCAGAAATACGGGAAGCATTTTAACCTTAATGCTGCGTTGATTATTTGCTGAAGTGCTTTTATGGCTATAATTGGTACTTCTTTAGTTTTACCGGTTATTAGATCACAAGCAGGATTTTTTAATGGTTTATTTCTTTAATTACAGAATACATTTCTGTAATATTGACACTCTTAAGTGGTAGGTTCATTTGATAGGTGTTTGAATGTAATCATATATTTTTGTTAATATTTCATACGTGTACTACGTCTTTCATACGTCTCAAACTTTAATGAGAATATCTGTAAGTATTTTAGCTTGTTCGGTATCAGTTCTTCCTAAGTCATATATCCTTGTTTCCGTTCAAAATCCGAGGCTGTATTGGATTGGTTTTTGCATAATGACTTTTTCCGAGTGTCGGGTAGCAGGCCCGGCGCCTCAACCCCCTATTCTTCGGAGGACCATCTTCCTATTCGTTAATCAAAAATCATTTCCATATTCAATCTAAGGTCGTTATCGGTAAATCCATCCAGGATACTGGGAGAGGAAAGGTAGGTTTGGATATGGACTGAGGGTAGGACAATGGTTTCCCCTGTATGGTATTAGGAGATAAACCAAAAACTAGTATCTAGTATCCGTTATACGAATGTTGTTCAATAAAATCGAAGCAGTAGAGAAGATTCCCGATGAGTGGAATTTATCATACATGTCCTCTATTTTCAAAAAGGTGACAAAAGGTCACCAAATAACTACAGAGGGATCAGTGTAATGCCTTCAATAGCAAGAATCTTTTCATCAGTTATAAAAGAAAAACTAGAACAACACATGGACCATTATAGCGAAGAACAAGCCGGATTCCGAAAAGCCAGATCATGTTTAGATGATATATTCATTATGAGACAGGTGATTGAAAAGAACAAAGAAAAAAACATTGAAACACATATGACCTTTATCGACTTAGAGAAAGCATACGATAGCGTGCCCAGGAAACAACTATGAGAAGCAATGAGAAGAATGCGCGTTAGAGAGAAATGGGTGAATATAACACAAAGACTGTATAAAGAAACACAAGTTCAAATAAAGTTAGGTAATAAAATAACAAAAACAATCACCGCAACAAAAGGCCTCAAACAGGGATGTGGTCTCTCACCTACACTTTTTAACATATATATAGATCAGGCTTTGAAAAGATGGTATAGAAAATGCGGAACAATGGGCATACCAGTACAAGAGAATATATTACATTCACTACTTTTCGCAGACGATCAAGTCATTTTTGCACAAGACAGGGAGGATATGGAATATATGATAAGGAAATTAAGGGAAGAATATGAACTTTGGGGACTCAAGATAAATATGTGCAAGACCGAATACTTATGTATTGGACCCGAGGTTGCAGATTTGAACTTAAGTTTAGAAGAAGAGACTATTAAGAGTTGTAAGGCTTTTAAGTATTTAGGGTCAATGACTAGCCGAGATGGTACTTGTATTAAAGATATAGAAATGAAAATAGCACGGGGAAAACAAGCCACAAGAGCACTTCATGGAGTGATATGGAACAACATTCTAACCAAAGAAAACAAAAAGAGGATCAAAGCATAGTGATGAATATTACCCTATATGGAGCGGAAATATGGCCAATAACAACAACAATACGAAATAAAATAAGACCAGTTGAACTGGACTTTATGAGAAGATGTCTACAAATCACAAGAGCGGATAGAATAAGAACGGAGGAAATATGGAACAGAATGGAAGTAAAATGCTCAATTACAAAAAAGTTGAAAAACAGAGCCCTGCAGTGGTACGGGCATGTACAAAGAATGCCAGAGCATAGGTGGCCGAAAAGAATATTAAACTGGGACCCGCCGGGAAGAAGACGGAGAGGAAGACCTGCTACAAGATGGAAAACATACGTCGGAAATGCTACGAAGAAGAAGAAGAAGAAAAAGAAGAAGAAGGTATCAGTTCTTGCCTATCCACCGCTAGGTTTTTGATTAGGTGGGATATGCTGTTGAGGTCTTGGATTTTTTGTGGCTTTCCACAAGGAATAATCAGTGTTTTCTGTAGCTGTCAGTTTAGTAAAGTATTTATGTCTTCTTCTTATGAGAATATCGAAAACTCAAAGAAATAACGAGAATCTTCTAATAAACGAAACCAACGTCGAACAAGTGGACAAATATGCATACCTGGGAACAATGATTAACTCCACAAATGATTACAATCAGGAGATAAAAATAAGAATAGAAAAGGCTAGAGCAAATTTCAACAAAATGAGAAGAGTTCTATGTACCAGGGATTTAAAACTGGAACTAAGAGTTAGGTTGGCGAGGTGCTATGTTTTTTCGACTTTATTTTATGGAATGGAATCTTGGACCTTGAATGCGACATCAATGAAAAAACTGGAATCATTTGAGCTGTGGGTGTACAGAAGAATTCTGAAAATATCATGGACAGAACACGTCACAAACAAAGATGTTCTGGGAAGGATGAACAAAGAAATGGAAATTTTAAATTCAATAAAAACAAGAAAGTTAGAATATCTCGGACATATTACACGTGGAGAGAAATACACCTTGCTCCAACTGATTATGCAGGGAAAGATCCTAGGAAAGAGAAGCATAGGGAGGCGTAGAATGTCATGGCTGCGCAACCTGAGAGAGTGGTACGGATGTACATCAAATGAACTTTTCAGAGCAGCCGTCTCAAAAGTCCGAATAGCTGTGATGATTGCCGACCTCCGCCGCGGAGATGGCACTTGAAGAAGAAGATGAAGAACATTGGGAGTGGGTTATTAGTTACACTTGGATTTAGTGGTTATGTTTTTGCACCAAATAATAATATGGCCAAGACACAGTAATAACCCGTAATCGTAAGTTCAATGCCGTTTTTTGCTTTATTACTTTTTTACATTTATAATGATAACCTTATTATTAAACTTATTTTAAAATTAAATTGTGGCAATAAACATAGCAATCTTTCTACTACACTGTTTTGTCGATAATACTCAAGCCTAGATGTATGAAACTATTTAACACTAAGAACAATAGATAAAAGAGAGTTTGATATGCGTTCTTCTAGTGACATATATGTTAAGAAAACAAAATAACTACTACTGAGATATGAACAAATGGTTGTGAGTTCTATCATAAGTAAATTATTGGTAAACATATCAAATAATCGTTACTTTGGACATAACGCGAAATAGTTACTAAATATTTAAGACCGTTATTTGCGTTCAAAAAACCCCAAGAAACCCCTCATCATAAAAAATCGAGTCTTAAAAATGTTAGGGACCGCTACTCCATTTCCCAGTAGAAAATAAGTAACCCTCGGCCATCAAAAGCGTCACACACTTCTGTATCTTCTTGTCGTTCATCCTTTCTCGTAAAACATTAAAATGATAATAGCAAAGTTTACGGGCCCGTCAACTATCTCGATACGAAACTCGCCCTCCACGCACAAGAAGACACACTCGATAAGAAAATGCCATTGACGGATGCTAAAACGGAGATATGGGGGAAGACCATAATGATATATCTATTTTGGTGAAAGAAAACAAAAATTTCCTGTACAAAAGTGAAAATTATTTTCAAAATCCAAAAAGGAGTATAATTGTTCAATTTAAAATCGGCAAATTAAATTTTTGCTCGACTAAACTAACGACCAGTTACTTTTTAAATGTTTCTTTAATTTTAAAGAACACTTTAAGTCTATGGTATATATATTTACCATCTTGCATTTATATACACACATTTAATATTACAACTGATCCTTAAAGGTAAAATAGAGGGCCGTAGAGGTGTAGGAAGAAAACAAGTTTCTTAGTTAAAAAACATTAGTGAATGGACACAGATAAAAAATGCAGGACAATTTTTCCATATTGCATAAGATCGAGAAGCCTTCGCAGTGGTGATCGCCAACGTCGGATAATTCTGATATGGCACGCGAAGAAGAAGATACACACATTTTCTATGCGCTATGCGCCTCTACTGTAAATGGAAGGTCAACTACTGATACCTGTAGTGACTACCGTTGTGAACATAGGAAGGTGGTAAATATTTTTACCAGGTTTTATAACAGGGGATATTAGTTTTCTTAGGGGTGAACATGTCTTACAGGCTGGGTTTAATTAAATTGCTTGCTTAAGATCCAAAAAATATATTCGAAAACGGTTAAAAGCACAAAATTCTTCTAGTAATGATGATGAAGAGCCCGAATTAGATACAAAAAAAACGCTCGATTAGAGCCTGAATTATTAAAATTGGCGAAGAATTCTATACTAAAACATCTTGTATATATAACTTTTGTATTTGATCAACCCTTTGGTGTACAGGGTAGTACTGAAACAGATAATATTCGCTCTATTTTTGAATCATTTATGGAAAATAACATCGTTCAGGTAATTGTAGATCAAATTATCTTATAAGCATCACAGATAGGTACTTTGTTTGGGCTCAACAGATTGCAAGTATACGGTTGTATACACATCTGTCTTGACAATGAGTTGTTTTTGGAAAATTTTAAGATATACTGATATAGCGGACAATACTCAAATGTCGAATAAAGGAGAGAGTGAATTTAACAAATTGTATAAAATTCAACCTATACTTACACACTAGGGTGGATCGAAAAATGGAAGTTTCGAAAACTGTTTTGGAATAGTGCGCAAAAGTTGCCAATTAGTATTACAAACCTAATCTTTATTTGCGATTTTTCAAAAAATGTTGCCCTCTACAGGAGGTTGAAAAAGTAAAAAATACAAACTTATGATTTTAATTGAAGGGTTAAGTAATAAGTACATGTTATTATTATAAAAATGATATAACATTTAATATCTTTGAAATACATCATTTTTATTGCTCTACCCACTCCCTACCCTCCCTCTAATTTTTGATTATTTATTGTTTGTATTTTTTTTAATCAAATCTTGGCTTATCTATGCGCCAATCAATTTTTGCCTTGATAAAACTCTTTCTTTTTTGTGACCCAACAACCCATAAAGATGCTTTAAGTACGAGCTTTACAAACTTTGTTACAGATTGGGTGTGACAGGGAAATGTAGCGATGTCGATGATTTTGTCAGGAGAACCGGAAATAATATTTTTCAAATCCTCTACTTTCAAACTTTGAAGCAATGAAGGGCAAATTATTTTATTGTTTTGCAATCAATCTGATCAATATACTTATCTGCGTCAAAATTAGTTTGTGGAATAATAAAAGGTCGAATATTAGATGAAATTGGCCAGTTTTGCATTGAGAATGCAACGAAGTGCATTCGTGCTCTCTTATATGCGGCGAGTGTCATGCAGCATTCATAGCAGAAGATTTTTCAGATGTACAAAATAGGCAATTCTTTGAGTTATATGGTCTACAACACTTTTTAAATTTTGTTCTAGGTATTGACTACGTTTTATTGTTTGTAAAACATGCTTTGCACCATTTATACATGATGAGTTGCATTGAATCTGAAGCTATAAAGAGCATAAATCGTGACAATAAATTTGGTCAGTTTCTTTAATTCTGATGTTGGATTTTCAGTACTAACATAAAGACGTACAATGCGATTCGCCAACGTGAGCCATCGAGAATGACTCAACTTTCCAGGGCTTCGGAATTGACAGAACATTCTCCTGTAGCAATTGCGACATAAATTTGAAGCAAATATTTCTGATCGGCGCCCAAGTCAATTAAATCTACTTCTGATAACTCACAGCCAATAATGTTATAGTTTACAACTGGCATATTTTCGTACTGTACTATTTGATTTCCTATAGTTCCTGCAAAAGCTCTTGGACCTTGAGTTTGACCGTCAAGCTTTTGGAAAAGATGCCTTAAAGGTAATTCATTAGTGTAAAACTGACAGACAAATCTTTGTAAAAGGCGTCCTAACACTAGTTAAAAAATTACACCATTTTTCTTCCCGTATTTACCACAGTTCCCTCACAGCCTACTACCACTAATTCTTCTAGATTATATCTGTAACTTTCTAAAAAGTTAACAATTCTTTGACAAACGCTAAGATCCGATCTAGAAATGGGTACTGTGTGACCTAAAAATATAGAGCCTGGCTCTTGAACTAATGCGGTTATTCTGTGGGGCTTGCCTTCAGTATTTTCGATAACGA
Organism: Diabrotica undecimpunctata; assembly: GCF_040954645.1. NCBI lineage: Eukaryota > Metazoa > Arthropoda > Insecta > Coleoptera > Chrysomelidae > Diabrotica > Diabrotica undecimpunctata. Next base: position 114,373,707 of record NC_092809.1, read on the forward strand.
AGGTTTTATCTTTCAAAAGGTAAAAGAAATAATAAATTAGACTTACTCACAATCAATTTAATTTAACTAATCAGACGACCGGTTTCGCTTTCTACAATATGCAAAGCATCTTCAGGTCACGATACAAAGTTAAATAAATGCTGAAAATAATAAACTCATATTAGGGTGTTGTCTAATCAAGATAAAATAAAGTTAGATGATATAAATTATATAAATTACAGTAATGGCAAATGGATGTAAAGTTCACATTGTGAACTTTACATCCATTTGCCACATATTACAATATAACTCTATCAAAGAAATTTGATAATTACAAGCTAATCTAATTGCACACCCACACAATTTGTACATCTATTCTTATTCATTGTCTTACAACTGTCACCTCCCAAAACAAAATTAAAATCTCAATAAATAACACACATTTTATAAATATATCTCCAGAATAAATATAAATAACTTTAAAGAACTTAATGGTATAGAACATTACTTTCATCAAACAAACAATTACATTTCACCTATCTCTACTTCATTGGATAAAATCTGTCTCCTCAAGAACTTCCCTGTTTACTGTTAAATAATTACAATAGTTGACTTGAGTTCTCCAATCAACAATACAAGATAGTTTGAACCATGTTCTTTCAACCATCAATTAATAGAGTACCGGCATGTAAGTAATGTTTTATTTATTTGTTTATTTATTAATTCATTACAGTTTAATAGACTATTTTACCAATTTGTGGGTCTTACCTTGTCTGCTTAAACATCTTATTCATTTTGAAAAACCACAGACATGTAATATTGGCATAATTACTGTAATTTATATAATATATATCATCTATCTTTATTTTATCTTTATTAGACAACACCCTAATATGGGTTTATTCTTTTCAGCATTTATTTAACTTTGTATCGTGACCTGAAGATGCTTTGCATATTGTAGAAAGCAAAACCGGTCGTCTGATTAGTTAAATTAAATTGATTGTGAGTAAGTCTAATTTATTATTTCTTTTACCTTTTGAAATGGACTCACACAAGCAACACATTCATGGTTTTATCTTTCCTTCCGTCAAAATTTTTGGCCTTCAAAGTTTCGGGGGAGTTTTGCATAAAATCTTTTCTTGATTGGTCTCTATTATTTCTGTCTATTATGTTTTTCGTGTTAGCGTTGGTAACAATTCCAGTACTGCTGTTGCCACAGGTGGTGCAGATCTGCCCGATAGTCCATAGCGGTCAAAGATTTCGGCCATGGTAGGAAGTTTGAAATAATTTTGAGTACACTGAATTTCTGTATTGATATTGGCATGCGAAGTGGAATGCATTTCATGACTTATTTCTGTATCAGTTCTGTACAGAACAGACGATGTCTGAATGAATGTTATCAAAAAGTCCTAATAATACTTTCTTATTACCGTTACTAAATGAAACTTTCGGTGGGTATTACAATTCAATTTTGTGATTATTACTCCATTTTTTTTTTTCGTTTTTCTGATGCCCGTAAAGGGCAGAAGATGTAATTTTATCAAAAAGTCGTAAAATTACTTATTTATTGTCGTTACTAAATGCAGCTTTTGGTGGGTATTCCAAATCAATTTGTCAATTTTTTTAAAATTTGGATTTTTAAACATGGATATTGCTTGTAGTTTAATAATTCCTTCTCCTTTCCACTTCAAAAGAAATTATTAGACGACAAACTTTTTACACGTAGAACATTTAGATCAAATAGAAAACAATTTCCATATAACAAATTGACTAAAAATAAAATTTTTTCGTTAGAACAATTTGACGCTTCTGCTGCAGATATCACTGTATATAAATGGAAAGACAAAGTGCGAAAGCTGTTGTAGCTACTTATTAGAAATATGCACGATCCATGAGATATGATTTTTAAAATTGCTGCTGTTGAATTTTCTTGCATGATGTAAGATAAATATTAATGCAACTTTGATGCATATTTTTATTTTACATGACTTGGAGTGTGAATTGTGTAATATACTCCAAAATTTGGTTTAAACAGATGCAAAAAAGTAATATCTTGCTCTATAATGTTTTAAAAACCAAAATGTCTTGTTTTTATTAACCAATATTTGTTTTCAGTGATTTATCCCAAAACTGTCACAGTAATTCTCGTAATTTCTTGATACGCCTCTGTGTACGGTAGCGTTGAAACAAAGACAAGACGTCCATGCCCTCAGGGTCCGCCATCTTTTAACTCCTCGGAGAGCGTTTGCGGAGTTATTTTATTACAAATAAGGACGGGGTGAGTACTCCACGGGGATGATGTCGAGTGAGGTGTGTGTTGGTAAATGAGATATAAGGCCGTTTACTACACACGTTACTTCTATTTTCTTAGGTGAATCTCTTAAGCTTTGTATGAACGATATATGTCGAAAACGGAGGATGGCAGAATCGATAAATTTGTATACAATAATTACTTAGGTATACCGGATGTTTCCCGTAAAATGCGAAAATTCGGTTTTCGCTTACGGGGTATTTGTTTTTTATGATATTTACTGAGCATACTGATGACGAAATTAGTATAATTAGACTAATGTAAATTATAGAAAGTACAAAATGCAAATATTTTAAATTATGTCAAACAGAAATTAAAAAAAGTGACTAACTGTATTTTGTAGTTTAATTTTATTGTGAATTATTGTTATAACAAAACAAATATTCATTTACGATTTCTTCTTTGATTTTGGTATATCCTACGCCAGATGGAAAATGGGGGAAAATTAGTTAAAATTAGGTACGCCAAAAATCAGTATACAGAGGGTGTATGGTGGAAAGGTTGTGTATTGCAGAAGTTCAAAGCAGCATGCTATCAGCACGATAACAAATTTCCTGCACTCAAAAAAAGTGTGTAGTTAGTCTAATCTTGAGGGCCTGATAATGCTGTATAACTTGTAAACAGCGAAACCGTTCGCCCAATCATTCATTTAATGAAAATCTACAACCTAACACGGATTGTGAGTTTAAGACCCTAGTCCGTAACATTCATGTGTATTTAATGTTTAAAACGAACATAACAAATTTGCCAATTTAACATGATTACCTGAATATTATGTTTTTTTTTTAATTTATTAGAGTTTAAATATGTAAGTTTCATAAATATTTCATCAAAAAAAGCCTCTTAAGTTACTGCATTAATTAAAAATCAACTTTGCCAAGGATTTGTTTTTTTTTACCTTATAGAAAGGAGGGGCTGAAATCTTCACAATGCATTTCAGTCCAGGATGCTGCTTGGCTAACCTTAGTAGGTACATGATTTGTTCTTTGTACTACCGACGATAGTTGCCGAGACTACCTTACCTACCTTCTAAAATAGACCCTTTTCTATCATCCAGAGCTCCAGAAGCAGAATTGTCAAATAGGAGGACGTCAGAGAAGAGGTCGACCCACAACAAGGTGAAAAATGGATGTAGAAGATGATCTAAAAAGACTCAATGTCACAAATTGGAGAATGAAAGCAATGGACAAGAAGGGATGGAGGAAAATGGTCAATCAGGCCGTCGGCTTACTAGACTCAATGCGCTAATTATTATTATTATCCATATTTAGCCACGACTCACAATCCCTCTAAGGGGAAAATTCACTCATCCTAGATACTTACGGTATCAAAAGGATTGAGCTCTGGTGGGAATCTTTCCGTGTTATTGAGACCTAGATGACTTCGTATGTTGGAGAATCTCCAAAAATTTTCGTACATATCTGGACGTCACGAGGAGTACGGCTATCTGCATGGCCCTATGGAGATGTTCATTTAGACCCATGTATTTTATGTTCTCTAGGAGGTTTTTGGAAATAAAACCAATAGTAGATAGAATAATTGGTACTCTCTGGGAACTTTCCATTCTCTATTGCCTCCTAATTTGTATTTCTAGATCTCTGTACTTAACGATCTTTTCATTATATTTAACAATGCGAATTAGTGGTGTTAGGTATCGCTATATCAATAAATGTTCTTTGCCTAGTAAGTTTATTAACTAGTATGAGATCTGGTCTATTAGGTGCCACTGGTTGGTCTGTGAGCACAGTGCGGTCCCAGTATAGCTTGAAGTTGTCATTTTCAAGCTTTTTGTCAGGGACGTATTGAGAATAAGGAATATGCTCGGTTTGGAGAAGCCCCAGTTTGTCAATTAGTTCGTGGTGGATAATTTTGCCTACTGAGTCATGACGTTTTTCATAATCAGTTTCGACAAACGCTTGGCAGCCCCTGGTAATATTTTGGATTCTCCTCTTTGTACTGATTAAAAAAATGTATAACACATGATGCCTTAAACGATTAATTATTGAGAAAGATAAACACAAAAGCAAAAAAACTGGATTGAAAAAAAAATTATTTTTTAACAATTTTATTAAAAACATCTAGAATGAACATTTCGCTACCAAAAATGTTTCCAATAATTGTTCAAAATGACTGCCATTCACTTCCATACAATAGTGCAATATATTTTGAAATTCTTCTCTGACATTGCTTAACACGTCTGCATTTATTGGTCGACATTCATCCTCTATTCTTTGTCGTAAATCATCTAGAGATTCTGGTTAAGTAGCATAAATTTTTGTTTTTAAATACTCCCATAAAAAAAAGTCTGAGGGTGATAAATCCGGTGATCTAGGTGGTTAATCCACTATCTGTCCTCTTCTACCTATCCAACGAGCGGGAAAAGTTTGGTTTAAAAATTGTGGCACAGATGGAGCAAAGTGTGGAGAAGCTCCATCATGTTGACATATAATCAAATTTTCGGAAAGGTTATCAGCATTTTCTACTATTGATCTAATAATATGATTATACACTTGCCTAAGTAACTCAGGATACAATGCACCACTTAAGTTTCCAGTGATGAGGAAGGGTCCGATAACCTGTAATCACCTAGGATACCACACCATACTCTTAACCCTTGAGGATGCTGTGTATAAAATGCATGCGCAATATGTGGATCACTCTTAGCCCAGTACCGGCAATTATGTCTGTTCACCAAATCATTTACTGAAAATGAGCATTTATCCGAAAAGCAAATATTGTTTAACAATTGTGAATTGTTAATGATACATCCTAGACGTTAATCAGGAAGTACATGCATGTTTTATCGATTTTGAAAAAGCGTTTGACAGAGCACGCCATTATAAGCTAAGAGACATTCTTGAAAGAAGAGACATAGATAATAAAGATCTATAATAATAATTAATAAAAAAGACATAGATAATAATAAAGAATAATTCTCAATCTATATTGGAATTCGAAAGCTAACATCAAAATAGAAAATGAGATATCACAAGCAATAGAAATACGTAGAGGAGTACGACAGGGATTTGCCACCGCTGCTATTTAATGTTTATAGTGAAAGCATCTGCCAGGAAACCCTTTTGCAAGCAAACGAAGGAATCGTAATCAATGGAGAGGTTATAAATAATATTCGATACTAGTACTATACTAGTTGCAAGAACAGTAGAAGAATTACAACGATTACTTACAAATATAAATATTGCCTGCAACAATTATGGTATAAGTATCAATATCAATAAAACCAAGTATATGGTCTTTAGTAAGAACATGACACAACCAGCACATATTAGCATAAACGTCATTCAAATTGAAAAAGTATCAAGTTACAAATACTTATCGAAAAAATAAAAAGACGTATCGAAATTGCCAGGGCCAACTTCATAAAGATGAGAAAATGCTTCTGCAACAGAGATATAAGCATCCCTCTACGATTAAGAATGCAAAGGGGCTACGTATTTAACACGCTATTATACGGTATAGAGGCCTGGACTCTCAAACAGAACAACATAAAAAATGTTGAAAGTTTTGAGATGTGGTGCTACCGTCGAATGCTGAAGATAAGTTGGGTTGAAAGAGTCACAAACTTTGAAGTAATGCGAAGGATAGGAAAAGACCCAGCAATTTTGTCAACGATCAAACGAAGAAAACTCGAATATTTGGGTCGCCTGATGAGAGGACATAAATACGCATTACTTCAAAATATAATGCAAGGAAAAATAGAAGGAAAACGGAATCCAGGCCGTAGAAGAATGTCATGGTTACGAAATTTGGGAGAGTGGTTTGGCTGTACCACTAATGAACTCTTTAGGTCAGCTGTAAACAAGGTCAGGATAGCCTTGATGATTTCCAATTTTCGATAGGAGTGGCACAAGAAGAAGCAGAAGAATGATGCATTGTGTCATTAATCCGCAAAATTTGAGACGAAGCGACGATCAAAATCTTCTTAATTTAATTTTGTATGGATGAAACTTAAATTTATGGAGGACTCGGAAGGTTGTAGAAGATGAATTACTGATTGCTCTGCTTATTGTTGAGAGTAACTGCGATTACTCAGCCTTTTAACCCTAGTTAACTTGCCCTAAAACGGCTACTTGGATTGCTTCGTTATTTACAAGTCCTTGTCGGTTATGTTTTTTATTACAAACTGACCCTGTTGCTCTAAATTTCTGCATCATTTCATTCACATACTTATGAGTTGCACATCTATTGTGGTATGTTGCATTAAAAATTTTAGCAGCAGCTCTTGCACAATTATTATTTTTGTACTATAAACCTACAATTTCGATTCTTTCTTGCAAAGTATAAACTATTTCAGCGATCAAATTGCACACATTTCAAAACATTTTTTTACAAGTTATAACAAATTTTCATTGGCTATTGACCTTAATCGGTTAAATGTTCAAATAATATCGAAAACCGTTGATAAAACTTTAATAAGAAGTGAAGTTTATTGTTTCTTGTTTTTTAAAGGTACTAAAAGAGTACGGTTAAATATTTCTTCTTCTTCTTCTTCAGCCTGAAGTAATCCAACTTTGGACATAGGCCTCCCCCAAATCAATCCAGTGTCTTCTATTTTGCGTCACTTGCTTCCAGTTGTGTCCTACGATCTTCTTAATATCATCAGCCCATCTCATTTGTGGTCTTCCTCTGCTTCTCTTTCCTAACCATGGCCTCCACTGTTGTATTTCGTGGTTCCATCTCATATCCTTCAGTCGGGCACTGTGTCCTGCGAAGCTCCATTTTAATTTGGCAGCATGTTCTCCTGCGTCTTTGACTTTGGTTTTGCTTCTAATCCATTTGTTTGTTTTTTTGTCTATAAGTCTCACCCCGAGCATTGATCTTTCCATCGCTCTTTGTGCTTTTACTATTTTATCCTGCGAACCATACGTGAGTATAGGATACACTGATCGTAAATTCTGGTTTACAAATACTGTTCTATTTTAGTGCTTTTCAAGATCCAACTCAGTTTTCCAAATCCTGCTCACGTTAACCTTATTCTTCTGGTAATTTCGGCAGTTTGATTTTCGTTGTTAATTTTCATTATCTGTCCCAGGTAGATATATTCGTTTACTGTTCCTAAATTTATGTCGTTCAATGTTATTTCTGGAATGTTCGGTGTATTTGTGTATGAAAATACACATCGATGCGAAAACCAAAGCTATACCAATCAACAAAGGAGTTCGCCAGGGAGAGGTTATCTCACCAAAGCTATTCACACTTGGACTTGAAGACGTGTTCAAAGACATTAACTGGGCAGATAAGGGAGTAAATGTTAATGGAAGAAAACTGAGTCATTTAAGATACGCTGATGTCATTGTAATATTCGCTACAAGTTTCGAAGAACTACAGACCATGATGACGCAACTAACTCAAGCTTCGGAAAAAGTAGGTCTTAAGATGAACTTGGAAAAAATAGAAAAAAAAAGGTTAAATATTTAACAAGTTTAAATTATGCTACAACCTGTTTTGTTACAGTCAATTAAGGTGATAGAGATAATATTTTGTTAAAAGAAGAATTGTCTATCTCATAAACTAATCACTTCAAGTCAAATGTATGAAACATTTTTGAAATCAGCACAAAAAAGAGAATCCAAATATAAAATAAAAATGGGGAAAGTAATTAAAAAAAAAAAAAAATAAAGGGATCATACTCAGAAATCTTAAATATGACATAATGTTTCCCCCTTCAAATATTAATTGACGTTTTTTGCGGTTTTCTTAAAAATTTGAAGTTCAAAAGTTATTTTAGGTGGATAGTTTTATCTGAAAAGCACTGTGTAAATATAATTTGGTTCTTTTGGCAGCTAATTCGTTTTTTTTGACGTAACTAATTTTCAATGTTTCTTATATAAAAAAAAAAATTAAGTAACCAGCTGAAGTCCGTTTGAAGAGGTTTACTCTCCGGACACTGGAACTCACTTAAAGCATGGGTGTATGTTATCTGAAGTAAATTAATTAAAATATTAAACATCAAATAATATTAATAACATTATGTACAATCTTTGGTAACTTTATATATTTTAAAGGGTTTTTACCCTAATATTTTGGTGGCTCAGGCATGGTAACCTGTATTTTTAACCTGATGATGGAACTGTTGTTCCGAAAACGTTCGTGTTTTTGATGTAGCCCCTTTTAAGGGTTTTTATAAAATATACCCATTTACAAAGATTAACCTCTTTTTTGTGATACGTGGTATACAGCCAGCTGCAGGAATTATTTTCCTTGTGGATTTTGTTTCTTATATACTGTTCTTTCTTTTCTCTGTCTTTTAATAGGTAAAATCGTTTACATATTTCGTGTTCCGTCTATTCGACTTAATGAAGTAAATAAAAATTTAAAGCAAGTCAAAATGATGGCCTAAAGAAGGATTTAAAAATTCTATTTTTTTTTGGTTTACTGTTAAATTATAACTGACACAAATATTTTTTTGTATAACAAGTAATTAATGTTTTAGAGACTGGTTCCCACTCATTTTTTATTTGTGTGCTGTTTTACAAGTGCCGTCACAGAGTTTTATAAACTCGAAAGAATTCTCTTCTCGGTACAATAAAATTTCGTCGTATGCATAAAAATCACATCAAAATCTCCGTATCCGTTTCCAAATTCAGACTTCAAAGACTCAAATATTCCGGAGTAAAAAAGAAGAATGTTTGTTCGCCGACTGAAAGCCCTTGTTGTTCCACTTGATCTGATTGACTGATCGGATTAATTATCTATCTAATTAAAAACAACGTCTACTAGATCGATTTGTAATTCTTTCAGCGTTCCTCCAACCAACCAGTTCCTTATAAGCGTAACTCCTTACTGTGCTAAAGTGTAAATAAAGTTTTTCTCGAATGTTGTATAAGGCAATCTTGAGGCTACGCGCACCGGCAATAGATGTAATTGACAATTGACTTTACTAATTAATTAATTGCAGGTACAAGCGCTCTTGATGCTATGTGAGCAGTTTCTCATTATTGCGTAAACGGTATGGTAGCTTAAAAGGCTATAATATGGGCTCAGTTGTTTGATTTATACTCGCGATAAATATTTCAATAGCACGCGCAACTTTTGTGGAATTCATCGACCACCTCTGGTACTCATCAGTTACTATACACGCACATTCTTTAAGATTATTAATAGGCCAGTTCTAACCATAAAAATATTTTCTCTCCGTTATTCGTGTTTTTCACGTCGATCTATGTTTTTACTTTGTCATCAGAAAGAATTGAACAATTAAGTTATTTATTTAGCGCTGAATTTAGTTAAACATACATTTTTATATGTTAATAAAATATTTGACGGAATGACAAGCAAAATATTTATTGTATTATTTTGCAAAACCAGATAAATAAACCAGAAATTAGTTGTTCGGTAATTTGAAGTTATTATATACTCCAGTCCATGTAAATGAACCTCTAAAAAGTATACGAACAAGCTGAATTTCACTGAGAATATCAATTTTGGGACACCAAAAAAGATGCAACAAAGTTTACCACACCTACCCCTGTTATTCCACCTAAAACTCCCCCTTGAAGGGGGGAAAAACCTATTTATCAAGAATCTGTACGCCGTAGAAAAAAATGTTTTAAATAAAAGTGTAACTGAGATAATTTTGAATAAAAATATTTAGTAACGTTTTTTGTATAGAATAAACCGTTTTCTCAGAAACAACGCCTGGTGCGAACGGCGATTTTTATACCTCGAAATCAATTTGTATCAACTCGACGGTAAAAATTCGATATCTTTTGATGAGAGTGTCCTATAGACAGTAATCAAAATGTGTTTTAAAGGAGAAGAGTGCAGCTTTCGGCTTTAATATTTGTGTTTTGCCATAAATAAGGTTCATTTTTATAAAAGTGTAAAATTAATTTTTGCCATTTTTTACGATTCTCATGAGATCAATAAATATTAGCACTTTCATTGACCGATCAGGAAAAAACTTTTATTGTTAGAGCCTTATAATTGAAACCTTTTGCATGAAATTTAGGTTTTGAGTTTTTGGCAACAAATGTCAGTCATTTGAAATATGCCTAAAAAACGCTAAACTTTAATATTACAAACAATCTAAAATCTTTAAAGCTGCTTGTTTTTGATTACACAAGTACTTTTTTCATATCTACACAACTTCAGCTACAAATTACATCTAATGTCGTCTTCGTGGAGGCATTTCCTGTAACGTGTGGTTATTTGTAATGTAAAAGTATAAAATCTGCGCTTTTTAGACATATTTTAAATGCCTCATTTTAAAGGTCGAGGTTGCCAAAACCTAAAATCAAAATTATTTAATGTTGTAGGTTTTAATGACTAGTCTCTAACAATAGAAATTACACTACAACCTAACTTAATTGATAAATTTAATTTTATTAAATATTTATTGAAAATATTTATAGAAACTGACTTTATTTGCGGCCAAATACAAAAATTGGATACAAAAGCTGCTCTCTTCACCATTAAAATCCATTTTGATTTTTAATGGTGAATAGAATGGTGAGGTAATAGAAATCTTATTTAAAATTGATTTCGCGCATAATTGACACTCAACATCGCTGGTCATTTCAAGCGTTGCATTGTTTCTGAGAGAATGGTTTATTCTAAACAAAAAGTGGTAATAAACATTTTTATTCAAAATTATCTGAGATACATTTTTTATTTGAAATATTGTTTTCTACGGCTTACAGTTTCTTATGTAATCGATTCCATCCCCTGCGAGGAAGGTTTAGGGAGAAGCTTGGGGGTACGAATGGTAAACTTTTTCGTATATTTTTGTGGTCACAAAATTGACATTCGTATCATTTTTAGGATAAATCTCTGACGACTGGACCATACCAATATGTTTTTTTTCACATACTTTTTGATTGCATAGTCTATATGGTTGCAATTGGCAACTCAACGTAAATCTTTGAAAATCTTCACAGTCCGTAAGTCTTCGAGTTGAAATGTCTTCTAGATATTATTCAAGCAAAGCTTCTATACTGGAGTTGTATTATCCTTTGTCTATAGTAAAATGCCAAGGCGAGCATAACGAATGTAGCGCCACGAAACGGCGTCACGGAAGTAGCGCCACAAAAAGGCGTCACGAAAGTATCGCCACGAAACGGCGTCACGAAAGTAGCGTCACGAAATATCGTATTTTGTGCCATTACTTTAACTGGAAAAAAATGTAATCAGTTAAAAGGGTCCATTTACGCAACGAGGGGAGTGCGGTATATAACATGTAAACTTTTTCAATTTAACTAAAATCCATAACAAGGATATTAACTAACAGTAGTTTTTTGTAATTCTTAAATATTTTTTTTTGTTTATTTGAATCATCTATATATTCACCACGTGTTTATTAAAATTACACGTGTAACTACAATAACTACAAGTAAATAATAAAATTACTTTATTCGTTTTTAAAAATATTCTTTAAAATTTAAAAATAAAATGAGCAGAAAACATAAAATGAGCTTCGCGCTACTCTAGAGTACAGCCACTGTATCACTTTTTTTACAACTCCAGAACAACTGAGCTGATTTAGCTAATTTTGATTTTGGAATATTTGTAGAAATCTAATCAAGGATTAGAATGTGAAAAATTATGATGAAATTGTAAGAAAACTAGTAAAAACAACAATTTTATTTTCACATACAAACAGTTATATATACTGCTATGAATTGACGTCAATAAAACCGTGACTATCTTCACGTCTATTTACTTTTTTTACGTTACACGCGAAGACCGGAGTTCAAATCCCTGCCGTGAAGAATTTATTTTCAGATTCCACCTTGTTCACGTAGAAATTACAATAAAAATCCACGAGTATATACCTAATAGTATGAAAGTATGAAAATACAGGACTGGGATCGAGCATTAAGAAAGAGGGACAGATTTTATGTCCCTTATGTTTTATGAGGAGAAAGATTATAAAATAAAATTAATGCTAAATCGGATAAATTGTATTGATATTTATTTAGATATTTTCCAGTGCCACTATACAGAGTGGAAGCGTGGATTATACGGACGTGGAAGTTCTCGCCATTTTTTCACACAACTGCGCAAATATTCGCATATTCAACGCATTGTTTCGGATTCGGTTTACTGTATAAATACAAATTTTTAGCAACTTAATGTTATCTCTAGATAACGCAGTGTATTGCTTATACTCCGGGTGTATTTGGTTTTAAAAAACCAAATTTGGTTTATAAAACCACGACAACGCTCAACAATGGCAGGTGCTCCATCTGTAGCTACCGAGATAATATTTGATACACGATTTGATTTCTTCAAAAAGTAAGTCTTTAAAATATAAAATATTTATACTACTTGAGTATCGGTTGTCAAAGTTATTGCAAATAGCAATCCTTTGTAGATTATTTGATCCATAATAAAACAATCATATGCCAATAATATTGCTTCATTAACAGGTAAAATTGAGTCTTCCAACTGTGTAGAGAAATGGGTCGTTTGCCAATTATACAACATGATTTCAACATCGTAACTAATTTCATCAATATACCTTTAATCTGTGTTGTTACTTACAGAAATTGTTTTAGTGATATCAGATGCAGGTTTGTGTAGAACAGTTTTTATCAACAGCTGGCAAAATTAACTGTTATCCGATAGTATGCGGTTTTCCGGATTTTGCTATAAGCAACGAGATATTGTAAGACGCTTGCAAACCATCATCGTTTCTTTGTGACTTCGTAGCGGACATTTTGTCCAGCGTGGATCTCTGCTAAAATTTTTCTTGTTTAATTTCAAATTTTACCTGTTTTATCAGGGTGACAAATTCTCAGATGATCTTCTAGCTTAGATGGCTTCATATCGTCATTAATAAAAACTTGGTTGCATAAAAGGCACAAAGGAATTTTTTTGTACAATGAATGATGATTGAAATTTCGTGCTAATGGCCACTATTTTCGTTTTATAGACACCCAATTAATTTTTTTGCCCAAGCAGACCACTTGCAGGTTTTTATCGACCCCTGGGGATCGATATAGACCACTTTGGGAATCACTGTGCTAGATGATTATCAAATTGTTGGTTTTTCATTTGGTACCATTAAATTTATCAAATACTTTGACGGTAAGGTTTTATTAAAATAGTAAAAAAAGTGACGTATGGTATGTATAGTATAGGTCATAAGTGTCAAAATTAAGCATTCCTTATAATAACAAATGTTTGAAAGAAAAAAATTGAAGAAGGAGACCTATACACTATTTTTAGTACAGTAAAATTATCATGAGAAATTATAGTCCTATAATAATTGCCACATTATATTGCATCATATTCTTTATGGACTGGCCTATTCGCCGCTCATTGAAAACACTACATTCTTCGGTATTATTATGTATCTAACGTATGTAAGATATTTCTTTTCGCCGAAGGTTTTTTTCGGATCGGTTCTTTGAAATTGATGCCATGACCATAAAACTTTAGATCGATACCGATAAGCCAACTTAAAAAAGAGAAAGTAAGTCGACGAAATAAGGAGTTTTCAAAGGGAAGAACCAGTTTTTTACAAATAAAGGTAAGAATATTTATTGATATGATACTTAAATGGATCTACGATAATTGCTTACTTTTCTGATTCTTGTAATAACAACTAGAAAAAGTGACAGTGGATATCAGATAAATGGATCTTGCTTTGAGCGTACAATTATATATAATATATTGTATAAAATTTTTACTTTTAAGTATATTTTTTCTCTTAAATTAAACCTCGTTTAATTCAAGAGATCTTAGTATAAGAAATAATGAAATAACCTCTTTCAAATTGAACCATATCATGCATAATACAACTCACTGTCTCAGTTTAAAAAATACTGCAAAATCAGGAACTTTGTAACCAGCACCAACATTAATTTTAATTTATAACGTGTAACAAGGTTGATAGTAATAAATATCTCGAATAAAGTTAATTACCATAAAAAAAAGTAGTAAAAATCCTACAAATTATCGTACAATAACATTAGCCAACACAACTTTTAAACTGCTGACACGGATATTTTTCAATAAAAATAATGAAAAATACATAATCAGTAAAGAATAACAAGGTTTTTGAGAATATATATCACATACTATATATGCTATAGTTATAAGTAAACAAATTAAAAAACATTGGAATATACAGGGTGTTTCAAAAAAAGGTAACCCCATCTCTAGGCTAGGTAAAAAACTGAAAAATAATTGCTTAGTAAAAAATTTTTGTAACGCCATCCGTTTTCAAGATACAGGGTGTTGAAGAACAAAAAATTACTACCAGCATCAATTACTTCATAATTTTCAAATCAAAATATTCCGAAAACGGTACACAGTATCGAGTTTTACCAAGAGTACCTTTTTTGTGTAAAATTTAATGATGTTAACTTGACTGTTGAAGTTTACTTGAAATTTTGATTAATAATTATACTCTTAAAAAAGTTATATTGACTAATACTTAGTACGATCCGTGTAACTAGCGCCCTCTATGAGAATCAGATATAAAAACAAATTCATGGGATGTATCAGCTTCCAAAACATATTCGTATAAAATTTCATTACAATGTTGCCAGTAGTTTCGGCAAAATCGTAAAAAATGCGTATCTTGAAAACGGATGGCGTTACAAAAATTTTTTACTAAGCAAACCATAATTATTTTTCAGATTTTTACCTACCCTAGGGACGGGGTTACCTTTTTTTGAAACACCCTGTATAAAGCCTGCCTATATATTTTATAGATCTGACTAAAGCTTTTACCTTTGTTAAAAATGTGTTAAAATCACTTAAAGAATATAGACTAACAGACTAAACATTAAAACTCACAATTAAATGAAAATTGAACTAGAAAATGAACTACTATCGAAAGTAGATTCTAGTAGATTCTACTCGAGAAACTGACAGAACGTCAAAGCAAAATTTCAAAAGGTTCACGACATATTGGAAAAAAAAATAAGTTTTACTGTGTAATTTTAAGGAGCTGGAACTCTTTTGCATGCCTCAGTATATGGGGTTTAAATAATTACCTACATTTTTGTTATATCCTTTATATATAATATCATATTATTCCTGTTATAAAGAAACTTTACAGATACTTTCGTACACAAATAATTCGTTCAAAACTAAATGATCTGGCAAACTTATCTGATTTTTTCTTATAACTGCTAGGAAAAGGAATGTTTAGTATTCATATTTTGATAATGAGGCTTGTTATCTAATATTCAGTTAAATGTGATATAATTCTAGGCTTTATTGACTTTAAAAATGATTTGACAAAAAGAATGGACCTGATTTGACAAACTTATCATTTAATAATAAATCTATACGCCCATTAAAAAGCAAATATCGGTCTTAGGTAAAACTTGCCTCCAGAATTTTTCATAAATAAGATACTGCGTAAGTATTCTTCCATTTTACAACTACTATTTAACATTTAATTAAGAAAGTACCTGAAGCAGGTACATCTCTATAAACGGATATATTATCATGCATATTATAAAATGTGAAGATGAGTTATTGTCCGACAAATCTGAACGCATTTAAATACTGATAGTTTGAGTGGTTGATGTAAGTGAGTTTTATGAAATTTTTGGGAACTATTTTGGGTATGCTGTGAACAACAGCCAACAATACTTTCTTCAACTAACAATGCAAGGAAAGATCGGGGGTAAACAAGAATTTGATAAAAAAAAAGTTGTCTCTTCAGAATCTTAGCTAAAAGACCGGAATAACAAGTAATAACCTGATCAAATTGGAGTTAAACAGAATTATTTGGACCAACGTGATATCCAACATCCTTAAGGAGTAATCTCATAGAACGTGGAGTGGCGTTCTTTATCGGCAAAGAGCAATAGTACATACGTACTAGAAAAAGACAAAATATAAAGGCGGGAACAAACATAACGTGTAATGCCGTATTTTTTCTTAATATTTGTGGTTTATGATCCCTGTGATAAGTCTATTTATGGCAGGAGAGTGCTATCCCGTCGGTAAATCGTCCCGGTTCAAAAGAATCGGAAGCATGTCGAACCCTTCGGACGCGGCTAAGAGAGGTACTGTCACTTTCGTTATAGTATAAAGAGGAACCTTTTTATACTGTGCTTTCGTGGTAATTTTACTATGGAGGGGTCTAACCAAGTTGTGTTGAAATTTTTATTATTGTATAAATATCCCAACTTAATAAAATTTTTACTGCCAACACTGATAACGTACAACATATTTACCATCGGAATGGTTCGACTACATTTTGGGGTGAGTAGAGTGCATCATTTATAGAAATTAATGATAATCGATTTTTAATATTAAACTAAAAGTGTACACACTCTTTACATAATATCCAGTTAAACTAATTTGCAATCAATCTGCAATTATTTGTTATTGTTGTCAATACACAAATCCAGTTTTATCAGCAAAATAACCACTTTTAGTAGAGGCCTGTTTTAGCAGGTAAGCAGGGTCGGATCTTTTTGACATAATATTTATCGAGACTCGCTCTACTTTTCCCCAAATAACAGGCAATTATTTTTAGTGCCTTAGAAAACTCCAAACTTCAAAACTACCTTCTTCCACTGGGAAATAAAATTCAACCAATAAATTTAGTCTTTCTTTTAGATTATCTAATAATTGCATATGTATGTATTTATCCAATAAACAAATGGTGGATGATTTTATGAATAATCATGGCCCAATAGATATAACACAAAGTGAAATTGTCAGAAAAAGAAGGTTAGATACACCAGCGGAGCGACTTGTTCCCGCCAATTTATATCCTACAATACCGCACGACTTGCTAATCAATGAGTTAGAAAAAATCGGTGTAATTCCTGTTTTCCCCATGACATCCCTAAAATCAAGTGCTTCCCTGCCGAAATACAATGACATTATTTCATCAGTTCTCACAGTATAACACTACCAGAGTCATTTACGCATGTTTTTGACAACATGTTATATAGAATATTCATCTATCAAGACGGTTTATTATACTAACAGTGCAACAAGTAGATCACATAGCATCATAGTGCTCCAAACCGCCAGCTCAATTTAATCCCAACCAAAGCAATGTAAAATAATTTTCCAGCCAAACAAATATATCTTTGCAAAAATCTAATAATACAAATTCCTCTCAATGTAAAAAAATGTCTATTTCTAATGATCCAGAGGTACCAAACTAAATAGATACTTCAAGTAAGGACAGGTATATAAATAATGAACCAAAACGTAAATTTGACGAAATTATTTTAACTGAAGCTGGTTAATCTTCAAAACAATGTAACGTTTTTCCAACAGATAAAGTCCAATTAAAAATTAAAAAAAAAACAAAAGTTAGTTCAGTAAATTGTTCAGTAACTTACTTACTTGAATCTGCTAAAAACTTAGAAATCACTCGCCATCTTTCATTCTAAACTTTGACTAACTTAATATGCTACTAATGAATATTATTGGTTTAACAAATCCTGTAAAGCTGATTTAAGAATATACTACAGACCTACTAGCCTTGACCCATGTGCTTAGTTAAATTTACCTCTATTTAAAGGAAAGATCCGTAAAAAGCAAATTCGCCTCTATAAGGAAAAAAATCTTTATTTACCTTGGTAATGATGTATCGGACTGGAAAAGTGACATATCTCAATTAAGCCAACATTAAGATTTAATTCCCTACTCCTATGGAATACTGATGGATTTTTCCATCGTCTTGCTATGCTCTAACACCTAATTGGTAAGCAAGATTCTGATGTAATATGCCTACAGGAAACAAATCTGAAGCCCAAAAACAATATAATTCCAATCAATATAACTGTCTTCGCAAATATAGCTGCTTAGAACAATCAAAGTGAAATGCTCCAAGCTCTAACACAATGTAGAATAGATCACCGATACATATCCCTAATCAGATATATCTATCAGCATGCTGCAGCCTGTGTAGGACTTAATCAAGATACTCGGACCTTTCGTATTGAAAGAGGCGTTTGGCAAGGAGACAACATGTCTCCTAAATTATTTACAACTTTGCTAGAATACGCTAGTAAAACAATAGATTGGAACGAAAAGGGCATCAGTGTAGATGGAAAATTTTGAAATAACCTTAAATTTGCAGATGATATCGTTCTTACTGCAGACAGCTTTGATCTAGCACAGATAATGCTCCAAGAACTCAATACTGCCATAAAAAGAGTTGATCTTAAAATAAATTTTTTGGGCCTTGAGATCAGAATAAGTCAAGACAACCAAACAATCGAGCTGAAAAGAAGAATAAACCTCGCTTGGGCTCCATTTGGAAAGATGAAGGATATTTCTAGGTCTAAGATTCCAATGTGTCTGAAAAGAAAAGTATTTAATCAGTGTATTTTGCCAGTGATGACCTACTGCGCAGAAACCCTAACACTCACAAGAACAACAGTGAGTAAACTACAAATTGCGGAAAGATCAATGGAGAGAGTAATGTTAGGGATTTCTCTATGTGATAGAATACCCAATGCTACTATACGCAAAAGATCAGGAGTAGCAGACGTTATTGAAAGGATAACACTAAACTGGAAGTGGGCAGGTCATGTAGCAAGATCAGTTGATGACCGGTGGACAAAAAGAATTTTGGAATGGAGACCCCAAATACAAGCTAACAGAAAAAGAGGTCGACCCCCAACGAGATGGACAGATGACATAAAAAGAGTGACTACAAATTGGATTCAGATGGCGCAAAATCGGACTAAGTGGAAAAGCATGCGAGAGGCCTATATTCAGCAGTGGACGTTAAGGGCTAGTTGATGATGATGATGAATCATTATCTATCTGGGAATATCAAAGAGCCCAAAGCCATTACAGCGTTAAGTACACACAAAAAACATAAAACTGATCCCATTGTTTTTCAAGTCGACTAAATTCAATTTTAGCATACGCATACGCTGAGAACATTGACATAATAGGGCGTAGCAAGCGAGATGTTGAGCAATATTTCCTAGAATTGGAAATGGCGGCGAAACAGGTCGGTCTAGTCATCAACAAAGACAAAACCAAGTACATGTTGGTTACTAAGGATCCCATAGTAAACGAGGAACGGGAAAAAGCATTTGTAAGTCACATCTTTGAACGTGTTGACAGCTTCACATACATTGGCTTGCTAGTGACTACTACCAATAAAACAAGCTAAGAAATTAGAAGACTAATAAACCGTACAAATAGGGCATACTGTGGACTCCAAAAGCAATTCGATTCAAGAAATATCCAAAGAAAAACTAAAATTATTATATACAAAACATTGACGTTTTTTAATTTCGAAATACACCAACTCTTTAATGAATTAGATGTCCTAACATTTATTAAAACACAGCGACTTAGATGGGGCGGACAAAAAATACAAATGCCTGACGACATGATTGCTAAAAAGCTTACGACAGGAACACCTATAAGGACACCGGGACTTAGGGATACTAGAGATCAGAAGATGGTAACACGTGGCCAGAAACCGAACACAATGGCTACTAATCTAAGAGCGGGCCAGGATCCACATAGGATTGTCGAGTCAAAGATAATGATGAAATTCAATTATAAACCAAGAATACGATGACTGGATTAAAAAATACACAGATGCATCCAGAGGTGAACTTAGAGGAAGCAGCAGTCGTACTCGCAAATGATTCTTTTCAATTTAAATTTCCTTTATACTGCCAAACTCTTTGGTTTGTTTAAAGCCATCAAACATGTCAATAATAAAAAAAATCCCTTGCTGTCTAGTTATTTTCGACCCTAAACACCTTATTGAAAAAATGACCAAGACCGAACAAGTTTAAGAAAATTTCAGAAGAGTCCACTGCCAGAAGTAGAAAATCAGATCTACAGAAAATCAGGACTTGAAACGTATAGGTATACTCATGCATACTTCTTCTCAAATAGTAAACGTTCAAAATGCGAAACTTGCAATGCAGTAGACAGTATGTATAGAGCACTGTCCTAAATATGTAATTAAAAGACATTCTTACAATTTTCCAAATAACCTAAAGGCATTACTTTTGTTTCAGACAATTAATTAGGTTACTTAAAATGTATAAACATGTTACATAAAATTTAATTGTTACAAATGTCACAGGAATGTCACTAACAAAATTATAAATAAATTAATTATTATAAATAAATAATATATTTGCAGTTAAACATAGGTAAAATTAATTTGCACTAAAAGTATTTAGGACTAAAACGTTTTTATGCGATTTTTCGTCATATAAGAGATTGGTGTTAAACCCCAAGATTATCTTCCGCAAAGTTGTTGTTCGACCCTTAGTAATTAGAAAAGTTATGGAAGTTAGACAACATCCCTTCCTACGATAAACCTCGGCCTAACCTGGACACTATCTACACTCGACGAAGTCCGAGGAGGGAAAAGCCGCACAGACAGACGCACAACGAAACTCGGATGGCCGCAAATTCTTCAAGTTTCCACCACCTCCTTATCTTTAGGAAGCCCCATCTCCTTGTGGTTTCGTCCACAGTTTTGAGAGAGTTGTTAGTCAATGTTACAGTAACTGCTTCATATGCGAACACTTTATGCAGAAGCTAATTATTTATATTGTCTCTTTATCTTTATTACTAGAAACTTAAAATTTGCCAAGTGAGTAAATATATTTCAAGTAAGTCGGGAGCAAAAATACGACATAGGTTTGTAAAGAGTTCAACGTAATTAAAAATGACCTGGCAGGGAAATGTATTTTTTGACTTGTGTAATATTTCACACTGCTAGGCTAGATATAGTGATTGCAATTGCGCTCCGAAAAAAATATATTTATTTAACATTAACTCTACGCAGGGTAATGAAGGACAAACGACAGTGATGACTTATGAAGAAAAAGAACAAATAAGAAAGTAATGGATATCTACAAGCAACCAAGCATATTACAAAAAGTGATTTTGATTTGTGGTGGATCAAAATAGAAGTAAGAAAACTATATTTATTTAACGTCAACTCTACGCAGGATAAATAAAGGGACAAAGGACAATGACGGCTTATAAAGAAGAACAAATAAGGAAGTAATGAAGCTCTGGAAACAACCAAACATAATAAAAAAAGTGATTTTGATTTTTGGTGGATAAAAAAGAAGTGGTTTGGAGAGGTTAAATCCGATGTTAAAACTAAGAATACCGAACTGGGAGGAAAAGACAAAAAACAGAGATAAGTGGACAAAAAGTAGTAAAGAAAATATAAGTAATGAGCCTATTTTCTATGTATATATATATATATATATATATATATATATATATATATATCTAAAGTATTCAACTAGTGAATTCAGAGGTTTAATCGGTCATTCAGGTTGGCAAATAAAAAAAGAAGTCAACTACTTCATAAGTTTATCGAAGACGTTTCGCTTTATATTTCTAAAGCTTCATCAGTCTCTAAAATATAACAAATGACATAGAGTTTATAAGAAATACAGATGTTTATAGTTCATAACTTACAACTCAATATGTAGTATATAATATACTACATATTGAGCTGTAAGTTACGAACTATAAACATCTGTATTTCTTATAAACTCTATGTCATTTGTTATATTTTAGAGAACTGATGAAGCTTTAGAAATATAAAGCGAAACGTCTTCGATAAACTTATGAAGTAGTTGACTTCTTTTTTTATTTGCCAACCTGAATGACCGATTAAACCTCTGAATTCACTAGTTGAATACTTTAGAAATATAAATTGACGGTCGTAGTCTTTACAATATATATATATATATATATATATATATATATATATATATATATATATATACATAATATATAATGTATGTGTATATATAAACATAATATCACTTCTTATGATTTTAAATAAAGTATAAAGACTCAATATGGACCAAAAAACTAATTGACTGGCGCCCAAGAGAAGATAAACGCAGCAAAGGACGACCACCAACACTCCGGATGGACAACATAAAACGAATATCCAAGAAATGACAACAAGACGCACAGAACCGTGAAGAGTGGCGAAAAATGGGAGAGAGCTATGTCCAGCAGTGAACAGAAGAGGTTGCATGATGATAATGATAAGAAACAGGGAAAATACCAGTCTAAGAGTCACGTTTTAAAATTTTTTTTTGGATAATTCACTACAGAATTTATGCTGGAATTTGGTTTCGGTGATAATCTTGATACAAGAAAGGCATTTTTTAGCCTTATAAAATTTAAGAAAGAATTCGATACCGTTAGACATGGAAACTTAATTAAAATTCTTGAATGAGTAGGAATAGACGACGAAGACTTAATAATTATACAAAATCTATCTAACGCACCACCATGCAAATTAGCAGAATTGGCCTAGATACTTTAAAGTCAATTGAAATGCTCCGTGAGGTTATATATACAAGCTGTCTTCACTTGAAGATTCTTTTTGAGTGGGGGATCATCCCATTCTGGGTTTGGTTTTACATTTCTGGTGTGACTTTGCTGATTTCACTACTTTTCTTTATTTTTCTCTCTCTTTGATTGTCCATTCTATTCCAATTTCAATACTCCTTAAGTCTTCTTCCACTTGTTTTGTTGTCTCCATCTCAGTTTAGGTCTGCCTTTGGTTCTTTTACCTGGTGGTATCCATTCCGTTATAATTCTGTACAGATTGCTCTGCTCTCTTCTCGTTATGAGTCCATACCATCTAATTCTTTGTGATTTTATTATTCTAACCATGTTCTCCTAACCCATCCATCCTTGTATTTCGTGATTCATCCATTGTCTTGAATACTATTCGTTTTTCCTCTTTGGTCCAATATTTTTCTGATAATCTTTCGCTCAAAAACTTTCTATTGCTCTTCTTCTCTTGTTATTAATGTAAATGTTTCTGTATCATATACTACTATTGATCTTATGATCGTTTTGTAGATTTTTATTTTTGTGTTTCGGCTTATCTTCTTATCTCTAAATACTCCAGTCGTCAGAGACGAAAATGCCACTGAACCTCTAAAAATCATACGAACAAGCTGAATTTAGCTAAGATGTTAATTTTGGGATCCCAAAGAAGATGCAAAAAAGTTTACCACTCTTACCCCCGGGCTTCCTCCTAAAACTCCCCTCGTAGGGGGGTAAAAACGCAAAAAAATTTATTTACCAAGTATTTGTACACCGTAGAAAAAAATGATTCAAATAAAAAATGTAGCTGAAAAGATTTAAATAAAAATGTTCATAAGCATTTTTTGTGTAGAATCAACCGTTCTCTTAGAAACAACGCTTGAAGCGACCGTCGATTTTGCATGTCAGTTACGCGCGCGAAATCAATGTTCAATAAAATTTGTATCAGCTCAACGGTAAAAATTCGATTTCTCTTGTTTTAAGTGACCTATCGACAAAAATCAATATACATTTTAAAGATAAAGAGTTTAGCTTTCGTATGCAGTTTTTGTATTTTGCCGCAAATAAACTCAGATTTTATACAGGTGTTAAATAAATAAACATGGCGCGATTTTTTTCATTGTTTATGATTCTAACGAGATCAATACAATATATCCCTTTCATTGACTAGCCACTATAAAGTTTCGAATACTAGACCCAATTCAAAAGTAAAATTAGTGAAAAAATTCAATTGATAGTGAAATTAATACAATTCAGTGAAATCAGCAACTGAATTGTATTCAATAATAGTGATATTAATACAATTAAATAAGTAAGTCAATAATAATTAGTGGTATAGTAAAAAGCCTTTTAAAGCAAACGTAAAATGTTCTCAAAGGGCGAGACAATGTGAAATAAAGTTCAGCACAACAATATAAATTCTCAACAAGTGTATCTAGCAAGTGAACAGCAAATACTTGCAACGATTGGTAAGCTCTGCTAATTTGATTCGTACCACTGGCAATTAGATGAGGTTGTCGGTACGACATAGCAATAATTTTCATTTAATTTTTAATTATTATTTACATAAAGTTGAGAAACTGCAACGTATGTATAATGCGTGAATGATCAAAACAACTAGCAAGCTAGAAACAAATGATAACTTAAAAGTTACGTAGTAATCTGGTATTGACTATTGCCATAACTACCTGGGTAAGGACTGTTTGACATAGAAAAATTGAATTAATTGCAATGACAAAATTGTCATTGGGAGTCGATATGATTGGAAGCCAAAAAAACTGATCTTAAGGTAATCCAATAGTAGAAAAACTAGCTGTCCTATTAATGACTTAAAAGCATAAAATCGTTATCTAAGGTTATTTTTATTTCTAAGAGTGTTTACTAAGGTTTTCACTTTTCGGAAACTGCCAATATCTATTACAGTGTTGCCTTTTTACTTATGTAATATACAGTATGATGGAAATATATGGAATAAATTCATTATTTCAGAAACACACGACTTTAAAAAAAAATGTTAAAACACGACAATTTTAATTTTTGAATAACTATCAACTGATATATCAATGTGTTGGACATTACGTCATCAGTGTCGGCGTAATCACGTAATCGTCGATTTCTTTAAATACAAACCCTGGTCACGCTACAGCTCATTTGAAAGGTCTTTGCATCGATCTAATCACTTGAATATTTATTTCTACAGGGTTCACCAAAATTTTGAACTTTGTTAAGTAACATGGAATGACGTTGATATAAGATCGAATTCTGCGAAACCATTGTAAAAAAATGTAACAGAGATCAGGATTTCATACAAAAGGTACTTTTTTCTGATGAAGCGTCTTTTATGCTAAACGGTCACGTAAATCGCTAGACATATCGATACTGGGTAAGTGAAAATCCCCATTCGATGGTAGAGTATACACAGATAGAAGATTGAAGACAATATCACGAGAAGGTGAATGTTTGGCCGGCATTATAAACAATCAAATTGTAGGGCCATATTTTTTTTTAGGTAAACTTAACTGCTTCTCGTTATCTAGAATTTCTTTAGGATTATCTATTGCGACAGCTGAATCAGCTATTTACAAATCAACATCACGGCGTTGAAGTACGAAATTACCTTAATAACGTTTTCCCAGGTAAGTGGATAGATAGAGGTGTCTAGATTTGACTCCGTTAGACTTTTTTTGTGGGGATATTTAAAGAGCAAATTATATCAAAATCTACCGAATTATGTAGAAGAGTTGAAAGAGCGCATCAGAATGGAAATTGCACAAATAACACCTGAAGTCATCGAAAACGTTAGGATAATTGTATTTAAGTAAACATTTATTGTAAGTTAATTGTATTAATAAACCAAAGTTTTAATTAACCCTGTAAAAATAAATATTCAAATGATTATGTCGTTGCAAAGGTGATAAGGAGACCTTTCAAATGAGCTGTCGCGTGACCTCGGTTTGTATTAAAACAAATCGTCGATTACGTCATTTCGCCGACACTGATGACGTAATTGCCAACACATATATAGCAGTTGATGGCCATTCAAAACTAAAAATTGACGTGTTCTAAGATTTTTTTAAAATGTTG
The DNA here is from genome assembly GCF_040954645.1 of Diabrotica undecimpunctata. Taxonomy (NCBI): domain Eukaryota; kingdom Metazoa; phylum Arthropoda; class Insecta; order Coleoptera; family Chrysomelidae; genus Diabrotica; species Diabrotica undecimpunctata. Next base: position 114,399,349 of record NC_092809.1, read on the forward strand.
TCTGTTTCTGTAATAATGAATTTATTCCATATATTTGCATCATACTGTATAATAATTTAATATATTATTTCTATTTATCATACAAAAGAAAATCAGCAACTATTTGTAAAAATTTCAAATCATAAACTAGAATTCTTACAATTAATGGAAACCAACCAAATTGTTATTACTTATTACTTAAAATGGTTATGGTTTTTAAAATGTTATAAAACATGTTACCTTCGAATTAATAAATGCTAAACTTACCATTGGCGAATAGAAGTTGTAGCCTATATTGGATTCCATTATTGGTTTTTTGTCCATCAGCTTCCTGAAAATAAAATAACTTTTGAATAGGGACATTTTTTTCGATAATTGACTAGTATTATTGGGAGATCAGAAATATCAACATATATATTCATGTACGAATAATTAAATGTTTTAAACTAAAGTTTATTTGAAACTAAGTCAAGTTTAAATTAAAATTAAGTCAAAACTAAAGTAAAATAAAACAAAAAGACGGTATTAGATTTAATTTCGATACAGGGCATCCGTCAGCCGCATATACGTATTTCAACCTCATTAGGTCTCATCAGAGCGACATATACAGTTGCTCTTATCTTATGATTTCTATTGTTGGAGTAAAATTCCTTTTCAATTCGATATTTATATTTAGCGTCAATAAATAAATAATTTTTAATGCCATATTGAGCTAAAATTATTTCCTGATTGGGAAATGACACATTTTTTTTATTATTTCTTTATGTTGTTTATTAAACAATGTTTAAGAGAGCAAATGTGCTGTATTAACATTTTAAATCTAAGGGTTTAGAGCGTAGTATAGCGTATCAGGATGTATGCCATTAATGTTAAATGGAATTAAGGCGAAACAAATCCATTCTGTGTAAGTACCGAATATTATAACGAATATTGTTCTGATTTAACAACATATACAATTCTAGATACAGTATACAACTCTGGAGAAATACCAACAGAATTTCTAAAATCTGAGTTTATTGCACTTCCAAAAAAACCAGGAGCCAAAAAATGCGAAGATTACCGTATTATAAGCCTCATGAGTCATCTCCTAAAATTGTTCCTAAAGACAATTCATAAGAGAATCTACAAGCTGTGTGAAAGTCAAATTTCCCCCAACCAGTTCGGGTTCACAAATGCTGTTGGTACTAGAGAGGCTTTGTTCTCAGTAAAAGTCTTATTCCAGAGATGCAGAGACGTCAACTGCGACGTATACGCATGTCTGGTTGATTACGAGAAAGCGATTGATCGAGTACAGCACGCCAAGATGATGCAAATAATAAAAGAAACAGGAATTAACAACCAAGATCTGAAAATAATTAGAAGTCTCTACTGGAATCAGACAGCAAATCTCAGAGTTAAAAGTGAACACACTGACTATGTGAAAATCATGCGTGGAGTGAGACAAAGCTGTATTTTATCTCCTCTAATCTTCAATCTGTACTCAAAGAATATTTATCAAAGCTTTGCACGAAACTGAATAAGGTATTCTACTAAATAGTTGCCGGCTAAACAACATCAGATATACAGATGACACCATAGTATTTGCGGACAAATTAGAAGACCTACTAGTTCTTATGAACAAAATCACGTATTAAAGTCAACAATATGGACTCAATATAAACGTTAAGAAGACAAAGCTTATGATAATTAGCAAGAAAAGAATTACAGAAGGTCAACTCTACGTCAACCAATCCCCCGTAGAAAGAGTGACGCACTACAACTACCTCGGCACCATAATAAATGAAGAATGGAGCAACAAACAGGAGATTAGAGCACTCATCGGAAACGCTAGATCCACCTTCAATCGGACGGGGGCCTTCTTCAAGAGTCACAACCTCTCTCTTGATACAAAAGTAAGAATGCTGCGATGCTACGTCTTCTCTGTCCTTTTTTATGGTGTTGAAGCGTGGACCTTGAACGAAGATATGTGCAGAAAACTGGAAGCATTTGAGATGTGGCTATATCGGAGAATGCTTAAGATCCCGTGGACTGACCGAGTCACAAATGAAAAGGTCCTCAGAAGAATGAATAAGAATCGAGAAGTACTGACCACCATCAAATCTCGAAAGTTAGAGTTCTTCGGACATATTATGCGAATAAATTCAGATATACTATCCTTCAAGCCATCCTGCAAGGAAAAATATTTGGAAAACGAGGTCCAGGAAGAAGAAAAACATCTTGGTTAAAAAACCTTATAATTTGGTTCAATACAACATCTGTGCAGCTTTTCCGCGCTGCTGCAGATAAGATAAAGATTGCCATGATGATCGCCAACATTCGTAACGGATAGGCACATAAAGAAGAAGATTGTTCTGAAGCCTCTGAAAGCTGATTTTCTTGTGGCATGTTAAAGTAATTACTATTTAAATGAGAATAAGCCACAATTAAAGGTTAAAGTAAGTTTATTGACGTTTCAATTTCCACTTCGGAAATCGTTCTCAAAATACAAACGTTTATATATTTTGGTTCAAGATTCTTCAAGAAAAAGTGAATGGCGAAAGTGGACCAGAAAAAAGATGTATTTTTGGCTACAAATTTTTCTTTTTTTTAGCTTGACTATCATTAAGCTGTTTTGCAAATTTTTGACTATCAAGACAGCCATGATAAATGGTACCATGGATAACTATGACGATAAATAACATATAGAACGGCTAGGTACCATAAGAGAATTGTTAAATATAATTATTCTAAATATTTATTTTTTTAAACTCATCTAGCAATATATACCCCAACGTAACATAAACGAAAATTGCGAAATCCATTTGATGGACATTCGTAGTAGTTCGGGATACTTATCACAGTAACTTTACGTAACTTCAAAGAATGTTTTAACTTCAAAGTCGCGGGCGATGGATGTAGAGAATATAATTTCCATGAAAAGATACAACTTTAAAATGGACCCAAGCGGCAAGCGTCGGCGTTTAAGTTTGCTATGCGTTACCATAGTAACGGAACGATGCCGTTTACTAAAATGCACAATGGAGAGAAAGTGAGATGAATAAATACAGCGTGTTCGACGCGGGTAGCAAGTTGTACAGGAGAAGAGAGTTCGAGTGCGGCATGTTTTTGCCATAGACGCGACCCGCGAAGGATAATTTAAATTTGGTTTTGAAGATATTTTATTTGCCGTATTAATATTTTTTTAAAATTCAACAATGTAAAAATGTTTAGAATATTATATCCGTTTCTTACATATTGTCTGTATGTTTATCATTCTAATAAAACTACAGTTTGTAATACTATGTATTTTCCACAAACGTTCAAACAAGTGTGTGGGACCAGTAATACTGTAATTTCGCATGTATTTTTCCTGTCTATCAGTAAACGTTATGAAAACTCTGAACACAGATATGAACTAACCATATAACCTACCTGAAACAGTCTTGTATTCTGTTTCTATTGAGTTCTGTTCTGACGAAGCGATAAATCATTAGCCTTATGGTCCTATAATCTTCGCAAACTTTTGCTCCTGGTTGTTTAGGCAATGGTACGAACTCTGATTTGAGCCACTCTACTGGTATTTTTCCTGCCTTGCATATTTTATTAAATATTTAAGTTGTTATTTTTATTTGATCTGCATCTAATAGCTTTAGCAAGTCTACAGGAATTTCATCACGTCCCGGTACCTTTCAATCCTTCATTTGTCTAATTGCTGCCGTTATTTACTTTCTGTTTATCTTCTTTGGTTATGGCAAGATTGCCTTTATCATCTGTTATTTTTTCGCTGTTGCGTTTTCAGAACTTTCTAGCTATTTCCTTCACCTTTCGATAGACATTAAAGTTATCATATCGACTCTGATACTCCTCTATTTCTTGACATTGTTTTGTTTTTTATTTCTCTTTGGCTTCTCTTATCTTTCTTCTGACGATGGTATGTATTCTCTTATATTCTTGGAGATTTTCTTTGTTTTTTTTGTCTGCTCCATAAGTTCAAGTATTTCATCAGTCATCCACGATTTCCACTTCTCTGTATCTTTCTTTAGGTACTGTTCTTTTATTTATCTCACTGTTTGTTGTATAGTGGTCAGACTTTTTACTATAGTCTCTGCATTTCTGCATTTTAGCACCTTTGTATTGAGGTTTTCACTCACCTTCAGTCGAACATTGGGATCTTTCAGTTTTCTAATATCATACTTCTTCATAGACTTACTTGTAACCTTCTTCATTCTGACTTTACAATTACCTACAACTGATATATGATCAGAATTTATGTCTGCCCCGGGTGTGTTTTGACAGATGTACAGCTATTCATATACTTTTTATTTACTAGCATGTAATCAACCTGATTTCTTACAATCCTTCCCACAGAATTCTGTGGTGATTTCTAGGTGTACAATTTCCTTGGGTGTAGCTTAAACCAGGTGTTCATTATTACTAATTGATTTGCTTCCGCAAAAATTTTCAATGTATCTCCCCGATCTTTCCGGTTTTCTAGTCCAAATGGTACAACTGCAGATAATGTTTTGCTAGCCCCAACTTTGGCGTTGAAGTCACCCATGACATTTGTTAGGTCTTTTTCAACCTTTTTACGACTTAATTAATGCTATGGTATAGTTCTTCTACCTCTTCTTCTCTTTCTTCTGTTGTAGGTGCATACACTTAAATTATATTGATGTCGATTGGTCTTGCTTGCAGTTTTATGAGCATCACTCTTGCTGAGATTAGGATGAAGTTGTCAAGGGTGCATTTTTTTAATACGGTGATGAATGAAACAATAAAGATTGTAAAGAATGCAGGACTGACGAACTATATACGAACACATAAGATAAGTATCCTACTCTGTTCGGATTAGTGGTTTAGGAGAACAACCTAGCAACTAATATTATCTGCACTTTTATTTCGATCTGTAAATACGTAAAAAAACTCTACATATAAATATGGAAAAACGAAACCATAGTTACAGGTATGGATAGACCTTCAAGTTAGTAATAGAAAATGCCGCCATTGATATAATCGTCCAACTCGATCACCCAGTGTTATAGGCTTCCTAGATAAACAAAGATTCTTTTATTTATACCAGAGAATGCACAAGCTGGCTCAATGTAATCAAACTAAGTACATATGATACAGCATACGTTTTAAGTAGCTATATTATATATCGGGTAGGGTCGCCTATATTGGACCGGCTCCTAAATTGGACCTTTGCAGATTTGAGTGAACCGACAACAAGTGGTGCTATCCATTAATACCAACTAGAACTACATCACAAAATGTTAGAGTTTTAACACGTGTGCAGCTGTAAACAACGGTTGAGAAAATATTAGTGTTTTCGTGATTATTTAACTTCCGATACAAAGATACTACTACTTACCTTTCAAGTAAGTAAACACAACATTTATATCTTTATTTCTAAAGATTTAAGCAGAGAAGATTTAAGCAGTGCTATTTCCCCTTTTTGTAATGGTTCTTATGGGCGTAATGAACGTGCAAGGTTATTTAAAGTACCTAAAGCTACACTAAACAGAGATCTCGAAGAGAAAAACCAACAGGCAAATAATGCCATTAAAAAAAATTAGCAGGTTTACTGTCTTTAATGAAGAAGTTAAAGCAGAATTGGCTAAGCATATTTTGATTTTCGAAGAACAAATGTTCGGGATGGGCATACTAGACGTCCGCAAACTAGTATTATTGAATTGGCAACAAAAAACAATTTAAAAAACAATTTTGACACAGATAAACGTATGACAGGCAAGAAGTGGTATTATGACTTCACGTCAAGACATAACGAAATATCGTTACGGCAGTCGGAGAAAACTTCAATGGCAAGGGCTGCAGGATTTAGTAAAGCACGAGTTGATAAATTCTATGAACTTTTACAAATAATTTGTGAAGAGGAAAAATTGACTGCCACACGCATATTCAACGTTGATGAGATAGGCTGCTCAACCATACAACGGCAATGTCAGAAAATATTAGCCAAGAACGAACGAAAACACCAAATTCGAAGCATTTCTAGTGGAGAGAGCGGAAGTAAATACTACTGTGGTTTGTTGTGCTAGTGCAACAGCGCAGTTTGTACAACCCATGATTATTTTTTAAGAGGAAACGTTTTCATGAGGAACTTTCATTAGGTGCTCCGCCTGGCAGCATTGTAACTATTAGCGGTACTGGATATATCAGAAATAGTTAAGGCAAGCCTTAAGGCCCCTATTTTGTTATTATTTAGGTAAAAACCTAAAAACTCGACAAATTGTCAAGTCACACCACACACAGGTTCGATATTGGATTCTTTAGAGCCTTTCAAAATGTTTATGGAGAATGCATTCCAAAATGGTAGCGGAATAACGTGATTCGAACTTTATCAATGTTTCAGGTTTCCGGGATAATTGGAGAGGTTTATGGGCTTGCTCCTACAGTGAGAAACGCACAAAACGCTTTTTGTGCTAGTTGCATTTGGAGTATAGATGAAAATGTTTTTAAAGAAACTGATTTTGCAGCTTCAATGATATGTGACAGTGCATCAAACTCTAACCATTAATCTCAACAAGAAACATTCTTTTCTAAAGAAGATAATATTCCATTGACATAACGTCATATCCTGAACTGAAATAATCCTATTTTAGTTCAGGATATTTTGCTGTAACCTATAAAGGACTCAAAATCATAAAAATTTGCCACACCCAGGACGCAGTTGAATTGACTAGTTTTTCATACAAAAATGAACTTGATTTAACAGCTGAGTAAAATCGGTTAAAACTACTTTAAAATTGTCAAAAATTGGTTGTGAAAAAAAGGTAGCAAAATTAGGTGTAGCTAAATCTGACAGCTGGTATTGTGAAATATGCGAATCTAAATCAGTCGAAGAAATGATCCAATGTCTTTAATGTGAATTTAATTTCATGCAAAATGTGCCAATTTATCGCTAAGAACTAAGATATTTTATTGTTCAAATTGTAAAACTTAAGATTGAGATTCATATTACATGGTAATACCGATTTTTTACATTTAGGTTATGTTTATCAGTTGCAAAACGTTAAATATTAGTTTATGTTAGGTTAATATATATTTTTTAACACGTTCCACATGTTTAAATATAGGTTTTAACATCGGTCCCATTTAGGGCGCTAGTGGTATACTTAAAGGTGCCGGTATCAAAAATATATTTAATGCACATTCACAAAAAGTCTTACAATATTATATTTAGTCAGTCTTGACACTTATTTTAACAATTAAATAGATCACACACAACAAGAGAAGATGCCAAGAATAATGAATATAGATAGGGAATTACTAAACATGATTAAAAGAGGAAAAAAGAGAATACTTTGGTAAAATCATTAGAGACCCTAAGTACTAACTACTGCAACTGATACTTTTAAAAAAAATCGAAAGAAGACAATATATTGGGTGTAAGAAATTATCCGACTATTTAACATAAGACAATGAACTGTGTTTTAGGTGTAATATCTCTGTTGCTGACAGCTACTGATAGAGAAGTGTTGAATTGATAGCCAACATCTGAAGATCGACACGGTACCGCGAGAAGTAGAAAGAAAAAGCTTTTAACTTTTTGAATTTTATAAATCAAGCGATAACATTTTTAAATTAATAATAAAAGTAAATAATTTTGTAAAAATTGCCAGTGCAATATGTGCTCCTAATTGAAGAACATATCAAGAATAATGTACACTGATTCTTCGCGGAAAATGGGACAGCCCGAATGGGGTGGCTTAGGTATTAGGTAATATTTGATTCTGCAATAGCATTCTTACTTTTTTTTTAGATATATTTGAACAATATTTAAATTTAGCCCAAATGGTAAAATGTCTATCTCGAAGAAGGCATCAATGGTTAGCGCCAACGAAAACATATAAATTGGATATTTTTAATATAATGGCCATTATAATACATATAAACAATAATTAAGGGTATTAATTGTCAGTTTAAGCATAGCATTGACAGAATTTGTTACCTTCTTTGTATACCATAGGCCAAAGAAATAGTAAACTATGCTGTTTACCCCCAAAACTTGTCTAGCCGTATAAAGGGAAACCATTTCAAATCATCTCTATTTTATATTTAAACTTTTGACAGCGTTAGTTCACCCCGTACAGGCAATATATAAAAGTCTTTAATCTGAGCCATTGCGAACCCTCCCTTAATTAGTACAATAAAATATAACAAATTGAGTTGTACGCTGACTATCAAGTTCCGGCGCCACTGTATGGGGGAGCGCATAAAAGGGCGGCGCAAGGGGAACTTTCACGTCGGTGGTGGCGTTGCAGAAGATTAGGGCGCTTTTCGGGCATCACATTTATCTTGTAACCTGAAACCAGAGTTGAGCTCCGACGGTCACAACAAAGGCAATTATCAGGTGTTGTTTGTAACTCTCTCTTTTCTTTTTTTTTTATTGTTACAATAACATTGTAGTTAATTTAACAACATTTTATTAGCAGTGTATACTACAACTTTTGCGTAATCAAACACGTGAGTTCAAATAGGTTATTCCATATTTCAGTACACAAAGATGGAAATATTTTAACAAAAACAGAAACAATTATGCAGGGTTACAGTAAATGTATAGCAGTAAACATTAAAACACAGATTTTAAGGGGTTGTAGTTTTGTAGTAGAAAACTTAAATAGAAACATAATAGCAGTAATTTAATAAAATATATCAATACAGAAATATTTACAATATCAAACCCAACGAACAAGTTATAATGACCTCGTTTAGACTTATACAACGAATAGTTTAGACGTTATGCTGTGATGGACTTATTGATAGAAGCAAGGAAGGAAAGATAGCTAGCTGACTTTCATTTCATTTTTGGGTGGAGGTATGTTTCTGCGGGAATACACGAATTGAGGACCAGAATGAAATTTTAGGTAAGGGTTTACTTTTATACCTGAAAAAATCGCACGAATTGAGGACCAAGACTTCAAGAAGGTAAAAATATTATTAAAAGTACGAATCCCAATAATCTTAAATATTTATTTGATATTTTATGGGATATTTATATTAATGTTTCTTTTCGGGAAATTGTATTATCTACACCTAGCGTAAACAATTTTGCGTTACATTTATTTAACGTACATGTCCAAAACTTTTCATAACTTTTAAGCACTATTTTTTCTTTTTCTTCTTCAAGTGCCGTCTCCGCTACGGATTTTGGCAATCATCATTGCTATTCGTATCTTTGAAGCTGTTGCTCTAAATAATTGGTTAGATGTGCACTGGAACCAGTCTCTTAAATTGCGCGGCCAAGATATACGTCGTCTCCACACGCTTCGTTTGCCCTGAATCTTTCCTTGGATAATTAACTGGAGCAATTGGTACTTTTTCCCTCTCATCACATGACCAAGATATTTCAACTTTCTTCTCTTGATGGTGATCGACAGCTCCCGTTCTTTGTTCTTTCTTCGAAGAACTACACTATTTGTTACTTTGTCTGTCCAAGGTATTTTCAAAATTCTTCTGTATATCCACATTTCGAAGGCCTCTAGTTTATCGGTATTGTTCTTGTTTAAAGTCCAAGTCTCTACTCCGTACAGCAGTATCGAGAAGATGTAGCATCTAACCAATCTCATTTTCAGGTTTAAGTTAATGTCATGACTTCCCAGAATGTCCTTCATATTAACAAAAGCAGCTCGAGCCTTTCCAATTCTATTTTTTATTTCTTCTGTGATGTCATTGTTGTTATTAACGCTTGTTCCCAAATATTTATATTTGTGCACCCATTCGATTTCGTTATTGTGAATGTACAGGTTTGCATTCAATCTTTGTTTTTTTGAAATAATCATGAATTTCGTCTTCATGACGTTCATTGTTAACCCTTTCTCTTCACTAGCTGTGACTACCTTGTTTAAAATGGCTTGCAGGTCTTCTACTGTCTCCGCCATTAAAACCGTATCTTTTTTTTCACGATAACTTTCCGTAACTATTTTTTCACGATACTTATAATCATCCAACACAAGTAACGAGTTTCCTTTTTCACTTAAGATCATTTTAATTTCACTTATTTTGACTACTTCAAAACAGTTCAAACAGTTCAAAATATACTAAATCTAAAATAATATTTTATTCTTAAATATTTCCTTACTCAATAAAATCTCGTTCGGTCCGTAATTCGGTGCACTTATTTTGGCTGTTCAAGTAGCGGTCCTCAATTCGAGAACACCGGTTTCTGCTAATGCTAAGTTCTAAGCATTTTTTGGAACCGTTCTTAGACTAGCATTTTTGATCAATGCAGACTTTTGCCTGGGATATAGTACTCATCAAGAAGTTTGCTGCCTACTTAATTTAGAAGCTTAGATACCAGAAATTGAACTTTATTTTTAGGAGTTTTTGTGAATACTTACCCTCGGAAATGGCATGTTTTTTAGGTTCTTCTTTGCTCTGATGTTTGAGATTTTGATAATTCGTAAAACTTACTTTTTGTGAGAAATTTGATCCAATTTTGCCATATTGATTTATTTCCTTTAGTATTAACTAATAAGTTTTATCATTTATTCATTCATCCTCATGTTTTCCAGATTTATTCAGTTTGACTTTCGAACCACTATAAACGAATCAGAAATGAAACGAGTACTTTAGTTAGACAAAAAATGAGGGAACACTGGCAGAACTTCTCAAAACAGATGGAACACGATTTCTGAGGGACACAAAAAGAAATATGGAGAATGATCAGAGGACAAAGAAAAGAGATGAACGAACTAATAAAAAACACGTTCAGAAGGAAATATGGGTAGACTACTTTTGATCTCTATTTGCTAAAGGTGACGATGATGAACCACTAACACCAGAGGTGACGACAAACGAAGAAATAAATATTGAGGAGGAAAAGGTTAAGGAAGCATTAAGGAAATTAAATAAAAGAAAATAACCAGGAGATGACAGAATACCAAACGAACTCCTAAAGTACGAAGGACCAGATCTGACTAAACAACTATTAAAACTAATCCAAAAAATAATAGAATAAAACAGAATTTCTCAAGAAAGGAGATCAAGCATCCTAAAACCTTGTCAAAAGCCTTGACATATCTCAGGTTTTTGACAAGGTATGGTACATAGGACTACAAATACAATTAAAGAAGCTCCTACCCTATCCTCACTTCCAGCTTTTAAAATCCTACATAGAAAATAGACACTTCCTGGTGAAGCACGGTACCGAGTGCACTAAGATATATCCTATTCACTGATGCATCCCACACGGCAGCATTCTCGGCCCAATTCTATATCTTTTATACACAGCGAACATTCCAATATCTAGTACAACTACTGTTGCAACGTATGCAGATGACACTGCTATCCTGGCATCCCACACAGGTCCATCAACAGCATTAAAAAATCTTCAATCAAACCTAAATAGAATTCAGCAATGGATGAAAGTATGGCGTATCAATTATAATGGAACTAAGCCAGACATGTTACATTCACGCTACGTAGAAAAACATGCCCACCTCTATATATTGATAATTGTCTAATTCCTCAATCCGAGGACTTAAATTGAGAAATATGTATTGGGTCATTGGACGCAATTCAAAACTATCTCTGGATAACAAAATTTTACTTTACACATCCAAGTCCATCCTCACGCCCATATGGACTTATGGAATTCAGCTATGGGACACTGCTACCGTCTCCAATCCAAATATCTTATAGAGATTCCAAAACAAGGTACTGCGTGCCATAGTCAATGCGCCATTCTATTGTATCCAACGAGGTGATTCAACACGACATCCCCCTTGAATTCGTAAAAGAAGCCAAACAACATTTTAGTGCTAAATACTGTAAACGAATGCTAGTGCATCCTAATGCGTTTGCTCGTCCACTAAAATGGCAATTGCCATCCGACTTGTCCAACTGAACATAATAAGTGTATTCAAACTAATAAAATTTTAATTTTAGAATTGTAAAGAGGTTACTCCCTAGAGTAACTCTCTACATGTCTGCATTTTTTACCATACCAAATGCTTAATGCCCGATGGACAGATTGTTGTACTCAATGGAGTTATTAAAAAGAATAGAACAAAACAGAATTTCTCAAGAATGGAGATCAAGCATCCTAATACCTCTCTTTAAAAAGGGAAACCAATCGGACCCGGAAAAATACAGAGGAATTAATTTATTAAACACTAAAATTAACAACCAAAGTGAAAAAAAAATAAACTGAATGAAATTATAACACTAGCAGAAGAACAACAAGGTTTCAGGTCGGGAAGATAATGCACTGACGCTATATTTATAATGAGGCAAGTGCGAGAAAAATCAGTAGAATACCACAAATCGAGATATCGATGTTTCGTAGACCTTAAGAAGGCATTTGACCGGGTCAAATTAAAGGACGTTATCCACCTATTGTACGCAAGGCAGATACGTCTAGGAATAACCAAAACGATCGAAAATATTTACCAAAACAACACAATAAAAGTAAAAGTGGACATGTTGTTCAACCTGATTATGGATGAAATATTAAAAAAGTTAAGAACTAAAAAAGGATACCAAATGAGAGAAAAACAACTTCAAATAATCTGCTATGCAGACGACGCAATACTACTCTCTCAAAGTGAACAGGAATTACAACGTATGCTGCACCAATTTAATATAACCGCCAAAAAATTTAACATGTTAATTTCCCCAAAAAAGACCAAATGCATGGTAACAACAGCAAATCTACTAAGATTTAAATTTGAGCTGGAAGGTCAGATAATAGAACAAATGATGGAGTTTAAATATCTAGGCATCACATTATCTAGCTACGGAAAGCTCGAAATTGAAATGGAAGATCAAGTGAATCGAGCAAACAGAGCCGCAGGCTGCATGAATGAAACATTATGGAGAAATAAAAATATCGGGAAAGAAATGAAACGCAGAATTTACAAAATAGTCATTGGACTTATAATGACATACGCGGCAGAAATACGACCTGAGACAGAAAGGACAAAAAGGATGTTAGAAACAGCATAGATGAAAACACTGATGAAAATTTGATGCCAAGACACTATGGGACAGAGCTGGAACTACAGATATATGACGTAGATGCAAGGTGGAGAACATCAAGAACTGGGTAAGAAATAGAAGAGTAGAATGTAACGATCATATAAGCCGAATGACAACAAATAGAGTAGTAAAGACAACAAGAGACGGTTCCCCAATAGAAAGACGATCAGTAGGAAGACCGCGAAAACGACAACTTACTGGAGGCACATTGAAAAACATGTAGACAGTCCTGTCTACATAAAAAGAAAAAGAAGAAGAAAACTTTCGAACCCTTTAAGTGAATAATTTACTCATCCCAGATACCTACGGTATCAAAGGGTGAGCGCTAAATGAGGAAGCTCTCTTTCTGGTATTAAGTGGATTGGGTACATGTTAAGAAAATCCGTAGGTGTGATTAAAATGGATGTCTTATATTTCGATCCTTAAGAAAAATAATCTTCGTCGTCAAAGTAAAAAGGTAACAAGTATTTTATTTTCTGTTAATTCACTATTATAACTTAATTAGGTCTAAATTAAATTACCTAGTTGGCTTCAATTCAATTTTGTTTTCTATTTATTAGAACCAAATTAAAAACAGCAGATTATTATTTAAATCTGGTATAACAGAATACAGAATTAGCATACAATAGAATTTTGTGAAAATTATAGTGTAGATGTTGACTTACTGATTGTATTTATTCTTCAAAAAACCTTAAATCCAATCTCAATAGTACGAACTTTTATAAAAACAGATTCTAATAATGACTTTCCCTTTCTGATTGAACAACGTCCCCAATCGAGAAGTTCCTAAGTGCTAGTACATTTTTGCAATGTTAACATTTAAATTTTAATATTTTAACTTCTAATATTTGTTTTGTATTATTGAACAAGTTCAGTCAGAATTACAGTAGGCATATATTATGCTTGGATTACGTGTATTTGCATTTCTTGTTTGACTTTCTCATACTGATTTATGTAATTGGCAAGCATGTTCTTCCAATTACAGTTATTGAATTTTTAGTCCATCGGTAGCAGAAATTTGCAAATTAGTGAATGCTTTTGTAGAATCAAGTCACTACTATTATAATTTTTATTAAGACTTTTAATTTAATAATTTATTTTTATTTTTCATAACCTTGGACGATTTGATCATTATTATCAGCAATATTAATTTAAAATGAAATATTGAGAGAAAATAAGCTACCGCAGGCTTTTGTACTTACTCCAACTTTGCTCAATAGGAGCATATTTAAACTATAATTTAGAAACATTTGTGAAGAGACAAACAGTAATTTTGATATTGATTTATGGTGCTAAAGATTCTTGGAAACAAAATCCACATAGTTTGGCACTTTAACACGGATTGAAAAGCCTCAGTCAGTTTATAAAAAATAGAAGCATCTTTAGTTCGCTAGTCTGAACCAAAAATGGATCAAAACAAAGTTATACTATCTGTCAACACCTTCACTTTGAATCCGTAAAATAGTTTCGAAACACAATTCAGATAACTGCCTTAATCTGAACCTTCTATAAATGCAAGGTATAACAGACGCTGATAAAGATGTTAATAGAGACATGGGGAATCTAAAATTTGCATTCCACGACATGTCTCCTCAGCTAAGCAGAAATCGTTAGCGAATTGGTTTCTTGTACTCATACAGAGTAGATCCGAATAAAAATAAAATTAAAGACAGTCAAGATTTCCTTTCACGCAAAAATAGTCTATGTATCTGTTGATACGTATTTCGCTTTAATAAAGCTCATCAGAACAGTTATTCATAGGCTTTCTCAACGTGAAAATTAATCTTTTCCTGTCTTTGTGAAGCAACGATAAAATGGCTTCGAAACGGACGCAATAGCGACATCTGATATTAAATCCGTAAAATAGTTTCGAAACACAATTCAGATAACTGCCTTAATCTGAACCTTCTATAAATGCAAGGTATAACAGACGCTGATAAAGATGTTAATAGAGACATGGGGAATCTAAAATTTGCATTCCACGACATGTCTCCTCAGCTAAGCAGAAATCGTTAGCGAATTGGTTTCTTGTACTCATACAGAGTAGATCCGAATAAAAATAAAATTAAAGACAGTCAAGATTTCCTTTCACGCAAAAATACTCTATGTATCTGTTGATACGTATTTCGCTTTAATAAAGCTCATCAGAACAGTTATTCATAGGCTTTCTCGCTAATGCAAATTTTAGATTCCCCATGTCTCTATTAACATCTTTATCAGCGTCTGTTATACCTTGCATTTATAGAAGGTTCAGATTAAGGCAGTTATCTGAATTGTGTTTCGAAACTATTTTACGGATTTAATATCAGATGTCGCTATTGCGTCCGTTTCGAAGCCATTTTATCGTTGCTTCACAAAGACAGGAAAAGATTAATTTTCACGTTGAGAAAGCCTATGAATAACTGTTCTGATGAGCTTTATTAAAGCGAAATACGTATCAACAGATACATAGACTATTTTTGCGTGAAAGGAAATCTTGACTGTCTTTAATTTTATTTTTATTCGGATCTACTCTGTATGAGTACAAGAAACCAATTCGCTAACGATTTCTGCTTAGCTGAGGAGACATGTCGTGGAATGCAAATTTTAGATTCCCCATGTCTCTATTAACATCTTTATCAGCGTCTGTTATACCTTGCATTTATAGAAGGTTCAGATTAAGGCAGTTATCTGAATTGTGTTTCGAAACTATTTTACGGATTTAATATCAGATGTCGCTATTGCGTCCGTTTCGAAGCCATTTTATCGTTGCTTCACAAAGACAGGAAAAGATTAATTTTCACGTTGAGAAAGCCTATGAATAACTGTTCTGATGAGCTTTATTAAAGCGAAATACGTATCAACAGATACATAGACTATTTTTGCGTGAAAGGAAATCTTGACTGTCTTTAATTTTATTACCTTCACTTTGCTTTAAAGAGATTAGCCTAGCCTAGTTAACAACGAGTAGTTTAAAGATGAGTCTAAGATAACAGCGATCTGTCCTACGTGAAAGATTGGGACCTTATTCTGACCTGCGTTCATCTATTCATTCTCACGAGGATAATGGTCAGCTATTTGTGTAGCACCACAGGTACTACGGAGAGGATGAAGCTTCATGCTGTAGCTAGCCTGTCACACTCATCTGAGTACGGACTCCTAAGATTGGTTTCCCTTCTGGTCATATACCAAAAGCCTAGGAGAACCAGGGTGATGCTTGCTGCATTTTACGCAGCGAAAGAAGACACGAACTCATTTTCATGCCTAGGACTACAAGCATAGGTTAAGGTAGGGGAAGCAGCTACTAACAGTGGAAAATCGAGACTAATAGAAACTGATAGTACAAGAGATTTCACAAATAACGATGCTCAAAAACAAGCTACCAAATAGAAAGAGGAAGAAAAGAATAGGAATCTGTAATGTTCACTTTTATTAAATTAAACTTGATGAATTCAGATAAATTACAGATAGACGTTCTAGAATCAAATTTTAGATTAACATACAGAATATTAATTTGGGCTGACACCCTCGTCACCCAGGAATCACAAAGGATGTGCTAGCCCATTGGAGTTTGCTGAAGAAAGGAAGACCCTTTTTTCGACAAAGAGAGTCAACTACAACTACGTTGTACCTAGATGAACTTAGAAAAAGAGAACGGCAAAAAGCATGCAATTACAGTGCAATTCCGCAATAACGGGCTGGTGGACGCACTGTCTTATACCACAGGTGAATGTTTGGCTAACCCACAAACATGGCGAGGTCAACTACTATCTGTCACAGATGCTCTCAGGACATGGCTGCTTTTGAGTATATCTTTATCGATTTAAACATGACGAATCTCCAAACTGACTATCATGTCTCGGGGTGAGTATCAAGACTCGGGGAAGACGGAGGACGTGTTCACTGACAATGCTGTCATCTAATACAGCTTGGTATGCAATCAGCACATTCGCGATGAAAGTCAGTCCTCCAGGATCTTGGCTGCA
Source organism: Diabrotica undecimpunctata (assembly GCF_040954645.1). Classification (NCBI taxonomy): domain Eukaryota; kingdom Metazoa; phylum Arthropoda; class Insecta; order Coleoptera; family Chrysomelidae; genus Diabrotica; species Diabrotica undecimpunctata. The sequence goes on from NC_092809.1 coordinate 114,416,274, forward strand.
TTGAAGGGAGGCGAGCTAAAAATAGAGACGGTTAGAAGAAGAGAAGCAATGACTTCTATAACATGAAGGAAGAGCAATAGCTAATACCGGTCCCCCTGAAACTAATGCCTTAAGGTAGTTCCACGGGGGAAACAAAGGCAGAAAAAGGGGACGGGTTTTAATCGGTATTGTAACATACGTGTCCGACATACTAGGCAGTACGTCTACTCCGAATGATACGCAAATGTATAAATCGGTAGATCCCTACACAAAAAAATAGACACCAAGCTGGAGGAGCCGGGTTCGAACCCCGGCACCGAAAAAATTTTCCATTTCCCATTTAACTGAGCTGCCACCGTGCTTCGGAGGGCACGTAAAGTCCTCGGTCCCGACTACAAAAGTAGTCGTTAAGTCATGTTAGGGGCACTTGCGCGACCTGAAAACCCTAACACTAGACACAAGGTTACATATTATCGTCGGTATACTGCGAAAACCAGGTAAATGTCGGAATACCGAAATCGGGAAAAAACGTTTTTAAAGTTTAGTTTTATATTGTGAATTAAGCAGTCAGCTTGTTTTTGATATTAGGTATTCTAGTGAAAGATACATATATCTGAAATGATATTCTATCATTAGTTTGAAAAAGTTGAGACACCTATCTGACTAATCCTAAATTTAAGTTGGAAATGCTATCACTTAACTGGTTTTACCTGTAAATCTAGATAAATCAATTACTCTTCAAATAACATATTTAACACAAATATAATAAACCAAGTATAATATTGTCCAGTTTTGTGATCGAGATATGAGGCTTTTACTAGGTAATAGCAATGTTTTAAGGTATTAGTCGATAATTATGACATTTAACTGGTTTTCCCTGAAAATTTTATTAACAGCTGTGTGTAGTTATAGTTATTGTTTATATGAATGACAGGCAATTTTATAAAAAAAAATCAAATTTATTTCGAATATAATAATAACAATATTATTATTATGAGGCTTCCTCGTCCGATTCGTCACTGAAAGCAGGCTCTGGCAAGATGTTTGTTACATCATTTCCCGATTTCAAATTGCGATACCACCCGTGATATTCCTCCGGTATCACTCCCTTACTAGCTTATAGCTGTACCAAATCTCTCTTTTTTGCTATGCTAATTTTCAAATGTGCATCATAAAGTCGCTTAAGTTCTTCAAGATTGCTTGAATTAGTTGATAACTTGGCGTGCTTTTTTCTTGTTGACTGCCGTGCAGTATCAGTAAGGAAATAATTGAAGCTTGTTGACATGTCATAATTAAAATAGATTCTGTTTGTCTCTCCTTTCACGAATCTCATTATTTTTATCTTCAACCACATTATTTTTTCGCCGTTTTGGTCTTTTGTCCGGTTTTTAATTAAAGTGTGTGACACATTTTTTAAATCATAAAAGTCGTAGTATTTAAATTCTTTACATTTGTATGGTTCTATACATACTTTTTTATCATCAACCTTGATATTTCTATTACCTCTTGCATTTTGAAAAACAGACAAGTAATCTGGCATCCCATAGATAGATCTGTGTTTTTTAGCGGTTTCGTTACTACTCTGCATAGAGTCAACTTCCATATAGGAATGGCCAGAATCTAAAAATTTGTGTTCAATAATATTTAAACGGATTCTGTCCTCTGTAGGTATCAGAAAATAAACTTATTTCACTTACATATTCTGGAACACATTTTGATAATGGAGTATAATGCTTTCTATTTCAGAACTTCCTTGTCTACCGTTAATTTCTGACCAGTCAAAACAGTAAGCTGCATTTGGTAATGCGGCTTCATATACACACAAATTGTAGACACATAATTTTCGAGAATAATATAGTTTTCCAGTCAATCTACTTGGAATCTGTAGTACGGCCTGTAGTAGATCGAAAGTAACTGAAACAAAATCCTGTTGTTCATTAGATCTTTTCTTATCATTTTGTTTTTTAAGATTACATACTTCTTTTCTTTTCTGATGTTCTCTGTAACTATCTTCTAAATCCGATTTGTCAGTTGGATTAGCCCTATCATATTTATTACAAAATAAACATTGATCTTTTTTATCAACAAAAAAGCTTAAATTATAGTCGTTAGAAAATATTCTTCAATATGTTATTTCGCTAACACCTTCCAGTTTCTTCTGCACATAGTCATTTATAAAAAATTGGTACATTTTTCTTATACTTAAATTTTTGTCCAAATATCTACGCTTTGAACTTTGGCGAATATAATGTGGGCCCATGGTTGGAAAAGACTCAATATGAGCCTTCACGATTTTTCGGGTTTTACTGCTTGTTTTATTTGGCGATGTATGCTTGCCTCTTTTATCCGTATCTGCATAACAGCCTAGAATATCAGTTTTTCTTACAACATCTTGTATTAACGACTCTGATATACAAAGTGTCTTACAAAGAAATTTCTCACATACCTGTATGTCTTGACCATTCAAAGAAAAGTAACACTTTTTGGAAAATGCACGTGGTTTTTTAAACTTCAACGGACTGCAACGACTCTCTTTGGTGGCTCCGTTTTAATACGTGCAATAAGAAAATGTTTCTGGCCTATATATTCTAACTTTCAATAATCACGACATAGTCTTTGTCTGTAATCTTCGCTGAAATAACTGGCACATTTGTAAAAGCACTCTGAACAATTAACTAGTTTTGGCATTGCTGGTCTATGGTCTTTTTTTTTATCTTATAAGGCAAACCCTCAGTACGCCTCCTTTTTGCGACATTTATTACCCAATCTTTGGGGTTAGCTTTTCTCCAACGTTTTAGTGGACGTAGGTCTTTTCATACTTTGTCAAGAAGTAGATTTAATATCCAACTAGCTATTTAAGTTGACACTAAATTGTTCGTGGGTGCACCTATTTCAGTATCTTTTTTCTCATTATTTAGGCTATCAAAGTGTGTAAATCATATAGACTTCCTAGAGAGAGCGATCCCTCTTCACTTGGCTGATATGTGGGGTCTACATCTGAAAAGTCAATATCAAAAATGGATTCCATCATTGAGACTATATTGTTCTCAGAATCATCAACAATTGAACTGTTGTCTTCAGTTATTCTATCTGTGTATGTGTTATAAAGATCATTTATATGTTTAGCTTAGTAACCATTTCTAAATTTTAACTCAACCCGTTTTCAGGTAGAATGAAGTAAGTGTACTTGAAGGTTTTTACTAGTCGATATGAAAGAGAAATTTTAATAAATCATACACGTAAAATGTATTAAAGACACTTATCACTTTTTTACTGAATATGGTTTGCAGTAGTAGAAATATATTGTTGTCCGGCATAATAATATATGTGGGCTTACTTTGTTTTACATGCAACAGAACTTTAATTTTATGGAACTAAGTAGCGATATATTGTTTTATTTGAAAACGAAAAGTTGATTAGGTGTAACTTATTTGTTTATTACACAAATTATCTGCTGAATGGTAAGTCGTATCATTTATTTGGTTTTACCTGTATGTAGAGCGGAAAAAGCTGAGAATTTTGGTATACTTAACTCAATATTTTAAAATTTGTCATTTACCTGGTTTTCGCAGTATACCGACGATATATATATATATATATATATATATATATATATATATATATATATATCAAATAATGTCCAGATCTAACTAAATTCATGATTAAGGTTTAGATTCACTTTGTTTGGATTTTTTTAAAGAAATTATAAGAAATATTGACGCTTGCCAACCTTTCTTATTAGAGGATGAAAAATGTCTCCGGTTTTTGGGCTGACATAAATTAATCAAATTAAAAAAAAAATGTTTTTTCAGCCCTTATACTAACAGACACAGAGAATGCGACACTAAGTAAAGTAATCAGCAACAAAATGTTCTCCAACTTTCATGGTAATTACAGAAATTAGTTACAGGCGCATAGTAAAGAGCAACGTATATAAACACAGTGCATATTACGAATGATTAATCTCGCATGTCATATCGCTATTTGTCTTCAGGTCTGTTATTGCGTTATTTGTTTGGTTATGAATTCTATTTTTTAGAGTGTCCGTAAATTACGATTTGTTCTTTTTTTGATTTTGTGAGACATTTCAACCATATAAAAATTATTTTCTAAGCCTCATAATTTTTAAAAAAATTTTTCTCCATAGTTTCTGTGACCTCTTTTGGTTCTGTTGTTTAACTACGGCGTGAAAATCGCCTCGCGTTAGCTATATTTCGTATATCGTTTTGGGTTCTTAAAAATTAAGTATGTTCAAGAAATTGTTCTTTGGTTTTAGCTAATTGTATTATTTACTATACGAAAGATTTATGTATTATTTTCGATAGTAAAAATGTATGAGGTCCAAGTACGAGAACTGGAGGTGGCGAAAAGATCGGAATATTTTTAAAAACTATCCAAAGATTAGGTTAGATTAGGTTAGATTAGATTAGTCCCATAGACATATAACACAAGCTATACTGACTGCTGCAATACAGTGGCGTTTCCCCAGCGCGACAGAGAAAACTGCAAACGACAAAATAGTCCCTGCATTTCTGTCTAACAGTGATAAAGAAGAGACATAAATCAATAAATATTTTCCGATTGTTAACCAAGTAAAAAGTAATATAAAGATACTATTGAAATAATCATATTGGAGCAGATTATAAATTTAAAATGTTATTGAAGTTTCCTTTTTTGTCTGTAACAGTGACAACTGGATTTGAAAGAGAGATATATAAAAATTCAATTAAAGTCATAAACAAACTATTAAAGTCCTGTTTAAGGTAGCCAAAACTCGACTAGGAAAACTAAACATTGGTCATGCACCAGAATTAAGAAAAGGAGATAGAGATATGGGAGAGAAAATCTTGCAAAGGTCTTCTTATAAAGTTATAAAGTAAGGGAACTCAGAAAAAAGTGGTCTAACTAACTACTAAACATAGTATTTTAATACGATATCTCAGGGCTCTTTTATTATTTATTAAAAAACGTGGCTTCAATGTATTTTTTATAGTTGCCCTTGAGGAAAGACTAGATAGTAGGAAAATAAATTTACAAAAAAAACTATAAAATTATAAAGCAAGTGTTATATATTTTTAATATAAATCAAGTAATATAATTTTAGAACATCATAACTAATTGACAAAACTAATATTTTGTCTTCAAAACGGCTAACTTCACCTTATTTTCAGTTTCTCCAAATACGATTGCTATCTCCTCTGCCTACTGTTTTCAATAAAACAATTCTACAACTACATTATTCTTTGCCCAACTCCTCACTCAAACGCCTAACTCCAGGAATAACTCCTTCTCTTCAGACACAAGAATATCTCAACTGATCGACTTGGCAACAAATATAAACTATACATCTGTTTTTACCTACAATATGTCATCTATTTCTTCAACCTCTTTTGCCTGCTACCACAGTTGGAACTCTTTCTACAAACACAAAACAAAACTTTTCACAAAATTTACTTTTTAGAAACTCTGTCTTATCAGAAAAACTGTGGTGTCGTTTCCAGGTCTTCACATCACCATACCTATTTCTTCTCCTAGCAGGACTCACATCGACCCCTAAACCTCTCTATATATTTTCTAAACCAATCAGAACGCACAAATATCCCTCTAATTCCAGCCGTTTTCTACCAATCAAATTTTAATGTTGTAACAACAAAAACCCACTGGTAGCACAAACCAGTCAATCAACATGTCTTAATAAAAGGTCATTTCTACTACTTCTACTAAAAAAATAAAGATAAGTTAATATTTGCCCAAACAAATGGCTTTATACATTTTCCAATCGTTTGTGGTACACCTTACAATACAAAGACGTCTTATTCAATTTTTTTATTTACAAAATTCTTATCTGCATAAATTGTCGAACCACCGCTATTGTCCCTTTCCCCGTGAATGTCCCCTTTGTCTTTACACAATATGATTCACTAATTCGGAAAAACACTTAATATCCCTCATAACTGGTTTATATTTTACAAACTTATTATTACTGTGTACAGAGTGTTGCGATTTTGTCGGTCGGTGATTTGATTTCTGTCTCAACATTTTCTTTTTTATTTTTTTCAGAAATTTGAAATCCTAATAATATATATATATATATATATATATATATATATATATATATATATATATATATGGCATAAAATAATTTATATTCCACAAATGTAATATTTAGTGTATTATATACACCAAAAATTTTATTTAATATGCGTTATTTGTTTTTTCTAATCGTTTATGTACAATATCAACGAACTTTTGTTGCTATAAATATCTCTAATGAGCTCCTATTTCTAACTTTGATATTTTAATCATGTATAATAGATACGTTTTAATATAAAAGCACTAAATTTTCCATTTTACCTAGAATATTTCACCTGGTTTATTTTATTTGTAAATATGAACAATTTTTATAGGTCTAGACCTATACACATTTTTACCAAGTTCAACTAAAATCGCATGTATTTTGATTTTACTCCCACGTCAAAAGAATCGATATCTAGCCGCAAAGGGTAAATAGGTGTACATGTACCTGGTAGCTCGGGTTATAAATCGAGATATACAGAAGGCAGAAGAAGGAAAGAAAAGGGATCGTAATGGAATAAAAATTGATACGAACCTGGTCCTTTTCGATGAAGCCGATGAAAGCCGTTCGCTCGATTTCCACCGGCTGACCGGCACGGTCGTAGAGAGCGATGACGAAGTGGAAAAAATTCGATTTCCGCAGATTGCTGGGCGGCTGTTTCTCAAAATGAGCCCGGCCTACTTGAGACCTGCAAAGAAAAATAAATTTTGTATAATAAATCTATTTTTTGTGTTCACCTTGAAAGAAGCTATCGCTATTATCACAAAGAAAGTTTAAAAGTTTTTGTGTCATTCTATTTCATATCATCTTATTTTTTGTGTTATTTTATTTGTGTATTGTTGTAACCATAATTATATATTTAGATTCAACGTTTAAAATCAAAGAAAAATTGACGAAAACAATACACACAAACCACGTAATCGAAAAACGCTAGGAAAATCAAAACAGACTATTGCAATAATAAAAAATAAAAAAAAAAACAATACAAATCAATCGCTCACGATGGATTATATAATTCTTTATTTGACACTTCTTCTTCCAATACTGTGCTGGGCTTTAGGCGTACGTACCTTACACGATAATTTGCCGAAAACTTTTTAGGTCTTTTAATAGACGATTTGGTAATTCCTATTAATTCCTCTATTTCCCTCTATCTTTGTATTGAGTAGTCGCTTCAGGTTAGTCTTTTTTTGGTTTGGTTCGTCAAAATTCACCTTCTCCTTGACCTATTCCGTTTAAAGAATCTAAAAAATGCTTTGAATACGCGATATTTTTATCTGTCATCCCACCGTGTTTATCATCATCAACCTGTATGCGTCCACTGCTGGACATAGGCCTCCCTTAGTTTTTTTCATCTGTCTCTGTCTTGTGCGGCTTGCATCCAGTTATCGCTAACATGCTTCAAATCGTCAGTCCATCTAGTTAATGCGCGGCCTTTGCTTCGTATTGCTTCTTGTCTTGGTCTCCACTCGACAACACGTTTTGTCCATCGGTTGTTTGGTAATCTGGCGACTGTTGCTTTTGTTCTACGGCGTATTTCTTCGTTTGGGATTCGGTCTCTCAGAGAGACACCTAAAATCTGGCGCACCATAGCCCTCTGAGCCAAGCAAATCTTATTCACTACCTTTTTTGTGAGTGTTAACGTTTCCGCAGTATAAGTGAGTACAGGTAACACACATTGGTCAAAGATTTTTCTTTTAAGGTATATGGGTAGACCCGATTTAAATACATAGTTTAATTAACCAAACGCTGCCCGCGCTAATCCTATGCGACGTGGAAGCTCACATGCCTGGTTATCTCTGCCCAACCAAATTTCATATCCTAAGAACTTATACGATGTAGTCTGCACAATATCTTTTCCATTAACAGCAATATTTCAATTTAGCACCAGATTAGTCATTATTTGCGTCTTGTTCATATTAATCTTTAGTCCGACCTCCAAGGAAGCGTGATATAATTTTCTAAACATTATTAGAGCATCATCCATACGATCGGCTATAAGGACGATGTCATCTGCAAGTCTCCAATGGCTAAGCGCCTCTCCATTTATGTTAATACCATGCTCGTTCAGATGGAACCCACAGGGTTAATGGACCCACATGGAATAATACCCACAGTGTTATTGGACTTAAAAAGACCTTGCAATCCATTTAAGTCATCGCTCCATATATTTGGCTCAACTGCGTGTGTGATGGTTTAAAGGGCCAATCTGAATATAAATTAAACAACAGTGGAGACGGCGACAGCGTCTGCAAAGGATGCACTGCAGGCTGGCGCCCCTGTTGGGAAGACGCCAAAATGAGGTTTTTTTCTGATAGTGTTATACAAAATAGTAAAATAGAAAAATTTATTTTTTTATTAACATAAAACGATTGCCAAAAGATTAAATAAATATAATAACATTGAAAAAAATGAAAGGCGCCTATGCTAGATTTACATACTGGCCCCTTATATCCTACCACCGTGACTAGTTGCAGCTATCAATTCCTTTGTGTCTTTTAATATTTTAATATTTTAATTACCTTGTCATGATGTACGGTAGTCATTTCTACTGAATGCCTTTCCATAATCAATAAAAACGGAAAATATCCTTTACGTCAGTCCCGACACTTCTGTAGCAAAACATTCAGTACAAAAATTGCTTTTCTACTTTCTAATTCATCCCTAAATCCAAACTACGTTTCATCTTGATCTTCTTCAAACTTATTCCGTATTCTAGGTACTTTGGATGATACGTTTGTATAATTTATATATTGAGCTTATTCTAGAGCTACTAGAGATTTTATTATTAAGAAACTTTGTAATCGTTTGCCATAATACACACAGAGCATAATGTAGAATTGCGTACATAATACCGATTGCGAGAGGGAGGCAAGGATGCGTCTTGTCTCCGATTCTTTTCAACGTGTACTCACAGGTTATATTCAGAAAAGCCTTATGAGAAAGAACAGAGGGAATAAGAATTGGTGAAGAAATCGTAAACACCATGAGATTTGCAGATGACACGGTAATTATGGCTGAGAGTATAGAAGAACTACAAACTTTACTAGATGCAATAAATAGTAAATGCATTCAAATGAGACTTGACATCAACACAGATAAGACCAAATTTATGATAGTATCAAGGAGTCCAATAAATAATGAACAACTAACCCTTGGTGGACAGCAAATAGTGACAGTGAAGAGAGTGACAAAATATAAACATCTGGGAGCTTACATCAACACCAAATTAGATTCAGACCAAGAGATCAGGGTACGAATAGAAATGGCAAGGGCAGCGTTCTTAAAATTCAAGCAATTCTTCTGTGACAAAAATCTGAATACTGCGCTGAGACTGAGGTTTGTTGAATGTTACGTCTGCTCCCAACTATTGTACGGGGTAAAAACATGGACATTAAAAGCGCAAATAGTTAAGAAGCTTGAAGCCTTTGAACTTTGGATATACCGGAGAATGTTGAGAATTCCATGGACTGCTAGGGTCACCAATGAGGAAGTGCTGAGAAGGATGGATCGAGATAAAAAATTGTTGAGAACAATAAAAGTACGCAAGACTGCATACCTTGGACACATACTGAGGAATGATAAATATAGTCTTCTGCAGCTCATCATGCAGGGTAGAGTCGATGGCAAAAAGGAAATAGGTAGAAAGAGGAAGTCATGGCTAAGAAATATTCGAGATTGGACAAACATGACTGTAGACGAATTATTCCAAATTGCAAAAGACAGAGAAACTTTTAGAAATGTGGTCGCCAACCTTCGTTAATGGAGATGGCATAGGAAGAAGAAGATAATGTACAAATGCAACACCTGCGGAAATATTTCTTGAATATGCTGTCTTGCCATTTTTTCTTTTGAGTTTCTGTAAAATCTGATAAGGCAATTCTAAGGATATTTTATCGTTTTATTCGCTTATATCTCTTGCTACATATTTTTGTCTTACATATATTTTGACTGCTCAAGGGAATGGTTTGAATGCAGTAGTGCAGAATTTTTTAGAGCGGCAGTCAACAGAGTCCGCATAGCCATGATGATTTCCAGCCTTCGATAGAAGATGGAACTTAAAGAAGAAAGAAGAGATCTTATTACCAAATGAAACAAAAATCAGAAAAAATGTTTCTCTCATTCGCAATGCGTAACCGCGGATGAAAAGTTGGAGGCTTTTAGAGGACGGTGCTCATTCCGGCAGTACATACCAAGCAAACCCAATAGATACGGTATAAAAATATTTGCACTGTCTGACACGAAGTTATTTTATATCAGTAACATGGAAGTATACCTTGGCAAAAACCAAGTTGGTGCTCCATACTATCTAGGCACTAGTACCAATGCAGTGACAGAACGGGCCTGTCGGCATCACTATGCTGACCAGCGTTGATCTTGGTCTAAGTTTGAAGGAAATTGTTTAATTCTCTTGGGAAAAATAAAAGTAAATAGAAGATCAATTCCTGCATATTTCTCTAACAATCAAGGACTACCTATTTTCTATTTCTATTTCACTAGTGTCATATAAATAAAAAAAAACAAAAACGTTCTGTTATATTCCACTATGCACCATGGGGACGGCGTTGATCACGTAACTGGGAAACCGGAAATCATATTAGCATATAATAGTACAAAAAGCGGTGTTGATGCAGTAGATAAATTATGCGCACAATATGATATGGCAAGTTGTAGTAGAAGATGGCCTATGGTTGTTTTGTACAGCCTTTTAAATGTTACAGCAATAAATTCCTTTGTTTTTTACAATTGTAACATTCTATTCCATCGAGAAGCCTTTGCAATGGTGATCGCCAACATCGGATAATTCTAATATGGCACGCGAAGAAGAAGAACATTCCAAATTTGACATAGACCCGACAAATTTAGCAGTTTTGACAAATTTAGCATTTAGTCTTATGTACAACCACCAGAAGAATCGATGCCAATATGTCTATATACCCAAGACAATAAGAACTCGACTAAAGGAGATCTGTCATTTGAATGAAGATGTCGTCCCAGTTCAAAGAATTTTGGGAGCAACTGGGACGTGTGGTCACTGTGGATGGAAAAAGAATTAAAAAATAAAATATTTTTGTTCGAGTTGTAAAAAGTATCGGTGTTTGGAACATGTAAATCCAATTTGCAATGACTCAATTCAAATTCGGCTTCATTTTATTATGTTTTTTTCCATCTCTTGTTATTTTTTCTGGTAAGTCTTAGTAAAATAATGTTTTGTTTTTATTTAAGACACTTCTTGAAGACTGATATGTTATGGTTTAATTTTAAATTAATTGTAATTTGTTAAGTAAAAAAGAGAACAAATCAAACTATTACAAACATTGTGCACTATTTTTGTGCTACGTAAATAAACATTTTAAATAAACAAAATGTGTCAATAATAATAAGTAATGTTAAAAAATCTAGAAACAATAGGTTATTTTATTGAAATTTAAACAAAATGAGGACTATTTTTATGACCGGTGTAGTAGACCGTGTGCTACTACTGATACACAAAATTAAACTGCGTCTACTTGAAGGTTAATTAAAACGTAAATATAGACGTTTAAATAAAAGAAGAACTTTCGTATGAAACGCCCTCCCATTTAAACTCAATCTAAGCTAATTAAAAAAAAATACGTAGTTACATTGTCCTAATTTACTATAAGAAAAAAAGCGTACACATATTTCGGCACAATCTATTTAAAGCGTAAATATTAAAACACGTTTATCTGAAACCATTGCAACAGGACGCAAAAACTAAAACAACACTAAAAAAAAAGAAAGCCGCAGTCGTAGCGTATTCCTCGTTAAATTGCTCCCAATAATTTCCGCAGTAATTGATCATTCTGGTGATAAAATGTTAATCTATTTTGTCGAATATTTGGGTAAATGCTCCAAGCACCTGATATCGCCGCCGAGCTATCCTGTACGCCGCGCCGGTTTGAGTTTTGTTAGCAGCACACTCCGATACCGTGTCACGTATTGGCTCATCGATAATGTACGGTATATATGGGCGATATTGCCTGTATATCGCTTCCATGCTTGAATGTTAGTTATACACTGTGACCACAAAAAAGATAAGTAATCAAAAATTGTACGAATTATTTTATGAACACTATATCCAAATAATGATGAAAAGGAAAGCTATCAATAATTATAGAAGGACTCAAAATGTCTATTATCTACTTCCAGTTAAAATTGCCTGTTAAGTACAAATTGGTATATTATTTCATTTTAGATTTCTGGTTAAATTATTTTCGATGTTCTATCCAGTAGTATGTCACTTTTATTAATTTCTATTACAATTGATATCTCTTTAGATGATATCATGGTATTGGTATATCTGGCATTCCAATTAATAATTTTCTTCAATCAAATCAAATTTTAAAATACTATTAATCGAAGTTCTAAGAGTAATTTGCTTGGATGGCAGGGACGTTCACATTACTGCAAATTTGTATTGAAATCAGACAACATCAGTTTTAGTAGACAGTTTGGAAACACAGTCTCTTATTATTAAAAGAGGAGTACGGCAGGGACGCCTCATGTTTTCCCTGCTTTTCAACGTTTACTCCAAGAAACTCTTCTAAAAAACAAGAAGGGACAATAATTGTGAATAGTGAAGTCATCAATAATTTGCGATATGGGGATAACACAGTACTCCTAGCTTCTACTCAAGAAGATCTGCAAACAATACTTGACAGTGTCGTTGAGATATGTAAGGAAGCAGGTCTTGGTCTAAACGGAAATCATATGAAAAACCAAAATATTTATAATAAGTAAACAACAGAATATCAAACCGTCTGTATATGTAAATAGTATCAAACTTGAGAAGTTATTTACCTTAGATATCAGTTAAATTGTGCCCCAGAGAATCGCGATGAAATTAGATCCAAAATTGAGCCGGGAAAATCCGCTTTTAGAAAGATGTACAGAGTATTATGTAACAAAGACCTAATATTGGCATTGTAAAACCGTCTACTTCGCTGCTAATTATTCTCAGTTTTACTTTATGGTGTCGAGACTTGTAATATGGTGTGACTTGGACTTGGAAATGTGGAGAAGATACGAAACACCACAATACTAGAACGTCTCAGCAAGACTTCCGAAAATATAAAAATCATTATGAAGAGAAAGTTGGAGTACTTTAGACATGTAATGAAAGGTCCCAAATATAGGTTGATACAAAATATTATGCAAGGGAAAATGGTAGGCAAACGCAGTCCAGGACAAAGAAAGACTTCATAGTTAAAGAACCTGCGAGATTGGTAACAGTGAACAAAATTAAGATAGTTATCATGGTAACCAACGTTCTGAAAGGACATGTTACATGAAGAAAAAGATCTAGTAAGGAAACAAAATGAGTAGGTTTAAGAATCTAAATATCATTCAATATCTCAATGAAAAGAAAACTTAACGAATTTCAAAGAATATTTCTTTGGGAATAAAGCACAAATTATCTCTTTTTCTTCTTCTTCTTCTTCTTCTTCTTCTTCTTTATATAGGCAAATTGCCTGTTATAGGCAATGCCTTATTTTTCAATCCAATACTAAGAATAAATGTATATCCCTACCAAGGTGTGCGTTTTTTGCTTACATTTATTCTTATTTGTTTTTCTTCAAGATCCCTTTTCCCAATTTTTTCCCAATTAATTTCGATAGTTTCTTCTCAGTTGATTCTTTGTTGTTTCAGTCTATGGTGTTTTATTTATGTTTTCTTATGTATGTCTAGTACGTCTTAAGAATGTAGTGTATCATTGATTTCTATCATCCCACGTTGGTAAGAGTATATTTTATTGCGTTGAGTTCGTGTAAAGCTGCTGAACACAAGTTTGTCAATTTTGTTGATTTCCAAATATGACATTAACTGTACTATTTACTAGATCGGCCTTTAGATGTATGAATTTCCAATGAAATTTAAGTGAACAAGACAGCGCAAGCAATAGCTGCTGTTAGTAGCTGCTACATAACAATAAGTTGGGCAGCTAAAAGCTGTATTGAACTATGTTTTCTAGAGCAAAATGATATTGTTTTAAAATATCTAAAAATGTAACGACAACGGTCATATTTTTTCCACTTAAGATTATTGTTCAATATTTTCAATATTAGATGTTTTGAGTCCACTGCTAAACATGGGTCTCCTTAAATAATTCCATTGCATCCGATTCTGAGCACCCTGAATCCAGTGGTGCTATATGCTTGATTTCGTCTAACCACCTTGTTGGAGAATGTCCTCGATTACGATAAGCAACGTGTCTAGGTCTCCATTCTGAAATTTTCTGGATTTATCTTCCCTGTCTGACTGTCGTAACATGACCTGCCCAGTTCCATTTCAGCGTTCTAATTCTTTTAACTGCGTCCGTAACACCAGTTTTTCTCCTAACTATTTAGTTTGAAACTCTGTCTCTGACGGATATATTCATCATTGACCTGTCCATTGCTCTCTGTGTCACTTGTATCTTATTGATTAATTTTCTGGTAATGATCAATTTTTCTGCTCCATACATTAGAATTGGAAGTACACATTGATCAAAGACCTTTCTTTTCAAGCACATGGGAATATCTGATCTAAAGACTTCCCTCAATTTTCAGTAATCTACTCATATTAGTCCTATTCTCCTATTTAACTCTGTTGTTTGAGTGTCTCTTCCTAATTAAATCTCCTGGCCCAGATACAGAGGTATAAACTTGTTCAGTTTACGTTCCATGAGATGTTTTTGGCCAGTACAAAATTGGTCACGTATTGTGTTTTGGAAAAGAAATTTTAATACCAACTCATGTACAAGAGCTCTGAAGGTCTTGAAGAAGTTGACAGACATGACCCACCTGGTCTGCAGTAAGAACTATGACCCACCCGGTCTGCATGATCAATACAACACGCTTTAAGAGCTCCCAACATGGAGCTGTGTTAGACTGAGTCAAATGCTTTTTTAAAGTCTACAAATATTAATATCAATGGCTTGATATATCCTTTAAACTCTATAGGTTACATAAAATAAGTGATGATATTTTCGGTTAGTCTGATGTGACATTTTTCATAAAGCTTAGTTCCATATCCTGTTTAAATGTCTAGCATTTTTTTTTCCACTCTGTATGATGTTTTAATTTACGTTTTACAAATATGTGAAAGAAAAACATGAATTGTGTGCCAAAATCGACAGAACTAAACAAAATCCATTTGTTTGTTTATATTATCGCCAACTAAGTGGAAATCATAAAGCCATCTGGAAGAATTTTACCGGTGAAATCGTATCGTTAGGAGACAGAAAAATTGTATTATAAGCCATTGTTACGAAAAAAAAATCTTTTACCCGTAATTATCAGGATATATATCAAAGCTCTACTAAAAATCAACACTCCGGCTAATAAAAATTTACTTTATAGAGAACCCTTAATCTCCTAGGGGAGTATTCCCTTAGGCTAATTTACTTTGTTCTTTCAAAGGTTCAATAAGAAATCCACCAACCAATAAATCTTCTGTCTCGGCGCCAGGTTCTCATTTGTTAACCTGTGAATATCTCCAGGTATACAAATACGCACTCGATATTAAAACACAAAAAAATATTTATGGGTAATACATAACTCTACAACAAAATTTGGTCCGAGGTAAACCAAATGTTATTTCATAAAAATAAAATATTGCCCTTCAAAAAACTGAACAGTTTATTCCGAAAAATTTAATATTATATTTCAGAATAGAGTATGTTTCAACTGTAGTGGTGGAAATTTCTAGGAACAGTAAAGTCCCATCAAACAAAGCAGTGGCGTTCCAAAAAATACTTATGATTTAAATCAAATTGTTAAAGATAGGTACAAACAATTTATTAAACAATGATATTAGATTATATTTTTGGCAATATTGTACTACATTTTAATACATATTATTATAATATATCACATACATATATTGTCTGTATGTGAAACCATAGATAGGTATTACAGATTACAGTATTAATAAATAATAATTACAAAGATTGTTTTCACTTTAAAACCTTTATTATTTATATTATTACTCACTTAATCGTCACGTTAAAATAAATGTTTTATTTTGCAACTTCATTTTTTATTTGCGCCCAAACCATTTCTATAGGATTCAAGTCTGGATGATATGGCGGAAATTTTAAAGAAACATGTCCACATTCTTGCAACACTTTGTCAAATTTATATTGAATATGATCTTGTTTGTGTCGTTTAACGATTTCATACAATTGCGGTTTTAATATTGACGTTACAAATGGTAAATTTTTTTCTGTCAACCAAGATATGATATCCATTTTTTTTATAATTACCGGTGGTTGCTTTATTAATTTGTATATTATGACATGACTCATTATCAGTAACAACAACAGATCCAACAGGCAAATTGGAGATTAACTGTTCTTTCATCCATTTTTCATAATTTTCTGAATTCATATCATCATGATAATCTCCTGTTTTAGCTCCTGACTTAAAAATCAAAAGGGCATTCTGTATGAAACCCATCTTTCCACTACCATGTACAATAACCCACCTACTTCCTTTTGCAATGTTTTTGAACAATCCTTTGCCACTGTCATCTGTCCAGCTATTTGGCGTAGTGTGTCCTGCATGTACATAGGTTTCATCAACATATACAATTGACTTACCTTCGCTTCTGTAATATTTAATTTGTCTTTTTTGCAAAAGCTTCAATGATGCACGACAACGCTCAGTCTCATGAAAACGATGAATGGTAGTACTCCCTCAAGTCTGTCACGGTTGCTTTCCTTTTAGCAAGTGTTGTAACTGAAAATTTTAGTGTATTATTTAACATACTTCCTTGTTGAATGATACTTTCTACTGTACGTAAAGATACTCCAATAGCTTCACTCATACGTTGTTTAATGCTGGTTCGATTATCTTCAGGAAATAGTATTTGCATATATTTAAATACATTGTAAACTCTTCCTTTGGATTTTTGTGTCAACCTGATCTGTTTACTCGTACTACACTTAACCATCTACATTCTACAAAATAGTTCTAATACGCGTGGTAGCACCTTTCTTGTTCTGTGTACAATCAAACTCCATTTATTATTATTTAAGTGAGTAATAATTTTGTAAATAGTGCGATTTCAAATAATTTAATTTGTTTAATATTGCAACGCTGCTGCATGGGTCTGATCATAGATATTCTATTGTCTGCGCGATTAACTATTTCGTGGAAGGGTTCGCCATTCGATTTGAAATAAGCGTATCAAGAGAAAATTACATTCTAAAATCAAATTTCGTCGAACAATTTGATAGGAAAATTACCGAAATCTTTTCACACTTTAAAGGAATTAATTACAAGGTTATAAATGATAGTGAACCCTTCACCAACGCATAAAAATCAGTTAAAAATTAGCTTAGTCCGTCTGGGAGCCAAGTAAAAATTTTGGTCCCGTCGTTCTCTCGTCAGGAATAGAATTTGAACTAAAAATTTTCGTGTTTTAATTTTTAAACTGCCGCAAAACCGCAGTCCCGACGATATATTAAAATTCATGTTATAATAATTTAAGTAATAAAAATTTTTTATGATGAATTTTGACACTAAAAGAAGCATTCATTTTTAACACGTATAATTTTATTTTTTACTATTATTTGCATAATTTTCTTGAAAAAAATTAAGTGAAACAACAGACATCACCCGTTTATTACGGAAAATATTTATTTCAAGCAATAACTTTGTACAGTATTTCCGGAAGTGGACACTCTGTAAAAGGGACGTTGGGTGCATATCGTCTCCATATCTGAGTTTACTCTAGATCCGTGTATACATACGATCGAGAGTTTGTGTGTTCGCCACCCTATTTCGATACTCAGACAGAACATTGAACGTACGAAATGTAAATGCATCTTATCCCTCCGTGAAATTCAATATAATTTTGGAATACGTACAAGATGAGATATTCAAAGAACAGTTGGAAAACGAAATAAATGGCTATGCCAAGAAAGTAATAGCACCACATGAACCTAATTCATCAATTTATTAAACGGTGTAAAATATTTTTAGAAAATAGGAATGGAAGTAAATGGTACAGTGGCTGAATATTTTGAAAGATATACCCTTAAAGGGTGAGACAAAAACGGCTAGACATAATGTTTCTAGTATAAATTCAATGACAGAGAAACTGTATATTTATTTGATTTGTTGATTGCCAAAATGCTTTTGACACGCACTACTGATACAGACGTTGAAGAAAATTTATCTTGATGACAAAGATAATCTATCAGATATAGTGTAATCAAAAGGCAACATCAATGATTGGAGACGATAATATGAGACAAGGCTACATCATTTTACCACTTTTATTAAATATTTATGTAGACACGATCTTAAAATTTGCACAGTATAGCATAGTAAAAAGGATATCAAAATAAATAAAATTCGTGTAAGTCACTGAAAAACAAAAAAAAATTGTTGTGTTAAAATCACTAAGAACGTGACTCATTTTCAAATTTTCACTGGTCTGGTTTGGTAAATAGACGCTATTGTATTTGTGAAAATTGCTCTATCAAGTATATTTCAAATAGTCCCAATGCTATTTTGTTATCTATGTGGGTACTGCACGCTAACTCATCAAAAGCCAAATATTACATACACCGGTTGATAGTCGGGCATATAAAGCCTATATTGAAATTGTACTTGGTAATTAAGTAAAATGATCAAGATTTAAAATGAGCTTTCCATGTTGTATGCCACAATTGTGGGGGAAAAATAAAAGTGTTCGAGATCTGGCGAGAATTTATCGATCACGTAAGCAACTGTTATTTTTGTTTGATCAACACAAAGAGTATGGGCAAAAAAACTGCATAGTATCTGTTATCCAAATATTTTGTCTTCTGTTTGATCAAGAACTCACTCTCAAAAAAAACTTCCACACTATTTTAAGGTTCTGACTCATCTGGTGCTAATAATAATAGTAATAGTTTCGAAAAAAATTGCTCTGCAAAAATTTCATTTTTCCGAAAGAGACATAAAGGTTTTTATCGATTTTTGGCAAAATTTAGGTGTTACATCATAAAACCAAGCAGAAGAGCCATTGCTTTTGGACAGCAGTGCGCGAAGTTTAAAATGTTTGGTGACGGTTACAAAAG
The DNA here is from genome assembly GCF_040954645.1 of Diabrotica undecimpunctata. NCBI lineage: Eukaryota > Metazoa > Arthropoda > Insecta > Coleoptera > Chrysomelidae > Diabrotica > Diabrotica undecimpunctata. The sequence goes on from NC_092809.1 coordinate 114,435,404, forward strand.
GTTATTCAGTGCATATACGAGGGGTTCATAATAACATAATATATCTAATAGATTTTTTACAGCTGTCGCCGTCTGCCCATTTGTTTCCATTTTTTTCTATTCAAGGCACCATTCTACCAAGTTCCTTGCCTTCACAGTCTTATTAACTTTATCTCTCCAACTTTGATCCGATCAACCATTTTTCCTTTGTTCTGTAGGTAATATTTTCCAAAACTATATGTCTGCTAGCATTCTCTTGATACTACATTTACTACAATTTGCAAAATAGCATATGGAAATCCAAAATTTATCCAAATAAAAGGTAAAAATAAATAGGTAAAACCTGTGAAAGGTGGAAGATATCAGCACCAATAATAAACCAATTACAAGTTTTCATTAAAAGTTTTTTACGAAAAATCCATGTGAAATGTGAAGACCATCGAACTGTATCCCTAATGACTCATGTCGCTAAGATTTTTATGCGAATATTAATTTATAACCGAATTCAAAATAAGTGTGAAGAATGTGTGTGTGAATATACCTGAGTCGTTCTCAATATGGTTTTAGAAAGGGTACAGGCACTAGAGAAGCAATTATGGGATACACACTGATGGCAGCAGGGTATTTTGAGGTTCAAAAACGGCTGTATGTGTGCTTTGTCGATTATAGAAAAGCCTTCGACCACATCAAACACGGAAAATTTATTGAGGTGCTAAAAGAAGTAGGGTTGGATGGACACGACATAGCTATCATAAGTAATACATACTGAAACCATACAGGATCATCATCATCATCATTGGCTTTTACAACTCTTCGTGAGTTTTTGTCGCGTTTACTATTGCCTTCCATTTATTCCGATCCTGTGCTATTATTTCCCATGGCCTTACTTCCATCTTCTCCAGGTCTTCCCTGACTGCGTCTTTCCACCTTTTTCTAGGCCTTCCTAACCATACAGGATGCGTTCGAACAAAGAACAAAAACACCAAGTAAATGAACATAAAACGAGGAGTGCGTCAAGGGTGCATTTTATCCCCCCTATTATTTAATGTATATGCCGAATATATAATTAGAGCTTCTCTTGAAGATCGCCCTGAAGGTGCCAGAGCCAATGAAATCATCATTAACAATATAAGATATGCAGAAGACACCGTAGTGTTAGCAGAAACAGAAGACCAACTAAAAATATTGATGAACATATCATCAGAAGAAAGTCACAGGCTGGGCTTGGACATTAACTTTTCCAAAACCAAAATTCTGGTATTCCAGAAAAACCTCCATGAACAAGTTACACCTAACATACAAATAAATGGTATTATTTTTCAGAATTCCCAAAGCTTCATATACCTGGGCAGAGAACTAAATAGTCAACTAGACCACTCAAAAGAAATTATAAGATGCATTGAAATAGCAAGATCTGGTAGCAGGATCTACGAATGAAGAAGTACTGAGAGCAATGAACACACACCCTTCTCTGGTCAATACTATTAAAATTAGAAAGACGTCATATCTAGGACACATAATGCGTGATAGGGAATTTGAGCAGCTCCAGGTAATATTGAAGGTAAAAAGGGCATAGGACAAAAGAAAAAATCTTGGCTATGAAACATCAGAGATTGGACCCACACAAGAGGAAATGAATTAAATCATCAAGCCTACAACAGAGAGAAATTTGCTATATTGATCGCCAACCTCAACAGAGAGGGCACTTAGGAGGAGAAGGTAATATCTTTCAGTTTATATATAAATGTGTCCTACACTTTGGATATCCTACCCTATTGGCTACACTTATTGCTTATCTTTATACTTTCATCCGGGGAAATTTCATCCCCGGCTTGATAATAACTTCATTAGCTTTAAGCTTGTGTCTCAAAGCTTTGTTTACTACAGTCATGCATTTTTTTCCATGCCGATATCTCATGTTGAGGTTATTCTGTTTTAATTGTTATTATGTTCATAATAAGATTAAAATTATCTAATAGATCTGTTATTTGTCAAATTTCTCTTTCTTACCATAGTGCTTGTTCCAATACAGGGAGAAAAGCAATGTTTATATACAAAAACCACACGAACAAAATTACCATTATGAATTTGTCTTTTTCATTAAGGGCCACTTGTAACACTTTTCACATCCGATAATCACTTGATTTCATGAAGATAAAACCCATGCAATTTCCTGAGTATTGGTGTGACGCGGGTACAAATTTTATTATTCGAAGGAGTGCTGGCTAATTTCCTAATGGCCGTTTCATGTTATTCTTGTTAAAAATAACTTAATATTAATTCGTATTCACTAGGTAGATTATGATGAGAAATTAATTAATGGAATTAAAAGTTTTGTCATATTTTTATCATATTTATGTCATTCGACTTTGTGGATTAACTGATATTAGTTTTTTCCATTGTATATCCCTTTAGTATGTAACAAGTTTAAACCCACATAGACTAATGTTTTTGAGCTTTTGGATATTTGTACAATTAAAAGTTACAATAGCTGTGCGCTCAGTACATCTAATACGGATTGAATGCCTTGTTTAACATCCAAACAATAAATGTAGATATTTCTTGTTTATTAAACCAGCGTCACCCAGGTGGGGTTTAATGGTACCCCCAACACACTTAGAACTAGCATAATTCTATGGTTAATATACGGATGTTTTATCGGTTGCCTATAGCTTCCTAAAACATGTTGCAGTTGGGTATTCTGAACCAATTTCAGTTGTTAGTTGATCGTCAAAGTGAGTACAGTGTTCTGCAATCCAATTAGACCCCACCTGGGTGACAAAAACACAATTTTAATTCGCAAGGTAACTAAGACAATTTTAATTCGTGGCGTTATTTGGTGTACATATAAGCTTTTTTCTCTAGAATGAATTACGAAAAAGAACAAGCCAAACTATTGGCACTTTGGCAGGAACTCGAAGATGATGAGTACGAAATTATGGACTTCGACGATGAAAACGAAATTGATCACATAAGGAATCAGTCTGATGGTGAACGAAATAAAGAAATTGAGGAACTAGAAGTATTGGAATCTGAAAATAAGCGAAAAGAAGATAAAAAATATCCTTATTATTTAGGTAGGGATGACAAAACAAAATGGAGAAAACAACATAGTAATAAAGCAGTTAGAACGAGGACAGAGAACATAATTTCGAACTTACCAGGATCCAAGCCATATGCTAAATACGCTATAGATTGTGTCTTGTGTAGACAAGTGTCTTTGACTCACCATTGTGGCTAGACTTCACCGTGAAGGGAAGTATAGTTTTTACAAAATTTAAAAAGTTACATCATATTAAGTTGTTTCTACAAAAATTAGTGACAGTGAAAATTCAAACTTTATTTTAAACGTAAATGATGAAACTCTGAAGAAGAAAATAATTCACAAAGAAAAAAAAAAGATGCTTTAAGATGCTTAATTAGCAAGATGAATGGAAATGTTGCACCAAATCGCAAAAAAAACGTGAATTGGGAAAAAAAAGGCAAGCAATCAGGATGGAAATAAACAAAAAAAATTTAATAAAGCTTGCGAAGCACTAAATAAACTGCTACTTGACATCCAACTATAATATATGAATAAATACTAGAGTAAACTGACTATTCTTTGTAAAAAGTCACAAAAAAATAAGGATGAAAAAGCAGGAATATTTGCAGGTAGATAATCTCACCGAGGTATTTAAACCCTACGAATGGAAAACACCTATAAAGGATCAACAATAACCGGTAAAACTACATAAAAACTGCTTGTTGTAACCATAAAAGCAATCCAGCAAATAATCAACCATTAAGCATTAAGATTAAACTAGTTCCCCTATCTCCTTGGAAAATTTGTCAAATAATAATGGTACTGAAACCTAAGAAAAAACCATAAGAAATAAACTCATATAAACCAATAAGTATGTTGCCAATTCTGTTAAAATTACTACAGAAAATTTTACTTGTGTAATTGATGAAAAAATCAAAGAAAGGAAACATACCTGACCATAAATTTGGTCTCCAAAACAAACATGGCACTGTGAAACAATTTCATCGTATGATAAAAAAATCAGCAATGCCCTAGAAGGAAAAGATACTGTAGTGCAGCTTTTCTAGACATAACTAAGACATTTGATAAAGTATGGCATGAAACCATACTTTACAAAATAAAACAAAACTTACCATACCTACCTTATGTATTGATACCTAAATAATTAAATCTTATCTGCTAGTTGTAACCTATGCTGATTACACTGCTATTATGGCATCACATTTCTGGCCTGAAGCTGCCTCCAGAGGTTTATAAAGTGCTCTCGGTTTAAATATAAAGAGGTTTATAAAATACGAAGGGACATTTCGAGAGGCAAATGGGTTACGGGCTGGATGAAAGAAACGTTGTAAACATAATCTTAAGAGGAAGGAAAGAATGGTGAGAAGTACACTGCCTGATTTCTGGGGTGATGAAGAAAAAGGAGCAGGACAACAGAGGAGGAAATTAAGACAGACATCTGAAATTTATGGTTAATATTATTTATTAGTTTATGGCCTAACGTCTAAAACATTTTCTGATTTACGGTAGTAGGTATGGTTATTAATAAATTTTTAGTTTTTTATTTTAGTTGTTCATTGAGTGGCAAAACCACCTCTCTGTGGTTAAGGTTTTAGCCGGAACACGGTTAATCCGGCACTACCCTAGGCACTTCTGGCCTAGTTTTTTTACTCGGCCGAAAGATGCTAGGGTGTCTTGTTCCGTGACGTAGATGTCCAAAAAAGATTTCCCCCACCGTTGCCTGTCAGAATTCAATGGATACCTTCTTAGGCTCTTACTGAAATCTGGCAATACGGCAATTAAAAAAAAAGTTAACCTATTCATGTAACATGTACTATGAAACGAGACAAAGATCCACCAGTTTAACACTCCGACTACGCTAAATACCTAGAGATGCATCTGGACCGCAGATTAACATGGCAAAAACACATCTTTACTAAAAGAAAATAGTTAGGTCTAAAACTAAAGCAGTATCATTGGCTCATAGGAAGAAAATCACAACTCACCCTCGAAAACAAACAGCTCCCATACAAAACTATCGTAACATCAATTTGGACCTATAGTAATCAACTTTGGGGCACCGCTAGCAACTTCAACATAGATATTATCCAAAGTTACCAAAACAAGTTACTACGAATAATAGTGAACGCGCCGTGGTATATATCCAACAACACAGTTCAACAGTTTGGTGTATTCTCTCGGGAGTGAGTGAAAGCACACCCAAACAAACTATCAAGTAATCTAATAAACTTACCAGACGAAAGTAAAAGACTGAAGAGGTTCAAACCATTTGACTTACCTACTACGATTTAGTTTTACTTAAGCTGTTAAAATATTTCTTAGGTTAAGACAATTTTTATTTTTGACTTTTGAAAGTTGAGTACTTATGGGAATACTTCTTATAAGTCATTTTAAAAGGTTTACCTCATTTATAAATGAAGTAAACCTATAGTCATTAAAACACTAATAGACATTGTTAATTTAGACAGACTGTGTAAATAAATTTAAAAAAAATTGACATTTTGATTTCCGAAGTCGATGCCACAAGCAAATAGCTTCAGAAAAATATTTATCTATACTATAATTCACATTCAGATGGCAGTGTTCCAGAGATAGGCCTGTACTTTCTATATGCCAGAAATAACTACATTGTTGTCAGTTTTTAATCGTACCTACAATCGTACGTTATGGGCCGGCTCCTATAAAAGAATTATAATTTCGGAAATATTTATGAATGTGAAACGGAAAAATACTACATTTTTTTAATTATATAATTTTTCTGTTGGTATTTTAAAAATAGAAAGTTATATTTCGGAAATCTGGTCTTTTCGGAATTATATCTTCTGTTCAAAATTGTTTACAATTCGTGGAAATGAAATAATTATTTGTATAATCCGTTTTTGATCTTAATGTCCTTTTAATGACACACTTTCTCTACCTGCATTTACAGTTACAGACATTAAAAAATAATTTAGAATTAAAAAAATATACCTATTTATAAATTCAAAATTATTGTCTAATGCCAGCAATTATAAATTCAGGTAAATACTTGAGAGTCATTAAAAGAATTTTCAGTTGATATCAGACGTTTGTGTCGTGTCAGTGTCAAAATGGCCGCGAGTGTAATAAAATTCAAAAACGGTAATTTGTTAAATAGTGAATGCAAAAAAATAGTGTTAAATGTTTTTAACTATTTATCAAACAGTAATAATGATAAAAGTGTATCAACAATAGTGCGGGAAGTTTCTGCTATGACTGGAGTCTCTGAGCGAACGATATTCCGATATAGAAGTGAAAGTAAAAATGGTCCACTCGTAACTCCTATAAGAAAAAAAAGAACCGGATATTTGAATAGTCGTGAGAATAGATATGATGAAGCAACTCGGTCTAGAATAAGACAAGTAGTGCACGGTTTTTTTATGGACAATATTCCTCCAACCCTTGAGGTAGTACTAGAAAAAATTAAGCAAATGGAGCATCTTCCGAATTTTTCCAAGAGTACGTTGAGAAGACTATTGCACGACATGGGTTTTATATATGGCAAACAAGGTAGAAATTCAATATTAATAGAAAAACAAGAAATAGTCGCTTGGAGGCGTCACTATCTCCGGGAAATAAAGAAACTGAGGAACGAAGGAGCCAATATCATTTATATGGACGAATCATGGGTTAATACTGGAATAACCAATGGGCAAGTATGGCAAGATACAACAATAAAAAATAGCCGACAGGCTTTCGTAAATGGACTTACCACAGGTTTAAAAACTCCGACCGGAAAAGGACCAAGATTTGTTTTAGTCCATGCAGGAAACAAAGACGGATTTGTTGAAGGTGCTGACATCACTTTTCTTGCCAAAAAAGGTGCTGAAGATTACCATGAAGAGATGGACGGAGATCTATTTGAAAAATGGTTTGAAGAGATGTTAATACCGAATCTCCCAAAAAATAAAAAGAATGTCATTATCTTGGACAATGCATCTTATCACTCTAGGAAATTAAATTTTCCCAAACAATATTGGGTGAAACGTCAAATTAAGGAGTGGCTCTATATAATATATAATATATAATATAAAAGGACATTTATTTTGAAGAAGATTACTTAAAAAATGAACTTCTGGAAACTGCTAATGTATTTAAAAATATTTATGACAAATACAAAATTGATTGTATTGGTGAAAAATACAGGAATCACAGTGACGAACAATGCCGCGTAGATGTACATATCTTAAGACTTCCGCCTTATCACTGTGAACTGAACCCAATAGAAATGGTGTGGAGTGAAGTGAAATGGTACGTGTCCTCTAAGAATTCAAGTTTCAAACAAAACGACGTTAAAACATTGATTTATGAAGGTTATGATAAAGTACAGAACAATGGACATTGGAAAAATTACGCCAACCATGTTATAAAATTGGAGAATAATTTTTGGACAGTAGACAACATTCAAGATGACATTGAACCTATTAGAATTTCATTAAACGATGACTCTGAAGATGAACTAGATTATGAAAATGAAGATGATTGAAAATTGTTTTTCGGGGGTATTCTTTTCTCAGTAAAGGTAATAAAATATTTAGTTGATCTGGTTGAAATGTAGCACACTTAAATAACTCATTAATCGACATAATTTCAAGTAGTTATATTAGACGTCATTATGCAAAAAATAAAGTTATGAACATTTAATAAATTAGTGCACAATTGAGGCCCCTAGAACACAAGGGGTGTAAGTGCCAAAAACAAAGTTTTGAAAAATCTTTGTTCAAAGTTCGATATAAATTTAAAAACCTAGGTAGCACTTTTTCAGTTTTCAGCATGTTTTCAATGACATGTAATTTTTACACCCTTGTGTTCTAGGGGCCTCAATTAGGGGTTTTTTGCAATTATCTCAGTCATTTGTTTATGTATTTTAATTTACAAACTAAAAAATTAAAAAACTGTTTAAGATCTGCAACATTTATTTGAAACATTTTTCCCTAAAATGCACGAGGAACAAAATAGGCAAAAAAATGATTTTTTCCAAACTTCATCTTTCTTTAAAAAATAAACAAAGCAAAATTGGCTGTAATTCTTCAAGGAATTATCATCAGTTATCCCTTATCTACCGTTTAGAACATTAAAAAACCTGTAGAATATTTTTCATATTTTTATCCCTATTAACTGCGGTATTATGTATAAAAGCATTTTAGGAATTATTACCATTTATTTCATTCACGAATTTTCTATTAACAACTTTAGCTTACCTAAACATATCTTAGTTTACCGTAAGTTTGGCCCTGCTTATTTTACAAAAGTAGCAAAACTTACAATGGCAGTAGAATTGGCAACGCTGTTATCCTATATCCGTACACTGCCATCTCAACGTGACTTTATCTATACATATTTCAATTTTTAACTAAAACTAATTTAGATTTGAGATTCAATTTGACACAATGTCGGTCTGATTGTTTTAATAACAGGTGGAACCTAATTATGGCGATAATATTCATTTTTTTTTTGCTTTTATTCAAAATTTTAATATTCCTGATTCAGTTTAATTTCAGCATACAATGATGTAATGAGTACTTCATAGTACAGTTAGATGGAAATAAGTTAGTATAATGGTTTTGAATATTAAAAAATTGTTAACTATAAAATACTATTACCATTATTGTTCTAAAAAACGTGACTCTAGTTAACAAAATACTGGCAAATATCAGCATTTTATGGGCTTCGGCCCATCAGATAATGATAGTGTTTATGCCGTTTATACGAGTTTTTCGCTCATTTATTTCTACCAGTCAATTGTGCGTGGTGTGTATAACGAGAATCGAGTAAACGACCAATAGAGGGTGATTTCGGGGTGATTATATTGAAATACTGTTGCCTGCAACGAAATATCTGCCGTGATTTATAATAAAATACACCCCTATTCACACAAAACGAGCCATTTACTTCATTGGGTTGTTGAAATCATTGTTAGTTTTATTGATGAGATCGTTAAACGTTATCAATTACCTATCTTTGTTTTCAGATACAAATTGTATACCATTCGCATCTTTTTGAAAGCAATAAATATTTAATTACATTGGTTCTAAAGTTAATTTTTTATATAAAAATGTGAAAGTCCAGTAATACAATCAAGAGACTTGTTTCATGATAAATTTACTAGGACATTGAACATTTTCTTGCAATAAATGTCCTTATTAATTCCTTGCTATACATTTTTATCAATTTGCCTAGGCATTATTTTAATAATATCATTAATGTCTTATTAAGGAATTGAGTCCCAATCAACTTAAACTTAATGGGAGATGACGAAAACATATTACATGTTAAGAGATAAAGCGAATCTTCAACATATCAGCCTTGATGGTCATTGAGTGATATTTCTTGAATAAGATCATCAATGTCTTATTGAGGAGTTGTATCCCAAGCAACTTAAACTATATGTGAGAGGACGAAAATGTATTATACGTCAAGTGATTGAATTGAATCTTTAACATATCAACCTTAATGGTCATTAAGTGACATATTAGCGTACCTATGTGTCCAAAAGTGAACGGTAACTTGAGAGCAGTGAAGCAAGCTAGTGTTAACTGATGATATATGAAGTGTTGCATCAACCTTTTGTTAAAATTGGATTTCCTAGTTGCTAAAGATGTAATATAACAATGGACTTTATAGATATAGAGCTACGCTATCATATTTTATTTGGGGAATATTAATTAAGCCTGTTTTCGTATAAAATTACACCTCATATCATAAATCTTCAGGTAAGTACTTTGTCACGTTATCAACATATCTTCATTCAAAATAGCCCAATAAACATAGATTTATCAAAGTGATGTTTTGTACATTTTCAAAATCAAGAGAATATCTGCTTTCTAGAAAATGCTTGGCTAAAGCTGTAATGTTTAATCTGTTGGCTTGTGCAACTATGTTTGTGTGCAACAACACTAAACAAAAGGACAGTTTAAAAATTGTTGAGGATGCTACATTATGGGAAATCTCTCTCTCTCTCTCTCTGTCTTGTCATTTCCCCATTACTGAGGATCGTGATTTCTTCCAATATTCCTAACAGCTTTTTTTCCTTGGTCTCTATCTTCAGTTGCTCTGAGAGCTTCGCAGAATGAGTTTCCAGCTGAATTCTTAATTTTGTCGGACCATCTAGTTGGTGATCGTCCTCTTGATCTTCTCCCCGGAACGTTTCCAGAAACAATTAATCTCTCCAAACTATCGTCACCTCTGCCAACCACGTGACCGAAAAATTGCAGAATACGTTGGAGACATATTATGGACAGCCTATTTTTATCTGGAGTTGGTTTAGAATAGAAACGTTTGTCCTATGAGCTGCCCAAGGTATGCGCAGCATTCTTCTCCAGCACCACAACTCAAAGGCATCAATTTTTCGGCGCTCGCGTCCGCGAAGAGTTTAAGTCTCTGTTCTTTATAGAACAATTATGAAAATAAGGGCATTCACCAACTTCATCTTGATATTTTAAGAGATAGATCTGTCTTTCCAAACCTTAGGTAAGTAACTCATCGCATTTTACCATACCAATACGTCTCCAAACTTCTGCTTTACAGGTACCATTATTCGTTATACTAGACCCGAGGTAGACAAAACTGTCCACTATCTGGTATTCTTGTAAAACGTTAGTCAGTTAAATAGTATGAAATCTGTCGACAACCATTATTTTTGTCTTAGCTTTATTGATTTTCAGACCAACTTTATTGCTTGCGTACCCAATTATTCGCAGGAGATTAAACATTTCTTGCCCATTTGCTGCTATAAGTGTAGTGTCATCAGCAAATCTTAAATTGAACATTTTTCTACCAGCCACTTTGCTGCACCGGCCTATCCATCTGAAGCCATCCTCATGATATGTTTACCATAAATGTTAAATAAGTCAGGTGACAACACGTATCCTTGTCTAACACCACTCTCGGTCTTGAATTGTTTTGAGAACTTTTGATCTAGTCGTACTGTTGCTATATAGGACTGGTACAGATTCTTAATAAGTGTCACCAGGTGTATTGGTGTGCTCATTTCTATTAAAATGGACCACAGATTCATGTAGCTTTCACAATCAAATGTCTTTTGGTAGTCAACAAAGCATATAATCATAGGTACATAAAATTCTCTAGACTTTTCAATGAGTTGTCTCAGCTTCAGGATTTGTTCCCATGTACCTTTACCCTTTACAAACCCCGCTTATTCCTGAAATATTTGGTAATGTAGAAAGGTTTTTAATCTGTTTTTAATGATTGTTTGGGTAATGACAACAGACAACAGAAATGTTAAAGTGACATCTAACGTATGACAACTAAGATGGACAGTCAGTATTAAAGTGAACTGTATATTGTAAAAACTATGGTAAACTGAACATTACAAATAAACACACCAGTACAAACGACCAATAATATAGGGGAAGCCAATAGGTGAGATATAAAATTGTACTAATAATAAGAAGTGGACTATATAATTTAGATCTCACACTCAAACCTGTCAACAATAGCTGAGTTGTTAGTTTGAGAGCAAAAATAGTGAACACGGAGTGTGAATGCAAGAGCTATACAAAAACAATCTGCTAGAGAGTGGTTGGTTGCCTACACTAAAATGGGGCTCTGCCAAACACTACCAATACTATAGAAAAAAATGAATTGAAATAATTAGAAATAAAGATAAAAGCTGACAACAAAGTGTGAAAACTGCAGTATTATACCACTGGTTCAGTCAACCTTAAAGTCAATGGACAAACTACAAAATTGAAAAATGTCAAAGCATTACTCAGGACCAACAGTGGGAAATAATAAAATAGACAATTGTGCAAATGGTATATCTAAATTACAAAAAGATATGAAGAGTGGAATTTATGCCAGCTGTAAATCAATTGATCATGAACAAGCTTAATTAGCAAGTTTTTGATAATTGAAATGTTAATATTTAAGTAAAGTATGAAATAAATAAAACTCTTAATGAATACAGACTCAGTATAGGAAATCTAAACAATGGAGCTGGGTCCCCTACGAGGTGAAGATGCAAACATTTTTTTAAAAATTGATTAGTACAGTTTAAATTACTTTGAGTATTAACTCCAAGTAGTTTTTCTTCCTAACTTGTGTAATCTTCCTAATTTTATGTAAAATAGATGAACCTGTATTAATATTAAAATTTTGTTTATTGTACAGTAAGTGGTAACCAAAACTTGAAGAATTTGGTCTGTTCAAATGTTCTGTGATTCTAGTAGACAACTTCTAAAAATGGTTCTACTACATAAGAGGAATCGCAGTCATTACATCTCAGTTTATTAATACGACTCTTATCCAGAGTGTTCATCCTGCTTTTTTTGGTTTAATTATTAAAACGGATCCTTAAGTGTTGTGTGACTCAAAAAATATTTTTACGTCATCAATTGTAGAAGCAAATAGTTTTTTTTGGAAATATTACTGATATAAGTAATAGATAAAAACCTGATGGTATTTTTGGCATTGGGATAAAGCAAGCATTATGATGAATAAGCAAGTTTTTCTGCAAGTTTTAGTTTTGCTCTATTGGGAAGCTTATGGATAATATTAGGATGTAACCATTATTGAAAACAATTTGCTCAAGAGTACCAAGTTCTAAATTGAATACCCATTAGAAAGTGGAAATTTGATAAGCATATAACTACTGAAAGCAGCTAGTTTATGTTGGGTTGGATGGTTAAATGTTTTATGTATAACATGATCTGTTTGAGTAATTTTTCTGTAAATATTGTACTTAGAGAATCTTTATTGCAGGTCCTAGTCGTAACCAAAAAATTTAACTTGTTGTCAGATTCTGGTTTCAGTGTGTAAAAAAAATGTTAGGATTTAGTTTATTAAGATTATCAGGAATCTATATGGTATCATCTTCGGTTCTCTGTATTAAAACTATGCAATTATCAACATATCTAGACAAAAAAAAAACTATTTTGTTGTTGTTACTAAGGTGATAATTAAGAGCCCATTACTAAACCTGTTGGCTTGTGAAAGTCATATTCGAACAATGAACCATATCTTATTTTATATGTTGAATTGCAGTCTCTACAATTTATTTTATAAATAACATCTGACTGATGATCCCAATGTTCACAATCTCTATGTGTGTCTCATTTACTAAAAATAACCTTATAACAAATAATAGCTTACCCATTCTGATCCGAAACGGTTCCTTGCATCCAGGACCGGGCTGTTGAAAGTGGCTCCTCTTTGAGACTGGGACCACGTGGTTGATGATGGTGGTGTAGCCCGGTAGCATCTTGATGATGATGCAGACCGAACATCAGACCAGGACCGGCAACTCTGGATGTACCCGTACCTGCGAAAATATAAAATTATAAAAACAGTTTAAATACACTGTTAAAATGATCAATTACAATCTGAGATGTAATAATTAGATATTTGATGTTAAGATATGTCGAATTCCACAGAAAATATCCGCTTTTTGGATGCCAAAACCATTGATTTTGAAATTTGACTGCACACTATTGGGACTAATGTTTTTGTTCTTTAGTAATTACAATTGTAGGAAAAAATAGTGCCACTACCCGGAACTAGGGGAAATCATGTCTTTTTACGAAATTTCAAAAATTGAAAAAGCAAAATAATAGTGATTTTGGAGTGTAAAAGTGTCACTACTAAAAATCTCTGTAGAATATGTGTAAGAGCATCTACTAACCTTTTTAAAAACAAAAAAAAGGTCTTCTTTCGTATACTTTTAAAATAATGTTTTTTTTTTAATTTCATTTCAATCTACAGGGTGAGTTTTAAGTATGGAACGCGTCAATTATCTCGGAAACGATTTGCACGATTTCTTATTTGAAATGGATCTACAGATTTCTACAGAACAGCTAAAGATTTGCTTTCACTTGATGCAGTTGTTCTGCGCCCTGATTTGGATAAATCTTTTACTGAACCAATTTTGGTAAATTTTTTACTAATTTACTGACAGCAGATCTGGTTATAGGTTTTGGATAGGATATAAATTATTAAAGATATTAAACATTTTTTGTGTATCTTCGCGTCTATATCACCGTATCCTAATATCACTATAATCTCAATTCGTTCTTTTTCAGATATACGAGCCATTGTGACTTAATAAACCAATTTTAATGACCAAATAAACACCAACAATACTAATGTATTGAAACGTCGAAGTTGTTACTGTATCATCTAAATATCTAAATGTATGATTTTACGTTGGGTGAATATAATGTAGTAATAACTCTGGAATTATAGTATTTAGGTATAGGGAACATTACATGAAAAATATTCAGTATTTCTTAAAAATGTCAAAAGGCAAAAAACACACAAGGTGATCTATTTTAAATAAGAAAGTTTATTAGATTTCCCGAAAAATGTGAAGATATGACAACAATGTAAATACCATCATAATATGCCGTATCACAAGACCTTAACACACAAAAATCTATAAAAATCGTACCATTCGTTTCCGAGATAATAATTGATATAAGATAATATAAGTCCAAGATAATTTTCGTTTACATCACACATCTTCGCTAACTATCATTTTTCCAAGGTGGACATCACATATCACATACTATATTTAGCAGGTGTCATTCATTTATCGAATTTTTAATTTAATTTATCGAATAATTGGAATTTTACAGGGTTGTCGCTCAATCAGCTATATTGTCACAAGTGTCATAAATAATTATGTGTAAATGAAGTGAACTAAATCAGAATTAATATTAAAATAAGAAATAATTGGTGTACAAAAACGACAAAAAATTATTTAAAAAAATCAGAGTAATAAAATAGAAATAAAAAATAGAAAACCTTTGTACGAACGTGGCCGAGTTCTACCAAAAATTAATTTTTATGTTGGGTCGGAGCGAGGATATGGATTAATGGATTACGATGACATTAATAGTAGAAGATTCCACTGCAAGATCACTACGTCCATGACGTAGTTAATCAAACTCACATTTTTTCATAGATTTGCTGAGAAGAGAATACATTGATAAGAGGTTGCCAGTCAAAAAGTGGCAGCAAACATTTTTAATTCAATTAATAGCAATAAATTGTTGAACAAAAGTTTCAAATTTCATTAATTTATTTTTTAAATAAAATACGCTGTTTATGAGTATATATGCATGTTTTTTATATCAAATTAAAGCTAATTTTCTTAATATGATGATATAAGGTTATCTGAGAAAAATGGTCGCAAGTTAGGGTTACTAGCTGTTACAAACGTGAAGTATCAAAGATAAAGTAAAATAGAGTTAGCGACACTAGTTTGACAAGTGATATTATGTATATTATTAACACTATCTATAGACGCATGTTTTAAAAACTCACATAACCGACACTTCAAACCAGTAGCGTTGCGCGCTAGCTCTATTTTACTGTATTTGTGATATCTCTTTGTCACGGCTGGCAACCCTAATTTACGATCATTTTTCTAAGGCAACCTTATATCATCATACTAACAAAATAGCTTTTTTGATATTAAAAACATGTATATATGTCATGAGCAGTCATGTTTCAATAAGCAGTTGAGCCTCATTAAAAACCTCTAAAAGCTCTTCGGTTTTGGATAATCAATTTTCCTAGTCTACGAGGTCAATAGTTTCATTATGTTCTATATTTCTAAAATATGTTGTGAAGCGTGTAAGAGCGCCTTTAGCGGCTATTCTCTTCGTTTTGTTCAAATCAAACATGTTTTATTAGTACGATTAAATATGTGAAGATGTAAAATAATAAAACAAGTATATATGTTTGTTAATATAGGGGAAATGTGTGTAATGTATGTAATGTATATGTATATGTATATGTATATGTATATGTATATGTATATGTATATGTATATGTATATGTATATGTATATGTATATGTATATGTATATGTATATGTATATGTATATGTATATGTATATGTATATGTATATGTATATGTATATGTATATGTATATGTATATGTATATGTATATGTATATGTATATGTATATGTATATGTATATGTATATGTATATGTATATGTATATGTATATGTATATGTATATGTATATGTATATGTATATGTATATGTATATGTATATGTATATGTATATGTATATGCATATGTATATGTATATGTATATGTATATGTATATGTATATGTATATGTATATGTATATGTATATGTATATACAGGTTTAAACTACGAAAATGTGTTTGTTGTTTAAGAGATAAAAAACTAGATAAGCTTTGATGGTTATAAAATGAGCTCTCTTTTACTGTCTCTGTGATATCTCTTTTTCACAACTGGCAACCCTAACTTGCAACCATTTTTTCTATGGCAACCTTATATCATCACACTAAAAAAATAGCTTTAATTTGATATAAAAACATGTATACATGTCATGAGTAGTTTATTTTATTTAATAAAAACGAACGAAATAAAATTTGGCTTCAAGAATTAATTACTATTAATTAAATTAAAAATATTTGATGCCACTTTTTGACTGGCAACATATTGTCAATGTGTTCTCCCAATTTGAAATGTATGCAAAAATGTAATTTTCATTTACTATGTTATGAATAGTGATCTTGCAGTGGGCAAGTGGGCAGTCTTACAGCCACTTCCACCAAAGTGATTTAGGTAAAAATTTGATTTTTAATAAATAATTTTTACCTAAGTCCATTGAGTTTCGCTCCACCGACTAAAAATATTTACTTAAATACAAATATTTTTGCATTGAAATTCATCTTCTGTCATATATATATAGGTATATAAGTGAGGTTTCTTCTGATAATTTCTTCTGTAGATGTTACATTAATTTTCTCATTTTTTTCAATCTAATTTGATTTTTATATTCCTATTTTTTGCAATTTCTACCGTAATCTATAGTACATAAGAGCATATAGTATATAATAGTTTATAGTGCCTATACAGTGTTCATAGAAGATGTTTTTGTGTTGATAGGATTTTCATTTTTATATTCTTTTTTATTGCAAATTCTACCGAAGTATACATACTACCACACGAAGTTTATATATTCCACACACTGGCAAAATAAAACTACTATCTTAATTTTTTAACTATTCGTAAATTTTAATTTATTATATTTATTTTAAACTAGCAACATAATAAATTCGCAAAATACACAAGAACCATCACCATTTATAATAAACAATGACAGGCAGCATTAAAAAAGTCACATATGATCTTCTTTTTTTATTATTTCGTTAGTAATAACGAGACACCAAATTAAGAATTTTTGACAATTTTGTAAAATTGGTATCTTTGACAACTAAGTTTTTTCTTTATTATGTTAAGTAAAAACTTGTATGGTGCAACGCAAATTTTAACTTTTTGACAAAGCAACTTAACTTACTTAGATCACGTTGCTGGAACCAGATGTTTTAGTTATTAAGCAGATAGGTGGGTTCCTTGGATACTTTGGGTAGGTATAAAAATATTATAAGCTATTACTTGCAACATAAGCTGATAGTGCTGTAACGCTAAATGTTTGGCAAGCATGTACACTCAATATGGAAGAAGAGGACATTGCTACAAAGGAGAAAAGAACCAAAATCATCCTATAATACCTATTCTATAATATCTTTATAGGGATATTACTTGATTAAGGCAAATTCTAAATAACAGCCTTAAACAAAAAGCTGTAGAAAATATCATGCAAAGATCTTCTAAATTCATTCAAGAGGAATTAAAAGTAATTTATTTGGCGGAAGAATGAACAATGACAGATATAGATCGGGTCGGAAAAAATATGTATTGTGCTCGGCGGATAATATGCCTAGAATACCCTAAAGTAAAGAAGAAATGTTTGAGAGCATCAAGAAATTAAATTTATATACAAATAAGGACGAATATTTTCTTTTAATTGCTGATATAGGTACAGAAATTATCATTTTTTTTTTGTTTTAGTAACTTAATTTTTTACGTACCTACAATACCTTAACAATATTTACATGGACGGCACTTTTGAATTTTGTAATATTTTTTTTACTAATTGTTCAATATACATGCATTTAAAAATGGCCATTACGTGCAAATAGTATTAATTTGCTCTATTGCCTAATAAAACTACCATGTCGTGTACTAATTATTTTAAAATAATTTAAAGTAAATGTATAGAAAACGGATTGATTTTGAACCCTACAAAAGTGGTTGTCGATTTTGAATTGACAATCCACAATGCCGTAAAAAAATGGGGCCCAATATAAGTGTGACTTGTTTTCGATTTCATTTAAGTTCGACATGGTTCAGGAACATTCAAACCCTCCTAGGACTTATCCAGAGTTTAAAAATAAAAATTCAAAAGTTAATGAATATTTAAAAATGTATTTTGGCAAAGTTTATTTAAATCCTTCGAAAGTACTTATTGGATTTTTTAATACTAAATTGCATTATTTAATATCTGACAACCATTCGGGTATTCAAGAATTTCAAATAATGGATTTTAGAATTATGCAAGTATAAGCAGTGAAGCTGAATTCTCTCCAATAATGTGGGCATGTAATGCAAATTTTGACGGTGGGACAACAAATTCATGTAAATCTTGCTTTATCAATTCGTTTTACAGTAGTAAACAAATATAGTTATTTTTAACTATGTTGATAGAATTTCAAATTAAAACTTTTGTTTAAATTAGGAGAGCCAATTTGTATACATTCAAAAATCTAGAAAATACCTATATAGCCGACTATGAGGCAAAAGTAATATCTAGACGGACTTTTGTTAAAAATGTTTCTTTTAAAAATCTGTAATAATTACTAGATAATATTGTACTTTAAAATAAATTTTTAAAAGATATAGAAAATTTATTAGAATCTTTTTTATACTACTTGTTTAGTTTATGAAGTTAACAGAATTGCAGAGATTATCAGAGCCCAATTTTCTCTTGTGAACGAATTAATTAGCAATGTAAAGAAGGTGTTCCTTATTATACAAAGAGAGGCTTCACGGTGTACCGCTACCTCCCCAACCTGTATTAGTTCGATGGGGGACTCGGCTAATGGCAGCTATTTTTTACGCTGAAAATTATGATAGAATAAAGGACGTAATAAACGACATATCAGACTCTTCGCAGGCTGTCATATCATCAATTGTAGTTTTCGATAATACGGAGGTGCATAAAAGTCTGATATTTATTAAAACGATTTATAGTTTTATCCCAGTACTAGAAAAGGATCAACTTCTAGTTAATTCTGTGGAACTAATTGAAAATTTTTAGAAGGAATGCCCAAAAGTAAAAGGAAACATTGGCACAAAAGTTTTGGGGAAGCTTAAGCAGGTTTTAGAATATAATGAAGGCTTCAAAATTATTCAGAATGTGTCATACTTATTAGAGGCAAAAACGTGTATAGATGGAAATATGTTGCCAAAATTAAAATATGCCCCTATTACCTCAGTAGATGCGGAGCGAAGCTTCTCTTTCTATAAACACTTGTTTTCTGATAAAAGACAAACCTTTACCCTAGAAAATTTTGAAAAATATTTAGTTGTAGGTAAATTCCTTTTTCAATGTCAATAATTAAGGTATATGGTATACTATATATATATATATATATATATATATATATATATATATATATATATATATATATATATATATATATATATCTTTAAGGAATATGACCGTTTAATTTAATATAAAAAAAAAGTTCACTCGTAAGTGAATGGGATGTTTTCGGTCAATTTGGAGATAAAAAAGACAAAAGTTGTGCTACTTTATCTATTTAATAAAGACATTTCGCCCACTGTTCAATGAGCATCATCAGTTCATCTAAAAGAGTGTTATTAGCGATACGTCTAATATGAGAAACAATTAAGTAAATGATCTTACCTTTAAAAGATCTGTAGCATTAATTATGGTATTAATGTGAAGAAACATCAAAAATTAATCTAATAAATACATCAGCAAAAACACAGAAACACAGAACGCCGGAAACTTTCCAATTTAAGTAATTTTATATTAATTTTTTTTTTTAATTTAACTTTTGACATTGATTGATTATAAAATCTATCAAAAAATGTAATTGTCAATTTTGAAATGTTATATTAACAACAGCACGGCTAGGGTTCTTGACTATTATGACCATATCATGCAAAATGAAGTATTTGAAAGCTCGAATGTCAGAATTATTGCCAGAATGCCAGTTAAAATTAAAATTAAAACACCTCTTTCCTTTTCGGAACAAGTGAATGTAGTCTATCACATACCCTATTCTGAATGTGATGCATGTTATATTGGTCAGACTGGCCGTTTCCTTAAAGGACGCTTTACTTCACATCGTAGTGACATTAAACTTTGTAAACATACTTGTGGCATTGCACAACATGCAATCAACACCAAACATACTGTGAATTTTGATGATATTAGAATTCTTTGTAGAGAACGTAACCTTAATAGGAGACAGTTTATGGAGATGTGTCATATTTTGAAACAACCTAATGTATTAAATAAGAGAACTGATACCAGCCACTTAAGCCAAATTTACCATGCACTAATACTACAAAATTGATTCTTCCGTATTCTACTTTAAATTATTGGTTTCTTCTTCAATTTCTTTTATTATATCATAACATTTATGTTGGCATCTACAAAACTTTTCCTTCAATCTCACCAGCTTATTGTCAGTTCTGACATTCGAGCTTTCAAATACTTCATTTTGCATGATATGGTCATAACAGTCAAGAACCCTAGCCGTGCTGTTGTTAATATAACATTTCAAAATTGACAATTACCTTTTTTGATAGATTTTATAATCAATCAATGTCAAAAGTTAAAGTAAAAAAAAATTAATATAAAATTACTTAAATTGGGAAGTTTCCGGCGTTCTGTGTTTCTTCTGTGTTTTTGCTGATGTATTTATTAGATTAATTTTTGATGTTTCCTCACATTAATACCATAATTAATGCTACAGATCTTTTAAAGGTAAAATCATTTACTTAAATGTTTCTCATATTAAATGTATCGCTAATAACACTCTTTTAGATGAACATAATGCTCATTGAACAGTGGGCGAAACGTCTTCATTAAATAGATAAACCGAAAACATCCCATTCACTTACGAGTGCACTTTTATATATGTATATATATATATATATATATATATATATATATATATATATATATATAGTATTATTGTTGTTTGTTTTAACTCAATTTATATAATTATTGCTTTAATTTATTTATTACATTTTTTCGACGTACGCTTACATATGTCGTAAAAAATTTTGACATATAGGTATATGTACAAATTTCCATACATCTAATCCACCCTTTATTTATCAGATAGATAAAATTTCAAAATACCTTTTTTTAAATTGTTTGTAAATTTATGCTATTACTTCTGCAACTAAAATATACTTCAAGTGCCATCTACTGTTGCATTTAAAATATTATACAGAATTATGATAATACTAATTAATTTGATCTTTGTTTATACTGACATAAAGATGAAATGTACCGATATAAATATTTAACCAGATGCAAATTTTTTGTTCCGATTTATTCACCAGCAAAGTATGTTTTGATGATTTTAAAATTTAAATTGGACCTATATAAAAGACACACTATAAAAATTCTGAGTGTTTTCATAATAATTGTAAGTTTGTATGAATGAGGTAAAAATAGTTGTAAGAATTAACATTTTTATTTATGTATAATAAAAATAGGTTTATGCTTTACTATATTTTATAAAACAATTTTTCCACAATATGTTAGTGATATGGCTTTACAATAATTTTCACCTGGACATCGTCTTTAATCTTCACGTTTATCCATGGAAAAGTGTTCTTTTTCGTTGAATTTTACGTCCATAAATATTTCAGATGTTGATGTTCTCGATCTCTCTACTATTTATACTTCTGTTAAAAAGAATTTAAGTAGGGAACTGTTACAGATCGACGAAAATCTAATGAAGTAATATTTGAATTGAATCGTTTTTAGGTTTGTCGTGAATTTATTAATCCATATTACTCAGTCTTGTAAATATTGGCTAATATCAATTCTTTTTATTATATATATTTATTATTTTCCAATAAACCAGTAATGTTAATCAATGCCTCCTTTGAATGTATTATATACTTGCGGTTAAGAAATAAACTTTTGATTCCATCTATTAGCTTGTGAAAGAGGTTCTATATTATCAAAATTATATGCTATAGTAACACATTTATTATGTTCCATTTTACAAAATGTATTTTCCATTTACATCAAATCAAAAATCATATGATGCACGAGCTTTTTTACCAAGAGTTTTTGTATAGGACACTTCGCTAATCTATCTCGTGCAAGGTTCCTGTTGCTCGGTATTCACATTTTTGTAAATGAAATAATAAATCTATGCTGATAAATAAATTATAAAAAAATATCATTTTAACGATTGTTTTGGCAGTCAAAATTAAAACAGTATTCACTACTTCCACAAAAATCCACAATATTTGTAGCAGAATCAAATAAGCTTTCCATGTAAAAATTGCTTCACTTAGTTGTGCCCATATTAGTTCACTATCGTTTTATTTACTTTATTTTTATTACAATAAACAAATGTAAAATAAAACTTATAATGACGATTCAACAATTTATAATTGCGAGATTTATTTATGAATACAGTTTATACTAAACATAAACGATAAAAAAGGCCCAATGTCAAAATTGTATTATTAAATTTGTAAATCTAAATGAAGTCAAAAAATTTGTACGATGTTTATATTTTTTTAATTAAATATCAACAAAAATTATAATTCAGCTTCTACAGCCTAAAATATTTATGAAAATTAAATGAATACAAATTTTAAGGGTTAAAAAAAAATTTAGTGATCTATAAATAGGACAGTGGCGTATAATGCATAAAAATTAAGCGTGTAGATTTTATTTTAAAAAATATATAGGACTAAAAATATAAAACAGATAAATAAATAAATAGATAGATAGATAGATAGATAAATAAATAGATAAACAGATAAAAGAAAAGATAAATAAAAAATAATATTTATTATACCTGTATTAAAAGTAATAGTTTGAAATAAAAAGGCATTAAACGAAATTGCTATGGTTTGGGAATTTATCCTTTTCAAGGTAAACGAATCGTTTAGAAAAATAACTATTTAGAAAAATATTTACACAAATTTTCGAAAAGTAATATTTCAATAAAAAATAATTAAAAGAAATAAACACAAAGTTTTTTTTGCCAAAAGCGTTATGAAACAAAATTGGACAGGTTAATGAAATTTGAAACGATCCAGCTGTGTCCAAACTAATATTGTGATTAAATATTTTTTTTTGTTATATTTTAACTTTTTTTATTTTTATTCATGAATAATACTTATTTAATTTTATATAATTTTAATTTATTTAATTATCAATATCAATCACTACCAATTTGTACGAGATTTTCTAATCCATATACAATTTGCTGAAGTGCGCTAAAAAATGTAGAGTTGAATCCATTTTATTTAGCTAAATACAGTTTTTTGAAATTAAAAAAAGAATGAAATTTTTTACTTTAGAAACAATAATTTAAAAAGAAGGTTTTCCTTCTATAAATTTCAATATTAATTTTTAAAATTTACAAGAAAAATAAAAAATACTTTAAAAACGAGTAAACAAAAAAGAAAATTTTGGATACAAATTAATTAAATTTAATAAATAGTATTTTTTGGTAACAGATAAACAAAAACAAAACGTATCAATTTTTGTGACTAATTATGAAATTGTATAAAATATTAAGACCTAATTTTTTATAATTATAACTGTGTTATTTAAAATGATTTTTTAATTAAACAATATTAATATTATCTAATTTGTTGAATGTCTGAAACTCAGTTGTTTTATGTTTAAAAAAGTGCAAAATTAGAGAAGCTTAAGCAAAAATGAGAAATGAAGGTGTAACTATTTGTATAATACAAATTGATTTAAGAAATATATAACAAGCAGTTACAAGCAATTTTTAGAAAATGCCCAAAAATCTTGACAATCATAGATCAAAGTTTTACCAAAAATATAAATTTCTCGGTTTTAAATCAAACAATTTAAATCTATTATTACAAATGAATACCTATAGCATCTAAACATAACCAATCATAGAAGGAGTAACAAACAACCTGTTAGATTATACATTGTTTTATTTTATTTAATGTGTTAAACAGATCTAATATTTGTGTAACAATGTATCAAAACTAAACCAATGGAAAATAGATTATTGGAAAACAATATTTCAATATTTTTTTTTACTTTAATAAAAAACAATCTGATATTGTTGTATTGTACTGTATTGTACACAAATTTGATTAGGAATTATAAATTAGTGTATTGGGACAGAATAATCAACATAAATTCGATAATTCATCGTAATGACCCACCTGGGTAGAGTTTCCGTCCCCACGCGGCTGCCACAGGGTCCAGTTCGTGAGCCGTTAGGGAAAGTGCAGGCCAAGGAGACGCCGTCGGGTAACCGCGCTCCACAGGATGTCCCTCGTCCGACCTCGTCTTGACAGTTTTCCAAGACGCTTCACGAAGTCCTGCCTTAACGGCCACTCACTCCTTAAGTCTTAAAAACTCACCCGCACACTTTGTACCAACGTTGTTTTGATATCTCGCGAGAGTTCCTGCACGGAGTAAGGTCAATTCGCGACTGGGACTGGTATTGATAAGCAGTGAGAATATTTCTGTACAGTACCCTCCCTAGGGTGGAGCTACTTCTCTCGGGATTACTATAGACTTCGTCGGTTGAGGGTTGTGGGCGTGACTTAGGAGGCAACCCCATGAGGCCACGCCAATCGCTTGGGATCGCGGGAGCGCGCCGTGGCCAATAGAGCGGCGGAGGTGCCGTGTAGGGATGGTGTTTCTAGTGCTGGTCTCTACTGGGAGATGTGAGAAACGTTTAGTTTAAATGAAGTGCAGCTATCGGTCGAGTGGTAGCAGGAACGTCGCAGTGGATTGCCGTTCTTGACGGCGTGTTCCTGTTGCCGCAGTTCGTATTCAGGACCATTGGGGAATGTTTTAATGTCGCTCGATTTACAATATCGCTGAATACGTAATAAACCAATAAAAATTAATAATTTCATGTATTATACCACAATATATTCTATTAAAATTTTAATTGTCTTTTCTAGATAATTAAAAATGATTAATATAATAGTAGGTTGTTATAATAATATTTAAAAAGATTACACGTAAATATAGATACATAGGTTTTTAAAATAGGTAAATTTTCTATTCTCAATCGGCAATTTATGTTTTAAGTTCAACCAGATTGTTGAATTTAAGTAGTCCTGTTAATGTATTGTTACATGAAGAAATTGAATTGTTTCTGCTATAAAGAGCTTATTTATTTTTCTTATCATTACTAAGTATTAGCCCAAATTTTCCGTTTTTTTTTTCATTGTCATATTATTTTGGATACATTCCTATTTTACGTAATATTTATTTATTTACTGTCCTCTTATTTGTACTATTGGCGGTAACAACATGATTTATAGCATTCAATATGTATCCTTACATCTCATAGTGCACATTACATTGTTACTATTACAACTTTTAAGCGAGAATAATTTTTTTGGTTATTTATTTGACACAGTATCTACTTATATATTTGTGACTCTTTTATCCTGACTGTTAGCGACAATATCACGATTTACAACATTCTTTTTCTTCTTGTATTGTCTATCCTTTGCTAAAGTTGGCGACCATCATGGCAATCTGTAATTTGCACACTGTTGCTGTGTTGCACAATGTATTCGATTTCGGCTGTTTTTGTTATGGTTAACAGCTCTGCTTCTCTTTGTACTTTTAGTTAATCTTTCTGATTAGTAACATGGTCGATATAGGTAAGATATCTTCAGGATTCGACGATAAAGTCACATTTCGAAAGCACCAATTTGTAGCGTCTATGAGAGTCCACGACTCAATGCACACAACAGTATAGAAAATATATGACATTTTAATATGTAACCTGATTTTTATGGATATTGATAAATCATGACATTTGAATACTTAGCCGTTTTTGAATTGCAGATCTTGCTTTCTCGATCCTACATTTAATGTCTAGGGAATTGTCCCAATTTTCATTAACGTTCGTATAAATCTAGTTGTATGTTTTCACTCTTTCTATTCGTTGATCGTTCAAACAGATTATTGTTCCTTCTTATAGAACATCGTACATTTTGATTTCTTAAGGCACCTGTCCACTAGCAAGTAACTTGCGACAGTTTATACGAGAGCGACTTCTGCAAGTGTGTATGTACACATAACGCGAATATTGAGGCAGGTTACTCTCCGCAATTATTGTCGAGATAGGTTTGAAAAGTTTTTGCGGAATAAATGTCGAAAGTAGTTCAAGATCAGAAGTTAAAATGTTGGCTGTAAAAGTTGGATGTGCTACTGCGTGTGTAGTGATTCTAATAAAAAACAAAGAGAAGAAAAACAGAAACGTTTGGGTGAGAGATTGGATTTTAAAAAGATCTACACATGGTGAATATGGCAACAGATAGGTGATAATAATAGTAAAATATCACTCCAACGTATACTTATAGAAAGTTTTACTTATAAAAAGGTACATAATTAGTGTTATTAATAATTTTAGGAGACTCGTACCACACTCTGATGTACTTGTTCAGGATTCCTGTGTGTACGATTGGTTGGCTAATTCCAGAATCTTGTAAAGCTCTGTATAAGTTCTGAAAAATGAATAACTTAAAGTAAGTATCATATGTTTAACATACAAATATACAATATTACTTTCTTGTGGTGAGCAAACATTGAAATTGGAAAAAATGAGGCTGTTGATGAAGGTCTTGATAAACGTAATATAACAGGACTTGCAGTATTATCATCATCAATTTCTGATATTTCGAGAATTGCTTTCTGAATAATTAATTGTAGTTTTGTTTGGTTCGATGGGGACCACAGATTTCTTAACTCACATGCTACGAAGTCACCAAAAATTTAAAATTCGTCAGTTGGTTTATTGATAATTTTCATTGCTTTCTGTAACATAGAAGCATGCTCCGTTTATTTAGATATGGTTTTTTTGTTTTGTTGCTTTCCCGGTTAGAGTCATCCAATTCTACTTTTTCATCGGTTTCCCTTGCAGCTGACTACATTCACCTCTATTTTCAGAACCTGCCTTTTCTGTTTCTCCTTACTGAAAAACATAAAGAATATATTAATAATATGGTATTTGAAATTATCATTCATTATACTTTTTTCAGGTTCCACAAACACATGAAGAATGAAACAGGCACTCAAAGTTATTTGAAAAGTATTGTAAATTCCCACACTGCGTAGGTAGATGGAAAACACATAGCTGTGAAAGCACCTACAAATAGCGGCAGCGTGTATTACAATTATTACAAAAGATTTAATAGCATAAAGTTATTGGCATTGGTTGATGCAACATATAAGTTTATAGACGGTAATATTGGCTGTAATGGAAGAATTTCAGATGGAGGCGTATTTAATAATTGCTTACTATCGCATGCTCTATCAAACAAATTAAACAATCTACCAACTACTCAACCTTTACCAGAACGTACCAAAAATGTACCTTATGTTGTTTATGATGACGCCCTTACATTAAAAACGAATTTATTGAAGCCATCCGTTTCATGGACAACCAGCACCTAATGGCATATTTAATTATCGTTTGTCACGAGCTAGACGCATTGTTGACAATGCATTCGGTATTATACCCAATAGATTTCGAGTTTTAAGAAAACCAGTGGAACTTTCTCTAGAAAAAACGACAATCATAGTATCCGCAATATGTATATTACACAATTTTCTTATGACACGTCGAGCTGGATCTTATGCGCCACCAGGTACTTTTCATACTGATAAACAACCTGGAGAATGGAGGCATATTGGAATGCCAAGTTCTAATCTATCATAATTACACTGAATCTGCGAAAGACGTACGTGATGAATTTAAAGAATATTTTGTTTCCCACAAGGAGAAATACCTTGGCAATATCAACATATTTAACAATAATAATTAAACAAATAAATAAAAAGTAGGTAGGTATTCTCAACACATGTATTTGATTTTTACTTACCAAGTTATTAGTAGTCTTTGCTTCGGTGTGACTACCTCGAATAAACATCAATGCATGGAAACATTCCCAATTACTGCTATATATATCATCAGTTCCAGAACCATTAGGTTTCAGTTAAAATTTTCTCTGTTCTTGATGAAATCGGTTTCGTAAATTGTGTAGCTTACGAGAAATTTCACTTTCACTGGTTTTGAATGTCACTGATAAACTTTTTAAAGCAATTTGTTTTGTTATTCTATTGCGGTAATCTTTAATTTTTTTGTCTCAGAGCTCCGCAAATAATTTCCATTGCGATATTAAGTCTACGGTTTCCTGTTTCAACCAACTCTTTTTATCCGCCATCTAAATATTATAAAACTCTCAAATTATTTCGGATGCGTACAGAAACTTGAAATAACTATCCAGACATTATCGTACAGGTGTTTACACATTACTGACCAGCTACTTGCTGAGAGCGATTATGTAAGTAACTTGTGCTTACGGATGAACTTTCAAGACGTGTCTGTCTACACAAGTCTGAGAGTCTCTCTCGCAAGAAATGTGGCAAGTTAACTTGCTAGTGGACCGGTGCCTTTAATATATTAATATTTCCAAGTCCATATCTTCGACTAGCTTCTGTGATCCTATTCATCAACTCCGGTAGGAATTCATAACTGTCAGCGAAAACTACCGTGTCGTCAGCATATCTGATGTTATTGATACATTCTCCATAAATTCAAATTCCGACTTAAACTGGCTCTAAAGATTTTTTCAGACTATATGTTGAACAGCACATACCATATGGTGACAGTACATATCCCTGTTGGACCCTACATTTGATTTTGTGATTTTGTTATTATCAAATTCTCCTGCCTCTGTACGGACAATCGATGTTTGATTCCAGTAGAGATGACTAATTACTAGACTTCGACAAATATGCATATTGCATATTTTGCATATTGTGCATATTTTATGCAAATATTTGAAGCTACTATGGAAAAAAATAAAGGTTACCATATTCTTTCTGAAGTAGTCAGTGTTCTAGCTGGAAATATTTCGGAAATAATTAATTTAGAACCAAATGTTTTGGTTAGTTTGAAAAATGCTCCCGTTACATCAGTTGATGTTGAACGAAGTTTTTCCATATATAAATATATGTACTCAGACAGAAGCCACAAGTTTTTGTTAGAAAATTTTGAACACCACTTGGTCATTTATTGTTACCATAATTCTATAAAATAAATAAGTTTATTCATACTTAAAAATGATGCAGTTACTTAAAATAAATGTAAATCTTAATGAATAGTAGGAAATATTTAGTTATGTACACTTTTTTTTTTAAATAAAATTGTTACTATTTTACGATTTTTTTATTTATTTGTATGCATATTTTGTAAAATATTTGCATATTTTCGGGTAAACACGTGCATATTTATGCGCATATTTTCTACATTTTTATTTACATATTTGTCGAAGTCTACTAATTACTCTTAGATCACAGGTTTTTATTCAATATTTGTTAATATCTCCATCAGTTTGTCGTGTTTTACTGTATCAAAAGCTTTATGGTAATCAATGAAGCATGCATAAATATCGCAATTCACATCTACATTGTTGAAATAGCACTTGTATGCTAAAGAGAGCCTCTCTTGTATTCACTGCATTCCGAAAACCAACTTGTGTATGGCTGGTTTTTTTTGCACCGTCTATGTATTCTTTAATGTTAGATTTTTCGAAATACAATTTTCGTCTTTGATTTTCTTCTTTCTTCCATAAGTTTCAATATATCTATTGTTATTCGTCTAACTTTTTCTACTCTTTCTTTTCTATTATATGTTCTTCTCGGATCTTTTTAAAAGTTTCACATATATTCTGAAGTAATTCGTGCGAATGTCTTTCCTTTTATGTTTGCTTGCCTTTTAGTCTTCTAATATAGAATTTTTGTTAGTATTTATTTTGTAAACTTTTTAAATCTAAACCTAAATTTACCAACAACAGGAGTTATTAAGTCGTTTAAGTGAATTTATCAATAACTAAACGAAGACACTTGTAAAACATTTAATTTCACCGGAGTAGCATTCAGTTGGATTATTAATAATCCAAACAGGTATAACCATCAACAATTCCTGAGTAGTGTTCCATATGGTTGTCAACAATACAAGTACCACTCTTTGTCCACCTTATTTCGCTTATGTCCATTAAACCTATTCCAAGTCTGGTCTTTTGTTGAATTGTATGAACTTTTCCAGCTTGATACGTAGTCTTTAAATTTAAGATACATATTTCACAACAATTAATATGTACTAAAGTAATAAAGTATTGTTGTATTGTTATTATTACTACTTTTAAGGGAGAAGCCACAAATAGATCTTAATCTATTGTGTCCCTTGTTGTGGCCTTCTCTATTTGTTTCTCAGTAGTTAGATCAGGTCACAATCCCATTCAGTAAGCCAAGGTTGTATAGCGTCTTTGCGTTGGGTAAATCATCTTCTATTGGTATGGAGTTCTTTAGAGCACAGCAATTTTTGAGTATATGTATACAAGTTTCATTCTATACTTCATAATATATGCATTTTGTCGCATCTACTATGCCCTCCTAAGCCAAAATGACGTACTTCAATATTTTGCCAATTTTGCGTGAAAGGATGTGTAGGGTCTTTATACTTATATGCATCAAATTTAATAAGCGAAAGAGATGTATCTCGCATGAAACCGCTTCAAAGCTGCAAATAGAATATCTCGTATCTCAAAAATAGCTGTAAAACCTGTTCGAATTTGACTTAACTCTATTTTCCTAAGCAAAATTAACCTATCTCAGAGATAAGTTAATTTGACTCAGTGAATGATATAATAATCTAGACATGCATTTTATGCTTACGGGTAAATAGGCGATCTGCAAATATAAAGGCGAAGCAGTTGAAACAGGGCTTTCTAACATAGCTGTAACAAATAAAGTCGTAAATAATGTTGATACTAATGTTGATATTATTAAAAAAAGCAGCTAGGAAATAAAAACGAGTTATCTGTGGGTGACAGTAAAAAACTGAAATTTCGTATAATGGAAGAAAATTATTCTGTCAAACGTAGTTGCTCAGGAAATAAGGGGAGACTAAGATGTGTTGACAAAATTCCAGAAGATAGACAGTTAGTTTTAAATAAAAAATTCTGGAAACTGGAATCTTCCAAAGAGAGAAAAGCTTACATACTGCGCCATATATGGTACTATGCAGGAAGTTTGTAAGGTATGTTTTCTTGGTACTTTAGGATATAATAAAAGTTGTGATAATATTATTCTACATGCATTAGGAGTTTCACAACTGCACCGCCCCTCCCCCCGCCAAGACAAGACAGGAACGCATACTCCACATAACAAATTGAATGACTAAATAATTCGTGACCATATTATGCCCTAAAAGCCGTCAATTTATCATTACAGGAGAGAACATGGTCCCCATTGACGGTACTTACCCAGCGATCTTAACTTTTCTTTGCTGCATAAAGATTACATTTAAAGAAATCGAGAAAGTCCATGTTCATACGAAAAATACTGAGTGGGTGGCAAAGAAACTTAGTATTTCTATTGTAAAATTGGGATATAGAGAATGCCAAATTTGTAAAACTTTTCAACTTGCACAATCCAAGTCACAAAAAAGATACCATTGACAATAAATGTGATGGATGCACAGAATGGAAATTTTACATAGAAAGAGCCGCAAAATTACGTGGAAAATATCGTGAAGATGCCGAAGAAGACTACAATAGCACTGATACAAATAGTGTAACATACTGTGTAGATTTGCGGAAGGTAATAATGCTGCCAAGATTAGAAATTTTTAAAACCGCAATTTTCATCAACCGCCTAACCGTATACAATGAGTGCTTTGTTCCAGTGGAGAAAAAACAAAAAAAAAATGCAGACCTTTTGCCGCTTTCTGGAATGATGCTTTATTTGGAAAATTACCATTAGACAATTCCGCGGCCCAAAATAAAAACTGGTCCTTCTTTTCATTCTTACTCTATATGGTAAATTCAAATGAAATTGTTGCAGACGAAATTGAAATTAAATATTTTGAACCAGGTCTTACCTTTATGGCAGCTGAATCGTTCCATTACAACGTGGAGTTATCGCTAAAGAGAATGAGAAAGTTGTATTACTTTTAAAATTTTGTGCAAGCTATCCAAAATGCTACTCGTCATACGGAAATCTTGCCAATGAAATTGGAGAATTTTTCATTTGGGAAGCTACAAAATAAAGTATAAAAACGATTTTGACGAGGAATACTTACAAATCAATTTTTTAAACTCTAAAATTACAAAAAATAATGAATTACCAAAGTCCAAGATGTGTGGAAAGGTAAATGGAATACCGCTACAGAAAAAAAATAACATACTCCACAATATGGAAGGAGGCCTTGAAGACCCGGTTACAGTTTTGGGAAAATGTACCTATTACGTTGAAATAAACTCACCACTATTTTTATTTTAGTATCATATTTAAATGTACAACTATGTATTTTTTATTATTTTCTCTTTAGAAAGTTTATTCTAATTGGTATATTATTTAGGTTTTAGGTTTTATTTATAGACACTTTATTTTCATATTATTAATGTGCGTCATTTAATGCGTAATAAAGCTAAAATATCTGAAATGATCAATTTTTATTTGGTTCTTCCTGATAGTATCTGTCTCATACAAGGTAATGATTGTATATAAATATCAGTGCAATAACGTAACGAATCTAACTAATATCAATTTCCTAAGCAAAATATCCCATTTTTTTCTGTTAAATATAAACATTTTTTTTAATAGCATGTTAGTGCTAATTTTGTATCTCCTCAGTACGCTTATATCCAAAGATACTAGGCAAAATAAGAAAAAATAACTTGTGCTGAAACCAACTGACTAAAATGTTAATTATCTGAGATTAACCAAATCTTGAGTTACGTCATCTTGGCTTAGGCGGTAGTAAAAAACTACCGTCAGTGTTTACATATTATGCTTTCTCAGTCGACAAAGTTTGCAAGTATTCTTGTCAACATACGTAGTCCATTTTTGTTAAAACT
This sequence comes from Diabrotica undecimpunctata, assembly GCF_040954645.1. Lineage (NCBI taxonomy): Eukaryota > Metazoa > Arthropoda > Insecta > Coleoptera > Chrysomelidae > Diabrotica > Diabrotica undecimpunctata. The sequence goes on from NC_092809.1 coordinate 114,468,483, forward strand.
AATACAATCTTTAAATATTTTAAAGTTATAAATAAAATGTTTGGAATGTTTGTAATTTGTGCGACCTATTTCTATTTTGATTTCTTTCAGCATTAAAACCATGACTAATTTCGCAAAATGGTTCTGGTCACATGAAAAGTGCTTTTGCGTATATTTTGGCTATTTTCAGGCCATTTCATTTTTCTTCTTAATATGGTATGAAGATTTTCTTAGATAAGTTTATCTAATTTTAATTAGTATTCCTATATCACGTTGGTACACCTTTAAGCTTCAACAAGGTAGGTTGTAGCTTTTTAAACGAGAAGGGGTTAATAAATAAGAGTAAAAAGGAAGAGGAAAAAAACGTGTCCTACTAGGTATTAATATTATTTACTATTGCCAAATCGTTAAAATCCACATTTCAAAATATTCGATAAAAAACTCAACCAAATTTTAAAAGAATAATAAAAAATCCAAATTGGAGTTAACTTTATAACTCGTCAACAATTGGGGACTGAGTCTAAAAGTTAACAATTCTGGAAGGTTGTTTTACATGGAAGAGCAATTAAACAAATTTATAAGGCTCATAAAAATGCTAGTTGTCGGATGTAAAAGAGCAGCCGAGCATTGCGGAGGGTGAATGCAGATTGGATCTAATGAAGAAAATTGGACTTAACGCATCTTTAATTCCTCTCCTTGCCTTTTTGTCCTACACTGAGAAAAGAAAGGATCTTTACATGATCTTCTCTCGTAATATATATGAAACAAAACGTATCGGTTATTGGTTGTTATTTACAGAATAATAATTATCGTTTTATTGTCATTACTGACAGCTGGAGTAAGAGTACAACGTCCGTTTTGTACATCAAAACTAAAACTAGACTCTAACAACACATTTTAAAATATATCTCATATTGTTGTTTAACCTGTTAGTGCCCAGACATATTTTTTTGATTTTTTATTCAACATATGATATGAATATAAAAAAAGCATGAATTTAAGCAATATCATTTTTAGATCAGTCAGAATGCGATTTTACACATATGTAACATTAACAACTATTGGGCACCAATATATATATATATATATATATATATATATATATATATATATATATATATATATATATATATATATATATATATATATATATATTGTATATATACATATCGCATTAAGACATGAGCCCATGACTTGCGATTTCTAGTCTCACAAATATATTATATATATATATATATATATATATATATATATATATATATATATATATATATATATATATCAAGAAATAAAATAGTTGATTGAAATTTATGAATGACAAAAAACTTGTAGGTATAGTTTATTTCACGAAAAATGGTTGAGTGCTTAATGATTACAATAAAACCCGACCGCAAGTATCCCAGCTTAGTCAACATTAGTTAAGCAGGTAAGTATTCAGGTAAAATTGAAGCTACTGTGGAGTGTCGTTATCTTGTTTGTATAATAAATTCCTGGTAATATAAAAACGATTAAAAAATCGTATAAAATTAAAAAACGATTAGAACACATTTTATTTCATAAAGTTGTAAACATTTTAACAGTGAGTTTCACTATCAATGGTTGATCTTTTAATGACCACAATAAATTTGTTGATCGTTAAGTATTTCCTGGAATAATTATACAGGTTCCCTCTATTCTGTATAATTTGTAAAAGTATATAAAACCGATGAGAAATTTTTAAATATACATTTTGTTTCATTTAGTTAAAAGTGTTACAAGTGTTACCAGTGTTATACCTATTTATATCTATAAAACAGCATTATGTGGCGTCCGTGGAAAAACATTGATGGTGCTTCTTCCAGTGTTCCAGCAAAGAAAAAGCATTTATCTGCTGACGCTAGAGAAATCGTAAAAACAATATATAATTCTTTACTTACAAGAGGACTTACTGCTAATACTGCTGCCAGTGAAATATCTGATTTAACGAAAATACCTCTAACCACAGTGAAAAGAATTACATCAAATCCCATTAAGTCAAGAAGGAAGCGTAAGGATAAAGTGATAAGGACTTAATAAGATGAAAAATTTATACAATGTACGAAGAGCAACGGATACCTACATTAGATGCTTTAAAACAACGGCTTACTAATGATGATACACAAATAAACTGTAGCCGCATTAGTCTTTGGAGGATTTTGTCTAAAATGGGCTTCAGATATCGTACAATTGACAAAAGGCAGGTGCTTATGGAGTCCCATCGTTTACAAAAGTGGCGTAATGAATATATAACTTCAATAAGAAAGTACCGTACAGAAGATCGACCAATAATTTATCTAGACGAGACATGGTTTGACACTCATGAAACAAACAAACAAAAGCTCCATCAAACAAAGGGAAAAGAATAACAATTTTACATGCAGGATCAGAAAATGGTTGGGTCCCAAATGCCTTATGGCTTTCTGCAAAGAACATTAAAGACTCCTGCGTGAAGGAAAGTACCTTTCTGAATTTAGATCCATATACTACAATTATTCACGTAGAACAAAAAAACTACTTTCTTCATGTTAAAAATTGTTTAATTATCAAGTATATTCACTTGAACAACCTGAAAATACCATATGAAATAATTTAATAAATTTTTATAATCGTGTATTACACAGCTACCAATGAAATATATTAAATAACAAACTTTCTAAAGTGCGACCCTGTGTACTTCGGTAGTTTATTGAGAGACTCTTACTTATTGATACACAATAGGATCAACTCAGGTAATCATTAAGCACTCAACCATTTTTCGTGAAACAAACTATATACGATATTTGTATGATATGCAACAAAATTGGCTGAGGCCAACATCACATTTGTTGCACTGAGTACATGTTGAACTCTTACAAAATTTTCCAGAACGACATCTTCGCTTGTCATTTAGAATTATTTTAATAAGGTGATCTATCCTGCTTTATATAATTTCATTAGTTATTCCTTGCCCATTAGAAGATAGCGATGGGTTTTTACCAGTGCCTTACCTGGAAGCTCATGCGCATTTTTTAAATAAACTTTTAACATGATCCTCCTAAACTATAACTGTACTATTTGCGAAGTTTAATAAAAACTACGCATTAATAATTGAAATGTTAAGTAGCCATGTAAGGAATACCCAGTATCAGTTGCTCTTTCTTATTTGTATCCAACATAAAACTACCCATATTCTCCAATGTTCCAATCCATACGATCATTACTACCCATTTTTTCTTATGCTCTGCATACAAAGCTTGTTAGCTAACCTGTAAATGTTTTTTCCTATTGCGAGTAACTTTTGATGTTTGCCATGGAATTAAGACCATAGTTATCAGCGCTAATGCAAACAAGAGTTATCAAGCCACTTTGATACTATACTGCCATCCGTATTACTAATGTTATTTTTAAAATAACCTCTTCCCTTTTTTAAATGGATTTTTTATTCTAATAAAGGACAACTTCTTGGTGAACGGTTTTCCTTATCGTCTCCGTTCCCGTTCCCATAACCTTTCAAACGCAAATAGGATAATAAGGTAAACGTGGTGAATAAGTTGTTGAAGTAAAATTAAAAGTTGATATATTTAGAAATCTATCAAATAATCTACTACAGTATTTAGATACCATAACTTAAATTTGCGAGACCAAGGCAAGAAGCAATACGAAGCAGATGACGCTCACCAACTAGATGGACTGACAACCTGACGCCTGTTAGCAATAACTGGATGCAAGCCGTACAAGACAGAGACAGATGGAAAGAGCTGAGGTAGACCTATGTCAAGCAGTGGACGCATACAGGTTGATGATGGTAATGATGGTGATTATATTAGTAAATACACGTATAGGGGAATAGTGTTCATAGATGTATTGTTAAAGTAAAACGTTATTCCTAACATCATCCAATACTTTCTAATAACCTTAGATTTTAATTAGAATAATATCAACTGATTCCAACGGAACTTGCTAAAATAATAAAAAGACTGAAGGAAAACAAAGCTCAGGTATAGAAGACATCCAAATTTTTTTACTTAGGGAGTTCCCAAGGAAAATATCAAGTACTGAAATTATACTATATCTTCAGATTTTGCCTAAAGAAAGCACATTTTTTGAACAACTGGAATTATGCCAAAACTATCCTTATACGAAAACCAAGAAAAGAAGAAAGAAGACCAGAAAGCTATAGACCAATATCTCTCCTGGAATGCCTTAAAAAAAGCCTAGAAAAAAAATCATCTATAAAAGGCTAATGAAGTATGCAGAAAGAAGAATAGTTATTTAGGAAAACCAATTCTGATTCGGAAAAGGAAGAAACTACGAACTATCAGTAGAAAGTCGTCAGTGATGCGACAATGCCCTTCAACAGAGAACAGAAAACGGGAATGGATATACTAGGCATAGAAAAAGCTCTTATCTACAAGATGGACAGAGGTAAATTGCCCAATTATATAGTTAATATGTGTGACTTATATTCAACTAATAGGACCTTTCAGGTTTCAGCTGATCAAAAGATGTCCAGGATGCAAGAAATCCTGAAGGAATGGCTCATCGCCCATTTTATGTATATAACGTATCTACTTAGGATTTACCTACAGATGCACGAACCAATACAGCCCTCAATGCAGACGATAAGGAAATATGTACTGCAGGAAAAGAATCTAGAAGAATAGCCCAAACTTTAGAAATTCACAAAAATCTTGGAATTTACGGACAAGTGGAAAATTAAAATTAACACCGAAAAGACAAAATTATTATTTTTACACTTTACACACAATACTTTATAATAACCTTGAATTTTAATTAGAATAATATCAACTGATTCCAACGGAACTTGTCAAAATAATAAAAAGACTGAAGGAAAACAGAGCTCAGATATAGAAGACATCCAAATTTTTTTACTAAAAAAGTTTCCGAGGAAAATATCAAGTACTGAAATTATACTATATCTTCAAATTTTGCCTAAAGAAAGCGCATTTTTTGAACAACTGGAATTATTCTAAAACTATCCTTATACGAAAACCAAGAAAAGAAGAAAGAAGACCAGAAAGCTATAGACCAATATCTCTCCTGGAATGACTTAAAAAAAAGCCTAGAAAAAATCATCTATAAAAGGCTAATGAAGCATACAGAAAGAAGAATAGTTATTTAGGAAAATCAATTCTGATTCGGAAAAGGAAGAAACTATGAACTATAAGTAGAAAGTCGTCAGTGATGCGACAATACCCTTCAACAGAGAACAGAAAACGGGAATGGATATACTAGGCATAGAAAAAGCTCTTATCTACAAGATGGACAGAGATAAATTGCCCAATTATATAGTTAATATGTGTGACTCATATTCAACTAATAGGACCTTTCAGGTTTCAGCTGATCAAAAGATGTCCAGGATGCAAGAAATCCTGAAGGAATGGCTCATCGCCCATTTTATGTATATAACGTATCTACTTAGGATTTACCTACAGATGCACGAACCAATACAGCCCTCAATGTAGACGATAAGGAAATATGTACTGCAGGAAAAGAATCTAGAAGAATAGCCCAAACTTTAGAAATTCACAAAAATCTTGGAATTTACGGACAAGTGGAAAATTAAAATTAACACCGAAAAGACAAAATTATTATTTTTACACTTTACACACAATACTTTATAATAACCTTGGATTTTAATTAGAATAATATCAACTGATTCCAATGGAACTTGCTAAAATAATAAAAAGACGGAAGGAAAACAGAACTCAGATATAGAAGACATCCAAATTTTTTTACTTAAAAAGTTTCCGAGGAAAATACCAAGTACTGAAATTATACTATATCTTCAGATTTTGCCTAAAGAAAGCGCATTTTTTGAACAACTGGAATTATGCTAAAACTATCCTTCTACGAAAACCAAGAAAAGAAGAAAGAAGACCAGAAAGCTATAGACCAATATCTCTCCTGAAATGCCTTAAAAAAAAGCCTAGAAATAATCATCTATAAAAGGCTAATGAAGCATGCAGAAAGAAGAATAGTTATTTAGGAAAACCAATTCTGATTCGGAAAAGGAAGAAACTGCGAACTACAAGTAGAAAGTCGTCAGTGATGCGACTATACCCTTCAACAGAAAACAGAAAACGGGAATGGATATACTCGGCATAAAAAAAGCGCTTATCTACAAAAGGGACAGAGTTAAATTGCCCAATTACATAGTTAATATGTGTGACTCATATTCAACTAATAGGACCTTTCAAGTTTCAGCTGATCAAAAGATGTCCAGGATGCAAGAAATCCATGAAGGAATGGCTCATCGCCCATTTTATGTATATAACGTATCTACTTAGGATTTACCTACAGATGCACGAACCAATACAGCCCTCAATGCAGACGATAAGGAAATATGTACTGCAGAAAAAGAACCAAGAAGAATAGTCCAAACTTTAGAAATTCACAAAAATCTTGGAATTTACGCACAAGCGGAAAATTAAAATTAACACAAATTTCACCTGTAGTAGAACTCACGATGCAAAGAAACGTTATCCAATCAGAAGATTCAGTAAAATACCTTCGGAGTTCAGGAAACAGAAAACTCAACTTTACAGCAAGAACACTCTTGCAATAATGGTAAAATCATGTATAGCAAAAAGACTAATATATTTTCAAAATCAGACTCCTAACAAAAGCCAAGAAAATTTAATTAAACCAAGCCTACGTTAGGTGAGTGATGTTGTATGCAGTTCCAGTAAAAACTCCCATGTCTTAAACCAACTGGAGGAAACTTTAGGCAACAGAAACGTCATGTTACTGATTAATTGAACGATCAACATGGCAGAACCGTATATCACATGAAACCATCCAAGAAAGGCTCCAGTACACTCCACTGAAGGAGGTGACGGAGAAAAGAACAAGCTACTTCTTTCACTAAGCCACAAGAAGATTCCCAAAGATCAGAGACATCCTCAACAGAAATCGACTTCAGAGGAGGTATAAAAAAGCACAAACTGATCGACCATCTGATCGGGACCTAGCCAGGTGGTTGCTGAACCAAGCACGAAAGTAAGTACGGTACCGTAAATAATGTTCCTACAGAAAAAGATGTACAGGAGTTCAAGAACATCTAAAATCAGGCTCCAAAGAGGATGTGTTTTTAAATAGAAGGCGGTGCAGAGACGGGACGTCGATATCTTAAGTTTAAATATCTTGGGTGAAATGTTATATTTTATTAGAAAATAAATATTTTTATTTTTATTTTTATTTTCAATTCGAGCTTCCATGAGTATTCCTAACAGCTTCTGACATCCTCTCTGGTCTCTTCTTTAGGGCTTCTCTCCTGAGCCCCCAGATCAATTCATTACACTCTTCACTGCACTACTGCTGCTGGGGATAGCGGACGGTTAATTTATACTGTATAAATAATGGGCAATTAGAATAACTATAAATGGTATAAATAATGGGCAGAAGAAAGAGGAATATCCAGTAAATGAGGTAGATGGATAAGTAGAATAACAAAAAATGGATAAAATTAGTAATAGATATATTAGGGGACGTCCAAGAATAGCACCAACGGAAGATCAAAGAAGACCTAAATAGGAATAAAAAAATTATGATCCCAAAAACTTATACGTAATAATTAATAACAATTTTAGTATCTTTTTGTACACTATTTCGTGCCGAAAGAAATTTATATCCGTGATTGACAGTTACATTATAGACTCTTCTATATATTACGATTACAAAAAGCGTATTCAATGTTTTGCAGTGTATTTTTGCTCTCTCTACTAAGTACAAAGCCTACTCAGCCAAGGCGGCAACCAGTTCGTTACACCGAATTTAGCAATTACAACTTTGCTGAATAATTTAACTTTGCAAATTTTACACTAAAATTAAAATAACCCGATTTTCTGCTGGAGTTACGTCGGCGGAAAGCCATTTTTCTCTGGAGTTCCAATGAGCGGTTTGAAAACTGTGTAAAAACTCATTTCTAACTTAACTTTATGGAAAGTCGGCAGAGTTTTTATTGCGTCATACATGATGATATGTTTAATACAAATATTATTGTATAAATAGATTCAGTTGTGGATTATTATTTGTTATTAGACTATAAATTTAATATTTATCCAAACAGATGCCATTATTTAAAAACGAGGTTTTAAAAATGGATTCTGGTATTTTTAGTAAAATTAATTACAATCTAACTATATTAATAAATTAATAAAAGTTGTTAGAAGTCAATATATAAAATATGCAATTACCTTTCAAGTAAGTGGTATTTATACACTTACGTCGCTACAATTAGAATTACTAAGAGAATTTATTTTTTGAGAGACTTCTTTTTTCACAACGGGAAGAAAAAAAGGACATGCTCGGAAAATGATAATTGCTATAATTGAAGAGGACATCGATATTAGTAGTCGGAAGAGATGTAGTTATATTTTCTGCAATTGTAGTAAAAAATTGATTTATTTCGTCCGGAGGTAGATCAGGTTGTACCGAAATAGATCTTGTATCGTTTCTTTCAAAATTTACTATTTTCTAGCAGTCTCAAGGTTTATTATTTGAATTATTTATAAAATCACAATAATCTGACTTTTTAGCGTTTTTTAATTGCCGATTATAAATTTAAATGTAAATTTTTGTTATTTATATACTTAGAACAAATCGGGATCTTTAGTGTCATCTGCAATGTGTTTAATAAGAGAAAGATTAAATCTGTAAAACCTTAATTCATTATTAAATGAATGCACGGGTGTTTTTTCAGCAGATTGTACTTTTTTTAGTGGAAAATGCTTTAATATTGAGTTATTATAAGTTTCGGCAAGAAAGACTGTCAAAAATTCAGGATCATGATTAATATCATAAAAAAATTCCAATTTTGTACTAGTTAGCACACATTTAAACTTCTGTAAACCAGAAGAAGTAATAAACCGTTAAAACGTTTGATTAGTGAGAACCACATATTATACTTTACCTCTCTTTGACTTTTTTATGGCATACTGCCAACAAATTTTTGATTTATATTAAACCTCATTAAAAAGTGTAAATCAGTAGTTAAATATGTATAAAAATTTCAGTAATATTATCTCACACGAATCTAATTGTCAAAGAAAGGTAACCTCTGCATAATTTCACTTGACCACAGATCTGTTCAAATAATTAACAATACAGAGAGACTTACAAGAAGTTGTAAATTCATTATTCATTCTATGAATGTCAGAAATGTATGCCCTTAGGAGACTATTGTTCTGATTTGAGGTTGCCCCCTGATACCTTAAGGTTTCTTGTGGACAGAGTCGGTAGCAGATGATATATTATAATGCTATAATAATATTATATATATATATATATATATATATATATATATATATATATATATATATATATATATATATATATAAATATATATATATATATATTCAAATAAATTAAAAATATATTCAATGGTTGAATTTTAGAGGTTTGATCGGTCAATAATTTACCAATTATTGACCGATCAAACCTCTGAAATTCAACCATTGAATATATATATATATATATATATATATATATATATATATATATATATATATATATATATATATTAATGTATATATATATATATATATATATATATATATATATATATAATAATGAAGTAGAAAGATCAACGTTGCCGAATTATATAGAAGGACGGCTTGTGGATTTAAATGAGAAATTAGAAAAACAAATTGTAGTTCAAGATTTTATTTTCAGAAACAAGCTAAGACATCACGCGATTCGAGTAAAAACTATTTGACATATGTCATCACGCCCAAGTTAAATGACTTTGTAGAAGATTGGTACTCAAAATGAAGAGTTACCTAACAGCTACCAATAGGCGAAAGTCCGAAGGTGTGAGGTTGGAAACAATACGATTTTTTATCTATTTCTGACAGAATCAATGTCTCTACAAATTTGTGTCTATATCCTTCTCCTCCTAAGTGCCTTCTCTGTTGAGGTTGGCGATCAATATGGCAAATTTCTCTCTATTCTGGGCTTGATTAATTAATTCATTTTCTTTTGTGTGGGTCCAATCTCTGATGTTTCGTAGCCAAGATTTTTTCTTTCGTCCTATGCCCCTTTTACCTTCAATCTTGCCTTCTAATATTATATAACATGGTAAATTGGCCACAATGTGGTGCTTCATCTTCTCCGTAGTCTCTATGTTAAAAAACCATCCTTTAATCTGCGATTTCCTCTGAGCAAGCTGACCGTTGTTCGAAAATACTCCTTATTGGTACCGCCTTATTCAATAATCAAAAGAACCTATGAGTTTTTAGAGTTTTGTTGTTTCCTTTACATGTTTGCTAATGAAAGACCGACATTTCTGAAAATACCGTATTTTTTGTATCCCATGGATTTTGGTATTAGTTGACACCTGGAACAGCTGCAATTGCTAACGAAATACGTCCGTCTTAATTAAGAATTTCAATTCTTGAAGATTCAATAGTCTATAACAAAGATTACTACTCACACTTATTCCCAAACTTTTAAGTAAGTACAAAAGAGAGAAAGATGGCGAGTCAGAAAAATAGAAGAATATAGGGTAAGGTTTCCTAATTTGGACCACTTTTCAAATATCTATTGTATTACACAGGTTAATACATAGTTCAAAATTTTATAATAAAAAGCATTTACTTAATACCTTTTATATTCCAAAAAAATCACAAATAATAGATACATGGCAGTTTATAATATTTTTTTTTTCAAATGAAAAAAATATAAACACAAAATTCCAATTTGAGGCCCCTGCATCTCTAATTTTTTAACGTGTTAAAAATATATATTAACATAACTTAAATTAATATTCAACGTTTTGTAACTGATAAACTTTGATAACTGGTAAAAATAAATGTAAAAAATCTGTATTGTCATGTAATAGTGTAAATCTCAATCTTAAGTTTTACAATTTAAACAATAAAATATCTTAGTTATTAACAATACATTGGCACATTTTGCATGAAACCAAATTTTACATTTAAGACATTGGATCATTTCTTTGACTTATTCAAACTAGCATATTTTACAATACCAGCTATCAGACTTAGCTACACTCAATTTTGCTACTTTTTTTTCGCAGCCAATTTTTGGCAATTTTAAAGTAGTTTTAACCGATTTTACTTTAGATGCATCATCTCGTGCTTCAAGTTCGTTTTTGTACAGCGAACTAGTTAATTCAACTGCGTCCTGGGTGCTGCAAACATTTGATAATTTTGATTTCTTTATAGGTAACAGCGAAATATCTTGAACCAAAATAGTATTTAGGGGAGTTTATGCTGCTCTCTTCGTTCGTTCTGCCAATGAAATATTACCTTCTTCAGAAGAGGATGATTCGTGTTCAGGATTCATGGTTAGAGTGTGATGCACTATCAAACATCATTGAAGCTGCAAAATCAGTTTCTTTAAAAACATTTTCATCTATAGGCCAAATGTTACTAGCACGAAAAGTATTCAGTACATTTCTCACTGTTGCAGCAAGCCCATAAGCCTCTACAATTATTCCGAAAACCTGAAACGTTGATACAGTTCGACCTACGTTATTCCGCAATCATTTTTGAATGTATCGTCGATAAACATTTTAACACGTTAATCGCCACGACACCCGACATTTGGGTTTCAGATCCTGTGGTCGTACACGCCCCGACACCCATAGGGCAACCTTCACTACTAGCGTTAACATAAAAGCCTGTAACCCAACTGCGGTGCTTCGAAACCCATTTATCTATATGAAAGTTTTTACAGATGGGCCTGGGAGGTAATACTAGTGTTTGAGCTCGGCACTTTTTATGTATTTACTATCATTAAAGATTTTTTTTTAAATTATAAGGATTTATGAAAAACCATTTTTATTTTAATTAAATAATACAAACCGTTTTTATTAATTATACAGAATAATCGTGAACGTCAAAAAAATATGACAAACAATAAAACTTATTACAAGCATCACATGAAAATTTTGATTTTGGTCCCTCTTCTGAGCGGTTTTTCGGCCTTCTTCAGCGCTTAATTTCGCATAACATACTACACATTTTCGACGATCTTTTGAAGCAACTTCATGCAAAATATGCTTTATGTTGTCATTTTCCGGCACCTTCGCGACATCCACTTCATGCATTTGTAACATACTTATAGCAATGCTGTGTCTAAAATCCGTAATTGATATTTTGGCCTTTGTCACCATTTTATATGTTATAAAAGCGTTTACAACTGCTGAGCCAAGTAATATTTCAAATGGAAGTTTTCTATACCATTTGATCACTTTACGCAAAGAGGAAGAATATGATTTCAACTGATCGGATAGATATATGAATGTTAGTGGTTGTGTCAGTATGAATAGTGCTGAGACAAAGAATATCACGTTTATCCTGCCATTTTAAAACAACTACCACTGTATTACTTTCTGTTGCGTAAATTTCTCCTTTATTTAATTTTTGGGTCTACATCCTTTGGATTGTTTTTTCTACTTTTCCTTCAACTACCGACAAGATGCGTTTTACGCTTTTGTAGTTCATGCGCTAATGCGACACTAGTAAAGTAATTATTATCTATATATAAAATGCGTCCGTGATCTAAAAGTTGCAACATAAGTGATAAAACGGTCGAAACTGTAGCAGGTTTATCTGAATTTTTATCTTGTCCACAGTATATTTTGATATCGTATATATAGCCGTCTTTACAACAGAGTTTATACAGTTTTATTCCGAATTTGAACCTCTTATTTTTGATATATTGTCTGAATGACAATTTTCCTCTGAAGGGTACCAGTGTTTTATCATTGAAGCTCATCAATAGAAATCTTTGCTTTTATAGGGAACCTAAAAGTGATTATGTTTTATTTCAAAAAATCCTGAAGGTTAAACTGTAGTTGTAGAGACATTGAAACGTTTTATTTAGATTTAGAAATGGTTAACTAGAACTGAACTACATACAAATATTTAATCCTTAAGCCGTAAACAACACAACAAAAAGGAAAATACGTTAATAAGTTTTTTGGTGATATGTTTCACATAATAATTACCTTTTTAATTTTTTCTTCCTTGCTTCTAAATTCAATGCACTTTCATCAGACTCAATATCTGATGATGAATTACTGGGCAAGTAATCATCTGAAGTATTATCTATGAAGTCTAAAGTCTGTTGTTTTTCGTCTGATAATAACTCATTCCATAATTTCAAAAGTCTCTCTTGCTCCTTTTCGTAACTTTTTTCCATTTTATTACGACACAAAACACAATACAATTTTCTATAATTTACAACCAACCTTATTACGCGCAGTAATTTCAACAAATGGATTGTAGACTAAACAAAACAACTGCAATTTTAGCACTTACAGACTTATTAGAACTCAAAAAAAATGACAACCGATACTCGGGTTTCGCGGCGCTCAGTCGTCAGAGGATCTGAAACCCATAAGTAGGGTGTCATTTTCAAAATACGTTTTTAGAGAACTTGTTTAACCTAGCGCTTTATAACAGCCAGTACATCATATCCGAGGTAAAAACCTAATGATTTACTAGAAAAACTAAGTTGGGCCTGGGGGTGGCATATTTTTTGCTTCATTTGGGCGATTAACGTGTTAAAAGGCTCTGAAGTATTCAGTATCGCTTAGCAGTGACAATGTTGCCAGGCGGGGCACCTAATGAAAGTTCCTCTTGAAAACGTTTCCTCTTAAAAATTATGATGGGTGGTACAAACTGTCCTGATACACTAGGACAACAAACCACAGTAGTACTTACCCTCATCTCTCTACTAGAAATGCTTTTAATTTGATGTTTGCCCTTCTTGGCTAATATTTTCTGACATTACCGTTGTACGGTTGAACAGCCTGTTAAGTCCGTAATTGTTTGTTCCGAGAAAATTAACTTTTAATGTTTACTGTCTCGTTAAAACTAAACTATTAATTTCTTATAATTATTATTTGAAAAAAATTTAAATTCGAATGTTGATATATTATTTCGGCAACACATATTTTGCTCACAATAATATTATTGTTTATAAATGATGCTAAAAGACAAAAAAAATATGGGATTATTTTCGCAGAATAAAAATGGCAAAAATTTATTTAACAGTTTAATCTTATACTAACACAAGAACAATTTCATAGTATGTATTAACAAATTCCTTCAGTCTATATCACCTTCAGAATATCTTTCCTATTATTGGATCTATTTGAGAATATAAATTTTGAAGGGTTATTTCTTCAAAAGAGTTTGGAAGGTATAATACTGAATTATTCCTGGTTTACTTTTTTCATATCTTAGGCACTTTTTGAGCCAACTTACTGTGCTTCCTGTTCCTGTTCCTGTTTTTTATTAACTTTGTTGATAAATCTGTAAGGTCATTGAAATCTGAAAAATTCATCTGACGAACATTATAGCCCGTACTTTTTTTGTTACGTCTTGATCTAGCGATTCTAAAAATATTAAACCAGTCCTGAATCGTATAAACAGGAACGTATTTCTTTGCTTTTTCTATAGCACTGTGTATGCTGTCCACCTCCGTAAAGATGTGACCACTTTCGAGACACTTATGCTCTATGATTTCTAGGTTTAAAGTTTGGACCAAATATAAAAATAGTGCTGCAACATTTTGGTTGGAGTTTTGTCTGCCACATTTATCAGAATACAAACAGAGCTACTTTATTTCAGGTTTTATTTGGTTAATATAGTTAAGCAAGCAACTACCTATTTCTGAACTGCCTCTTTTTCCTTGTAACTCTGTCCATCCATAGCAAAAGGCATCATTTGGTTCACGTAGCTCACAAATGGTAAAATTATACATGCATGCTTTAAAACTGTAACACATAGAATTTACGTCACTCGAAGGTATTTGTAACACTGACTGCAAATCAAAGGTACAACACATAAATGCCTTATGTTGCTGACATTTCTCTATATCAGCTGCTTTCGCATTTATACACTCTTCCTTTCGTATAATGTGTTGTACATAGTTAATTTCTGCTGCTTCTGCGGGCCCACTTTTAAGGAATTATATTTAGTGCAAAGTTGGCATGATCTTTTTTGGCTTATAAAACGAAGTTTTAATCGGTACACAAAATCATCCCTTAAGTAATTTCGCTTACATGTTGTTAATTTTTACTTAAACATTCTTGTTTATATAAATTGGATATTTTTGTAATACTAAGTTGAGGGTCGAGGTACAATCGTTTAGTTAATTTTCTGTAATAATGAGATTCCATGGTAGAAAAATTTTCTATATGATTTTTTACTCTTTCTATACTTTCTTGGACTGCCTTGTTGTGTGGAGTCTTCTTACCTCTATTGTCTTGTCCAACAAACATTTTTCCCTCTCCATTACCTTTATACACAGTATCAATCATATCGCCCGAAATTCATACAGTTTTAAGAAAAAAGTTTTTTATACCGGGATTTTTTGCACATTATTATTTAAATAGTAAATTTTTTATCTATTCTTTCTTTCCTTGAACTCTCTGTTTACACCCTTCTCCTTAAAGGTATTAAAATAATGTTAGAATTCACTACATACCCAAATTATGATTCTCCTTTCACATCTACTTTTGCCACTTGTTATCGTTTTATTGACTAAAAAACTGTAAAACTTAGCAAAGTAACACGTGAGGTTTCTTCGTTACAATCTGCCACAATCTGCTACAGTCTGCCAAAACAAGTTAGGTGTACTTATCTGATTTTTGCTGTATAAGCTGTTCCCCGAAAAACATTGTGATAAACAGCAGAAACCGTTTAAAATACCTTAACGGTTTTTAGCTGTGTTGCATTTTATCATTTTGTTAAATATACTTCTGCAATATCGGCTATGTGCTCTTAACTGATTTTTGTAGTAGCTTTTGAATTCTATAATCGGTTCACAATTTGTCGATAGCTCACTACAAGTTTAATCCTAATTATAGAACTGAAATACAGAGAGGATAACTAATACGATATAATAGTAAAAACCAACCTGAAACTGACGGTTTAAGATGTTTTCGAATAATCCACCTTGTATCTAAAGGAATACAATACAGAAGTGAACCTTATAATCCGATTACGAAGGTATGTTGAATGGTTACAGATAACCGACCAGTGTCGTAGAGTATATGATTGAAACATTTATTTGAACTAAATAAATATATTTTTTAAATTGTACTTATGTAAATTGTATTTTTGTTTTAATAAAACTTCTTTATTTTATTCAAAAATAAAGAGTTTCTTGCCATTTGTAAAAGATACATTTATTTAATTAAGGGAAAAGGCGTCAAATGTCGCCTGGCAAAATTTTCAATGTGTTTTAAATGTATCCATTATTTTCGAATCCGGAGAAAACTAATAAATATTTTTGAAAAATTTAAACGCAGAATGAAAGATTGCATTATTACTGAGGGCAGAAAGTCCCTGAAAATTTCTACAATGTTTATTTTAATATGTTATGTAACAGGGGTGAAAATAAAAGAAAAAATATAGTATAATTTTTAATTGAAAATATTGCATGCAAAAGAAACTTTTTATTTATTCTAATAAATATTTCATTCTTCCTTTAAATTTTTCAAAAATGCTTTTTAGTTTTCTCAGGATTTGAAAAAAAAAAATGGAAACATTTAAAACACATTGAACATTTTGACAGGCGACATTTTGTGCCTTTCCCCTTTAATACCTTACGATTACAACTACTATTACTTACCTTATATAATTACGATTAGAAAACTATTCAAATTCAAAATAAATAGGATCAACTTCGGAATCCGAGTCGTCTTGAGGGTTAATAATTAGCGGTTGTGTCTCTACGGTCGCATCAATTATGTTATCAAGATCCCACATTTTTTGTTCTTCTTCTATTACATGTTTTACTGCATCTTTCCAGTTTTTTTCTGTAATATGTTGTAAAGACTCGGATAACAATTCACGTACAGCTTGTATTTTATATGACGTATTTTTTCTAGCCACATAACTTTTTAATTGGGCCCAAATGAGTTCAATTGGATTTATTTTGCAGTGGTAGGGTGGAACACTAAGGACTGTAATGTTTCGCCTTTCCGCCATTTTGTCAACTACGTATTTCTTGAACTTAGATTTATGTTGCCGCGCAATTTTTAAGAGTTCTGCTTTTACCATTCCATCTTCGTAAGGCAGATACTTATTCCGCAGCCAGTCAAGAATATCCTGTTTCTTCCACGCAGTCGTTGGAAGTCTTTCTACTAGTCGTGAATGATAAGGTGCATTATCTAATACTATAATTGAATTTGGTGGTATGTGTTCAATCATCTGCTCAAAATACTCTTCGAAAACATCAGCTGTCATCTCCTCGTGATACTCTTTTGTGCGTTTGGACTAAAATTCAAACAAACCATGCTTAACAAATCCTTTTTCACTGCCAATTTAAGAAATTATTATTCTACTGCCTTTACCAGAAGGTAAGAAGATACCAGTAGACCAACCTTCCATATAAGCTTGCCTGGAGCTTAATATATTTTTATCTGATCAAATTTTTTTTAGAGTTTAACCTGAGTTTACCCACTTTTCATCCTGATAAAAGATTGACCTTCCTTCAGCCCGGAATTTTCGAATGGATCTTAGATAAGGAAAAAGAAATAATAAGTTAGACTTACTCACAATCAATTTAATTTAACTAATCGGACGACCGGTTTCGCTTTCTATAATATGCAAAGCATCTTCAGGTCACGATACAAAGTTAAAATGCTGAAAATAATAATCCCATATTAGGGTGTTGTCTAATAAAGATAAAAACAAAGATAAAAACATAGGTAGGTGATATAAATTATATAAATTACAGCAATTATGCCAATATTACATGTCTGTGGTTTTCAAAATGAATAAAATGTTTAAGCAGACAAGGTAAGACCCACAAATTGGTAACATAGTCTATTAAACTGTACAGTTTAATAGACTATGTTACCAATTTGTGGGTCTTACCTTGTCTGCTTAAACATTTTATTCATTTATAAAACCACAGACATGTAATATTGGCATAATTGCTGTAATTTATATAATTTATATCACCTACCTATGTTTTTATCTTTGTTTTTATCTTTATTAGACAACACCCTAATATGGGATTATTATTTTCAGCATTTTAACTTTGTATCGTGACCTGAAGATGCTTTGCATATTATAGAAAGCGAAACCGGTCGTCCGATTAGTTAAATTAAATTGATTGTGAGTAAGTCTAACTTATTATTTCTTTTACCTTTTGAAATGGACTCACACAAGCAACACATTCATGATTTGGATCTTAGATAATTTCTTCTCCAACATAATATCTCCTCCCGGTCAATCAAAAGTGATTTTCGGTCTGGTTTCTCCCACAGGAAATTTAATTCTTTTAAAACTTGCCACAATTTAGTTCGTCCGATATGAGGCAAATCCGGGTCGTCTCTAACTTCTTGTAAAATTTTGTTAAGGTTTGGTATTTCTTTTTTGAAAAAAAAATTCATGAATTTTCCTTCGAATACCATTTTTGGCAAATTCATCAATTTCAATAGGCTTTTTCCCTCTCTTTAAGTGTTTGTTTGTGTTTGGGTTAGCTATACCGTGTTTTTTTCTTTCTGATAGGAACCTATATATATAGTTGATCTACGCCAGTCATATTGGCACAACTTTCGACTATGTTGCAAACAGTGATTGTGGGATTCTGAGAAACCAGAGCATCGTGAACATTCAGGACAATAGTCTTCTCTCTCTTGGTGAATAGACAGACTTACTGACTGTACGCAACAGTACCGGTGTAAAACTTGATGATGTTGATGATGAAGCCATCAGAAACAATCCAACAAAACGAGCACGAGCAAAAGGTACGTATATGTTCGTAGGCATATTTAATAAAAAATCACTCACGCACTGCATAATATTCGCAAAAGAAATATTCGAGACTCTAATTACTGCCGTAGACGCGCAAACACCGACGAGCCGTAAATTACATGCGATCAAAAACGTATTAAACAAAAAAATTGTTTTCGTTCGTAATAACTTCGCCCTTTCAAGTTAAGTTTCGAATATAAACTGAACAGATGAAGCACGTGGCCAAAGCCGGCATCTTTATACCCATTATATTATTAAAAATCTGGGAAATTCCATCCTAATTATCTTGCAACGAATACTACCTTCGGATATGAATTCCAGGTTTTCTAGTAAAGTGATTAAACGCGAAGATTAGTATTGAAATATCCAAAGAGATAAGGTATTTTTATTTACAAAATTGTTAATGGTTAAATTCTTATTTTTGTTAATATAATATAATAACCAACATTACCCGTGAAAGTTTTACTTGTTTGTTGCTAAATATATTAGTATTAAAATATTATTAATATTATATATAACAGTATTAAAACATTATATTATTATTTAATGTACTATCACGTAATACAAATATTATAATATAATACAACTACTATAATGTAATACAAATTTTACGACCGTTTTATGACTTTTAGGCACATTTCGTGCTCTCAACAATTTGTGAACGGAGAATAGATCGCCATTATTTTACAATGTTAACCTTTTAAATAAACATAAAAGAATGTTGGAGAAGAATTTTTTTTGTTTATAAAAAATAATACAAGTGAGATCTATTTAAAGCAACTTAAACTATTTTGCTTGTATAAGATTGTGTTAAAGGTAGTTAGTATATTTTAGTCACATTTAGTATTAACGTTTAGATAAGTGCTTTCACTAAACGGGTTTTACCAGTCGATAATTTCTCTCTTTCTAATACTCCCTATAAACAAACCCAAAAAATGACCAAATATGGACTTAACGGATTTTTGCAGTAAGCCCACGATATATATTTATAAGTATCTTTACCATATTACTATTAGTATAGACGAAAATACCACTGAACCTCTAAAAATTATACGAATAAGCAGATTTTTATTAAAAATGTTAATTTGGGACCCCAAGGGGAGAAATGGACTTACTTTACTTTTTCGTGTCTGGATCCGACTACAGTTTTTCTGCCCAATATCGGGCTACGTCTACACCCTTTGTATTTGCGAGCCACAAATCATCGAGGGTGCACTGTGATGGGCAAAGTCTGCATACTCTCAGGTGCTCCACGTTCTGTATTTCCCCACATTCACAAAGTGCGTCGCTGTCTGTCTTGATGCCCCATTTAATGAGGTTCTGTTTTACAGGGGCAACACCTGTGCGTATGCGATTCAGTGTCCGCCAGGTTCTCCAGTCCAGGTTCATTCCATTAGGTCGTTCTGGATGTAGGGGGAACAGTTCGGGTGGTTCGACGCTGACATTTCTCATAAACCTTTTCCTTGATTTAAGTCGGCTGATTCCTGGTGGTTCGTCAAACCCGTATAATTGGTGCCTTTCATCGAAAGTTTGCCTGAACTTCTCCACATATTGTGAGGCGCATCTACGGTCATCTGGTGATGAGAATCCAGCTACCCGGTACAGTAGGGGAAGGGGGGTAGGCTTCATACAACCGGTAATTATTCTGCATGTTTCATTTAACGCCGTGGTGACTTGTTGGACGTGTCTAGATCTACCCCAGACGGGACAAGCATATTCCCCTGTTGAGAAACATAAGGCCTCAGCTGTTGTCTTCAAGACCTGGGGGTTTGCACCCCACTTGGTCCCTACAAGTTTCCGGAGAAAGTTGTTTCTCGTAAAAACCCTTGGTCTTGTGTTCTGACAGCGGAATTTATACGTTAGTGACCGGTCTAGTACTTCTCCAAGATATTTGGGCCTATCAGTATGTTTCAAGCGTTGTTCCTCCCAAGAAATATTTAGCTTTACATGCGCCAGTTGGTTGTTGAGATGGAATGCACATACTTGGGTTTTAGTAGGGTTTGGCTTTAATGAGTTTTGTTTGTAGTAAGTTGACATCATGTTTAAAGCCTCTTCCATTGTCGACTCTACTTGTGTGAGTGTTTTCCCCTTTACGGCTATACCAAGGTCATCAGCGTAGACAAAACTCTCAGTCTGAGGGTGCATTTTTTGGTCGTTGGTGTAGATGTTAACTAAGGACGGCGCCAGAACGCTTCCTTGAGGTAGGCCATTTTTTTGGGTTCTCCATCTGCTCTTCTTTCCATTTAGCAAAACGTAGAAACGTCTATTACACAACAGTGATCTAATGATATTTACCAGGTCGTAGTCAAGCACAGTGTTATAGATCTTAGTTAGCAGGGTTCTGTGGTTTATCGTATCATAGGTCGATGTGAGATCTATCAAGGCTACTCCCACTATGTCTTTCTGCTCAAATCCCTCCTCTATGTATTCTGTTATGTTCAGCACTTGGCCTGTGCATGATTTACCTGGTCTGAAGCCTGCTTGTTGTGGGATTAATTTTGCATCTAATTTTTCCTGGATGCGGTTTAAAATGAGACGTTCATACAATTTATACAAATGGCATAGCAGGGATATCGGACGGTAGCTACTCGGTAGTTCAGAGTCTTTCCCAGGTTTCAGAAGGGCTACTACTTTTGATTTACGCCACAGTTTTGGAATCTGGTAGGTAGAGCGACAGATGTTAAATAGATCGAGCACCCATTGTATCGCTTTTTGCCCGAGGTGTTTTATCTGCTCTGTTAGGATTTCGTCCACTCCAGGTGATTTTCCATTTTTCATACAGTCAATACCATTTTTGAGCTCTTCGATGGTAAATGGGTTTTGCAAGAGAGTTGTTTCCTGGTCTTGAGTTCTTATAATCTTTGGCGTTTTGCAACGATTGTTTGTTTTGCCATTCAGAAGCAGTTGGTGGGATATCTCATTTGGTGTTATTGTACATAGCTCTTTCATCTCTGTGGGATCACCATTAAGTTTTTTGATCATATTCCAAGCCTGCTTACTACTGTGCGTCATATCCATTTTACTTAAAGTCTCGCTCCACTGTTGTTGTCTGGAGGCACTTAGTGTTTGCTGCAGTCTCTCCCCTATCTCTGCCGTAACTTCGCTAAATGGGTCTTTACTATATTCTTCGGTGTACTGTATACACGGGGAGAAATGGAAAAAATGTATTTATCGAAAATCTGCACCCCGTAGAAAAAAAATATTTTAAATAAAGAATGTAGCTGACATAATTTTGAATAAAAATGCTTATGAACACTTTTCTGAAACGAAACTGAACGAACTGAAATGAACCGTTCTCTCAGACACAAAGCTTGAAGCGACCGGCGATTTGGAATTCAGTTTCGCGCGCCAAATAAATTTTTTAAATAAATTATTATTAATTACAATGTTTATTACTTTAATTATGTAATTTCAGGACCATCTGACCTCATTATGTGGCTAGTTCCAATTACTTTACAAAGTTTTTGGTTAATTTTTAAAAATTTTTAATAAATTTTATACCATTTACCAAAAGAAGTGTTCACTTCATACTAAGTTTATAAAAATATGGTATACAGCCAACCACTGGGAATTTCCCTTTTAACTGTAAAATGTTTAAATACATCTTTTAGTGTAAGGCAAGAAGGTCAGTTTACAATTTTGATTTTTCGTATCTATATTTTCTGATCTATAATCTGTAAATTTATAATAGAAAATCTAAACTCGTTTTAAAAATTAAACAAAATGATCCATTTTATTTTCCAAATAGCATAGTCAACAATTAAATTTGTATTTCCATTGATTTATCTCAGTGTCGATTTTTCCGATTTCTGGCAACCTGTTAAAGGACCGTGCTGTAGTACTCGTATAAGTAAATGATGCTGATATAAATAACCTGTTTTACGATCTCATCGTCCTTTTTTCTGTTGTTTCGCTCGTATAAAATTTACACTGCAAAGAACACATTTTCACACGGTGTTAGCATGGTGATATTGAAAAATTGATTTATAACGCTATCCGCCTTTTATACGAAAATTCGGTTTCATGAATATTTTATACATTTTTGAAATCGAGTGAACTAAGCTGGATCAGTTGGTCTCCGATTAATTTGGTAAATAATATCAAGGTTAATATAAAAGTCCGTTTATGATAAAATAAATAGATAGATGAAATATACAAGAAATTATAGTTTTAGAGAAAAAAAAAACCTTACGCCTCCTTTTTTGTGACGGAGTTCGAGATAGGGAACTTGTATATATTCAATAATTGTGTGGTATAGAATTTATGGTAGACGTTAATATATGATGCTGACGTATCGTCAGATCATATTCCTGTTATTGGTAAATTTCGATTTAGATTAAAAATGGTTACAAAAAAGAATGGTAACAAAAAATGTGATATGTGAAAACTAAAACATAAGGAGACCGTCGCACGGATTCTTTCAGAAAAGCTAAGTAACATGAAGAAAACATGTTATGATCCACAAAAATCACTTCAAAATATATGTGAAACCTTTAACAAGATCAGAGAAGAACATCTAATGGAAAATATTGAGAAGAAAAAAAGTTGGATGAATGACAATATACTGCAAATCATGGAAGAAAGAAGAAAATCAAAGAATAACAAAAGAATGTACAAAAATATTCAGAAAAAAATAAGAACCGAAATACGAAAGGCCAAAGAAAATTAGTTAAAAGCACAAAAATCTAACACAGCTAGCTTACTACAAGATCAACAGGGAAACATCATCACAGATACAAATCAAGGAATATGCATATGGACCAAATACATACAAAAACTCTTTTATGGTAATAGGTCCGAACAACCTCCGTCCTACATGTGTGATGACCACTTACCAATCACATCAGATAAACTGGAAAAAGCAATATCACAACTAAAAGATGGCGAAGCTCTTAGACCTGACAATGCATATGCTTAACTCATAAAGCTATTTAACACCGACGGCACTCAATGACTAACAAAACTATTCAATGATATATATTTTAACGGAGTAATACCAAGATCATGGCTGCAGTTAACGTTTATTGCTCTACCAAAGAAAACAAAATCCCTATCCTGCAATGAATTCCGGACCAGCTTAATGAGCCACATTTTAAAGGTATTTCTAAAAATCATACATCAAAGGATATATAGACAATGCGAAGAAAAAATCAGCCGTATACAGTTTGGTTTTCGAAACGCAGTGGGTACGAGACAGTCTCTCTTTAGCATATGCTAAAGATATATGAGTGCTACTTCAACGATGTAGAGATGTGAATTGTGATATTTATGCATGCTTCATTGATTACCATAAAGCGTTTAATACAGTAAAACACGACAAGCTAATGGAGATATTAACAAATATTGGAATAAACACCTGTGATCTAAGAATTATTAGTAATCTTTACCGAAATCAAACATCGTCTATCCGTACAGAGGCGGATCCGATGATATCAAAATCAAACATGGGGTCCGACAGGGATGTATACCATCACCCTTGCTGTTTAACATATATTTTGAGGAAATCGTTCAAGAAGCAGTGGAGGATGTTAAAGCCGGAATTCGAATTTACGGATGTATCAATAACATCAGATACGCGAATGACACCAGGAGTTAATAAATAGAATCGCAGAAGTGAGTCAGAGATATTGACTTTCACTGAACATTAAGAAAACAAAATGTATGATGATCTCTAAGAAGGAACAACAAATTGAAAGAATCAGTGTGAATGGTCAACCAATAGAAAGAGTAAAAACATACACCTACCTTGTTACGAACGTTGTAGCATTTGAAAATTCTTTGAAATATATATTGAAATGTATTGAAATCTTCTCGTATTTGCTAAAGCAATCGAAGAATATTTTAGTGTATTTCATTTCCCATTCGTACCTATTAAAACACCGAATTCTTCCAATTCATCTTTACGTCGCCGAAGTTAATGTAAACCATTTTATAGTTTGTTTATATTTCACAAGATGAGTATTTTTTCGGTATTCTTTGATCGAAGCCTCTTTTGGGATATTCTGCGTTTCAAATAAATCTTTCAGTTTATATGTTTTGTTTATACCAAGATTGTGCGAATGAATTTTAAAAGTAAGTGTTCACTCTGGCTAAGGCGGCTGTCGGATATAGTCGCTTATAGTGTTAGTCAAAAATGTTTCTTCAAATTGGTATTGTTTCCTCGTTATTCGTCCTTTTCTTATGGAAAAATTTGTAGCAGTGTTGACTCTCGGTAAAGCCGGACGCTGATTAAGGCGTATTCGTAATCTTTTCGTTTTCATTTTTTTTGTCATGGAAATGTAGTATAAAGTGACAGTAGCAGTTAAATGTGTAATATTGAGCAGTTTTACAACAGTTTTTGAAGATGACCTCATGTTGCCGTTATGCTGTGCCTGTTTCAGTCTTTAAAGCAGACCAGTTTTCGAGGTTTGTGTTCCATCCGGTGCTGGCTTCCACCCTCATCTTCTTGTCCCTGGTCGTTATCCCTGATCTGCCTCCAGGGGTTTTAAAGTATCCAGTTCCCGACCCCAGACATTGTGTATAGTGAGATTTAGTGAGGTTCAGGTAACTTTTCCGGTGTTTAAATTTTAAAGTCAAGATAGACATTAAAAAAAAAGAGTAATAATTGCTTTTATTATTTAAAAAGATAATTCTTTACTTGTAATAATTTTTTATTTGCGACAGTTAATAGCCCAATAAAATTTGTAAGTTTTGTTGCAATTCTCACTTGTAAACGAATAGGACACATGTAAGTTTTTCTTTGTTATTTTTATATTTACTTTTGTGACTATCAATATGGTCTTTATGTATTATCTGTATTTTTGTAACTGTTTGTGGCGAGACACAATAAATGTTTAATTTATCTCTCTGAACCATTTTGTTTATTTTAGAAAAGTCTCCTAACCCCTGTTTATGTTCTTTATTTTAGGAAAGAAGAGCCTTTTTTTTCTTTTTCCAGCAAGATTAGGATTCTTCGAAGCGGCGTCCTTATTTCAAATAGCTAGAGGCCTTTCTTGTTGTTTTTATTTGCTCTTTTGTCCAGAAGATTTATATCAGTACTCCTTTGTTTCATTTTTTTGTAGTTGCCCCAATCCAACCCCATTGCCATTCCACTTATCCACGACCCAGCTCCCCAAACAAACTCTGAGTGCCGTTCGCACAGTTTCGTTTATTCAAATGCTATCATTTAACAGTACTCATAAAAATCAGGTTACTACTATGTTATATCTTTCCTATACTGTTGTACAGAGTTGAGTCGTGGACACACGGTACCTGCAAGAAAATTGAGGCTTTCGAAATGTGGCTTTATCGGCGAAGACTGAAGATATCCTATACCGACCACGTTACTAACCAGTACGTTTTATTAAGAATGCAAAAAGGAAACGAGTTTGTTAACCACAATAAAAATAGCAAAAATCGAATACCTCAGCCACATCATGAGGAACAGCGACAGATATGGGTTGCTGCAAATAATTCTACAAGAAAAAGTAGGAGTAAAACGAGGATCAGGAAGGCGAAGGATTTCCTGGTTGCAAAATCTACGTACGTGGCTCAACACAAAAAACCACAAATCTTTTCAGAGCAGCAGTTTTGCAAAATACAGATTTCCGTGATCGTCGCCAACATCCGAAACGGATAGGCAGTACAAGAGAAAGAACAAACACTTCTCAGTACTTGCTCAGAATGCCAAAAGATGGTAGTGTGCAACTATTTTGATGATACTGCAACTATTTTGCTCCAAGCACATTTTAGGAACAGCTCTTAGATCAGCATTATCGGCAATTAAAGGTTATTGCCCACGATATTATAAGATAATTGATTCGGGGATATTAAAGTACCCATCAGAAAGTTGGCTATCTGCTAAATTTAGAAGTGTAGATGGCAGGTAGGGAGCTTAAGTTTTCAGGTGTATAGTGAGTACTTGTCTTCGACGGTGGTATGCCGTTTTAAGGACATCTTTTGCTCTGTTGTTCGAAATTTCGATGGTTTGTATAAGGTATCTTTTACTTAGGCTTTGTACTTGATCTTAAATGGTTGAGATGTTGGCTAGTTGGTGTGTTAATGCTGATGAATAATCACGTTATTAGTCATAATTCTCCTCAGGACTTTCCTCTATTTAACTATGATTTGGTAGATTTGACAATTTGATTTGACGTTTATTGAAAGCAAGGTAGATTCTGGCTCTGGTATCGATAGTTAGTTTTATGTATGTTTTGTACGTGTGAAAGAGAGTAACAGGATAAATGTTCCCAATTTTTTCACTTAATGATTTTAGGAGATTAGCTCTGTTTCGTGTCCTGATAAGAGCGTTTATAAAATCAGTGTTTCAGTTGAGTGTCTTTAAAAATTTGACCCAAGTAGGATACTGTTGGTTTGAATTTGAGCTTATCTCCATTGAGCATGATTTGGTTGTGCTGTTTCAATTTTAGGCGAGAACATTTGGGATTTCTGAATAGTATAAGTTGTGTTTTAGATGAATTTTAGATTTACTCTCCATTTTTTGCACCACTTGACTATGGAGTCAAGCTGTGCTTGGGAGGCCTTTGACTACAGAGAGATCTCTACAGTTGCCCTATAGAGGTCCTGCGGAGAGTAGAGCCGTTTCCGCAGCATATAAGAGGATGTTTTGAAAGTTGTGATGGAGAGTGGGAGGTCACTATTATAGACTGTATATAGAATAGGCTAGAGAGTCCTGCTAGATGAGTGAATGGTATGGATAGTTTTTCAGCGACATTTACATGGATTATAAGAGCAGAAAGGTAGTAGCGAAACATTCTTAGACCTGATCGAATGCTTTCTGGATATCTTCAAAGATTGAAAAAGGACTATATGACCTGTACACACTTCTAATATATCAAACTGGCAAGTGTATGTTTTTAAAAACTTGATAGTATGTAAAATTTTTTTAAAATCAGCTTTTAGCACTCTAAAAGTCCTTTTGCATTCTTAATAAAACGTCCTGATTAGTAATACTGTGTGTTCAGTGTAGGACATCTTTAGAATTCGACGATAAAGCCAAATTTCAAAAGCCTTAAATTTTTTACAGGTAGCGTCTGTGAGAGTCCACAACTCAACTCTATACAACGGTATAGGAAAGATATAACATTGTAGTAACCTGATTTTTATGGATACTGATAAATCGTGGCATTTGAATAGCTTAGTCTTTTTTTGTAATGCAGATTTGCTCTTTCCTACATTTTATTTTTAGGGAATGGTCCCAATTTTCATTGATGTTCGTACCAAGGTAGGTGTCTGTTGTTACTCTTTCTATTAGTTGACCATTCACACTGAGTCCTTCCATTTGGTGTTCCTTCTTAGAGATCGTCATACATTTTGTTTTCTTAATCTTCAGTGAAAGTCAATATATGTAACTCACTTCTGTGATTCTATTTATTATCTCCTGAAGGGGTTTGTAACTTTCAGCAAATACCACCGTGTCGTCCTAGTATTTCGAATATTCGCGTATTTTCGTTAATTCGAATTGTGACTTCAACATCCTCTACTGTTTCTTGAAAGATTTCCTTAGAGTATATGTTAAACAGTAAGGGTGATAGTATATATCGCTGTCGGACCTTACGTTTGATTTTGATATTATCGGATTCTCCTGCCTCTGTACAAATAGACTATCTTTGATTTGAGTAAAGATTGCTTATATTTCTTATAATCACAGGTGTTTATTCCAATATTTGTTACTATCTCCATCAGCTTGTCGTGTTTTATTGTATCGAGCGCTTTATGGTAATCAATGAAGCATGCATAACTATCACAATTCACATCTCTACATCTTTGAAATAGCACTTGTATGCTAAAGAGAGCCTCCCTCATACCCACTGCGTTTCGAAAATCAAACTAAGTACGGCTGATATTTTCTTCGCATAGTCTATATATCTTTTAATATATGATTTTTAGAAATAACTTTAAAATGTTTCTCATTAAGCTGATGGTCTGGAAATCGTTGCAGGATACGAATTTTGTTTTCTTTGGTACAACAATAAACGTTAACTTCAGTCATGATCTTGATATTACTTCATTTAAATATATGTCATTGAATATTTTTGTTAGTCTTTGTGTACCGTATGTGTTAAATAGTTGTATGAGCATATGCATTCAGCATATGCATTGTCCTTTTTCCTTTAACTACAATATTATTCTTCTTTCTGGATATTGCTTTCCAGATATTTTTTTCTTGCACTGTGGATATTTGTCCGAAGTACTGTAGCTTTCGAGATTTGATAGTGATCAGTACCTCTAGCGATACACAATGGGCAGGATCTGAGAAATGTTCAACACGAAATGATGTCGTATTTTATTACTCCGGAATCGACAACAACACCCATCGTTACGGAGTTGGAATCATCATTTCAAAGAAATGGAAAAACTCTCTGATTTTCTATACTCCTTATTCAGAGCGCGTAATATTAATAAAAATTAAAGAAAAACATAACTTTATAAATATTATTCAAGTCTATGCACCAACAGCAGATAAAGATGGCAATGAAATAGAACAATTCTACAACGATTTAGAAAAAATGCTAAAAACTATAAAAAAGCAACACATTAACATAATAATGGGCGATCTTAATGCCAAGGTGGGTCAAGGTAAGGTAGGAGAACAAGTAGGAAACTATGGACCTGGAAACAGAAATGACAGAGGAGATCGATTAATTCAATTTTGTCAAAGCGAAGACTTCGTAATAACAAACACCTTTTTCAAATTACCTCCTCGACGGTTATATACATGGACATCTCCACAACATACCAAAGAAAAAATAGTGAGAAATCAAATAGACTATATTATGATAGCAAGGAGGAATCCTAATGCAGTTAAATGTACTAAGACGTACCCAGGAGCTGATATAGGCTCAGATCCTAATCCGGTAGTTACTGTGATAGAGGCGAGACCAAAAAAGATTAGAAGACCACACAGAAAGGCACTAGATTTAAATAAACTTAGGAACAAAAATATACGACAAGAAACAGGAGAAAAAATGAATGAAAACCTCCGTTCAGTGCAGCAACAAATTAACGATACAAATAACTTTAACGAAAAATTAAAGTACATAAATACAGCTATACAAACAGCAGGAAAGAAACATCTTACAAAAACAACAACAAAGAATAAGGGGCGGATGACACAAGATATACTAAACTTAATGGAACAAAGAAGAAAGATGACGAATTACCCAGATAAATACAAAGAAATAAACAAAGACATAAAAATGAGAATAAAAGAAGCCAAAGAGGCGTGGCTTAAAGAACAGTGTGAAGAAATGGAAACCTATGAGAAAAAGTACGATGCGTTCAATATGCACAAAAAAGTAAACCAAATAGGTAAACTTAAAGAAAAAGATGGAAATCTTATTGTAGATCTAGAGAATAAAATAAAAAGATGGGCAGAATACCTGAATGAAATATTTGAAGACGATAGAAACAACTTAACTCAGATAATTAATACAACTGAGCCAGACATATTGAAAGAAGAAGTAGAATACGCAATAAGAAACGCTAAAAATGGAAAAGCAAATGGACCTGATGAAATTCCTACAGAACTGTTGAAGCTTTTGAATGATAAATCCGTAACCATAATATTACATATATTCAATACAATATACAGTACTGGTATAATACCTAAATAATGGTGGCTGTCTACGTTTGTCACCATACCGAAGAAAACTAAGGCAATGCAATGTTCAGATCATCGAACAATCTCCTTGACGAGTCATCTGCTTAAAATATTTCTTAGAGTCATCCACAACCGAATCTATCAAAAGTTAGATATCGATATTAACGATACACAGATGGGATTCAGAAAAGGATTAGGTACAAGAGAAGCTTTCTTTGCCTTAAAGATCCTAACACAGAGATGTCTAGATGTTAACCAAGAGGTACACGCCTGCTTTATAGACTTTGAAAAGACCTTTGACAAAGTACGCCACAATAAACTCAAAAGAAATCCTGGAGGATAAGAACATCGACAACAGAGACATACAAATAATATTAAATCTGTACTGGAATCAGCGAGCTAATATAAAAATAAAAGACCAAACATCGGACGAAATAGAAATACGTAGAGGAGTACGACAGGGTTGTATATTGTCACCACTCTTGTTTAATATCTACAGCGAACAAATATGCCAAGAAGCTCTCTCACATGCAAACGAAGGGATAATAGTCAATGGAGAAGATATCAATAACATTCGATATGCTGACGATACTGTGATAATGGCAAGAACAACGGAAGATCTACAACATCTAGTTGAAAGTATGTAAAAACTACGGCATAAGGATGAACGTCAAAAAAACCAAATATATGACCTTCAGTAAGAATCCAGTACATGACAGTAGTATCGCAATAAACGGTACCCAACTCGAAAAAGTAAGCGAATACAAATACTCGGAAACCCTCATCAATGAAACAGGTGACCAAAATCACAAGATAAAAAGACGTCTTGAAATTGCCAGGTCTAACTTTATAAAAATGAAACAAATATTTTGTAATCGTGATATTAGTATTCAACTACGAACTAGAATGATAAGATGCTATGTATTGAGTACTTTGCTTTGCGGTGTTGAGGCATGGACTCTTAAACAGAGGAATGTTAAAAATCTTGACAGCTTTGAGATGTGGTGCTACCGCCGTATATTAATAATAAGTTGGGTGGATAAAATTACAAATGAAAAGGTAATACGCAGAATAAATAACAATCCAGAAGTTATACTGAATATAAAAAAGACAAAAATTGAATACTTAGGCCCCCTGATGAAAGGACAAAAGTATACATGGTTTGGCTGTACCGCTAACGAATTATTCAAAACAGCAGTAAATAAAATTAGAATCGCCCTAATGAATGATATCCAATCTCCGATAGGAGAGGCACTCAAAGAAGAAGAAGTACCTCTCGATTGTTCTTAATTCTCCTGAGGATCTTTTAATTTGTGACTTGATCAGTCCACGGAATCTTCTGCGGAATAAAAGGATTGAAATAATTTTTTTAAAACCCAAAATATTCATTATTAACGTTCGTGTTCTCATCGATTTCTTTGCTGTCATAATATTCTTCTTTTATTTGGTACGCCTTATATTGTTCACATTTTTCAGCGTTACGATACAAAATATTTAAGCAACGTGCCCATATTATTGTGTTAACCACATATTTTCTATATTTTCGGAATTTTAGCTACCCTTTCGATATTCTCGGAACCCTCTAAAAATGTTCTTTGTACAACCTTGACGCTACTCGACGTGTACCTGACGGATTTACAACCCGAAAACCGTAAATTTATTATTATCCTTTTTGTTGACTACTGACTTCTCGATAATTGTCCAGTTGTTAATTTTTGACAAGGGATTTCGGGGATAATGAGATGATTAACGATCCGTTGTAATCTTGTTAAAGGAATAAGGAACCGTGGGGATTTGGAAATTAGGTGGTAAGTAAATATTTGTATATAAGGATTTTTGCGGTAAGGATAAGTTAATTAAAATATTCAATCGCGTTGGTTTTTCATAAAAGATTTAATAGGATGAATTAAACGTGAAAAATTTGGAAAATCACGTCAATTCAAATATTTTAAGTCTGTTAGTATTTGAACTTATTGAAGCTTTTTAATGTGTTGAATGTTATGTGGCTTTGAGTGTATTTATTTTTATTATTAGTATTATTTTCATTTATAGTTAATAAAAATTTGAATTTTAGTTATTTAAACTCAGAAAAGATACTATTTATAATAATATCGATGCAGTTGAACATAAAAACAATGAAAGCATTTATATTTTCAACAGCTTCATTTCCAAAAAATGAACAAGACATTTTTCTTCAAGGTCTAATAGATATTGGTAGGCCACACTACTGCAAAAAAAAAATAGCTAAAACTGACCTGAGTACAAACAGTAAATCCCGAAACACAGATTTAAATAAAACTTTTTATTCTTTCTTCTTCTTCTTCTTCTTCTTCTCAGTACTCGCATCTCCGCCGTTTCCAGTAGCCTTTGCGTTGTGGCTGTGTCGGCTCCTGTTTCTGAGGCATATGTCATTATTGGTCTTACACTGGCTTTATAAATTCTTGATTTCATCTCATTGTTAATGTGTCTGTTTCACCATATAGTGTTATTAAGACATCCTGCCAGTCTGTTCTTGATCTTTTTGTTCTTGATCTCTCATTTCTCTGTCCAGAACTCCATAGCTAGACAGTGTAATTCCCACTTATTTTATTTCCATTACTTGTTCAATACTGATGCCATCAATTTCTATTTTTCCTCTGGTTGGTTCTTTGCTGACTACTGTTGTTTTAGTTTTCTGAGATGAGATTGTCATATTAAATTCTTTTGCTCTTATGTTAAATCTGTAGACCAATCTTTGAAGAATATCTTCATCTTGGGCTATTAATATTGCGTCGTCTACGTAACAGAGTATTTTGATTTCCTTGTTTCCCATTCTGTATCCTCTTTCTTGGTTTACGCTTTTGATGATTTCATCTATGATCAAATTGAAGAGCATGGGGCTCAATCAATCCCCTTGTCTTATTCCGCTGCCTATTTCTATAGGTTCTGTAAGTTGTACATCTATTCTGACTCTCATTTTGTTGTTTTGGTAGATGTTTTGGATAGTTTTTATAGTATTAAGGGGAGCTTCTCTATTATACAGAAGATGGATTACATCTTTAAATCTTACTATGTCAAACGCTTTCTTTAGGTCAATCAGATACAGAAATGCTGGTCTATTATACTCTAGTAATTTCTCAATAATTTGCTTTATAACGAATATTGCATCTGTACCCAATAAAATTTTAGTTGTAAGTTTTAGCGTAGTATTTAACAGGTTTATACCTCTATATTTTTCTGGCTATTTTTATCTTCCTTTTTAAATAATAGAATTAGTTCGCTGGTTCTCCATTCTTCGGGTATTTTATTGTGTTTTATAGTTTTATTAATTAATGTTGTGAATTGTTCTGTCATTGCTACTTCACAATATTTCAGTATCTCGTTTGGTATCTCTTCTTTACCTGGTGCTTTTCTGTTCTTCAGGTTTTCAAGTATTTTCCTAACTTCCTGTACATTTATAGTAAGTTCTTTATTTGTGGTAATTTTTGGTGTTCTATCGTCGTTTGTTCTTCCTCTGCGTTTTTTGGTGTTTCGTCTAATTCATTGTAAATCTGTCTAGTTCTTCCTCTGTGCTATCAGATGTCGGTGAGTATGCTGTAATGATGTTTACCCCCTCCATCCGAAGCAGTTGACCAGTAGTAGAAAACTACTAAGTATAATGTCAGTCACTGGGTCTCTATGGTTCTATATAGTCGGTTCGCTATATTTACTCGGGTTTCGAATTAAAAATTTTATTGTAAGTACCCAGTTTTAATTACCTGCTTTTTGGGGAAATATCAACTGGCCAAATGAAATGAAAAATAATCCATAACTTTTTTTAATTAAATAATAATGGAAAATCTTTTATATAATTGACAGTATAATAAGGAGAATTACTTCATTAACGGAGTCTAATGTGGCTTATATAAACCTAATAATAATTTTATATTACACTTCACACAGAAAATATGGTCTATGTATATTTGTTCCATGGAGAGAATTTCTAATGAAAAATAAAAAAATTTAACTTGCCAACAAAAATGAAGATCAGTCATTATCATCAAAAATATCATAATCGTCATCATCATCACTGTCATCACCATTAATTGTTATTATGATTGGACTTATTTCGTTTATTTTATTTTCACGAGTCCACCAATTAGTTTCTCGCACTTGAATATACAGTTGCACCACACTTCTGGAGTTACAATTGAAAGTGCCTTTCGCCAAGTTTTCCGAACTGCGTCGTCGCTATAACCGTTAGGCCCAATATGGTTGTCATAATATTGTTTTGCTATTCCCCATATATATTGGATGGGATTAAACTGGCAATGATACGGTGGCAGACGTAAAACTTGATGACCGTAACTTTCCATAATCTGATCCACAACAAAGGCTTTCGGTTTTGCGTGGATATTTGCCAAACGTAATAATTCTGATTTTAAAATATGTTGTGTAAATGGTATTATGTTCCTTTGTCTAGTCCAAGAATTCGATAGACTTCTGTTTAATACTTCAGAATGGTAAGGTGCATTGTCTAAAATAATTACGCTGGGCTCGCTTAAACCTGGGAGAAGTTTTTCATGTAACCATTTTACAAACATTTCTGTGTTCATATTATCGTGATAGTCACTTGATTTTGATTTAGATGAAAATATTAAATCAGCATCTTATATAAAACCCGATTTCTTTCCTGCATGAAAAGTTATGTGTCGCTTCCCTCCTCCATCAGTATGTTTGATAGACTTTACGTTATCATCTTGCCATATTCTCTTGGTTGCACCCCTAGAAAATATCCATGTTTCGTATAAATATATAAAATTTGTCCTTTCTTCTTTTAATTTAGAATATTTTCTTAGAAAGTTAATTCTTTTATGCACAAGAGAACTTCTTTCACAAACGGCTTTTCTGTTATCCTCCTTTTGAAATTTGAAATCCAAATTATGTATCACTTGCCATAGACTTGTTCTGCCAATTTCGTCAAATTTTATATCTTTTAATTCCGAGAGAATTGTATTTAAGGTCACATGTTCCTTGTTGGCTCGCATTCGATAAGTGGTATCACGATTTTCAAATTTTTTTCCATCTGGAATATCTTTCGTTTTCAATAATAGGTGAGTTTTTCGGTGATCTTCTTTCGGCCGTTCATTATTGCGATTTTGTAATACTCCTCTTAGTTTGGTTTCACTAATTCCTAGA
Organism: Diabrotica undecimpunctata; assembly: GCF_040954645.1. Taxonomy (NCBI): domain Eukaryota; kingdom Metazoa; phylum Arthropoda; class Insecta; order Coleoptera; family Chrysomelidae; genus Diabrotica; species Diabrotica undecimpunctata. The sequence goes on from NC_092809.1 coordinate 114,503,991, forward strand.
GCATCCCATACGCGTTGTTGAACAGACATTACCGATTTTAAAGGACCGCCATTTTCTTTTTCATCCGTAAAATACTTATGTACACTACAAATTAGACTATCTACATCTAACACACGTCTAGGCATTTTTAAATATTTCCACCAAACATACAATGTCAACACTGGCAAAGAATCAATTCAACTGCAATATTGTAACAAATTTATACCTACCGTAATGTTATTTTAATGTATTTTAAAATATGACCATTAATGCAGTTTTTACCTAATTTTCTGGGAAGTCGTTTACTGCAACTGGTTATCAATGAGTCATTAGCATAATTTTGTTAATCCGAAACCCGCGTAAATATAGCGAACCGACTATACTACGCCTAAAATCCGGGCTGCCACTTCCGCCGAATTTGTCGTTTCGAATTTTCTTATTCGTCTTCATCGGCGTTGTGGTCCGCATGTGAATAGTATATAGTAGAAGGAAATATTGTGACCGTCTGCCCTAGGAAACCTAATATCCAGTCGGCATCGGAAGAAACAAGAGATGCTAATAGGAAAGATTAAAGAAATTTCACTCAAAACAAGTTGAAAAAGAGTAAAATGTGAAGGCCCTTATTATGCGCCAGGTACGTTTCAGTGCGTACCGTTCTTTATTGCAATAAAAGTTCTTAGGTATAAAGTAGAAAAAAAGCAATTAATAGTTTTCCGCTTAATCATTAAGAAATACAGTCAAATTTTAGATATGAAATTGTTTTACGTATTGTAATTGTTGCGTTCTGCACATACGATGACCTCAATATAACAATTTTGGTCATCCTGAAGGGGGAGAGAAGATATTCTGTTCAATCTAGAACTCGCTGGTTTCCCCCTTTCAGATTGGGTATGTATATTAAAATAAAAGAAATGAAAGCAAGTGGACTGTATAAAACTCTATTTTAAAAAGAGGTGAAATAAACCATAAATATACATAACCCAATATACCTACAATTATAAATAAAGAAGAATATAAACTTAAAAGAAGAAGAATATATTTAAGTACAAACTTACACACAAAAAGAGAACCATAAACAAAACAAAACTGTCGATTGTATATATATACCACGTTATAGATAGAAATAATATACAACAAATAAAAAATATGAATATATATGTCATATAAAAATAAATTATTAAACTCAATGCAAAAGTATACTCATAATACACATTATGAGTTAATATTAGGTAATAAAATACACAACACTGTGATATATATACAAAAAGAATAGTGAAATTATTATAATATAAAAAATATACAAATCTACATAAAGGTAATGAAATGTTCTCAATCAAGTTCAATCGCGATCGCGGCACAACAGATAAAAGTTCGAAGCAAATATGACATCTATATACCAAGTAAACGTACTTGATATATGCAGCAACAAAATTATGGTGTATTGTAGCTTACCCCATAAATCACAGCACCAACCGCTATTACCAACGTCTTCATCGACGTACACCAGGAACCACAAAATTTCTAATTTCAACTTTTCTACATCAAACCGACTTCCTCGGTCAAAGGACCGCTGGCAAGTCTTAAGGTACTCTTAACCCAAACGCACACACATGTGTGTGGTTTGAGAGATAAAACTCGACTCTTATTGTGTAGATGCATCGCTTATCTCCAATACACATCTGTGTCATTTTGCAGATTGCCCGTCTCGTAGCATGTAGTTTTTAACCCAGATGCACCCTTATACATGAAATTTTGATATACGGGGAGAATCAAAACTACCATAAAGTCTTAATATTGAATAAATGTTTATTAACAGTTGCGAAACTGCAACATTCTCCCCGCGTTGGCATACGTGCCAATAAAACATAACTGTACTTTGTACTCCCGACGCACTGTACAAATTAGGAAACCGTAAACACTTCTTCGGTTACGAAACGAACGCCACACTTACAATCCTACAAAGCTATACATTTACAAAAGAGCACAAAGAACAATAACTTATACATACAACAATAAACTTATACAACAAACGATAATAGGTTACAAATACATAACTACATACTAAATATACATCACTACAATTATACAATTCTCAGTACTATACATAAAACGGATTTCCTCTCTTATAGGAAGTGCATTCCTCTATTATCCTAGGATACAATACATGAACTTGACGCCATCGAGATGTGACTACTCAAGCGAATCCTCAGGATATCATGGACGGACCAGTTAACCAACGGGACCGTATGAAAAAGAACGAGGAAAGAAAGAAAAGTGATGTATATCGTTAGAAGGCAACAATCAGGATGTCTCGGACACCTATGAGAGACGGCACTCAATATAAATACTACAAATAACCTTCTAATAGTTCTCGACAAGCAAGGAAATGGGAGAAGACAAATATCCTGGTTAACAAACCTAAGGAAATGGTTCTCCGCAACTACATCCAAGTTAAGGTCAAATAAACAGAATAATTGTAGCCCGAATGGCTACTACAATGCTCGAAACGAATAAGCAGCAAAGGCAAAAGAAATATCGTATGAATTATAACACTGTCCCTAGATATTGGTAATCTACCTGGACAGACATAATCATGACGAAAATGTAAAAATGCAAAACGAAGAAACTATATTCTTCCATAAGCTTTATTCATAAACGATAATTATTATAATTTACACAACAATAAGCAAATTATATCTCAGGTTGAGACTCAGCTCTATCTCATAAAAAGGCAGTGAATAAGCTAGTAGTAGACTTAGTCAATTAGAATAAATCAAAATTGCGATAAATAAGAAATAAAGAGAATAGATAAAATACGAACATTTATGCTATTCAATAAACAAGGCTTTTTTACATAAAAAGGCAATTTTGAAACGAACAAAAAACAAAAATGGTGCGACTCCTAAGAATTCTTTGTACCTTAAAGAATTCGTACAATGTCAATAGAAAATGTCTCCAAACGTTGAAACCGTTATTTTATTATAACGTGGCGCAAATACATAAATAAATAAAGCTACGCAAGCTTTAAGCAAAAAGTATATCCCATAATCTATGGCAATAAAAAGAAATCTCGAACAGGTAACACAATGATGGATGGGACTCTCAACATTATAAAATGTGCAACAACTAAGTCCGAAATGATGTCTACAATTAGACCTATCTTGGAGCCTTACATGTCCCAACCATAAATGTGTTTCGAACATATTTAAAACAACTAGATTGTTCGAAGAAAGAAGAAAATTATGCTTTTGAGCATAAGGAATGGTAGCATTCCTCAACATACCGCTAACTTTCGCACGGTGAATAATTTCCTCTGGAAATAAATTCGGAATATCCAACTGATTATCCGGATTGGCAATACTGGATGGTAACGATTCCAATATACGAGGAAACGCAAGACTTTTGAAGTCTTGAACAATAAGCAATTCCGCTTGCTTTTTACGAACGTTTCTGATGAAACAAAATACAAATGCCTTTACTCGGCGTAAACGAGAAAGATAGGAGTACATTTTAAACATATGTACCCCGAATGCTAAATCTAGAGATGGGTGTAATACCACTCTAGGAACTTTTGACCCAATTAAAGTCGCAATATCTAAGTTAATAGATTCTTTAAATTCGTCTCTGTCACGAGACGACAAGAATTTTGGCTCACAATGCCAAGATTTCGATCGAGCAAGTGTATCGGGGTTAGCTCTCCGCGAAGCTGTATCGGCAGCGTCATCGTCAAACACCCCATCATGTAAGTCGTGCAAAGAAAAATCCTTGGGCAAGGATGGAATATTAGAATGGACCTGAGGCCCAGAGAGATGTACATCATTAAAGGATAGCCCCGTAGAAGAACTCGCGCCTGTATCAGCGTCACGAATCTTGTAGGACTCACTATCTTTTACCACTGCAACATGTGGAAGGGAATATGCAATACTGCTAAGGCCCGTAGGTAACGCCTTAGGGACAGTATCTACATGAGCTAAAGTCGAGGATAGCTGACCTGACGAACTAGGCGCCATCACACGAGGTATTTGAGACGTGGATGTCTCGAAAGAAGGTTGAGGTTGTGAAAAAGATGAGTCTTTTAACATATAATTTTGAGAAGATTTAACTACATTGAGTAGATGGCATAAATCTGAAATAAGTGTGGAAGGTCTTTCTCCCACATGTAACCTAGAAGAACAATGGGATGCACTACCTACTTTATAATACGTAAAGGATGAGAGGACGGGCTCCCATATTATAAGTCCCATTACCTTACAAAACAAATCATCTACAATGTTTCGATCCTCGCTATCTTCAGCGGAATCTACCAATAAATTCTCGATTGCATCCTGTGCGCATTCATATTTATCATACTCAACCTGTAAATACTCACGACGAACTTTCAAAAGATAATCAATATCAACCAATGAAACATTTTCTGCAATCCAATTACAGTGACGAATAATTGCATTCTTTGCAGACCGTCTCTTGAATTTGAAGGTGTCCATTGTTTAGACAAAAATGGAGCAGCTTATATTTAAAACTCACAAGACAAACATGAAAAAGATTGTGAATGAGTAAGAGTAATTGTAAATCCCTGGATTTTTTACAGAAACAAACCAAAGAGATACTTGTATTAGTCGAAACAGGTTTCTACAATAAGACAACCACAAACAAAATAAAAAAAAAAGAACAGTCTCCACAGACCAGGTATCTTATCAAGGAAAAGATATATCCCAACATAAAACGATTACAATCTGTTACTAATGTCCCTACAATCAGGAAAAATTAAACAAAAAAAATGGTTGTAATAACCGAAAATACTTTTTCCACCCTCACAAACACTAACGAATACAAAAGAAGAAATGTCTCTACAGACTGGGTATCTTTTTTCATAAAATAATTACCCCAATGTAAATGGTTATACTAACCGTAATAAGGTCTCTAGCATAAGAAAACCTTAAACAAGTAAAAGTAAGAATGTCTTTCGGCAGACTGAGTATATGCTTAGAGAAAAGAAATACTCCACTAAAAGTACCATGAAAAAATCAGCAAGAAATGGGTATACAAACCCGAAAAAGGTCTCTGTCATAAGAGCACCTTTAAATAAAGTATATAAAAAAGAAATAGTCTTTCGACAGACTAGTTATCTTTCAGTATAAAAGAAGTCTCAATGTAAGATGGTTATAAAAACCTTAAAAAGGTCTCTGTAAAAAGAGCACCTTGAAAATTAATTAATGTAAAGTACAAAATCGTCTTTTTGCAGACAACTGGATATCTTTTAGTATAAAAGATATACCGTAATGTAAAATGGGTATAACAACCGCAAAAAAGGCCTCTGTCAGAAGAGAACCTCGAAAAAGCAATGTAAAAAAAAGAAATAGTCTTTCGGCAGACTAGGTATCTTTTAGTAGAAAAGAATTATATATACAATAAATGGTTATAACAACCACGAAAAGAAGGTCTCTGTCAGAAGAGCACCTGGAACAAAGAATGTAAAGAAGAAATAGTCTTTCGGCAGACTAGGTATCGTCTTTCGGCAGACGAGTAGGTATCTTTTTACATAAAACAAATACCTGACTATATAGTTATGATAACCGCAAAAAGGTATACAGTAAATAAACCTTGTACAACGTAAAAAGTAAAATGTCTTTCGGCAGACTGGGCAACTTTTCAGATAAAAGAAAACCCGACTATACTATGGTTGTGATAACCGCAATAAGGTCTCTAGCATAAGAGAACCTCGACAACGAAATAGTCTTTCGGCAGACTAGGTATCGTCTTTCGGCAGACGACTGGGTATCTTTTCAGATAAAAGAAATACCCCAACTATACTATGGTTGTGATAACCGCAATAAGGTCTCTAGCATAAGAGAACCTCGACAAAGAAATAGTCTTTCAGCAGACTAGGTATCGTCTTTCGGCAGACGACTGGGTAACTTTTTAGATAAAAGAAATACCCCAACAAATAGTTATCACAACCAACTAGGCTCCTACCATAAGGAACCCGTGAGCAAGTCAAGTAAAATGGTTATCATAATTGATAAGGTCCCTACCATAAGGAAACCGTAAGAAACGACATATTAACTGGTTATCATAACCGACAAGGCTCCTACCATAAGGAAACCGCAACTACACATGAAAAAGAACATGGAAAAAAGGTATCTACTATCAGAGAACCCTAAACAAACAAAAAAAAACAGAAAAAGAAGAAGAAAATCCGGCTCGAAGGACCATTATGTTGCGTTCTGCACATACGATGACCTCAATATAACAATTTTGGTCATCCTGAAGGGGGAGAGAAGATATTCTGTTCAATCTAGAACTCGCTGGTTTCCCCCTTTCAGATTGGGTATGTATATTAAAATAAAAGAAATGAAAGCAAGTGGACTGTATAAAACTCTATTTTAAAAAGAGGTGAAATAAACCATAAATATACATAACCCAATATACCTACAATTATAAATAAAGAAGAATATAAACTTAAAAGAAGAAGAATATATTTAAGTACAAACTTACACACAAAAAGAGAACCATAAACAAAACAAAACTGTCGATTGTATATATATATACCACGTTATAGATAGAAATAATATACAACAAATAAAAAATATGAATATATATGTCATATAAAAATAAATTATTAAACTCAATGCAAAAGTATACTCATAATACACATTATGAGTTAATATTAGGTAATAAAATACACAACACTGTGATATATATACAAAAAGAATAGTGAAATTATTATAATATAAAAAATATACAAATCTACATAAAGGTAATGAAATGTTCTCAATCAAGTTCAATCGCGATCGCGGCACAACAGATAAAAGTTCGAAGCAAATATGACATCTATATACCAAGTAAACGTACTTGATATATGCAGCAACAAAATTATGGTGTATTGTAGCTTACCCCATAAATCACAGCACCAACCGCTATTACCAACGTCTTCATCGACGTACACCAGGAACCACAAAATTTCTAATTTCAACTTTTCTACATCAAACCGACTTCCTCGGTCAAAGGACCGCTGGCAAGTCTTAAGGTACTCTTAACCCAAACGCACACACATGTGTGTGGTTTGAGAGATAAAACTCGACTCTTATTGTGTAGATGCATCGCTTATCTCCAATACACATCTGTGTCATTTTGCAGATTGCCCGTCTCGTAGCATGTAGTTTTTAACCCAGATGCACCCTTATACATGAAATTTTGATATACGGGGAGAATCAAAACTACCATAAAGTCTTAATATTGAATAAATGTTTATTAACAGTTGCGAAACTGCAACAGTAATACATTTTTAAACCAAATGTGCAGATTTGTTTACTCTTTTCATTCAACTAAAAACTTAAAAAAGAAGAAATATTTGTTTTTTATAGTACAGAAATAGTTATTTGAAATATTCAGTTTTTCAAACAATATTTTATTAGAAAATAATTATCTAGTTTATTTAGCCATAAGTCATATTTGCCATAATTTTTAAATACTTATGTTTCTTTTTCTGTTTTTTAAATACTATACACATCTTAAATACACATTTTGAGTGCTGGTCTACCCCCATCGTACTTGCCCAACTGTTCACTTTACCATCACAACTGATACCATCGCATCAAATCTTTTGTCTGACCCTCATTACACACAAAATTATATCAAAGTTTTCAGCTCATCCGACAAAAGATTTCTCCTGCCTGCAATAATGCATTACTTACATACCTGTCAAATTATCCCCACATCAATCTTTTACAAAGGGTGGTGTGGGGAGTTGCGGTTGGGCGCTACTATTTCCGAACCATCGGTCATTCAAATTTTACTGGTTTAAATTGTTTTGATATTAGTAATTGAGTGCGCAGTCTGATGGGTGTCGGTGTTTGGAAATGCGTTAATTATTTATATCAAAAACATTTCGAAGGCTGATGGACGTGGATATAGAAAACACAATCTTGTGCGGTGATAAGGTTGTAAATAATTTTGTGTTTGCACTTAACACTACGATTCATACTATTAACATTTACCAAAAATCGACAATTTACACCAGCGAATCCGCTCAACAGAATTAATGTGGAATTTTATTAAACTTAAATAGGTATACTTACTCTGCAAAGCTTAACTAGCACTAGATTAAAAAAAGATATAATACAATAATAATTATTTTCATATTATGTTTTTTATGGGATTAAGCCACAATTATTGGTTTTGATTGTGATGAATATCACATTTTTAATGAACTATTATTTGATGCTCCGATTTTCACGCCGAAAATCATTCTCAAAAAAGGTTTTTGTACAAATTGTGTAAAAATGTGTAAAACCAAAGATTTTGTTACACAACTATGATATAATTTTTTTACACAAACATATAACACAGAACAGAAAAAAACGGTATAGCCTCCATTTTGCCTCTTTGTACATGTTTTTGCTCTTAGTAGTTTGTGTACAGCTCCGACCGTCCTCCTTTCTTCTCAAAATCTGCTTCTTAATCTTTTGCCTTTCTTCTTCTTGGCTTTACTTGTCAGGGTTACTCCTAGATACTCAAACTCCGTCACCTTTTTGTAGTAATTCTCCTAGAAAATCCTCCTAGCAGTTTCCCTTTATTTCTTGCTATTAATACAACATCGTTCGCAAAGTCCAGGACCTGGCTTCTGTTGTAAGAAATCATACCTTTAGTTCGTATTCCACTCTATCTCATTATTGCCTCCAGCAAGAAATTAAAGAGTATTGTGGACAGCTGATCTCCCTGCTTTAGTCCCCTTCTTACCTCAAATTTTCCCGTTAGGCTTTCTTCTATCCTTACTCTATTATTGGTCTTCATTAAGGTTATTTTTACAAGACGGATCATCTTTTCCGAAATTCTAAGTACTCTTAGGGCATGGTAAACACTCGTCAACCGTTCCGAGAAAAAACTTTTATCCACCTTATCACTTACTTAGCTTACCTATTGTGTATATTGTTTTTAAATCGATACAAAAGTAGTTTAGTAACACGGAGCCCGATACACGACCTTTACGTTCAGCGCTAGGCCATGGAAAGTGAGAAATAAAATATTTATTTGAAAAAAAAAAACAACAAATGTTATAACGTTATAACGTTACATCTGCTTCACAGAGAAATTCTTCTCATGCATTAATAATGTATTAATTTCACCTTAATCTACGTTTAGCTTTTTTTTTATTTTTTCTCGTCTATGCTGTTAGATTCGTCGATTAAATTTTAATAGGCAACAACTACAACTACTTGGTTCATTTTACCAAGATACTGATGAATATGTCCGCTGGCAAGGAGGAGGTCGTAAACGAATATAAACGGAGTGAGATGATCGATTTTCTCTATCAAAATTTCTAAAAAATCAAAATGTGGCTGGTGTTAATCAGGCAAAGAAGAGCTTAGAAAGGTCCGAGGTGTAGTTACCAGCATTAAGACAGTCAGAAGGAGATAAGGCAGCCAACCCGACACCAAAAAGGGCCAGCTACGGGTCCCAAGCTAACTTCAGCCCAGAAGGAAAGGCAATTGGAATTTGCTCGAATTAGGACGACTATCAATGAAGTCAGGTATTATTCTCCGACGAAAGTAAGATCTGCCTACATGGCAACGACAAGAGGCGACGAGTCTCTAGAAGGACAGAAGAGCGGTTTGCTCAATGTTGCATATGAGACAATGTGTCATATGGAGGCGATTCTTGTATGTTTTGGGCAAGCCTTTCAATAGATGGGAAAACTGAGTTGGTATTCGTGCCTGGTGGAGGAAGTGGAGGACATTTAATGGTTACATTTAAGCCATTTTGAAGGAACATATGAATTCATACGCGGAATTTATTAGTGATGCCTTTATTTTATTGCACGATGCACGAGATATTGCACGAGATCGGTATACCTACAATAAATTGGTCTGCGTCTTAAATCCAATAGAGCATGTTTGGAATGAGCTTAAACGAAGGGTCCGGGACAGAAATCATGCACCAAGAATCATAATGCAATTGAGAGAAAATTGATGATCTCTCTGTTAATAACGTCTTTCTTGTGTGGTATCAATAGCAGTTTTTATAAAGTCAATGATAAAGTTATTGTTTAAAGATTACATATTTTTATTTTCATACTTCTTACATTGAAACAGGAGGTGCGATGTCAAATCCCCTTTTTAAGTCGATTATTTTGCACTCAAGTGTAATTTTAATATGAGTCATATTAATTAATTAGATTTATATGCTTTTAATCTTTGGTTGGTAAACAGAAAACAAAACATAACAAAATAATACACAATGTTGAAAATTACATTATAATAGTAACAAAAGAATAATAAACATAAAACATTAATAACCTTTTTGAGTACCTAATCCGCCGATAAAGCCAACAGTAATAAATGCCACAATTGCAGTTATCATTGAGTGCTATAATAATAGTAAATAATTATCGCATGTCTGCCGGCGTTGCAGCATCCCAAAGGGCAAATTACGGTCCACCGTGCACCAGCCTGCAAAGCACACGTCGAACTTGACATACAGTCGGTCATTCGTCGGTTATTTATCGTCATACCAATATAAGAAAATAAATTATGTTACACACAGGTCGAGTTCAATATAACTTCAATTGAGAGTTGCATTTATTGGTCAAATCCCCTTCTATGTTTCGAAAATAAATCAAATTGTGGAAAGGAATTATTGCCTTTTGTTTATTCTATCGGATTAGTAACTAAATTTCAACTCAAATGTAGTAGTATTAGGGATGTAAGAGAATTATTATTTTTTTAATACTAAACATATCTGTTCATAACTGAAATCGAAGAAGTATCTTAGAATAATAATTAATTTCAACTGTTTTAAAGAAATCGAATTTTCTTCTACAGATACTAGGTGTTCCGCCTCATTATAATTTAGTTCATATTATTTTTCGTTTTTATTTTATTTAGATTCATAGTTGTAATTTTTAAAGTTTTGAGTAAATTTTAGTTTCCAGAAATCTATTAAAAAAATAAAATATTTATTAGTTTTACATCTTTCTGGGCAAAACTTGTCTTTTATAATCCCTCCCTTTAGAAAGTATGTGCCTGGCAAATTCGTCGGCTATTGTTGTGCATCCGCTGTATATGGTTCTGATAAGGAATGATTTTGTTGGACAATATAAATGATTTTGTAATTTATGTTTTTACCCCAAGGTAAAATTACATAGTTCTTAGTAACGCCCACCCTCTACCAGGGATTTCTGTTAGGCATGTGTAATGTATTTTTAGTAGTATGGAACGAAACTCAGTTCTGTAAACATGTTTAGTAAGCAATAAATATTTCTATGAAAATTCGTGGGTCAAGACACTGGGTATATTATTATAAGACCCCATAATGTAAATGTCGTGGTCATATAATCTATTCTATGCAAACAACGAAATATCAAGTAAAAACTGATAAATATTTTAAAATCTTTTTAAGTATTGCCTGTCAGTGCCGCTTCGCTCTTATTTATCTAAGTCTCATGAGGCTTCGAACTGGTAACGGTAGCTTTAGTGTGCGTTCATAACGAGGCGCCGACCCTCGATCGGACCATAGGATGGTAGTATAGTTTATTTCACGAAAAATGGTTGAGTGCTTAATGATTGCAATAAAACCCGACCGCAAGTACCCCAGCTTAGTCAACATTAGTTGAGCAGGTAAGTATTCAGGTAAAATTGAAGCTACTGTGGAGTGTCGTTATCTTGTTTGTATAATAAATTCCTGGTAATATAAAAACGATTAAAAAATCGTATAAAATTATAAAAACGATTAGAATACATTTTATTTCATAAAGTTGTAAACATTTTAACAGTGAGTTTCACTATCAATGGTTGATCTTTTAATGACCACAATAAATTTGTTGATCGTTAAGTATTTCCTGGAATAATTATACAGGTTCCCTCTATTGTGTATAATTTGTAAAAGTATAGAAAACCGATGAGAAATTTTTAAATATACATTTTGTTTCATTTAGTTGAAGGTGTTACAAGTGTTACCAGTGTTATACCTATTTATACCTATAAAACAGCATTATGTGGCGTCCGTGGAAAAACATTGATGGTGCTTCTTCCAGTGTTCCAGCAAAGAAAAAGCATTTATCTGCTGACGCTAGAGAAATCGTAAAAACAATATATAGTTCTTTACTTACAAGAGGACTTACTGCTAATACTGCTGCCAGTGAAATATCTGATTTAACGAAAATACCTCTAACCACAGTGAAAAGAATTAGATCAAATCCCATTAAGTCAAGAAGGAAGCGTAAGGATACCGGTTCTACCAAATGTATTGACGAAAGTGATAAGGACTAAATAAGACGAAAAATTTACACAATGTACGAAGAGCAACGGATACCTACATTAGATGCTTTAAAACAACGGCTTACTAATGATGATATACAAATAAACTGTAGCCGCATTAGTCTTTGAAGGAGTTTGTCTAAAATGGGCTTTAGATATCGTACAATTGACAAAAGGCAAGTGCTTATGGAGTCCCATCGTTTACAAAAGTGGCGTACTGAATATATAACTTCCATAAGAAAGAACCGTACAGAAGATCGACCAATAATTTATCTGGACGATACATGGTTTGCCACTCATGAAACACCATCCAAAGGATGGTCCGATTCTTCCAACAGGTGTCAAATAAAAGCTCCATCAAACAAAGGGAAAAGAATAACAATTTTACATGCAGGATCAAAAAATGGTTGGGTCCCAAATGCCTTATAGCTTTCTGCAAAAAACATTAAAGACTCCTGCGTAGACTACCATGAGGATACAACGGCAGAGCTTTTTGAGTAATGGTTTAATAATTGTCTTATACCTAACCTTCCTCAAAATAGTGTGATAGTAATGGACAATGCAAGTTACCACAGTCGTCAATTACACAAGTCTCCAAGTGCAAATAACACGAACATTGAAATTCAAAACTACCTGTTAGAAAACGCTATATATTTTGAAGAAAGTTATTAAAAAATGAACTGTTAGAAGTGTTAAAATCATTTTCTATTAAAAAAGTATATGTTTGTGACGCATTGGCCGAGGACATGGGACATACAGTGTTACGGCTTCCGCCCTACTGTTGTTTATTTAATCCCATAGAGCATATGTGGCACCAAATAAAGTTAAATGTTAGGTCACAAAATGTTTCTCCGACTTTAAGTGGTAGTGTAGTCGAATTAATAAGGAAATGTGTTGATGATATCTCCCCAGAAAGTTGGAAAAATTCAGTACGCCATGTAATGAACGTAGAAAATTCATATGTTACTTTGAATCACATAATTAAACCAATTGCTATTAATCTTGAAGAGGATAGCGACAGCGAAACAGAATTAGGTATTTAGGAATTCATAAATATATTTTGGTTATTTTGGGTATTTTTTTTGTAAATATTAATAACTTGTATATATTTTTTTATATTTTTTTTTCAATTTATCTATTTTTTGTACATTATGTATTCGTTTGGATGTATATACTGTAAATGCAACTATGATTGCTGTACATTTTTAACGATATCCGATTAGGAAGAGCAAAAACTTTTAAACACGCCAGTTTTTTTGCTGACAGTCCTAAGCCTGTAAAAAGTGTGAAGGAAAGTACCTTTCTGAATTTAGATCCATATACTACAATTATTCACGTAGAACAAAAAAACTACTTTCTTCATGTTAAAAATTGTTCAATTATCAAGTATATTCACTTGAACAACCTGAAAATACCATAGGAAATAATTTAATGAATTTTTATAATCGTGTATTACACAGCTACCAATGAAATATATTAAATAACAAACTTTCTGAAGTGCGACCCTCTGTACTTCGGTAGTTTATTGAGAGACTCTTGTATACACAATAGGATCAACTCAGGTAACCATTAAGCACTCAATCATTTTTCGTAAAACAAACTATATATTAGCATCGCCACGTAAAATAAAGGCATTATTTTAAATGCGAGCGTTCACTGTCAGTGCTATGCTCTAGGCGAGGATACCATGCGATGATCTCCGTAATGAACGCACCCTTAATATATACAGGAACATTAGAGAAATAGCTGGCATATTAAAAAAAGGGGTATTGGAATCATAATGGAGAAAAACAACCAAATAATAATTGTAGGTGCAGAGAAAATATATAGAAGGAAAAAATATATAAAAGAGCTATCTGAAGACGACGAAAGAATGCAGACCCTAGAACCAAGAAGTAGAAATGGACCTACAATTACCTAAGGGAAAATGGAAAAAGCACTCAAACGTATAAAAAATGATTAAGAAATGGGACCGGATGAAATACATACAGAAATCTTGTGACTACTAACAGAGAACTACATTGATATAATAGTAGAATTACTCAATAAAATTTACTTTAGGTGGAAAATTCCTAAAGAATAGCTAATCTTTGAATTCATCCTAATACCAAAAAAAATCAATGCAATTAAATGTGAGGAATATAGAACGATCAGCTTGATGAACCATGTTTCAGAAGTCTTCTTGGGGGTGATTCATAAACTTGTCTATAAAAAACTAGATGACAGAGTAACAGAAAACTAAGTGGGATTTATAAAAGGCTTTGGCAGTAAAGAGGCATTATTTAATATACAAACACTTATAGAATGGTGTCGAGATGTCAATTGTGACTTATTTGTGTTTCTACTTGACTTTGAGAAAGCTTTCTGCAAAAGACAACATGGAAGGCTGTCAAACATATTACCGAATACAGAAATAGATGATCAGGAGATGAGAATCATTACAAACTACCGCTATCATAAAGCCATAATACGAACAGGTGAACAAAAATTTAAAGAGATACTTATAAGAAGAGAAGTACACCAAGCATGTGTACTATTCCCTCTACTTTTTAATATTTGCTCAGAAGAGTTTTTAAAGTGGCACTAGATGACATCAATAAAGGTATATTAATTAAAGGAACAATGTTTAATAATCTCAATAAATCAAAAACTACACAAGAAAGCCCTGAATTTAGTATTTCCACCACCAGAGAAAAAACCCAGTACCTTCTGCTCGATTACATATACAGGCAAAATATCAACAAAAATAGCCAAACACATAAAAAAGAAAGGAATAACACCAGCTTTCAGAACAAATAACAACCTAGGCAAATATATTAAAAACAATAAGAGCCAACATAAAAAACACTTACACAGTGGTGTGTACAAACTTAAATGTGGCGACTGCCCAAAAACTTACATTGGTCAAACAGGTAGAAATTTTAATAAACGAATAGCAGAACATAAAAGGGCTTTCAATAATAGAAAAACAGATTCTACATACGCACTTCACCTTCTAGATCATAATCATTCTTTTAATGACGAATTTAAAATTCTACACATTCAAAATAAAGGCCTTAAGCTATCTTTGTTAGAATCTATGGAAATCAACAAGTTAAAAAACACAGATATAATTCTGAATGACCAGCTTGAGACAAACAGTTCTCCCCTCCTCAACCTATTTCATTAGAGACTATAAAGTGTAAACCCATGCCAAAAACAGATCACTTGAGAAAGGCAATCAGCCGAAACAGCTGTAGTGATAAGAATTTAAAATAAATTTTGTGGAAGTTTTGAAAACAAAGTTTTCAGTGTTTTATTGTTACATTTAATAATCTCAGTATGCAGACGATACAATAGCTCTTGCGGACAGCAGAGAAGAGCTGCCAATTTTGGTTGATCGCACTAGACAGTACTGCGAGAGTTGTAAAATGAATCTGAACACAAAATATCATAGACACAACACGTAATAAACACGGAAACATTAAGAAAGGTAAAAAAAAGGAATACTCTAAACTATAAAGGTAAGAAAAATGAGCTACTTTGGTCAAATACTAAGAAATAAAAACTATGTGTTAATAAGATTTGTTATACAAGAGAAAGTAAAAGGAGAAAGAAAACGGAAAGACGACGAACGTCCTGGTTGAACAATTTAAAGCAGTGGAGTGAAAAAACAATAATAGAACTCTTTAGAAGTGCTGCAGACAGATCAAAATGGGCCGTGATGATCGCCAATGTCCATGCGAAGAAGAAGAATGGTTGTCTGGATTGGTAGATATAGCTGACATTTTTGATAGACTCAATCGCTGAACATGAGACTACATGGAGCAAATACAATTCACAGACAATGATAAAATAAACTCTTTTAAGAAAATGTTGGTACTTTTATGTTCGCAAATGCAGGAGAAGACTATCTCAGTATTTCCTACACTCTCATCATTTTTGAAAGAAAATGATACCTATATCTCAAAAGTCAGATGTATTTGTTAATTAAATTTTGTTAAATTTGGAAGGTCTTCAAGAAAGTTTAATAAATATACTTTCGAAGATTTTTCAAAACCTGACTTAGATAGATTGCAGAAAGCTGACCAAATGAGTTGGAACTGCAGAAAAAATTTATCGATTTCACAGAAGATAGTTCCATGAAAGATGTTTATAAAAAGAAATTATTAACAGACTTCTAGATCGAGTGTAAATCCGGATAGAAACCACTAGAAACAGAGTAACAAGTGTTGAAGGGCACTCAAGGACAAAATCGTTGATTGCAACGATAAAATTAAATTCAATTACTCCTGCGATAGACTCTTTACTTATAGGCAAGTTTTGCATTAATTAAAATATACATTGATCTTTGTTAAGTTTTATATTTTTTGGTTGTTTATTTGTACCAATCCTATACCATGTTTTTGTTATAGATATGAAATAAAACTGTACTTTACATAATTGTTTTATTTTTCACTGAATGTCTAAATGTTTATAAAAATTCCATAAAAAACTAATGGAAAAGTAAATTAATAATTTTATACAGTGTGGAAACCACTTATGGAATAAAAATGTTTGTGTCCTTATTATAATACAATAAAAAAACGCTTGGACCTGAACAATCCCCTTCGTTGGCTCAGTGAAGATGTTCGTTCAGTTGTAATGGAAACACCAAATAATAGTAGCAGAGTTTATTGTAGAGATGTACACTATGGTTGTAGACCCGGGATTACTTTGAGTAGAGACTGATGAAGTTGATCGTTGACGACTATCAAGTTCGTTGAGTGAATATTGATTGAATGCCTCTCTAGGCAAGAGATCTTAGTTTTATATAAACTTTAATTGGGTCAATATTTTCGTGGACCTCGCGTGACATGTGTATTTAATTTATGTACATAGTTTAACTTTGTCAGCACTTTTGACTGATGTACAAATTATATTATTGATAATTGACCAAATGTGTATGTAACCTAATTAACTACGTGTGTGTATTTAATAACAAATAGATTCATTCGGTCTACTGGGTGATAAAATTATACTGTCCAATTTCGGATATGAATTCTAAAGATTTGATATTGGACATACTGCGGAATCGGGCAATCTGGCCCAAGTGTCAATACTCAAAGTTTACATATAAGTATTACATAACATAGTAAAATTCAAACATGATAAATTATAAATAGTTTAAGAATAATCAATAATCTTCCAACCGTACCCTAGCTATCAATGTCCGACTCTATCTCTAGATTAAAATTAGGGCAATTGGATGAAAATGTGGAAAGTGGGATGTCAACTTGGGAAGTCGACGGTACATTGTTGTGCCGATTACTAACTAATACAGGTACTTCCTGTTCGTTAGTCTGAGTTTGTGGATTCCCTGAACGACATAGTCGTGCAACAGGACGGTACTTCCATAACGTGAGTATCCCAATTATTACCATTATAGTAATGATCCCGGTGGCCACAAAATAATGCCAATTAGATTCGTGAATCGATCGCCACTGCGTATGCGTCATTTCTTGTTCCAGACTCTCCTCCTCAAGTAACACATGACGTAGCTCTCCTCCTGGTATGTCAAGGTAGGTGTTTAGAGGCGTGTTAAACTTGCGGGGTGTCCTCGCCACCAGTTGGGCCACGGGAGTGATTGGCGACTTCAGGTAACTCGTCACTGCTCTGTCCATCCCACTGCTAGTGGGGAGTAATGTAATATTTTTCGTTTGGGCGATACATTTGGGTGAAAGCTTCAGGAATGTGACTCGTTCCAGTACTCTTTCGTTCCGATTTCCATCGCAAATAATGGATATGTGTATCGTGACTGGCGTGATAACTAGCCAGAGGTTGGGAGTACCCATCTTACTCCATTGAGCTGTCTGTATTGTCCTGGCTACCACTGGACATGTGCTATTCTTAGATCGCTCATAAATTTCTTCAAGTATGCAGTTTGGTTGGGTATCCATGTTTCTTATAGCTGTTGGTGAGCACGCTATCTGCGCCTTTGTCAACAGTAAGCATCTTTCTCTATCTTCCGCGGTCAATTCGAAGTAGTGCAGTGTGTTATAATCTACGACCAGTAGATTCCTTGGGGCGACAAATGTGCGCAACACCGACCCCTCAACGTTAAGTGGTATGGCCGTGACTTTGAGCATGCTGTACTTATTTTTCCCTGTCACTATGAAGTAGCCGATGACTGTTATATATCTGTCGTCATGACTGACTTCTGTTTCTATAATGGGTTGTCGTCGTATTTCGACCCCTTGAGGCAGTATCTGCCCTGCTTTCCCTATTAATTTGGTTATTTCACCCGGTTTCACTATATCAATGAAGTGTCCGTGGTTATAGTGAAGGTTTAATATTCCCTCGTAAAATTGAGTATATTCGTTTATGAAGTCCATAACTTGTAATGCTATCGTTTGTATTCGTAACGTGCTATATTCGGTTTCTAGTTTTTGTGCTTTGTCTTCTACTTCGTTAAGTCCTTTAGATATTTCTTGTAGACCTGTGATTAGTGCTTTGTTAAACTTGTTCATTTGCTTGTTTATCCTGTTCTCTGTGTGATTGATTGATGTTATTGTTTCTAACATTATCTTCGCCTGGTGCTGTGATCCCTTTATTAGCTCCTTTTGGTTATTATCTAATGCTTCAATGTTACTGTAGGCTTCGTCATTGACTCCAAATACTGAGGTTAATATTGTTCCTAATATTCCTCTTCTTTCCCTTCCTTTTATTTCTACTGTCAACCCCTGGCTTACTGACTCCGCCTTTCTTTGTCCTTCCTCTAACTTCTCTATTATATCCTTACAATTCACGATTTTTATCTCATGACACAGTTCTCGTACGCCTTGTATCATATTTCCTATTAGTTGGTGCTCTGTTCGAATTCTTCCTTTTTCGAGTAACACCTTTATTCGAAATGTTCCCCGGTCTATGACGACCTCTCCAAGGTCTTCTGTGAAAAATCCTGGTACCGGATTATATATTTTATACGGTTCTGCCTTTATGGGTTTTAACATCGTTAAAAACATTATAGCTACTAGTATTTTCTTCCATCTTAGTGCTGCTGCCTTCTTCGGCTTTTCCTGTTTCTCTTCTTCCAGTTGTATTAGCTTATGTATGGGTCTTTTAGTCAGTTTCCCGTTTGCCTTTCTCACTGTTACTACTCTGGTTAATCCCTCCGCTCCAGGGTGTGTTTCTGTTACCCTTGCTAATGGCCATCTGCCTGGAGGTGTATCCTCTTCTTTAATTATAACTATTTCTTCTTCTTTTATGTTAGGGTGCGCCTTATGCCATCTATTTCTCTGTTGTAATTGGTGCAGGTATTCCTGTTTCCAAATTTTCCAGAAGTCTCTTTTTATTTTCTCCACTAATCTCCACCTCGTCGGCATCTTCAAATAAGTCGTAAGCTCTTCTTCCCGATTTGGTGATATAATTTCTCTCCCTATAAGGAAGTGAGCTGGTGTCAGGGCTATTTTCCCTTCAGGGTCTTCTGATGACCCACATAATGGTCTCGAGTTCATACATGCTTCTATTTGTGCCAGCACCGTACTCAATTCTTCATATGTTAGAACTGTTTCCCGGATGATTCTTTTCAAGTGATATTTCATTATTCGCACTGCGCTCTCCCATAATCCTCCGAAATGTGGTGCATATGCAGGTATGACATGCCACTGGGTACCTAGTGCCAGTAATCCTTGTTTTATCTCGTCATCTATTTTTTGATTTTCTTTTTTCAACAAATTTGCTGTTCCTACGAATGTGGTTCCGTTATCGCTGTATACGTTGTTGCACTGTCCTCTGCGTGCCGTAAATCTCTTGAACGCTGCGATGAATGCATCCGTAGACATATCGCTTACTACCTCAAGGTGTACTGCCTTCGTTGACAGACACACAAATACTGAGATATAGCCCTTATAGCTCCTCTGTCCTCTGCCTCTCGTGGTACTTATTTTTATTGGCCCGGCATAATCTATCCCTGTGTTAGTAAAGGGATGACTCGGGTTCACTCTGTCTTTCGGTAGATCTCCCATTAATTGTTGTGCTGCTTGGCTTTTATACCTCCTGCACCTTAAACATTTTGCTAGATGATCTTTCACGGTTCTTCTGCCGTTGATTATCCAGTATTTCCTTTTTATGTACTGTAGTGTTTGTTGTAATCCGCTATGTAGATTTCTTGCGTGACTATCTGTTATAAGTAACTTTGTTAATGCACTATCCTTTGGCAAAATTATCGGATGTTTTTCTCCGTACTTTAGATTCGTGTGTCTCAGTCTTCCGGTGACTCTTAGAATTCCTTGTCTATCCCGGAATGGTACCAATGATGCTAATTTATTTTTCTTGTCTAATTGCTGTTTCTTCTCCAGCTTATTTATTTCTTGTTTGAAGTAGGTGTGCTGTGTGTGCTTTATCACCTTTAATAGCGTTTCCTCTAATTCTTGGACTGTAAGCTGACTTTGTCCATTGTCTTTCTTTTTTCTGCATTTGTCTGCAAATCTCCTACAATATGAAAGTACTCTTCTCATTCTTTCTAAATTTGAGAATCTCTCGCATATGTCCTCCTTTATCGTTGTCGTGTGCACCGTTATTTTCGTTTTGACTTCCTCCTCATTTGTCTCTGGTATTTCTTCTGATTCCTGCGTTAAAGTTTTGTTACTAGTCAGCCAAGTTGGTCCCTTCCACCATAGCTCTGCTTCTAATAATTCTGATGCGGTACTTCCACGTGAGAGGATGTCCGCTGGATTTTCCTTTGTATCTACCTTATGCCAATTTTTCGGTCCTATAACGCCTCTTATTTCCTCTACTCTGTTGGCGACGAACATTTTCCACCTTTTTGATGATCCCCTTTCCAAGCCAGGGTTATCGTTGAGTCCGACCATGCATATACCTCAATGTTTTCCCTGTTCAATGCTTGTAGGGTTTTCTTCATTAAATTTGCTAATAGTACCGCGGCACACAGCTCGAGCCTCGGTAACGTCGTTTTTCCTTTCAATGGTGCGACTTTCGATTTTGCTATCATTAGATTCGTTTTAATTTCTGGGTCTAATACCCTTGAGTAGATTACCGCTCCATATCCTTTCATAGACGCATCTGCAAATCCATGTAGTTCTACTCTGTTTATCTTGCTTAAGTTGTTCCACCTGGGCAATGTTATTTTCTCCAGATTTACTAATTGCGCCTGGTATGTATTCCACCTGCTTTGTAGGTTGCTAGTTAATTCTTTATCCCAACTGGTCTTTTGCTTCCATAATTCCTGTATGAACATTTTCGCCTGAATTACTACAGGTGCTATCCATCCCAGTGGGTCGTATAGTTTTGCTACTTCCGACAGTACGTGTCTTTTAGTTATTTTCTTTGCCGTCGTTATCCCTATTTTGAATGTGATTATATCCTCTTTATGTGACCAGTGTATTCCTAACGTTTTCCGTACTTCTTCTTGTTTGAATGCCTTGGAGTCTACGTTCCTCATATCCTCCGGTACGTTCTCCATTATTTTTTCTTCGTTGCTCAACCATTTTCTAAGAATGAAACCTCCTTTTCTGAACAGTTGTATTAATTCCTTTTGGGCTGTTTCTGCTTCCTGCACTGTCTCAGCTCCTCCTAGTATATCGTCTACATACATGTTTTCTTTTACAATTTTCGATGCCAACGGGTACCTCGCTCCTTCGTCTTCTTGTAATTGTTGTATTGTTCTTAACGCTAAAAAGGGTGCTGCGGCCGTGCCGTATGTCACCGTCGTTAAGTTATACTCTTGTATGTGGTCCTTTGTGTCCTTTCTCCACAAAATTTTTTGATATTTTTGGTCTTCTTCTGCCATTCTGATTTGTCTAAACATTTTTTCCAGATCCGCTGAGTATGCTACCTTATTGGATCTCCATCGTAATAGTATATTTATCAAATCTTGTTGTAATTTCGGCCCTGTGTGCATAATATCATTCAGGCTTACTGCCGATGAGCTTTTGCTTGATGCATCAAACACAGCTCTTATTTTCGTTGTAGTACTGTCCTCTTTTCTCACTGGATGATGAGGTAAGTAGTACCCATCTCCCTGGTTTTTTGCTATTACCATATGACCTTGGTTTTTATAATCTTCCATGAATTGTCTGTAATTCGCTTCTAACTGTTTGTCTTTTGCAAACTTCCTTTCTAGTTGCATCAATCTGGCGAATGCTTGCTGTTTAGATTCTGCTAACTTTGCGACGTCTTCCCTAAACGGAATTTTTACTTCGTATCTCCCTTCTTCATTCCTTTTTACAGTCTGTCGATACAGTTCTTCACATTCTTGTTCTTCCACTGAGAAACTTGTGTCCTGATTTACTTCTTCTAATTCCCAGAAGTTCTTTATTTGTACGTCCATTTCTTGTATTGATATCATACAGCATACTTCTGCTTTTATATTCTCCCTTTCTCGTGCTATTCCCGAAACTATCCATCCTAGTTTGGTGTTTTGACTCAGGAGTCCATTACTTATTCTGTGCATCCCTTCTGTCAATATGTAACTGTATTCTTTTACTCCTAGTAGTAAGTCTATCTTCCCTACCTTGTAATATCTTGGATCTGCCAGTATTGCATTTTTCTCGATATAGTCCGGTAGAATTATATCCTGTTCCGGTAAATTCCTTGTTATCTTCGGTAGTACTAGTGCTTCTATTTCCATCTCGAAGTCACTTTCGTAATGAGTTTCGATTATAAGTTTCATACTCCAGTCGGCTGTTTTTTCTCCTGACGAGCCTATCCCGGATATGGTCGCCTGTATGGGCTTCCTTGTTGTTCCTAGCGTCGTCGCAGCTTGTTCCGTTATAAATGCGCATTGTGACCCTTGGTCGATTAGTGCTCTCATTATGTGTGAATCTCCTTTCGCATCTCTTATGCGTACCACAGTTGTCGCTAGTAATGCTTTACCTTCCTTATGGCTTGCACAGTTTACTGAATTCTGCCCTCTTTGTTGGTCGTTGCTATTCCTAGGCCCATTGGTATCTTGTGTATTTTCTCGCCTTCCGTTATTTTGTTCTCTGGCGTTGTATGGATTATTATTTCCTCCTCTGTACCTATCAGCTTGGTACCCGTTTCTTCTATTGTTTGAATCTCTTCCATTTCTTTCTTGTGTTTGTTCTCCTTTCGTTCCATTGGAGTTTCTTTTGTTGCTTGTGTTTCCTTTTTCATAATGCAACATATGGTGGTGGTCTCCGCCACAGTGTCTGCACCTATATTGTGAATAACATTGTTTTTCTTGTTTATGTGCTAGGCAGTTTGTACACAATCCTTTTTCTTTTATCATCCTGTTCCGGTCTCTTACATTGAGTTCCTGAAATTCTCTGCAGTTCGGTACTCCGTGATCTCCGTTGCATATCACGCAATGTGTTCTTGGTTTCCTAAGAGACCCTCCTTGCTTCTCTTGTCTTTTTTCTGACTCCAGCAGTTCCAGTGTCTGAAATCTTCGCTGTAAGAATGTTTGTGTCGATTTGTACGTCGGTATCTCTCTACTGTCTCCAATGTGGTTTTCGTACAGCCTCCTAGTTTCATTGTCCCATTTCGTTATGATAATTCGGGCTATCAATGGGCTCCACGCTTCCGTGTCTGTTCCTAACCCTCCTATGGCTTCCAGACTTTCGTGGAAGGTGTCATGTAGTGATTTCAATGCTCTAGCAGAAGATTCCTTTACTTCCTGCGCTAGTAGCATCCTGTCTATTAATTTTAACAATATCATCCTTGGGTTCTCATACCTATCTTTTAGCATGTTCCAGACCACTTCGTAGTTGGCCTCGGATATGTTTAAGTGTTGTATCATTCTGTTGGCTTCCCCTCTTACTTGAGTTTTTAGGTACTGCATTTTTTCTGCGTTTGATAACTGGTCGTTTTCATGTATTACTTTAGTAAACAGATCGTGGAAAGTTCTCCACGTTTCATATCTGCCTTCATACACAGGGATTTTTACCTGCTGCAATGTCACACCGTCCCTCCTCTGTGTGCTTTCTGGCCGTTGCATTCCTGGCCTTATTTTCTTTAAAACTTCCCTGACTTTCCTCTTTAGATGATTTATTCTCTCTACTTCTCCATTATCTGTAGCGTCTAGTTCCTCATTTACTGCTGCTTCAATCATTAGTGTATTCACCTTTTCCATGTATTCTCTTAACTCTGACTGCAATTCTTCATCCTCCTGCAAGTCTTGTTCATTTTCTGGCCGTAATAATTCCTCGATTCTTTGTTTTCTTATCTGTATCTCCTTTACTTTCGGTTCTTTTCCTCTTTTCAGCACCCTTCCATATTCTTCCAACAGGGTTTTCCCCTCAATGTATATCTTAAATACCTGATCATAGTATTTTGTTTCAAAATATTTTTCTTTCGTTATACCCCCTTCTAGCAGCTTTTCGTGGTTATTTAAAAATTTTGCCCAATATTCTTCTAATTTTTCCTGTCTATCCCGGATGTATTGTTGATTTTTCCGAGATTGGGAATCCTTTTTTGTATTTGAAACGAGTTTCGTTATTTCTGTTCCTAATTCCGCTTGCTTAACGTATATGCTTTCCATAATTATTCTTATAAATTTTTACATTCAGCGGTAAATATATTAGACAATACGAAATGTACGTTATTTATTAAATAAGTATACCTGTATTATAACACTTTCTTTTCTATCGGAATGTGCAATTTAGCGAAATATGAGTTTGACCTTGCCTGCTGTGCTATTCTTTGTACTGAGGTAGGTCAAGATGTAATCCACACACTCTTATAATGATATATATACATATATATATATATATATATATATATATATATATATATATATATATATATATATTGTTATCAAAATAAATGAAATTATTTGCTACGTAATTATTTTAATTTTTCGAAATAAAGTATTTGTAAAGTTTGTCGAAATAAACTAATTGAAATTAAAAGCAAGCTATATGTATGAACGTTTCTTTTTTCAAATTGTCATACAAAATTACTGTTTAGTAAGTTATAGTTGTGAATGACGTTTATTTTTTGTTTTATCAATTCTCTGTATTATTTAAATGGTATACATTCTAAAGTACATTATTATACGATTGATAGAGTGGAGATTGTTGTTCTAAATTGTTAAATTGTAATAAAAAAAAAACTTGTTAAATTGTAAGATTGTAAAAGTTGGAAGATTTTGTAATTATTCAAAAACTTACGGTTTTTTGTGTTCTTAGACGTTGAGGATCCCTCGCTTCTGGTGGGTTCTGCAATCGGTCCTGTCCTTTGGCTGCTCTGCGGCTCTAGTATGGCTCTCGGCTTTGGTACTGCTCTCGGCACTAGTATGGCTCTCGGCTTTGGTACTGCTCTCGGCTCTAGTATGGCTCTCGGCTTTGGTACTGCCTCGGCTCTAGTATGGCTCTCGGCTTTGGTACTGCTCTCGGCTCTAGTGTGGCTCTCGGCTTTGGTACTGCTCTCGGCTCTAGTATGGCTCTCGGCTTTGGTACTGCTCTCGGCTCTAGTGTGGCTCTCGGCTTTGGTACTGCTCTCGGCTCTAGTGTGGCTCTCGGCTTTGGTACTGCTCTCGGCTCTAGTGTGGCTCTCGGCTTTGGTACTGCTCTCGGCTCTAGTGTGGCTCTCGGCTTTGGTACTGCTCTGCGGCTCTAGTGCGGCTCTCGGCTTTGGTATGGCTCTCGTTCTCCCGGATCTAGTGGTCTCTCTCTGCTACTGAGGGTGTTGCTGGCGTGGACTGTATAGGCTCTCTCAAACTTCCTTGAAGTATTCTGTTTCTCGAAGGACCATGAACAAGTTCCCTTCGTTGGCTCAGTGAAGATGTTCGTTCAGTTGTAATGGAAACACCAAATAATAGTAGCAGAGTTTATTGTAGAGACGTACACTATGGGTGTAGACCCGGGATTACTTTGAGTAGAGACTGATGAAGTTGATCGTTGACGACTATCAAGTTCGTTGAGTGAATATTGATTGAATGCCTCTCTAGGCAAGAGATCTTAGTTTTATATAAACTTTAATTGGGTCAATATTTTCGCGGACCTCGCGTGACATGTGTATTTAATTTATGTACATAGTTTAACTTTGTCAGCACTTTTGACTGATGTACAAATTATATTATTGATAATTGACCAAATGTGTATGTAACCTAATTAACTACGTGTGTGTATTTAATAACAAATAGATTCATTCGGTCTACTGGGTGATAAAATTATACTGTCCAATTTCGGATATGAATTCTAAAGATTTGATATTGGACAGACCCTTTAATTTTGAAATTTAAATGTGCGCTTTTGGAACACAAATTTAAACCTACATGGTGATGCACGCAAGTCTAGCATAGTTCATTATCTTTGTTTATAACACCCTGCATATTTTCATGTTTTTGAAAGCTTCTTAAAAAACTCATCTTAACAAACTATGTTATGTATGGTCTATTATGAATAATGCAAGGTAAAATTTTTAAATTACGTATAATTTTTACCAAGACATTAAATACAATTTTGAAATTAATTATTTGTCATGCTTTAACACTTTCATTACCGACGGCACACACCGTGCGCCATCGGCTATTGTCGTCACAGACCGACGGCGCACCATGTGCGTCGAGCGCATACGTGACACGTGACTTTCCTCAAGTAGTATGGCTCTGGCCTTTGTTAGAGTCAGTTCTGTTTTTATTGGCCGTTCAGATATATTCTAATATATATACGTGCATTAGCGGTTTCGGAATTTTGTGTTTTTTTATATAGTTATGGATGGTGACGTTGCAGGACCGTCTAGTTCGAAGCGTGTATGTAGAGAACGTGATGTGAAGATTCCATTGTCGAGTAAACAGCTGCAAGAATTAGCAGATTCATTGTGGGAAAGTTCAGAGGAAGATCTAGTAGTTCCATCAATGCTGACAGCGATAGAGTTGAGGCTGATATTGTGAATGATGCTGACAATATTTTTAGCGACGACGATGATGATATCCCTCAAACAAGATTATTATTTCCAGACTGGAATAACACTCCTGATTTGAAAACAATTGATTTCACTGGAATACCTGGATTTCGTATACCACCACCTGTGAATAATAATCCATATGATTTTTTCAGTTTGCTTGTAACTGATGAATTACTAAATCACATTGTAGATCAAACAAATATTTACGCAGAGTAATTTTTTTTAAGTCGTACCACTTCAGCTAAATCCAGAATAACCGATTGGAAACCACTTTCCCTAGCAGAGTTAAAGATTTTTTTTGGCATGTGGTTCCAAATGGGAAATGTACAACTCAATCGGTTACAAGACTACTGGAAAAAAGATGAACTGTTTGCTATTCCTGGTTTTCAAAAATACATGAGTAGAAATAGATTCATGATCATTATGAGGTGCCTTCACTTTTCAACAAATGCACGTCATGAGGGAGATCCTGGTTATGGTGATCGTTTGCATAAAATCAGAAATCTTCAAGATTATTTTAATAAACGAATGGATGAAATCTATTACCCTGCAAAATCGTTATCATTAGATGAGTACATGATGCTGTGGCGCGGAAGACTGTCTTTTCGCCAATTTTTAAAAGGTAAACGACACAAGTTCGGCATAAAATTGTATATATTAGCTGAACCCGATGGTATGGTGTTGCGATGCAATGTATACAGTGGTGCTCAAGGTGAAACTGGTGGTACAGGTCATACTGAAAAAGTGGTATTGTCACTGATAAAAGGGTTCGAGAACAAAGGACATTCTTTATATATGGACAACTTTTATAATAGTGTTCCCTTATGTCGGAAATTGCTTGATCAAAAAACTTATGTTACCGGTACTCTCCGAAGAGGCAAAAAACAAAATCCAAAAGTGGTTATTGACGCAAAAATTAAGAAAGGCGAAATAGTTACCAAATATCTTGAGGGAATTACAGTTAGTAAATGGCGAGATAAGAGAGAGGTCCTATTTCTGTCAACGGAGTTTGAGGAAGAAATGATAGAGACACAAACAAAAAGAGGAGACATTCTACAGAAAGCAAAGGCTATAACTAAATACAACGCAAATATGTCTGGCATTGATCGCCAGTATCAAATGCTTTCATACTATTCAAGTGAGAGAAAAACTTTGAGATGGTATAAGTAGCTCGGAATACATTTTTTGTCTATTATGTTTTTTAACAGTTTTCTTTTATTCAGAAGAGCTTCAAATGTAAAACTTACATATTATGATTACCGTTTGCAAGTTATAAAAACGTTGTTATCGGAAAAATCTTTACCGCCTACACGCAAGTTGGACACTACGCATTTACCGAGTAAGTTGGACAGAACGCATAGGAGAAGATGTAGGAAATGCAGCAAACAAAAGATTCGAACGTGTACCCAATATTTTTGTTCTTCATGCGAAGGAGAACCAGGGCTGTGTTTACAAAATTGCTTTGCAGAATATCACAAAAAATTATAGTTATTGTATTTTTATATTTTGTTTGTTTATTTATGTGAAATACCTGTTTTTTAAATAAATTTTCTGTTCAGTGTCTGTTGTATTATTTTAGTGTAAACATTTCAGTATATATGAACGACGCACACCGTGTGCCACCGGCCTTTCATACAAAATTTGCAGCAGAATTGCGTCGTCTGCATAGCAGATTATTTAAGTTGTTTTTGTCCCATTTGGTATCCTTTTTAAGTTCTTATTTTTTATTATTTCATAAATAATTAGGTTGAACAAAATACTCAGGGAATCTCCCTATCTTATCCCATTGCCAGCTTTAGTATGGTCGGTTAGTTCTTCTACTTCAACTTTTATTGTGTTGTTTTGGTAAATATTTTCAATCATTTTGATTACTACTAGAGGTACACAAAACATTCTATTGTCTCATATGGAGCAAAGTCATGGACAATGAACCTGAAAATTATAGGAAGCAGAGATCCAGGTAGGAGAAGATGTTGACAGAGAGTTGACGGCTCTTGATTATCAATAAAGATTGAATTGCACAAGATATAGATAGATTTGTCAGAATTGTTGCCGACATTTAGAAATTAAGGGAGCACTTATAAGAAGAATATTAGTTTTTGATAACACATTGAATAAGTGTATATATTCAAAAATAATTAAAGAATAAAGAAGAACTGAGAGGTATTGACCATCATCAAATCTCAAAAACTACAATACTTCAGAGACATTAGGCGAAATGAATACAGATATAGCCACCTACAAGCCATCCTTTAAGAAAAAATAATTGGAAAGCGAGGTCCACAAAGAAAAAAAACGTTGTTAAAGAACCTTAGAACTTGGTTCAACAAACATCTGTACAGCTTTTCCGCGCTGCTGCAGATAAAATAAAGATTGCAATGTTGATCACCGATTGGATGTGCATTTGTTTGGATAGGCGTACCAAGAAAAAAAAGTAGAATTCATGATGATTACACTAAGGAATTAATGAGATAGTTTCTTTTTGCATTTAATGTTGTGGCACAAATGCCTTTCTATACATTCCACTTTACCGTTTGCTAACTAATTCACGATCAAAAAAGTCTGCTTACTCTTATCCATTTTTCTCAATATATCTGGATACTTTCACTAAGTTTAGCCTACAGATCGATGCAACTAGCGGGGTTGTAGCACGGAGAACCATAAGTGAGAGATTCCTTTTTTGTACGGACCAGTTTTTTGAACCTTTCTCTGGTCTAATGTCAAACAAAAGATACCTATACAATATACCCAAAAACAGAAGTCTGTGATACTAAAAATATGTTAAACTCTGTTGTTACAGATTAGGTATATCAAAAATATTTCCATTTTTTTTTTTTTAAATTGAGACCATTAAACTTGACCATTAATTAATAATTCAACAGCATCAATTTCAAAACTTATTAAATATTCCTAACCCTCATATCATGTCAGGTCGACTACATTTCATATTCGGCCAAAGTTTATATTGTGCGATGCTCTGTATCCTAAACTCAATTATTGTAATCCGTTTGATATTCCAACATCACATGTCGACTGTCCGACGCTGAGATGTCCATTAGCTGGTGGTCAACACAAGACATAAAGCTTCTCTTGAATTATTGAGGTTCAGGTTTCGACGAATTTAACTAGAGGATTGCAGTAAGGTAGTTTTAACGAGAATGCACTTCAGGACTAAATTATTTATGGTTATTAAAAGCGTTTAGAACTAATTTATGTAGTTGAAATGGAAACTTTTGGTAAATTTGTAAAAAGGTGACAATTTTATCTAAATATTGATAATAAAGAAACAAAAGGATTAACATAAATATAAATGCAACCAAATTAAATAAACAGTGTGGAAACCAATAATGGAATAAAATTGTACGCTTAAAATGTGCGCCTTTAATAGATAAATTTAAATGTACAGAGTGATCAATGCAAGTTTGCATAATTGATTATCTTTGTATCTGATCTCAACGAACTTTATTACGTAGACTCGATTATAATCCTAATTATGAATAATAGAAAGTTAAATTTTAAAACAGCTTAAATGGTACAAAAAGAAGAAACTTAAATGTTTATTTAAAGACTATGATTATTGACTATGATAATGACTATGTTTATTTACTACAAAAATATGAACATAACTTTAGATGATGAATGATTTTAAATAATAGGTTTAGGTACCTAAGATCATAATGATCGTGTACGTACATATTTTATGATAAGAAAAGAAGAAATATACGTGAATATAAGGACTTCAAGGTGATAGTTAGAAAGACCGTACACCAAAAATATAAGTTGATTGTGCTGGACGTCGAAATAAAAGGCAAAGCGACAAAATATCGAAGAGCACCACCAAAAAATCAAGTAGTGGATAGTGAAAGACAAAAAACAAGTTTTATTTACAAAGTGAGAAGTGAAATGAAACATGAAAGAAAGTGCAAATACAATTTGGAGGAATATGGCCAGTATTATTAGAGATACTTTATTTAAATATTTAGGAGAGCCTCAGGAAATATATAGGAAAGAGACCTATTTATGGTTGGTTGAAAATTCCATAAAATTGTCCTAAGACCATAATTGATTACCACTACAACGAATGCCTGTGGTGAAAATAGGAATACTCAGATGATATAACTACCTAAAATGTGGAGAGACCATGCTTCGCCCCTCTTTAAGGATAAAAGACACTACTACAACTACTATTTTATCAACGGAAAATATATCCGGCCCTCCCATTATTTAGTACTGAGATTTATGAATTCAAAACTCTTTGCATTCTGACGCTGATTTGCTTCATGGGCCATCTGCTTTGCAGATATTTGTATATATGAAGTATTTCTTCGCATTTTACACAGAAGAATAATTTAAACGGGTACAAGTGAAGCAGCTTTCTGCTTAAATATGTTTGTACAAAACTGCATGGACCTACGAAAGAATATATTGATTACAAAATCCACAAGGAAAATAAATTCCTACATTTGGCTGTTACCATGTATCACAAAAAGAGGTTTAAATCTTTGTATTGTAACCTCGGAAACCTTTTTTGGATGGTGCTAGAAAGGTCACCAATGGAGACACTGCGGACGGCAGCCAGATGGTTGGTGGAGAGCGAGTCGTGGGTTCGAAACTAGCTTTTGGAACCAGGAATGGGTCCAACGGACGAAATAAGTAAAGATACGATAAGAGATATTGGAAAAGATACAGAAGTGAACACAAAGATAGATGGGTAAAATTATCAAAGATACGATAAGATAGGGAACAGGGCGCCACTTAAATTTTTGGGGTTTAAGGAGAAAATTAAGAAACCTTAGAAAAGAAAAGAGATAAGGAAAGATATTTAGGTTCAGAGGTCAAACCCAAGAAAAGATATCACAGTTAATTACTCAATAAATTTGGTCAACACTCTACATAAACAAAAAATAAATATACAAGGTATTACACTTACTTACCTACGAAACTTAATAAGCCTAATCTTTCTACTGGTCAAAGGTATAGTTATATTTAAAGGTAAAAAGCAAATATATGAGGAAACTTTGTTAGGAGTCGACAAATAAAATACATACATGAAACAATAACAATATATTAAACAACAACAAAATTATGACGCTGCTGAATGCAACACAAGTAATAAAAATACACCAACAACTATAAAATGGTGGTATACATATAAAAATAGGCAGAAATATAATTAGAAAATATCTTTACAAAGATATAAGTATAACACAAGCATGCACAAATAAAGTTTTGGCGTATCTCGAGATATTACAGCAAAAAAAAAATGAATAAAAAATTATAACAAAAACCAAAGATAACAAAAATTAATAAAATCTAAATTTACAAAAATACAAAAAAAGTTAATGAAGTGAAAACATAAAAATTTAACCAAACCGCACTTGGTTAAGTCGATTATTTGGTTCGTAACAAAAAAAAGTATAGAATGTTCTTTAATTGACTGCAAAATTCAGTAGATACTCTCAACTACATTTGATGACATGTATGATCGTTGGATACGTCCAGATAATGGAAGATGATATGATGCTATACCATGTTACTTGCCCAGATAGGTGGAGATATTAAAATTATGTCAACTTACAGTAATTCCTGGCGACTGCTGCTTTAAGTCACTGAAGTTAATACTGTACTGGTATTAAACACTGAATTTATTTACCCTTAAAGGTGCTTTACAAATATACTTAAACTATTATAGTGTAAGATAAAAAACTCTAATAAGCAAGTGTATACACACTTATAAAGAAAATGCACAGAGACGGTAAGGTAGCAGATACGATAATGTGAACTAAGCGTCTTAACTCGACGGATGCCCACCGATAAGTTGTTTTCTCTACGAGTGCCCACCGAGAAGTGACTTGGTTCCTCTAAAATTTTACCAAGCTACCCAAGAAAAGGTGAGGGTATCTTCCCCCCAAAAATGATAGGCCAGTTGTATGTATTTCTGAGAAGGTAAAAAGTTCTAATTAACATTGAACATAACGGTATACTTCTACCTACAAACGTGATGAAACATCAAATCTCCTAGATTAGGTTTTTCCCGAAAAACATTATAACGGGCGTTCGACGACAATTACCGCTTTTATGAAAAAGAGGATTAGCTAAGGATTCGCCAGACCGGCGTCTTTAAATAAATACTTAGGTAGATTCTTCAGTCATATTCCGGTAGTTTTCCAATAAAAATTTCTGATCGTAAACACGACCATCAGCGTATCATCCACATGGGTAAAAGGAATTAAAATTAATTTAATATATTAATTAAAAAAATGTTACAGTATGTAGGTATATTTAAAAAACCCTTAGACGGGCTATATCAAAATAAAAAACGTTTTTGGAATAATAATTCCATCATCAGGTTAAAAGCCTAAAATAAGTATGAAAAATTTAATTAAAGCAAACGTGATTGAAATATTGACTAAGGTTAAAAAAGCAAAATGGTTATACTTACAGGTTAACATGCCTGAGCCACCAAAATATTAGAGTAAAACCCTATATAAAAATTAAAGTTACCAAAAAATTTACACGTTGTTGTTAAAAAAGTGAATGATGTTTAATATTTTATTAGATTTAACTTCAGGCAACATATAAACATGCCTCACGTAAGTACCAACGTCCGGAGGGTAGACCTCTTCAAACGGACTTCAACTGGTAACTGATTGAAAAGATACCTATGAACGGTGTAGAAAACAGAATGTCAATGCACCATGGAATAGTGTTAGTTATACATAATATTACTGCAGATTTGAATCGGTTGGCTGCCGCTTAATCTCTTGATCGTTAATATTTCGTTTGTATTGTTGTTCTTGCTAATTTTCATGAATTTGGTTTTTTTGATGTTAAGAGAAAGTCCGTATTCTCCACTATATCTTAATATTTTGTTCATTATTCTTTCTAGGTCTTCCAAGTTGTTGGCTATTATGACTGTATCGTCGGTATACCTAATGTTGTTAATTAAGCTTTCGTTTACTTTTATGCCGACTGTCTCGTTGACCAAAGCTTCTTGTATGATTTCTTCAGAATAAACATTAAACAATAACGGCGATAGTATGCAACCTTAACCGACCCCTCTCCTTATCTCCTCTTCTTCTGACACTTCTCTTTCAATTTTCACATTTGATCGTTGGCCCTAGTATAAATTTGATATCAATGTTACATCCCTCACATCCAGATTCTTGTTTTTGAGTACTTCTATAAGTCGGTCATGTTTTATCTTATCGAATGCCTTGTTGTAGTCTATAAAACATACATAAAGATCTCGATTAACATCCAAACATCTTTAGGTCAGCACATTAAAAGAAAATAGTGCCTCTCTTGTGTCCACTCTATTCCGAAATCCAAACTGGGAATCACTAATATCCATAATATCCATCTCCAGCTTAGCGTGTATTCCCCTTCCGGCTTTCCCTGCTTCTTCTTTGTTGTGGTATGTAATTTAAAGTTTTCTTTGTCCATCTATCTTCATTGATTCGGTTTCAATTCTGTCTACACTGGAATATACAGTATTTGTCCTCCTTCTAATATCTTCATTCCTTATAATCTTTTTTTGATACACCATAATATGCTCTCCTTAGAAAATCCATTTCTACTACTTCTATTATTTTTCTATCTTTTTTCGTGATCTGCCAAACTTCTGCCCCATAAATCATAATAGGCTCTACCAAGGTTCGATAGATTGTCAATTTCGGTTCTTGTCTAATATCTTTAGACCATATTAGAGAGTTTAGATTGTTTACCGCTTTTTGTCCTTGCTGCGTTCTGTTGTCCATATCTCTTTTGGTAGTGCCTTCTTTAGATATTATAGATCCTAGATATTTATATTCATTACATGTTTTTGTGTTTCTAATTTCTAACTCTGCATCTTCTTCATCATCTCCTATTTTAAGATATTCTGTCTTTGACATATTCATACTGCCCCATTTTTCATATTCTTTCTTTAGTTTTCTAAACATGTAGTCCATGTCTTCCTCATCATTCGCTACGACTACCTGATCATCTGCGAAAAACGAAGTTGTTAGACATTTACCATCGCCTATGTCTATTCCCATTCCGGATACTTGTTTCCTCCACTGCTCTCGTGATGATTGAATATATATTTTAAATAAGGTCGGAGATAGACAACATCCTTGTTTAAGCCCCTTTTATTATTGAAAATGATTCAGATATAATGTTTCCCTCTTTAACGACACTTCTTGCATTTTTGTATATATTTGCGATAGCATCCACATACTCTCTACTGAGACCTACTTTCGTCAATGTTTGAAATAGTTTTTTCAAAAGTACCTACCGTAACGTATGCCTTTTCTAAATCTATAACCAATAGGTGGGTAGATAGGTTCCTTGCCTTCCGTTTTTCGATTACCTGCTGTAGATCGAATATACCATCATTGCACGATCTTCCTGCACGAAATTAATTTTGTTCTTCTATTTCTTCATATTCTGATTCTATTCTTTCTTTTATTATTCGACCGTACAATCTCCCCACTAAGCTGATAACAGTTATTCCCCTATAATTAGAGCATTTGCGTTTATCCCCTTTCTTAAATATTGAGCTGATTTATCCAAAATTCCAATCATCAGGGACATTTTGTCCTTTTAAGCATTTGTTAAATAGTTGAACCAACATCTCATGCAATATTTTTGCTCCATACTTTACCTACTCAATTGTACCAACATTGTACCAACCGTACAATCTCCCCACTAAGCTCATAACAGTTATTCCCCTATTATTAGAGCATTTGCGTTTATCCCCTTTCTTGAATATTGAGCTGATGTATCCAAAATTCCAATCATCAGGGATATTTTGTCCTTTTAAGCATTAGTTAAATAGTTGAACCAACATCTCATGTAATATTTTTGCTCCATACTTTACCAACTCAATTGTAGCAACATTGTACCAACCGTACAATCTCCCCACTAAGCTGATAACAGTTATTCCCCTATAATTAGAGCATTTGCGTTTATCCCCTTTCTTGAATATTGAGCTGATGTATCCAAAATTCCAATCAGCAGGGATATTTTGTCCTTTTAAGCATTTGTTAAATAGTTGAACCAACATCTCATGTAATATTTTTGCTCCTACTTTACGAACTCAATTGGGATGTCTCCAGGTCCTGCTGCTTTACCGTTTTTCTATCTTTTTAGGGAATCGCTCTTAACTCTCTGGTTGTTGCAATACTCATACAATACAAAACTTAGACAAAGGATGGTTAAGGTCTATACTTTTGTATGAAGCAGGAGTGTGGACACTAAAAATATCAAGTATGAACAGAATTGAAGCACTGGAAATGTAGATTTATAGATGGATGCTGAAGATGCCTTGAACAGCAAGAAAAACTAATGAGCAAGTACTAGGGAGGATTAACAAAGATAGAAAATTGCTAAAGACTGTTAAAAACCAGAAAATATCTTATCTGGGATATATTGTGCATGGAAATTGATATAGAATAATATAATAATAATAGTCTCCCGTTTTATACCGCTGTCGCGGCTTTGGGAGTATAGCAGGGTAGTCTGCTATATCTAGGGCCTACGGTATACAAGGAAGGTAACATGGCCAGTGCTACGCTTCAAGCGTCTATTATTACCCCTGGTTTTACCCAAGGTACTCATTTTTATTCAGGCTGAGTCGACCTGGGGCCTATAGACATTTTTAAAATGTCTAGATGTTCTTGCCGGCGGTGGGATTCGAACCCCGGACCACCGGCTTGCGAGTCAAGCATCCTACCGCTTGCGCTACGCAGGCCCCTTATAGAATAATATAACTGATCCTTAAATGCAAAATAGAAGGCCTAAAGGTAAGGTGTAGGAAGAAAACAAATTTCTTGGTTAAAAGACATTCGTGAATAGACTGAGATATCAAATGCAGGACAATTCTATGTGACAGAAGATCAAGAAGCCTTTGCAATGGTGATCACCAACGTTGGATAAATCTGATATGACACGTGAAGAAGAAGAAGGAAAGAATGGTCAAGGAATACCTAGAAGAAGATACTGCAGGACATGTCTGTATAGGGGATTGATATTGATAAGAAAGAAATAGTATAGAAACATATGGCAATATGAAATTAAGGAAGCCAATGCGAATAAAACCCCACGTTTTGTTTTAATTTTAGTTCCAGTTGATAAGTTGCAACTTTTTAACTAGAGCGTAACTTAATATTTTATATATAATAATAAAATTCGATCAATATATCGTTATAGCTTTTATGGTACGGTTATTCATATTTAATATCCAAACGGAATATTATATGGGTATAAAACAAACTGTACATGAAGACAAACCCTATCTAATAGGGTCGTTCCGTCTCCGATATAGCCAACAGCAAACATAATATAACAATTTGTCGAAATAGACCAGTCTCTGTTCTATTTGGATTTTTAAAATTAAGTTTAAATACATGATCTTGCAACCATATTTGTGCCTGTATTAAGTAGAGTATTCTATGGGAATGGTGAAATTTTATTCTCTTTTTCATGTGAAAATACAGCTGTAGTTTGACGTCTTATCCTTTCGAGAACCCCTTACGCGGTTTGTTGCGTCCATTGTTGAACATAGATCTAATCTGAAGCTAGCTATTTTATTTTATTTAAAGACTCTTGAATCCATTAATGTTTACTCTATTTATATTATATGTCCAACGTGTAAATAAGACTTAGATTGTGAGTCATCGGTCGCCTAGATTCTGATATCTGATTTAGTCTACCTACCATCCTACCAAAAACATCGGAGGGTGTGGGAGCCAGCATAGTAGGGACAAATCAAGGGATGCATTTCCCGGTAAGAGTATCTAAGGATGTGACAGTTTTCCAGGTGGAAATACCAGCAATCCATCACTGCGTGGAAGAAACAGAAAGACGGGAAAGAACGTTCTGTTCAGTTGCCATCTTCACAGATAGTCAGGCAGCGCTTAAAGCACTCAATTCTGTAGAGGTCAGTTCTAAGCTAGTATGGGATTGCGTGTGTGCCCTAAATAAACTAGGAGACCGTAGCAAGGTTACGGTAGCCTGGGTACCGGGGCACGAGGGTCATAATTGCAATGAAAAAGCAGATGAAATGACCAAACAAGGCTCATTAGTAACAAGAACGGCTATAATGAAGTGGGTAGCTCACAAATCTCTGGAATAGTAAAGGAATTCATCAGGACAAAGACAGGCGAAACAGTTCATTACAAAACATTTGCCAAAATTTATGGCAGACCTAAAACAAGCAAAGATAGGAAAACAGACAAAGTCATAGTAGGTCTTCTAACAGGACACTGTAAGCTGAATAGGCACTTGAAGCTGATGGGATTATCAGATGATGACCTGTGCAGATTCTGTCACCTCGAACAAGGAATAGCAAAGCACATTTTTTGTCAGTGTGAAAGTCTGGCAATTGTGCGGTTCTTTGCATTAGGAGAAGAAAATCCACCGGCAAATATCTACATGAAAGGTACAGTCTCGAAGCTACTAGACTTTGTAAAAAGGGTCAGGCTAGAGAATGTTATCTAGGACTAGAGGACCACAATAGATCTGAAAAGATTGCAGTAGAATAGGCCAAAAGGCCACCTCTCTAAATCTATCTAAGCAAAGCTTAAACGGTTTAAGTTTTCTCCATCGATATTTTTTATTCGATATTGATATTTATCCAAAGATTAATTATTGATTTAATAATAATTGTACCATGGTTAAGGTAATCTAGATTATTAAGAATTCATTTTAAGGCTCCGGTACAGAATAGGCTCGAAGGTCCTTTGCTTATTACTGGTAGATTATGGGCGAGGTCTTGCTTAGAGGTAAGTAACACAAGGAGGAATAGATATATAACATCAAAAGGAAAATAGGGAAGAGAACAGTTGCTTTGTTGTGTTAGTAATATTTTTATTTCTCTACACAATGTGTTCAATTTTGTTTTGTCTTAAGGTGAACGAGTTTGATGCCATTTTTTACGAAGTTTTTGTTTTTTTAACTTCTTTTTTTTTACAGTTATACAATCCTTATGGAACCATTTTCGTTTAAATCTATGTTTTGTAGATTCACATGCATCCTCATGTACCTTTATTTTGTTAATGTTTCTATTGGTAGTTCTATATTTTGTGGTTATTTTAGTGGGATCTTTAGGTATATTTTTCATTGTAGGATTTCTTTGAAAATATCCAGTCTGTTGATGACCTAACGGTCGGTCTTTATAAGATTCTCTGTGCAGATATTCTTTTGGTATTTTCCTTAGAGATAATGAAGTTAAGTAGATGGGGCAGTCTGTTTCGAGTCTGTTGGCCAGCCAGTTGTATGTTAAGAGATATTTTAGTTGCATTTACTTTACCACATCGTATATGATTCTACCTCCTTCCGTAGGGAATAATCTTGTATAATCTTCCTAATAAACCCCAGCTTTGTGTTTTGTATTTTAGTCACCACCCGCTAAGAACCTGGGTCCTAATAATCTAAAAATATTTCAAATTAACTCTTGTTTGGTTGATAATTTGGTAGACAATAAACTGCTGAAATATATACTGGGCTAAAATTATCTTCTAAGCAAATTGAAACTACTTGTAGAGAGTCTTTTTCGATTTTCGGTAGTTCGTGATGTTTTAGATTATTCCTAATTATTATTTCTGCTCCACATCTGGTTTTTTTCTGCATCAGGATGTGGTGCGTTGTAGATCTTATAAGTGGGGATTTTAAATTGTGCAATTAAATAATATTTAAAGAGTTTTTACCCATATATTTATTGGCTTTAAACATGTCTACGTAGTAGCAGCATTGAAGGAGGGTTCCTTTAAAAACAATACCTTTTATAAAGAATTTTTTAATAAACATTTCAGAAAATATTTTTTTAAGTGTGCTTATTAAGGTTGATCTTCACCCTCGATTAATTTGTTTCTGATCCTAGAGATGGCTCTACTGCGGCATACTACTGTGGTAATTTTTTTAACTTAATCGTAGATTTCTACATGATGACTCTATAATATTTTCAAACCCTAACATAAATTGCAGTTTTCTATCATTATATCAATTGGCTGAGTTGCCAAGTTGTGTAAACAGTAATTTTATCAAATACCTACGCTATAACTTATAATACAAGTAGACCAAGTAAGCAAAGATATCTTTAACACCATCTTTATGTATAATACTTTACTGCTCTGCTGTGTCAGTCGGAATATAATAATTATCTAAACAATTTTATCGACAAAGAAATTATTGCCGCTATATCTGTGAATATCATATTACCATTAAATTGGTATATCATATTATATTACATTTTTGTTGATAGTTAAAAATTAAATGATCTGGTATTATGTAATATTTATACTATCTCAGTCTTTATGGATTAATACATTTTACTATGTCTTCCTCTTCATCAAATTAGTTCATAATAGAAATAGCAAGCAATTTTATTTGAATTTTACAATGAATCATTTACTTGAATTTACAGTCCGTAAACAAAAAATCCTTTTTGATTCGCTTTCCGTATTAGTTATTTTTAATGGGACTGATTGTATTTTTATTTTAATTTTGTATAGGCTTCTTAATACCATAGTGAAAAGTAATCACATTTTTATCTCGAAAAAGAAAATATAACGATCACATCACAGCTACAGAGGGAAATTAATTACATTTACTTTTAAGCAAAGTGCATACTCAATGTTTAATTGTAATTAATTTGTTCCCAGCTCTGATATTCAATAAAAAGTCTATATTGTACCAAAGTATCGTTATATTATACGCGTTGACAGTACACGCAAAAATTTTAACAAGGCATACATTTGCCTTTAGGTAGAGATAGTTCAAACACTCCTGACCATGGAGCTGCGCGAAGGCGGAGTCAAATTCACCTAAAGGCAGAAAGGTTCTATTGTAAGTGGAATTATACAGTGCATAGTACAATGCGTTTCGCATGGAAGTGGGGACTAAACCAAATTTCGTCTACTACGCCGTGGTCAGGAGTGCTTGCACTATCTCTACCGAACGTAAGAGAGTATGCAAAATATTCTTCATGAATACCCTAGATATTTCCGAGAAAACCATCAGAACTGTTGTGAAAAAGAACAACAACTGTACTGTCAAAGGCGTTCAGGATGAAGATCATAGAGGAAGACACAATAATCATCACCAGATTAATCCATCTCTACGACGACGTCAGTTGCTGCTTTACACCGAAATTATAAATGTGTTTCTGAGGATAAACAATATATTCCACACCAAATGCATGATCACATTTTTGTGATAGACTTTAATATCTCCTGTCAGCCCAAGAAAGACCAGTGTGAAAAATGTACATTCTCTAATAATGCTGACGATAAACCAAGTTTACAAGCGAAACAAAAACCAGATGAAAGAAAATTCTTTCAAGATCAGAAAAAGAAAAAGACAAACAAAAAGTTACTGAGATATTTATAGTTGCAGTAT
This sequence comes from Diabrotica undecimpunctata, assembly GCF_040954645.1. Classification (NCBI taxonomy): domain Eukaryota; kingdom Metazoa; phylum Arthropoda; class Insecta; order Coleoptera; family Chrysomelidae; genus Diabrotica; species Diabrotica undecimpunctata. The sequence continues at coordinate 114,545,456 of NC_092809.1, forward strand.
ATGACTTGCAGGCTGTAATGCCTTGTTCACATGGCGAGGTCTCTAGTGTTTATTATATTTCGAAAGTAAATGTACTTAATTTTGCAATTACCGGTTTGTGGCTTATTTGTATTGAAGTAGCGATATATTCTTTTTCTTCCTATGCCGTCCCCATTAACGGAGGTTGGCGACCACATTTTTAAAAGCTTCTCTGTCTTTTACAACGTGGATAGCGATATATAGCGAGTATATTTTAATATACGATATATACAACACAATATAAAATACATATACAAAATATCAACTTTTAAATTTTCAAGATTTTGGTTTTACGTGGTAGATCAACTATTAGACGGTCGGTAAGGAATAAACAAAAGATTAACAGATTTACTTACCGTTTAACTAAATGTAATCCAAAGGAATCCCAGGAAACAACCGGGAATCCAAACTAAAAATAATACGAATTTATGAAAAAATGTGAATGTACCATTGATTCTGGAAAAATGGTGCCGAAATGTATTCAGGGCATTGAGAATCTTGTATTAATTTTTTTTGACTAATGATCTTATTCAGATAGTATTTAAAATTGTCGAAAGGTGATTGACACAATAGCAATTTTCAATGCGTTAAGCGCTGGCCTAAAAGCAGATGTTAGAAAGAGAAAGAACGCCTGCACACGTCGTCTTGTCGGTTCAAATAAGAGTCGTAGGACTTTTAGGACCGGCAATATCCTTCCGCAGGAGGTAATTTGTTTTCATTGGAGCGGTAGCGTAGCGCAATCAGGCTCGCCGACATCATCTGGTGGCCGTCGTGGGAATTACAGATAGTGGTAAATGGTTATTGCGATCGCTAAGACCGCGACTCATATATGTATTGACTTTTGGTATAATGTGGCTCGGTATATTGGCAGTTTCGCTGGTAATGGGCCTACACGTATATCCGATCGGCGCTGCCATATAGGAGATGACAAGGAATGTTGTCAACTTACAGGGTGATGGATTTTAGATCAGTAGATCTAATTTTTTAGCTAGTGTGCTACTAACCTATCCAAAATGTTTCTTAACGTTTTGCACGTTTAATGTAAGTTTTATTAATCTAATCAAAACACGAAAGTATATGAAAATGGCTATTTGGTTTATTCTTAACTTGACATAATTCTTCTTCCATTAATTTCTCTCTAATAGACGGAGGAAAATACACCGTATCTTGGATACGGTGCATAAGAAAAGATAAATGCGCTAGAATAAGAGGCCAACAAAAAAGACTTTAAAATAAGTATAAAAAACACCAAATCACTTACTTTGAACAAAATAACTAACTAAGAGTAACGAAAGCGACACTTTTTGATGCTTTTTAATGCCTTTGAGATGTGGTGCTAGAAAAGAATGCTACGCATACCTGGACATCTCTTAAAACAAACATTTCCATTTTAAACCAACTCGAGATTAAAAAAAGACTGTCCACAATATGTCTGCAATGTATTCTGCAATTTTTTGGTCACATGGTTCGCAGAGGTGACGATAGTTTGGAGAAAATAATTGTTTCTGGAAACGTTCCGGGGAGAACGATCACCAACCAGATGATCCGACCAAATTAAGAATATAGCTGGAAACTCATTCTGTGAAGCTCCCAGAGTAGCTGAAAAACTACAAGAGAGAGAAACTACAAGAGAGAGAGGAAGTACTGATAGAAAACAGATTTCAAAAAGGGTAAAAGGCATTTTGGAACATTGAACTCTATAGCTCAGAATCATAGACAATTACTAAAACAATAAGAAATTACCTGAAAAACATATAAACCTTATACTAGAAAAAAAGGAAAATCAGAAGAAAGTGGCAGCAAACGAGAGCACCAGTTGTACAAACACTGCCTGGTGTAATTGCGGGATGGTTTGAGTGGCACTGCCGTTACCACAGCCGGTCCCAAGCCCGTATAAGATGTGGAGGGTGATTGGCAAGATTAGCAACCAACAAATCACAAAATAATACTGCTCTAAAGAACAATGTTAAGCCTCGGAGCCAGATTGATAATATGAAAATGACCACGCAAGAAATAAAGACAAGAGGATAATATCCAAAACTCAGATGAGAATTACTACATAGAACATCAGATCGTACAACATAAGGGACCAAGAAATAATCAAAGTGCAGAAATATATGCTATACTCTTCTTCTTCTTCTTAAGGTGCCTTCTCCATTACTGAAGGTTGGCTATAACTACAGCAAATTGCTCTCTATCTTCAGCTGTTCTTAGTATCGAATGTGTGTCCATGCCTGTCCAGTCTCTTACATTCTTCAACCAGGAGCATTTTCTTCTTCCTGGACATCTTCTTCCTTCCACTTTTCCTTCCATTATAAGTCGTAGGAAGTTGTATTTTTCTCCTCTGTAAATATCTTCTAGATAACTCTATGCTATAATATGCTATACAGGAAATAAAAAAAATAAAAATAACAATCAAAATTAGGTGAATAGGTATTAATCTATAGCGAAGTAATAAAAGAAAATAGGGCCAAAGAAGGTGTAGCTTTACTAATACACCAAAGATACTAAAATCACATTAAAGAGTGCCAATACTTATAAAAAAGAATTATAACAACAAAGGAATTCGTTAAACTTCAAAGACTTCGATGGGCTGGTCATGTAATTAGAATGAAAAACGAACGATTGCTAAAAAAAAACTCCAAGATAGTAAACTGCAGGGCGCAAGACTAAAAGGAAGGCCAAGGAAAAAGTGGGAGAATGAAGTGGCAGCAGACGCGCAAAATTTGCTAGACGTGAGAACCTGGATAAAATCGGCACAGGACCGGTAAGGTTGGAGATATAGGTTGGAGGCATAGTTTGTAGGAGGCCAATGCTTGATTTGGGTCGTAGTGTCATTGGAGAGAGTGAGAGTAATAACAAAGATAAGAATGGTGAAGAAAGACCTGAACATCATCAGAGTAGACGGCCCAGAAAATAACAAGACTCAAACAACAAGGGAAACATTTTGTGGCGAATTACAATAAGCAGCAGATCAAGTCAGAGGCCAGATAATAATACTGGGGGATTTTACGCTCAAATAGGCAACCAAATAGTATCCGGAATTAAGCAAAAATATAACGGTAATGGTTAAAACGAAAATGGAGAACTGATGATAAACTTCTGCTCGAATAACAACAGAATAAACAACACATTTATTGACCACAAAAACCAACACAAATATATATTCAGTAACAGCCATGGACAAAGATCCATGAAATATTATGTTATAACCAATAGATGTACTAGGGATTTTTTTTAAAATTGTCCAAATTTTAGGCTTATAATCAATTTGAATAACTTCATAAATTGTTGATCGATTTTAATTTTAACAACCAATAATAAAAGCGCTTTCAAAAACGCTCCAAAGAAATAAGATGATCGGTTTATTAGTTTCGGAGTTATGATATGTCAATGTTGACTATGATTTACAATAAAAGTATGTACATATTAGGTTTTAAGATTTTTTTAAATAAAAACTTTTAATATACAAAGCACTTAACAGGTATAACTTTACATTAGCTTCTTCTTCAGGTTCCTTCTCCTATCGGAGGTTGGAAATCATCATCCTATTTTAATTTTATTGACCGCGCTTCTGAATAATTCTAATGAGCTGCAACCGAACCACTCTCTCAAATTTCTTAGCCAGGATATTTTGCGTCGTCCTGGGTTTCTCTTCACTTGTATCTTCACTTGTTATGTGGCAAGAAACAACAGTACATTCAAATTAGTTGATGTGATCATACAAGAAGCTTTATTGAAAGTCACTGCAGAAATGTGAAAACAATGTACAGCATGGAATAACGGAGGAAGAAACTTTTACAAGAAGCTTTATCAAAAGTCACTGTAGAAAATTAAAAACGATTATCGAATTTATCCTATACCAACCACGTTACTAACAAGGATACAACGAAAGCGGCGTTATCTAACTGCCCCACGAACTACCTGGGCCCATTAATCCCAAGTACCTACTGCCTTATCGCCTAGAAAGTTGAGAATTAAGTCTTTAATTTGATTATAGTTGAAAGTAAGAATATAAATATTTTCAGTTATTCACTTCAGTTGCAAGTATTACGGTGTAATTTTGTCCGTTAGTGTTTACCTTTTAAATGGCGAATCCAACGACTATGTTTAGTCAAAGGGGAGAACCTTTATTAATAATTAATGAATATAAATATTTAAATGCCCATGTCTCCAAAGATGGAAAAGTTAGATAGCGATGCATCAAAAAAGGGTGTCAACAAAAAGTGTACACAAAGGAAGGTGTTGAAAATTACGTTATTCTTAAAAAAGCATCGGTGGAGCATAATCATGCTCCAGATATCCACGTTGACCGGCAAATTTTTAGTAATTCTACAAAGAGGAAAACTGTATAAGATATATGTGAAAGACCTTTAAAGATTGTCCACAAGAAAATGAGGAAAGAAAATTTCAGCAACTTACATTTCTTGCGTTCGAAGAAATATCTATGCTGCAAGACGAAAATCCACACTATCATTGCTCAAGTCACAGGAAGAAGTTCTACAAGTGTTATTAAACTTAAATTTAAAAACAAATACAGGTGAAAACTTTTTATTATCTACAAAAAATAATTCCGCAATTTTTAGTTGTTTCACAAATCTTTACTTTTTGTGGAATGTAGATTCTTTGTATGTAGATGGAACTTTTCAATACTGTTCTAAATATTTTTGTTAGATGTTTACTATACATGGCTACAAAAATGGTTTTTATGTTCTTCTAGTATTTTGTTTGTTAACAAATAAATAAATCACAGCAATCGTACAAAAGTACTTTTGATACATTAATAAAAATATGTACAGATTTGAATTTAAATTTTCTGACATATTTAAATTTACAGGCAATTTGTTAAATTTTCAAGCAGAAGTAAGTATATGTGAAAATTAGAACTGCACATAGATTCGAAAAAAAAACTTGATAAAACGGCAAAAAGAAAAGTTGATTTTATTAAAAATAGGCTAAATGAATATTACGTTAATCAAAATATTACTAAATCAGACTTCATTAAGTCAGTTTGCAATTATTAAGCAGCTAACTTTTAAAATTTAAAATACAGTGTTCACTCTTAATTATTTTAATTACTAATCAGACACTAGATTTAAGCATTGTTATTGTTTAACTGTAGTTTTTGTTATTGTATATAAGTTAATGTAGATTTATAAATAAATTTTATTCGATTATATTGTTATAGTTTAATTATTTATTCATTTAAAATTTTTGCTCATGCTTTGGGAATTGGGTTTCTTTTTGAATACAATAAAGTAAAATAAAAACTATATATGTTCACAAAAATATTATTCAAGTACCTAGGTAGCGTTGGACAGTTCGTAGTCGTTTAATCCTACTATAAAACTGAACCCATTAAAATCTAGGTAGTGTGGGGGAGTTCGTAGTAGCCCAACGAAAGATAGCGAGTAAATACATATTTGTAATTAAAGCTCGGATTTATAGGCAACAAAAATTGAAGAAAAACGCACCTATACAGGCAAAGATTTTTATTAAAAAAGGCAGGAATATTAACATTTAGGCAAAATATAGGCAATAAAGGAATATAACTTATTATTTATTGTACAAAATGAATTAACGTAATATTAACTTAAGGCAAGTATATTTACACATCATAATCATATCATTAGTATAAATTCACTAGTAACTAAATAACTGTAAATTAATAATTAAACATTGTAACCACTTAAAATTTTATCATTAATAGAAACAACTAAATGTTTTTCAATATTTTCGGTCTTAAAACTATGTCTTCGATCACTTAAAATTAATTTCTACATTGAAAACGAACGTTCGACATCGACAGATGTAATTGGAGCATATTTCAGAGCGGATAATAAATCTGGCATAATTTGAAATTCCTCGGAAAATGTCCCATTCAAAACTTTAGCAACATTAGATAAAAACGAAAAACCTTCATTCTTGTCGAAAACATATTTCATTTTTTTTTTAAATTAATTGACCGTTACTTCCAGGTGCCGATTTAATTTTCGTCTTTAAATTATCTATTAATTTTACTGACTCACATAAATTTATATCTTGTTTTTCTAATGAGGTAATTGTAGTAACTATTAATTTATAATTTTCATTGATATAAGCGAGTTTCTGTTTCAATTTGGGATTTTTTAATATTTTTTTTGCTTCTCGAATGGCTTCGGAAATGTCATCATCAAATTCTGACATAACTAATTCTATTTCATTGCAGTGTTCAAAGTTTAAAAAAACTGCTTCGAGCCAGGTTCCCCACCTTGTAATTACTGGTTTAGGTGGCAAATGGACACCGGGAAGTCTTTCTTTATATATTTGCACCCTCAACGGAGCCTTTACAAAAACTTTTTTCATAAAATTTATAAAATTATTTACCAACGGAAACAGATTTCTTATTTCTTCAGCAATTCTATTTACCCCGTGGGCTACACAAGTGCAATGAATTAAATTAGGATAAAAAATCTTTAAATTAACAGCAGATTTTAACATATTTGCCGCAGCATCTGAAAGCATTAAAACTATGTTATTCACTGGTATAGCGTTAGGTAAAAAGCGGTTTGTTAAACTATCTTGTATAAATCGACTTATTGTTAAATTGTTTGTTTTTTCCAATTCTTTAACGGTAACTAAATAAGGTTTTCTCGCAAAGTTTTCGTTTAAAATTCCAATCATTAAATTAGCTATATACCTGCCGCATACATCTGTCGTTTCATCCACGATAATATACAAAAAATTGCCCTCTAACTCCAGCTTAATTTTTGAAATACATTCCACATAACATTTTTCCACAGTATGTTTTCTCAATGTACTCTCGTCCGGTAAGGATTTATTAAGATATTTTTCGAAAAAGCATTTAAAACTAGGGTTATTAACTTTATATAGAGGAATGTTGGATGCAATCATCATCTGGCATAGATCAAATTTAAATGCGTCTTCCTCCTTTTTTTTTTGAACTGCTTAAACTATCCCGCAGAGATATTTGGGCTAAATTAGAGGAATTTAATTTTTCCAAATTTCGTTTATGAAGTGGGGTTCCACAATGCTGGTCAATAAAGTACTTTTTACTACTTGAAATCTGAGAATTTAAAAAAAAAAATTAGAATTCTAAAACCGCTTTAGAATTTAGTTATGTTGTGGGACGAGAAAAAAAAAGAAAAAATAAAACTTACCGATTTGCCGCATTGTTTATAAAATTCTCCATCTCCTTCTAGAGAAAGTTCCGAATAAGGTACGATCCATAGCCTTAATTTAGATGTCATCTTTTCACACAAATGTCTAAAACGTTTTAAAACGTGTTCTTTGCTTTTCGGTATACGCAATAAAACTAAACCAGGATATAGCAATTTGTGACTAAACTCTGATACAGTAACCGACTGTACAACTGATAATAAACTAATAAAGCTTAGGGATTTGCAAATAGTTATCCCTCAAGTCTCGATCAGGTACATTTTCCTAGAAATCTGTTATATAAACAAACCATTGATATTTTATTATTGGCCCAAAATTTTATTATAGAATGGTTTTGTAATAGAATAATATCGTGGGTAGTACCATGAAATTTTAAAAAAGGCACAAATAGGCGGAATTTACGAAAAAAGGCAAACAGTGAAAAAACAATTATAATAGGCAAAATAGGCAAAAAAGGCATTTTGCCTATAATCCGAGCCTTATTTGTAATGAAGAAATGCTTACGAGTCGCTTTGGATATTTGAATACATTTTTATATTTTTAATGAGGTGCTATTGAGCTCAAGAGGACAAAATATAAAATTTTGGATAAAAACAAAAATTCGAGTTAAGTCTTTATTTTAAACAAAGAAAATCGATGAATTGAAACTAGTATCTCATCTATAAAAAATATTAAACTAAATAAAAACTATAATAGCACTTAACTAAAGTCATCCTGTAAGCCTCCGGAATATTTTCAGTTCGTGCGTCAGCGCTACCTTATAAGCGACACCAGAGAATGTCATAAAAACACCAAAGTGAACAAATTAGCTTAGTCCGGTGAATACTAAAATTTTTAAGAGACTCATTGGTTCGGAGCTTTGATTATGGTGCATTCTTTTGGTTCACCGTTTTACATTTGCAACCGAAACTGACTAGTAATGTATGCTTACAGTCTGATGAGTGCCGAGTACAAAACACCTCATTACATGAAAATATGTGTAAAAGTGGCATGATTGCGAAATCAGAACGGATTTAGAGAGCAGAAGAGATCATTAAAGTATATAAAAAACTTGATTTTATGTTTTCTTTTAAAAATAAATTATTAGACAAAATTACTACACTGTACTATTAAAATAATAAATTCTATTTATAAATAGTATTAGTAAAATCATCTAAGACAAAAACCACTGAAAAATTTTAATATTAAATAAGAAAATAAGTATTTTGTTTATAGCAACATCGCTTGTTTTAGTGAAAAAAAAAACAAAACAAAAAAAACTTCAATCTAAAGATGAATAACATTCTGGACAACGTTGGTGTAATTCGCACAGTGCGTAACTTCATTTTATAAAATTTTACAGGGAGCGAAAAAACGAATTTAAATTATAGATTGGTAAGAAATTAGTGCTTACGACTACTAGTCAACTCAGATAGAATTTGAATGTTCTATGTTTGGTTTTTAGATGAAATAGGGTTTTGTTTTAAATAAAATATTTGAAGATACGCTTTTTGCGAACTAATATTTTGAAAGCAAAATATTAGTCCGCAGTTACATAATAACCACAATATTTATTACACTGGAGGAGACAAAACTGATCATACTGATAAGCACCACTATTAGAAAATCAGTGCTAGATGTGTAAATTGTAATATTAATATGATCCAAGTCTATGTCCCACAGCTGATAAGACCGAAGAGGAGATCGAAAAGTTTTATTCAGAATTGCACAATACAATCAAGTTAACAAAATCTAGAGATATTACTTACATTTTAGGAGACGTCTCTTTCACATATAGAAAACCACATTGTCAGAAACCAGATAGACTTTATACTCGTAAATAGCAGATATATAAAAACTCTATAACCTCAGTTAAAACTTATTTTGGAGCAGATGTTAACTCAGACCATAATCCGTTAGTTGCTGACGTGAAAATAAAATTAAAAACAATTGAACTCAGAAAACAACAACCAAAAATTAATGCAAAAATGCTAAAAAACGAAGAAATAAAAAACGAATTAAAAAATAATGTGAATGTTAATATACAAAAAACACTAACTGACAACAAACAAATTATGGATGTAAATAAAAAGTAGTATAATATAAAAAACACATTACTGAAACCAGCTCAAGAAAGTTTGATACAACATAGGTCAGAGGCTAAAAAACAGTGGATGACAGAAGAAATACTATTACGGATGGAAGAAAGAACGAAAATATAAAGGAAAAGATATACAGAAGTATAAAGATATACAACGAATAATTAAGGAAAAAATCAAAACAGCTACGGAAATCTATTTGATGAAACAATGTAAAGAGATAGAAGAATTAGAAATAAAATATGATATGAGAAATATGGACAAAAAAATAAGAGAAGTGACTGAAATGGGTCGAAATAGATAGCAAGAACACATAAAAGACAAAAAAGTACATTACCTATTGACTACTAATAGATTTACCAGAAAAATTAAGACGATGGAAGGAGTACGTTAGAGAATTTTTCCAAGATGAAAGAGGTGAAATGCAAAAAATACAAGAATTAAATCCTTTAGGGAGACGAAATATATGGTCATTAGCAGAAACCCTCCAGAAAACCCGATAATATGCATAGGTGACGATCGCATAAAACGCGTGAAAACTTTTAAATACCTTGGCACCACAATCAATGACCAATCGGATCCACAACAAGAGATAAAAACCCGAATACAAATGGCAAGACAAGCTTTTGTGAAATTCAGACCGCTCCTATGTAATCAAAACCTACATTTTGAAATACGCTACAGAATGGTAAAGTGCTACATATGGTCCATCTTGCTTTATGGCATGGAAACGTGGACTTTGAAAAAAACATCTATCAACAAACTTGAAGCATTTGAAATGTGGTCATTAAGAAGAATGATGCGCATACCTTGAGTGGATAGAGTTCGAAACGATGATGTCCTTAAGAGAGCCGGCGTGGAAAGAGAACTCTTTAAATTAATTAAAAAACGCAAGATTGGTTACCTTGGGCACATATTGAGAGGAGCAAAATATGAAATACCACAGTTAATCCTACAAGGAAAGATCGAAGGTAGGAGAGGAGCCGGCCGCATACAATTATCCTGGTTAAGAAATATTAAAGAATGGACAGGAATACACAATACACGCGAGCTGTGTCACGCCGCCAAGAACAGAATTCTAGTAATGAGATAGTCGCCTACGCACATTGGTGTATGGCATGTTAAGAAGAAGAAGGGAGACAGAAAATCACGATAGACGAAATTAAAAATATGCTATTAAAAACTCTAAAGACAATAAGGCAGCTGGATTGGATGAAATACCAGTATAAGTGTTAGAACTAGTGGAAGAGGATAACTTGAAAGTACGTGGCCTAGTTCTCCTGTGTATGTTATATATTATAATGTCCTGACGGGCCCCTGGACGTGAAGCGAGTGACCCATCTTAATTGTATGTGTTTATGGATATATATGTGTATATATCTTTTCTCTTCTTTTTGTTAAATGTTGTACTGATTTCCCAACTTTAAATTTATCTATTTTAGTCTATTCGATTACAAATTACTCAAAAACTTTTTACTGCGCCTAATGAGATTAAAAGATCATGTAACTGGCTGCATGGCAAACTGCCAAAGCCATATAAAAAAAAAAACTTGAAAGTATTGACAGATTTATTCAACACTGTTTACGATACACGAATAATACCACAAGAGTGGCTGATGTCAGCATTTATAACCATCCCTAAAAAACAAGCAGCAAAAGAGTGCTCTGATTATCGAACACTGAGCCTTATGGGTCATATTTTAAAAGTACTTCTGAAAGTAATACATAAGAGAATAAACGAAAGGCTAGAGGAGGATATTAGCGAGACTCAGTTCGGGTTCCGAAATGGAATTTGTACTCGAGAAGGACTATTTGCCATCAACATATCGATTTAGCGATATCGGGACACTTATACACTTGTGCTTTGTTGACTACGAAAAAGCTTTAGATAAAGTAGGACATGAACACTAATATCAATACTTATGAACAAGCGCATTGACAGTAAAATCATGAATATAGTGCGAACATTATATTGGAACCAAAGTGCCATAGTTCGAATTGATGGGGCAACACTTAGAAGAAATGAAGATCTGTAGAGGAGTTAGACAGGGATGTGTTTTATCGCTACTTTTGTTTAACTTATATTCTGAAGTAATTTTCTAAAACACGCTCAATAATATCAAAACGGGAGTTACCGTTAACGGAAAATGAATTAACAACTTACGATACTCAGACGACACTTTGATCATAGCAACGAGTATAGAAGATCTACAACATCTTATCGAAAGCTTAAGTATGAATAGTGCTGAGATGGGAATTACTATAAACCCTAAAAAAACGAAGTACATGCTAATTACAAAAAGACCACAAAATGTACATTACCTATTGACAATCAATTGTAACGTGATAGAACAAGTAGAAAAATATCAGTACTTGGGAGCTTTGATCAATGAAACCAATGATCATACTGCAGAAATCATCAAGCGAATAGAGATTGCCAGATCAGCATTTATACGAATGAAGCCACTTCTATCGTGCAAAAATCTAAATTTGGAGATCAGACTACGTACCATTCGCTGTTATATATTTTCAATTTTAAGTCCTTATACATTCCATGTAGCCAATATCATTTTCCTTTTCCGTTGCATAATTCGTCTTTGTTTTAATCCATCCTTTGTATTCCGAGGCTTTTGGTCGAAATTTTTAGCATTTGTTTCTTTTGACAAGGGATGAGTTGCCAGCCCATCGCCTCAACACTCCTCCTTTATCCGGGCTTGGGACCGGCACCGGCATTTACTGAGCTACTCAATCCACCAAGCACTTACCGGAGACGGAGTTTTTTCATGGTTATAAATCACGACAAAAATAGAAAAACCAGTTTCGAATTGTTCACTTCTTTCTTATTTCTTATTTAATTTACTTCTGATTGAATAATGGATTTAAGTTAGAGTGTTATACTAGTATAATTTTTATTATTAAGATTTTATGGCTTACACATTCAAAAGATATTTCTTCTTTTCATTTAGTTATTGCCAAAAATTGGTGTAAGAATTATATCATACGGGATAAAATATATAATCAACTGAGTAAGTAATTATATCAGTAGATTTACGGAGAAAATAAAAATAGAAAGAATGTTGCGGAGGAGTGGCGAATCGCCGTGATGCCCCCAAGAGAGTAATCGCCGCCCGCTAGGCCGCCAGCCGTTACTGTCCTCTATTGCCGTACTATCCATTGGGCCCACAAAACGCTATTCGTTTTAGAAAATCATTATAACTTTTATGGGACGTAACAATATTGCTGTTAGTTTTAATTAATAAATTAAATTTTAATAAGCCTCTACACACATTTCAACAGCCAGTATTTCAATTTAGGGGCATAGGACAACACCCCTCATTTAAGTTTATTCTTTATTGAAAAGTAAACAGATTTTTTTAGTTTTTTTTCTACTTTACTTCTTATAACGATTGTGTTCTATACGACGGATCATATAAGAATAATAAACTATAAAGCAATCAAAGCAGGCAAAGTACCAGGGCCCGACAACTTTCATTCAGAATTTCTAAAAATCATGGGAGACGAAGGAGTAAAATGGCTTACGACAACGTTCAATAAAATCTATGACTCGGGAAAAATCTCAGAGAGCTGGTTAAAATCTACATTTATTGCTATACCTCAAAAACCTAATGCAAAAAAATGCGGAGAGCATCGTATTGTCAGTCTAATGAGCCACATTCTTAAGACCTTTATAAAGATTATACACAGAAGAATTTATGAAAAATGCGAGTCACAGATCTCACGAACTCAGTTTGGATTCAGAGATGCGTTAGGCTTTGTTCGCGGTTCAGGTATTATTTCAAAGGTGCAGAGACGTCAACGCGATATTTATGTATACTTTATCGACTACCAAAGAGCTTTCGACAGACTCAAGCACGATAAGCTCATGGATATACTAAAGGCAACTGATCTGGATAACAAAGACCTTCGAGTAATCAAGAACATATACTATAACCAATCAGCAACCATTCGGGTTAAATACCAACTAACAGAAGAAGTTGCAATAAAGAGAGGAGTACGACAGGGATGCATACTCTCTCCCCTATTATTTAACGTCTATTCGGACCACGCCATAAGCCAGACCTTAGAGCATATCGAAGAGGGTGTTCTCATAAATGGTGAGCGCCTGAATAACATCAGATATGCAGACTATTCCATCCTCTTTGCAGACAGTTTAGAAGGTTTACAGACACTAGTAACGCAATTGTGAAGAATGAGTCAAGAATACGGGCTTGATTTTAACATCAAGAAAACAAAGTACATGGTCATCAGTAACAAGCATATTTCACCTAGTCAATTACTGGTAGATCAGCAACAAATACTCCAAGTGTCCCGTTACTACTATTTAGGAAGCACCATAAACGACCAATGGGACCACTCAGTTAAAATAAAACAAAGAATTGAAAAAGCCAGGTCAGCATTTTTCAGAATGAGCAAGATATTTAAGAGCCAGGACCTACCCTTAAAAGAAATTCCGTTTATTGAGATGCTACGTATGTACATCGCTGCTCTATGGGGTTAAATCATGGACACTAACCGAGGCATCCATAGGAAAACTCAAGGCGTTTGAGATGTGGTGTTATAGACGGATATTGAGGATCTCCTGGGTGGACCGAATAACAAACATTGAGGTTCTACGTCGTATGGATCAAACATGTGAAATATTATTCACAGTGAAACAACGCAAGCTAGAATATCTTGGACACATAATGCGAAACGATCATAGATATAACCTGCTGCAACTTATATTACAGTGAAGGGTCTACGGAAAGAGGGGACCAGGAAGAAGGAGAATATCTTGGCTCCAGAACTTACGAAAATGGTTTTCATTGACCACTTTAGAACTATTTCGAGCTACGGTCAATAAAGTTAGACCAACATCCTACTATTAACTAAAGTTAAAGGTTGTTGCTAGTAGCCAACATCCGTAACGGATAGACACCACACTAAGAAGAAGAACACCAAGTTTAAAGTGATAGTTATCACCAAAGGTTGAAGACTTTGTGTAATACTTTAAAAGTCGATCAGTGAAGTGGCTCGCATAATTAAATTCCAGATAGCGGACTTAAAAGCATTTTTGATGTCCAATGTGGCCACGAGACAGTACTTCTGCATACCCCTCTTCAATCTAGTCCCTGCGATCGTCTACTTAGCTATATTAACAACAAGATTAATCGCATTTACTGTTGAGTGCCCTTTTCAAAAATCATACTGATTGCTGTTAAACTACTGCTTCGATTCTTTAATGCACTATTCATTCTAACATCTTGTCAGATGTATACAGAATGCAGTGTGGTCGATATGACGATGGTTTATTATTACAGAACTTTATTATTTCCTACTCTATACACGCCTCCATTAGTTGATCTTTCGTAATCCACGGGATTTCTTTAGCCTCGCACTCATCAAGTTGTGCAGTGCCTTAAATATTAAGTCGAAAAGTCCATCGAATATAATAGATCCCTGGTTTTGTGTGTTTTTAGAGCGGAACACATGAGCGAGTAAAAAATTAGCTTTGTTTCCCTTAACTATTCTTTTTTGAATTTATGTCAACATCGCCCTTTAATTCAACTGTGCGTCTGTTTCCCCTAACTCTTGCGTGTGTTAGCTTTTTGTCTTTTGAATATTTATTTCGAGTCCTGTCTCATTTGCCACTGTTTGTAATTGTGAATATATTTATGCCGCCTCTTCTGATCTCCGAGACATATTGCTGATACCATCGGTATAGGTGGCAATCCGTATAAACTTATTTTTTAGGAACCCACTTCTTCCTACATTCATCTATAGAGCGGGGGGCTAGACAAGGAGACCCAATGTCACCTAAACGTTTTAATACTGTACTGACACAACACATGCTTTTAAGAATTTGGATTGGCTGACAAAGGGAATAAAGATAAATGGAAAATATCTAAACAATTTACGTTTCGCCTATAATATAATCATAATAGCTAAGCACTTAAGTATGGTAAAAGAGATAGTACAGGAACTTGTGGCTACAAAAATATAGGTTTAGGACATGAAATTATGATTGACAGGGATAATCAGACCCATGACCTGAATATAATAACCGGTCTTGGGTGGGCAGCATATGGAAAACTGAGAGAAACTTTTAAAAGTGAGCTGCCCACATGCCAGAAGAGAAAAGTATTTGATCTATGCATTCTCCCAGTGGTAATATACGAAGCAGAAACACTTACTTTAACAAAAGCCTCAGCTACCAAACCAAAATTCGCAATGAGAAGAATGGAGTGATACATGTTAGGAATATCTCTGCGAGACCAAATGAAAAAGGAATAGGTCAGGAGAAGAACCAAGGTGACTAACGTCACCGAAAGGATAGCAAGACAAAAACGGAGATTGGCAGAACACATAGCTAAAATGACGGATGGACGATGGACAAAGAGATTATTGGAATGGAGAACAAGGAAAGATAAGAGAAGCATCGTTGGACCACCTACCCGATGGGCTGGCGATTTAAGAAGACAAAATAAAAACTGGATAAGAGTGTCACAATATAGACGGGGTTAGGAATACGAGGAAAAGGTCTTTGTTCAGTGAATTTTTGAGGCTGGATGATGATGATATTTGACTTTATAAACTAAGATATTTAAGTTACAACAGAAAATGATAACACGGCAACGTGAGAGTCTACTGGAGGTTGCTAGTCCTGAGACAAAGTGTTTACAAGACTTGTTGATAGCAATTGATTGAAAATTGAAATGACACTTTAATTTTCAACCAGTTGCTATCAACAAGTCCTTGTAGACACTTTGTCTCACGACTAGCAACCTCCAGTGTAGTCTTACGTTGCTATGTTATCTATTCCTGTTTTAACTTAAACATAAGTATTAGTTTGTAAAGTCAAATAATGTAACTCAAATTTAATTTACAATTATTTAAAGGGATTTTACCCAAGTATTTAGTGGCTCAAAACATCCAGATAGCACTGATGATGGAATAATGATTTCGAAAACGTTCTGTGATGTAGCGCGATCATCATCATCAATCAGCCCTGAGTTGTCCATTGTTGAACATAGGCCTCCTCTAGACTTTTCCATCTGCTTCTGTTCTGCGCCTCTGCTATCCAATTGGTCACGATTCTTTTGAGGTCGTCGGTCCATCGCGTTGGGGGTCTTCCTCGGCTTCGCTTGTCAGCCCGTGGTCTCCGCTCAAGCAATTTTTTTGTCCAACTGTCGTCTTTCATTCTTGCAACATGTCCTGCCCATCTCCATTTTTGCCTTGTAATATGTTCGATCATAATCAATAGAGTTGACATGGAATGCACAAATTGGGGACTGTCGATAAATATTGATAAAACTAAATACATGGTGACCAGTAAAGTGGATATCGGCGCAACCCAACTGATATTAAACCAACAACCGCTGCAGAGAGTTCAGAGATTCAAATACCTTGGATGTTGGATTACCCAAAATCTAGATCCATCCTTCGAAATTCGATGTAGAATTGAACAGGCAAGAAACTCATTTCAAAAATTCAAGCCTCTATTATCCAATAACTCATTCAATTTGGAAATCCGTGAAAAGTTTACAAGATGTTACGTGTGGTCTGTACTTTTGTATGGATGTGAAACTTGGACTTTAAACGCCGATATCATGAATAAAATCGAGGCGTTTGAGATGTGGTTGTATCGAAGGATACTAAAAATTCCATGGACTAGCAGAACCAGAAACGAAGAAGTTCTTCGAAGAATGGGACATCAACGAACTCTATTAAATATTATTAAGAGGCGTAAACTAGAATATCTTGGACATATAATCAGAGGACCAAGATATGAGTTCCTTCGGCTAATTCTCAACGGTAAAATCGAAGGAAAGAAATGAATAGGACGGAAGAAACTCTCTTGGTTGAGGAATTTGCGGCAGTGGACAGGTTTGACAGCGGACCAATTGCTATACGTAGCGCAAGACCGAGATCAGTATAAAAATATTATAAGCATGGTAGTCGCCGACGTTCCGTAGGGATATGGCACTCTAAGAAGAAGATGTTCGATAATGTCTTCCACTCCGGTTCGTCTACGAACTTCCTCGTTTCTTATTCTATTTCTTAAGCTTATTCCAAGCATTGATCTCTCCATCTTTCGTTGTGTCCTTCTCAGGTAGCGCGATAGAGTGTTTTAATATTATGCCTTTTATAAAGGAATGTTTAAATAAATTTTTAGTTTGATATTCTTCTACAATATTTTCAGTTAATTATTGGAGTCGTTTAGTATGTAAGTAAAAACTTATGCACAAGAACTTATGCCGCTATAATTTTTGCATTTTTGTTAATTTCCTTTTTTATAGAATAAGCATATAATTCCGGTTCTCCAGTCGCTAGGGATCTTTTCATCATTCCAAATCTTGTTCATGAGCATTAAATTTGTCCTTTTATTTGTTTGCCACCTAATTTATATAACTCAAAGGGGACGTTGGCAATATCTCTTCTTTTTTTGTGCCCTGCTCGATTATCGTGCGTTGTCTATCAAATAGGCTATACTACTTTTGTTAGCGGTAGGTCAAAAAAGTGCAATAGCTGGAGCCTTTCAAAAAGTATCAATTTCAATGAGCCTTGCTCGTATTGCTTCCGTCTTCCATCTCCGAGGATTCTATATTTTCGGTGTCTTCCTCAATGCAATACATGTCTATATGCTTTTCATTTTCTTGCATTCCTAAAAGAGTTTAGAAATAGGTTTTTCAGACTGATTTTATTTCTTTGGGTCTCTAATTATTTGCCTTTTTTAATTAGATTGGTTTAGATCGGTAGATAGATAAATTTGTTCGGAGTTTATATTACAGTTTGCCGAATTATTCTTTTTTCCTATTTTATCTTTTTCTTAATAGATATTTTTCGTTAGAGAAAAAACATACAGGGTGAGTCATAAGGAACTTTACATACTTCTACCATATGTAGAGTCCCTCAGGGAGCATATCATGTGGCCACTAAAAAATGTCAACTCCTCTTCTTCATTAATTAACAGGGTGATTTGTGTAATTGACCATTTATTTCATTTTACTGTAGTGTTTATACGGCTTATTTGATTTTTTTAATTTTTGCATGATACAGTACACTACTATCAAGCATTCGACTGGTATTAGCTAAACTAAAACATTACAGGACTGGCTTTGGAAAAATTAATTTAGGGATTCTTATTAAATATTACACCCTGTATAAATTTTTTTTAAAATGCAATAAGCGATTTTCAAACTATATAAATAGCCAATGAAAACGACATATGCGAAAATGTTGTCGCACTTTTATTAAATTTTTAGTGAACGATCAAATCTTACCAAAAATAGAACAACCATAATGAAGTATCAAATTATAAGGTATTAATTTAAACAAATGTTATAAATTTCAAACATTTTAATTAAAATGAGTTCCTACAACATAATCTAATACGTAGAAAATTAACATGTTTACTGTCACTTTGTATTATCTCTACGATAGAATCAATTGCTTTTCAATTTTAAATTTTTACTCATAGATCGTATTGGGGCATTATTTTCGATAAATAATAAATTAAATTGATTAAAAAGTCAAACCTCTTGTATGTGTTAGTTTTTGTTGATTGTAAATGATTAAAATTTTATGTCAAATAATAATACATTGCATCAACTGTACTAAATAAAAATAAATCTAAAAAAGTTTAAAATGAAGGTTGGCGTTGACCGTTTGACGTTTCTTGATATTTTATACCCATTGTCATTATTGTCATTATCAATTGTTATTTATGTGTACAAGAACCCATATTTCTTCTGTCATATCTACGTTAAGTACATTGTGTTAGTTTTGGTAGAGCTTTTGTTACTTGCGTTCAAAATCAGTTTTCGACCACAGAATATGCAGACATAATATTTGTTTATGGATTCTGCAATGGAAATGGTAGGGCTGCTAGTAGAGAATATCGCAGGAGATTTCCTAATCGTCGAACTCCCAGTCATCCAACATTTGGGTCAGTTTTAATTATTTGCGAGGAAATGGCGAAAATGTAGATGAAGCGCAGGAAGATGACATTATGGACGCCGTTACTATGAACCCTACAATAAGCACTAGACAAGTAAGTCGAGAACTCAATGTTACTTAATCAAAAGTAAGTAGAGTCTTACAAAAAAATAATCTATACCCATATCACATTCAAATGGTTCAGCGACTACATGCTGGAGATGTGATCGATAGGTTGGAATTTTGTAGATGGATTAACAATAATCGACCAACGCTATACAGGACACTATTTACAGATAAAACTCAATTTACTAGAGACGGGATAAATAATTCACGAAATTCACATGTGTGGGCAGAAGAAAATTCCCATGCTAGTCGAGAACGTCGTTCTCAGTTAAGGTTTTCGGTTAACGTGTGGATTGGTGTCATAAATAACCAATTAGTAGGTCCTCACTTTTTTGATGGCCCTTTAACAGGGCAGGTCTATTTGAACTTTCTACAAAATATTTTGCCGAATTTGCTTGCCAACGTGAACGTTGCTATCCGAGGGATGTATTTTCAGTATGATGGGGCACCCCCACACTTTTTACTGGCAGTGAGACAACATCTCAATAATGTTTATGGCAACAGGTGGATAGGACGTGCAGGTCCTATTTCGTGGCCTTCAAGATCCCCTGATTTCAATCCCGTTGATTACCATATTTGGGGACGATTGAAGCAATTAGTTTACGCAGTGAATATTAATAACCGACAACAATTAATTGATAGAATTATACATTGTTGTAATACTATTAGAAACAATCCCCAGAGTATCCGTAATTCAATACGTCAATTAACAATTCGGGAACAAAAATGTGTACAGGCTGCAGGGTTCCATTTCGAAAATCTATTTTGAATTATTTTTATTTTGTTACCATTATTGTATCTTTTCCAGTTCTAATTTATGGGTTTATCACAACTATGTACATATTTTTAGTTTTTTTTTAAATTGTTCTTCGTTATTGTTAGTAGTTACTGTTTTTTGTTGTGCAGTGACTCAGTTTATCATTTCAATTAAAATGTTTGAAATTTATAACATTTGTTTAAATTAATTACCTTATAATTTGATACTTCATTATGGTTGTTCTATTTTTGGTTAGATTTGATCGTTCACTAAAAATTTAATAAAAGTGCGACAACATTGTCGCATATGTCGTTTTCATTGGCTATTTATGTAGTTTGAAAATCACTTATTGCATTTTAAAAAAATATATATACAGGGTGTAATATTTAATACGAATCCCTAAATTAATTTTTCCAAAGCCAGTCCTGGAATTTTTTAGTTTAGCTAATACCAGTCGAATGCTTGATAGTAGTGTACTGTATCATGCAAAAATTAAAAAAATCAAATGAGCCGTATAAACACTACAGTAAAATGAAATAAATGGTCAATTACACAAATCACCCTGTTAATTAATAAAGAAGAGGAGTTGACATTTTTTAGTGGCCACATGATATGCTCCCTGAGGGACTCTACATATGGTAGAAGTATGTAAAGTTCCTCATGACTCACCCTGTATATACCTTTGGAGATTTCTTAACCCAAATTTTTTTCTTTAAGTTTTTGTTTCTATGATGGATCGAATTATATCGCTTACAAGGAGAAGGTAAAAACAATTGAGTTAAATTTAACGTTTTGGACAACTTGGTAATTGGTAAATTATCAGATATAGAACACCAGTCCTTTTTAATCCTAAAAGAACGATTTTATTAATATTATTCGTCAGGTAAATGAATTAAATAAAGCGCGGCACAACAAAAAGTCTTTTATGGCAGACTTCATTTAATGAAGTGATACCTACATGAACTAACAAATTGCGGCTGCTTTAAAGTTATTTAACAAAAGAATATTTCTACCATATAAAAATAACACCTTAACCGGCTGTTGGTTCAGTTAAGCCAGCGACGTGGTACTCTAGTAGTTTAAAGTACTACAGGAAGGAGAATTGAGATAATAAAACATTAAAAAAAATTGTATGCTATAAAATATCTATTTGTTGAGTAGTTAGCTATTTAATGTAAATGTATTAACGTTGATTCAGTTTCATATTCGATTATATCTGGAATATGTTGTAATTGAACGTAGTGTGGTTGTAGGATAAATGCTGAATATGTTTCAGATAGGTATGGAGTTCTCCGTAGTAGGGACCATACTGTTACTGCAGTTTATTCCTCGGGATTAGGAAAGTCCTTTCCAAAAAACAAGAACAAGAAAATTGAAAATAAGGACAAAAAACTAAAATAAGAAATCTCCTGTTAGCAACAGCATAAATTTTAAACATTTCCTTGCTATGGTTTTCCATTAGTTAAAGAGTCTACGGAGGTGCAGCAATTATTATAAGAAATAACATTATGTATCATAAAATAAATAAAATTAATAAAGTTAACATACAACTCAAATCAGTGTTGGCCGAAGACTCACGAGTCCCGATTATTTTATTGCCCACCGAATAAAATAATTAAAGCTGATCATTTTACTGAATCCTTTAAGATGCTATGACACCGTTTCTTATTGATTTTGCTATAGTAAATGGAATATCACATACCTACCTTCAAATTTTTCCTTCATTTGACCTCTCCTCAGATCATTCCTCTTTCTTCATAGATCTACAAAGCCAAATTCGTAACTGTCCTATACATTTAACACTCTCGAATATAAGAACAAACTGGAACAGATATAGAGAAGAAATAAAAACATTCATTAACCTAAACTTGCCTATTAAAAATGATAGCGACATAAAACATACAGTTGCTCGCTTAACTACAGTTATACAGCAAACTGCTTGGACGTCCGCCCCAGAAATTACTTACAAACACAACTCCGAGTTCTATCCTGCTCACATAAATACACTTATATTGAAAAAAAAAACTTGAAAGAGGTGGCAGCTCATTATTTACCCAGAAGATTAAGCAAATCTTAATAGAGCTTGCAGACTACTCGAAAGAAAATTGATCCAACATAAAGACAATGAAATCAATAAATATTTAAAGAACCTATCACCTGCAGATGATACAAATTATTTGTTGTGGAAACTAACAAAAAACTTAAACACAACGAACAAATGAATATGTCAATCAGGAAACAAAGTGGTACTTGAGCTAAAACTGACATAGATAAAGCATTTACTTTTGCAAATCATCTATGCGGTATTTTCAAACATTTTTGGCAGCTAGGCATGTTAGAGAGGCAAAGAGAATACATAGTCAGACATACATAAGACATTAAACCAAAGTATAGGTACATAACTTCTCAAAAATTAAGGGCTTTGAATTCAGCTTACTATTTCGAAATAAATAACGTTAAAGTTAGAGTATGTAAAGAGTTTTTTAAAACAACGCTGAGCATGTGTGATAGATATATTAAAGCAGCCCTGTCAAAGAAAACACGTGATGGTTTTATAGAACCTGATGCACGTGGAAATCATGGTAATCAGCGCAAAATTGACACTGAAATAAAAAATAGTGTTTTGTTTTTTGTTACTTAGTGAAAAAAAAAAAAAAAAAAAAAAAAAAATAGTGTGATTCATTTTTTAAATTCGACTCCTAGAATAGAGTCACACTATTTAAGAGCCCAAACTACTAGGGAATACATCTTAAGTTATAAATGTTTAGCAGATTTGTATCGAGATTAACAAACCATACGAGAGGAAAATACTTTAACCCCTGCTTCAGCTTTAACTTTCAGTCGAATTTTGAATGAGTTTAATATTTCACATTCCCAAGAAAGATCAGTGCGACCTATGCAAAAGCTATAGAAATGTCAATGATGAGGGTAAGGAAAAACTGTGGGATAGTTATAATAGCCATCTCAAAGAAAAAAAATTGTTCAGATTAGAAAAAGAAGCTGACAAAAACAGAAATGACGTCATCGTAGCTGTATACGACCTGCAGGCAGTGATGCAGGTTCCCAAAGGCCAAGTTTCTCTTTTCTTTTATATATCTAGAATCAACTGTCATAACTTTACAGTAAGTGATTTAAACGTAAAGAATGTTGTATGATATTTTTGGGATGAGACCGAAGCCAAGCGTGGTGCCACTGAGCTAGGTAGTTGCGCGTTTTTAATTACATTCAAATGGTACTTGAAAAGAGTGTTCCTAAATCGAGACGTAGATATTGTATCTTACAGTAATAATTGCTGCGAGCAACAAAAAAATAAATACTTATTATCTGTTTATGCTTATGCAGTCCATAATCTAAGAGTTAATTGTATAACCCATCAATTTTTGATCCGCGGACACGCACAAAATAAAGGGAATAATATTCACAGTGTCCTAGAAAAACAGATAAAAAGATATTTAAGGTCTGGCCCTATTTATTGCCCACAGCAATATGCGACATTAATTCGCACTTCTTTATCTGGAAAAAGATTCGAAGATTTTTACGAGCTTAAAGTTCTTCAAGAATCTTGGGGCAATAATTTCAATACAAATGAGGGCAATAATCAAGTCAAATGGCATGACATTAAACAGATACGTATTGAAAAGCAACATCCTCTAGCTTTCTTCTACAAAACATCATATGTGGATACCGACTTTAATAAAGTCTGTATACAAAATCGTTCAAGGCGGTTCAACGACCAAGATTTTTCTCAAATGTTGATTAAAGTATATCCTCAAAAGCCGTCTTTAGGCGAAAATAAAAAAAAAGGTATTAAAGAGCTAATTGAAAAAAATACAATACCCGCTACTTATGTTAACTCCTTTTATAAGACTGCAATAGAATAGTTTATACCAGCTAAAAACCGAGACTCAAGTTCCTATGGCGTTAGTTGTATAAGAAGCTTTTTTCATTTTTATAACAGTTACCTAATTTTATAACAAAAATATTGTTTACTTTTAGATAGTGAATATACGAGTAGTTTATAAAAAAATATTGTTGACTTTTAGATAGTGAATATACCAGTAGTTTAATTAAATTTGTGATGTTGATACATAAATGATTCTAAGAAGACTTTAATAAGACTGATTAAATTTACTTAATTAGTAATTACTGGTAAATAATAATAATAATACATAATACATAATAACATACCCACTTAGCAGACCACCGCTACTAAAAATAAACTCTTGTAAGAAATTAGGTGCTCTGTTACAAATTATGAACACTGAAGTCCTACCCAATTATATCGTGGAAGCCCATACATTAGAATATTTGCATATGCTGATTTATTGTGCAGCAACAGCAATTGCTAATGTTATGGGCATTAAGATCAGAACACGACAGGGAACGAATATCGGAAGGACTGAAAACAGAATTGCACCCTGGGAAAAAAAACTGCTGAGTAAAATTGAATTATTACGCAGAGATATTGGACAAATTACAGAATACATCCAAGGAGTAAGAAGTCGAAAAGTAATTAAAAGAACTGAAGAAATAATTCTGACACTCCAAGACACTCACAACATGATCCAGAAAACAACACAGCTCAACACTGCCTAGACACATTAAAACAAAAACTCTCCGTTTATTCAGGTCGCCTAAGGAGATACAAAGTTAGTAATAACCGTAAATGCGACAATATACTTTTTGAGAATGCAGAAAAGGCTTTCTATAGAAAACTGAATTCCACCGTAGCAAATGTAAATAAATCCTACCCAAGCCAAGAAAAAATTCATGAGTTTTGGGGAAACCAACTTTCGACGCCAGCTACTCATAACAAAAATGCTGGATGGATTGAAGACACGACGAACAACTGTCAACACTACAGGAATATTCCTTATGAGCCTTTCACCACTGAAGAAGTCTCGAACATTATCAAAGAGCTTCATAACTGGAAATCTCCTGGACCAGACGGAGTTCAAAACTTCTGGCTAAAGAAGTTTTGGAGTGTTCATGACCTTTTAACAGTATTGATTAATAATATTATTTCTAATTCACAGGAAATGCCAGCATTTCTTACTCAGGGAACCACTTATCTAATACCGAAGGATCAAAGTAACACCCAAGATCCAGCCAAGTACCGCCCAATTACTTGTCTTCCAACTTTGTACAAATTGGTCACATCCTGTGTGGCTCGGCGTATCTACCAACACTCTGCTCTAAACAATATCATAGAGCCTCAACAGAAAGGATGCGCTAAGGGCTCCATGGGCTGCAAAGAACAACTTATCATCGACCCAGTCATTTCTAACCAGGCATACACCAAAAAAAGAAACCTTTTTACTGCCTTCATTGACTACAAGAAGGCTTTTGATTCAGTACCGCATGAATGGCTTATAGATATATTAAAAATATATAAAGTCGATGATAATCTCGTGACCTTTTTAAAGCATATAATGGCAGAGTGAAAGACTAAAATTCACCTTCAAATACCTGGTGAAACCAATATCGAAACTGAAGATATCCCTATTAACCGGGGCCTTTTCCAGGGAGACTCGTTGAGTCCACTTTGGTTCTGCCTAGCGATGAACCCACTATCTCAGCTGCTGAACTCCACTGACTCAGGATTTAGCATCAAAAATAACAACACTGTTGTGGCGAAGCTTAATCATCTGTTGTATATGGATGATTTGAAATTAATGGCTTCCACTCGACACCACCTAGATCAGATGCTAAAAACTGTAGAAACATTCTCAAATGATATTAGTATGCATTTTGGACTAGACAAGTGCCGTATACTAAATATAGTCAGAGGAAAGGTTCAGCCCGGAGGTTTTGATATGCAAGATGGCCAAAACATCGAGGCAATGGGTGAAAATGATATTTACAAATATCTCGGAGTAAAACAAGCGCGGAAAATTTACCATAAACAAATGACAACTGAACTAACTTCGAAGTTCGTGCGAAGAGTAAGACAACTAAATCGGTCATATCTTAATAGTAAAAATTTGTTAAGGCATTAAATACGTACGCCTGTTCCGCGCTGAGCTACTCATTTGGTATTAAAAAGTGGTCAAAAATGGATATAGAAAGTCTTCAGCGGAAAGTAAGAACACTTCTCACAAAGTGAGTGGATGAGTAAACCTCTGCATGGGCGACATCTCAATGACATCAGCCAAGAATATGTCGACAATACAGCGTCGAACTATTGGTTGACATCACTAAAGATGTTTCCCGAGACTGAGGGCTTTCTACTTGCCATTCAGGATCAGGTTATTCCAACTAAAAATTACCTGGAATATATTGTTAAAGATCCTCAAGTCCAAAATGACAAATGCCGATATGGATGCCAAGCCCAAGAAACCATCCAACATCTTACCGGGGGCTGCCAGGCGTTTGTCGGAACTGATTATAAAGAACGCCATGACTCAGTAGAAAAGATTATCCACCAAAAACTAGCTGACAAACTGGGACTTCTCCAAACCGACCATCTTCCTTATTATCAATATGTCCCTGACAGAATGCTTGAAAATGACAACTACAAGCTATACTGGGATCGCACTGTGCTCACAGACCAACCAGTGGCGCATAATAGACCGGATCTCATACTAGTTAATAAACTTACCAGGCAAACAACACTTATTGATGTGGCGATACCTAACACCAATAATTTGCGTGTTAAATACAACGAAAAGATTGGCAAGTATAGAGATCTAGAAATACAAATCAGGAGACAATGGAGAATGAAAAGTACCCAAACAATACCTATTATTCTATCTACTACTGGTGTTATTCCCAAAAACCTCCTAGCGAACATCAAACAGCTGGGTCTAAATGAACATCTTTATAAGGCCATGCAGAAAGCTGTACTCCTCGCGACGTCCAGATGTGTACGAAAATTTTTGGGAGATACTCCAGCAAACCAAGTCACCTAGGGCTCGATAACACGGATAGAGTCCCACCAGAGCTCAATCCTTTTGATACCCTAGGTATCTGGGAAGAGTGAATTTTCCCCTTAGAGGGAGTGTGAGCCGTATGGATAATAATAATAATACATAATAATAATAATTTGCAATACATAATAGGTACTCAGTAAATAGGTACTAAGTTTTTGTAATATGCCATTAATAAATTACTACAGAGATATTCATACTTTATGTGATAAAGTAAATAAAGTATTTTGTTATGTTATTGTTTAGAACTAGTTTTTATGTTGGTTAAAACTGAAAAAAATTACTTGTGTGTTTCTTATTTTATTGTTTGGTCTTACATTTTTTGTTTGTTTAATGTAACCCTATGGAAAAAATATAAGTTGTTATTTTAGTATATTTTTTGGTGTTTTATTTTACTGTAAATGTGCAAGAAATAAACGAATACGCCATTATTGTAAATTAAATCTCCATCAACCAACAGTAAAACAGAAGTGCATTATTTTAAAATCAATCAGTAATAAGCACGCAACTCGAAATAATTATTTTTTATTTAGTGAAGTCATTCCGTAATAGTGAATTAACTCAAAAAAGTTTCAATTTTTTTTATTAATTTATTTTTACCTACCTAACTATAGAATACTATATACACAATTTCATTCATTCTTCTCATGAAATGTTTGGAACCTTGCCAATTACTCTGATATAACATGACATAGCAGTTTTTGGTCAATTCTGAAAAATGAGCTATTTGGACTTAGTGCAGTGTTGTTCTAGGCGTGCGATATGTAATCAAGATTTTGTATGTGAATAAAGATAGAAAACTGTAAATTAGGAATGCCTGCATAAGGGGAATAATGACACGCCTATGCAATGAAAATATTTATGAATAAAAATCCTCGGCGACAAAGTGTGCCACTGAATGCATTTTTTGCAAATACCTCTCCCGATATGATAAAGTCGCTTTAAGATTGTATTGTGATCGGCATAATCGCTCTTGTCACCGTTCGCGTCGTCGTACTTACTTTTTGTATGCACATACCAAACCAAAATAATTAAAGGGAAAACGGCCTTCATTTAGCTCATATCCTGTGGCAATAAGAACTAACGACATGTCGACAATGCCGTTTTGCCACGCCGTCTCGTAATCTGATTGTTCATTAAAAAGTGTAAAACGGTCGTTAGTGTTGATTGTTACGGGGACATATCGCCGACGACAATTGCGCTATTCAATGTGGTGAGGGCTGAAATACAGGACGGAGCATTCAATATTGTTATTGTTTTTTTCATGACTGTATTTATTCAGTTAAATTATTCACAAGAAATAAATAAAAAACGAAAATAAATGGACCAATAAACAACCATAAAATACGATAAAAAATATTAAAACTGTTGACATGAAATAAACGAAGTGAATAAATAGGTGATAAAAATATTGAAACTCTAATATCTGGAAAAAAAATGGAATATATTTTTATATATTGTGATTTTTATTAAGGCATATAAAGGGCATTAGTACATTTAAAATAACTGTTTAGTTCTATATATAGAAGTTTTTTTGTAAACCCATACATGGTTTCATATGCAATAACTACAAACTGGAAAAGTTTCTTTTGTAGATATTTGACACTGTTGGCGATATTTTTCCCATTCTGGCATGTGTCCTATGTTGTCTTGTCCGTACGCACAGAATTTAACGATATCTCTTGATGTCTTGCAGGAGTTTTTCTTGATATTTTTGTTGATTTTGGGGTTGTTCCATTGGTTGGCACATGTGGAGTTCCTTGACGACTAGACGTTGGAGTTTCTTGATGACTAGACGTTGGAGTTCCATTTTGTCCTACAGGACGACCCCTCTTTCTTGGTAGTGACTTCCCACATTTAAATAAATGTTCAGAAACAGCTTGTTTGAAGTCAAATAATGGCATATAGTAATTTTGTTTATTTTTTCTATGCCAAAGTATCCATGCGTTCACAACACAGATCTAACATATGAAAAAAAATCGTTTATACCATTTTCTTGATCTTAGATGGATTCTGTAAAGCTCCAGCCACGCGGCTAATAAGTCCACTCCTCCCATCAGCTAATTATAAACTTTAACAGTTTGAGGGCGTGGAATCTCTTTGTACGTTTTTTCTTTCGGAAGTATCTACGTTTTGTGGTTCTAGCTTCACTATCAACGTAATTTGATAACATATTTACTGGCTCATTATCAAACCAAGTTATTAGAGTTATGTATACGTCTTTAATAAGGGCAACTTTTTCTACAATGAAACCACGTTCTTTTTTCTTTAGTTCTTTTTAGGATGGGATTTCTGAATTTGAACACGGTTTAATCAAACTGTACCTAAAGGCAACAATCCCTTTTTTGTAAGATAAATCTGTAATTTTGGACTATTAAACCAGACCTGTCAGTCTAGTGTGGCAACATGTCCACTGACTTCTAAATCAGACGCTCCATTTAAAAAAGTATTGCTTTGTTCACCAGCAAAAATATCAAAGTCATAATTAAAACCTTAAACACCACTAAGTACTTGATTTTTGTATCCCCACTTCTGAGGTTTTGCCAGAATATATTGTTTGAGGTGGTGCCGGCATTTGTGGTCTTCCTCTGCTTCTCTTTCCTAACCATGGTCTCCACTGTTGTATTTCGTGGTTCCATCTCTTATCCTTCAGTCAGGCATTGTGTCCTGCGAAGCTCCATTTTAATTTGGCAGCATGTTGTCCTGCGTCTTTTACTTTGATTTTACTTTTGGCGCTATGACATTAAGAAGATCGGAGGACAAAACTGGAAGCAAGTGGCGCAAAATAGAAGACACTGGATTAATTTGGGGGAGGTCTATGTCCAAAGTTTGATTACTTAAGGCTAAAGAAGACGAAGAAGAAGAAGAAGGTGCCGGCATTTCGTAGTAATAATTTGTTCATTAACATCCTTGGGAATCAGTAAAAAGCGTTGTTTAATCTTGTCTAATAGAGGTCGAATTTTGAACAGTTTATCATGGCCTGGATTACCAACAGGAACAGAGTTACTAGTATCACTAAAATGAAGGCGTTTCTTCGACTCAAGAATACATTCTGGTGGCTCTACAACGCCTTTAAATGCAGAATCACTTTTATTAAAATGCTTCAAATGGCCTGATTCCCATAAAAATTTGTTAGGTTTCTTTTTTTTTTGTTGACAATTCTATTTATACCAGAGCAAATAGGTATATTTTCATCCAAATTCCTTTGTTTATTGCTATCACTATCATCAGCTGGACTGACGAGATCGAGAAATTTACTCATTATCGGAATCTGAACCTAATTCGTCTTCACTTAGTTTTTCATTAAAATGAATATACTCATTATCGGAATCTGAACCTAATTCGTCTTCACTTAGTTCTCCATCACCAGGAATACAGTTAACGTATTTAGATAAACCATAAAACTTCCCAGGATCCATTCTGAAAACAAAAATCAAATGATAATTTTTTAAAAAAGCCTAAAATTTTGATAGAGTTTCCGCCTTTAATGTCCACGTTTCTACTCCGTACAGAAGCACTGAGTACACGTAACATTTAAGAAGCCTTATTTTTGTTTCTAGGGTGAGGTCATGGCTATTGAACACAAAGCTCATAGTCAAGAATGCACTTTTTGCCTTTCCGATGCGACATTTAATCTCTTGGGTATTGTCCCACGACTCATTGAATTCATAATGCTAAAATAACAGAAATTTAAATGTTTCTGACGCATGACTTTTTAGTTTTTTTATGGAATTGGACAAGGGGAATAATTTTCCCACCAACTTCAAAGACAAAAATCACTGTCTTATCATAAATTTGTATAACAAATTACAATGTACCTAGCTTGCCCGAACAGTTCATTCATATATTTATATATATATATATATATATATATATATATATATATATATATATATATTTATATATTTATATATATATATTTATATATATATATATATATATATATATATATATATATATATATATATATATATATATATATATGCAGTAGAAAGAGTAGCAACACTGAAATGGAACTGGGCAGGTCACGTGGCTCGAATGACAGATAATAGATGGACAAAACGGATACTGGAATGGAGACCAAGAGATGATGCCTACCGAAGCAGAAGTCGTCCACCAACACGTTGGACTGACGATCTAAAACGTTGTCATAGGAATTGGATGCAAGAGGCACAAGATCGAAATAGATGGAAAATTATGAGGGAGATCTATGTCCAGCAGTGGATAACCGAAGATTGAATAATGATGATGATGATATATATATATATATATATATATATATATATATATATATATATATATATATATATGAATATATAAATACTTATATATATATATATATATATAATATATAAATATATATATATATATATACATATATATATATATATATATATATATATATATATATATATATATATATATATATCAAAAATACATTTACTTTGTATTTACCAGAATTTTTGAAGCCGATTTACCAAATAATTTGCATTTGCAATTTGCAATTGTAATAAAAATCAACTCTTAGCGGCTAGAAATATCATAACCTATCAACATATAATTGTCGATTGTCAACAAAAATCAGATCCATCGAATAACTGTCAGAATAGTTGGTGTATTTATCCATGAAACAAATACCTTGATATCACAAAATTCAATATTCTGTGTAATGACAGCGACAATCGAAATTTAGCTGCAAAGTAAAGTGGGAAATATGTTCCCGTTATCGTATTAAGATTAAGTTTGTAATCAGTATGACAAATTCTTCCCTGTTTGGTGTTTGGTGCTGCTCTAATCAACATTGATACTCATAACCTTGTAATAAAGAGCAATATTAATCAATTAAAATAATAGATAACTGTTTAATTTTAAAATGCTTAAAGTATATATAAAAAATACTTACAAAATTTTAATCATGTTGACAACTAAATCTTGGCTTTGCGATTTAATTAAAAAACTGTTTTTCAAAAATATTGTCTCCCACTCTAAATTCACCTCTTAATTTAAACGATTTAATTTGTTCGTATACGTTTATTGAAATTAAAATATTCCTATACTCTAGCTATTCAATTTTTTATAGTCATTAAAATAGTCATTATATAAGTTATTGCTAAATATATTTTTTGTAAAAATTTATTATTTAATAGATAACCTAACTAATTTTTTTATTTCTATCTGTAAATTCTGTATTGTTTAGCACTAGTTAAAAGAATCAACCAATTTTACCCCACCTCCCTGACCGGTACCGTTCAATCTATCAATTTTTCCATCTTTTCGCCGTAAGATGAACGAGATTGGTGATTTTAGAGCCAATAAGGCCTTTGCCCAGGTAGAGGCGGCGAGACCTTGGCGGCGGCACCAGCGGAGACGGCGTCGGTCCCAGGACGCTCGTCCCTCGGCCACGTGCACATTACAACGAGGTATTTGCTCTCAGGCGGCAACGGCGGGCGGCTATTGTAATGGGAGTGTTAACTGCCCCGTCTACTACGTGTGAATGAGTTTGATGGAACATCTATTGGAATGTGAATTTGCCAAGAGGAACGATCAGAAGCAAAGAAGAGATTTTCGAGCAATTTCTGAACGTTCAATTACTACATCGCAGATTCTTCTATTAAATTAAATTAAATACGAGTATTTGTTTGCAATTTCGAAAAACGTTTTTTTCTGAGAAAATTTTTATTAATATTTTTTCACAGATTATTCAAGCCAACATATTAAACATACTGTACTCACAAATAAAGTTAAAGTTTCATTAACATGTTGACTGCCAGTGTTTCCTGTAGAACTCACGCTAGACTTCTGCGAGAGCCTAGTGTTTCTTATAGGACAACCAGTCGACCATATATTGGGAGCCGGTGTTTCCTATAGAATACACAGTTTAATGCATTTTACATTGGAGACGTATAGTAGTGGCTCCAACGGATATCTCACGCGAATCGGTTCTAGTTACTATGGGTTTTTTGGTAAATACCTAAAAAAATTAAATATTAAATGAAAAAACATATTATTTTCCAAAAAGAACTAATGACATTTATTCAAACCCGTTAAACAAAACATTTTATTGCATCTGGTGCACATTGTTTGTACTCGAGTTGCAAATTATTACCTGTTACCCTAAATTTAGTTATTTTTAAGAGACTTCTGCATTCTCAAATCATTATTGTTGTATAAAAAATGAACATTAACGATGCAAGTCCCCCAAAAATTAATAATTTTCTGTAACACTTTCTCTCTCATAAGTACAGCCTCTTAATGCTGTACTATATGTCGCCATTTGGTCGATCAAATCGATGGAAGATTTTCCTGGGTTATAGTTAACCATACACTTGGGTTTGGTGATGTTACTTCTAGAACGTGTAGTCTTTTCTACAGTCTGTAATGCAGAATTTTTTTGTAGTAAGAACAGAAACAATTCTCTTATCCCTCCATTTCAAAATACTAATACCATCTTTACTTGTGCTGGCAGAAAATTCTCCCTGTTTTAGTTTGGCAGTAACAACATGCTGTGGCAAATATTTTCGATCGAGACTGAGTGCACCAACTAAGTGGGTATTTCGGTTCAGCAAACTATATGCCAATGAAAGACTAGTATAGTAATTGTCCATGTATAAAACTCTACCTTCATCCAGAAGATCGCCAATGAGCTCCATTACTACACTCTCAGCAGCTTCAACATCTTCATTTTTTGATCTTCCACAGTATATCGACATATTCTAGGTGTATCCTTTGTCAAATTGTCAAAATACAATCTAAAAATTTTTATACCATATTTGTGCCATTTATTGGATACTGTCGGAAGAGCAATCGTCCTTTCCGTGGAATCAGACTTTGATCGATACAAATTTTTCTTTCAGGCCTATACTTTTTTTGGAAATTGCTGATAAACATATTGCTAACGTTTCGTATTTTATAAAAGCAGTCAATTTCTGGGGCTTTCCTGTTGTCTGATAAATGAACCATTTTCAAAAAAAAAACGGATGTGGCAGTCCAGTGGGACTGCCGGTGGAAGTTTCACTTCTATACACGCATTCGCCGTTACAAATTTATTTAGGAGTCATTCTGCACAATCATTACATATGTAATTCTATAGGTAAGACATAGCAGAAAGAGAAACATAATTAATAACAACTTACTAACAATGAAGGATTGAATCAATATTTTGATGAAAATGTATATTTTTATTTTCATATATGTATGAAAGGAGTTGAATGCAAAAATTTTTTTACACATACTCTGCACTAAAATTTATTGTTTATTTTGTTATTAATATAATAATACAATACCAATTAAACTACAATATTCATAAGTATTTAAAAATGACAATAATATACATAAAAAATACACTACAATACAGTGCAACATAATTCCATATAATAATACAATACAAATTAAAATGCAATATCCATAAGTATTTAAATGTAATGTAGTAATGTAATAATATTAATAAAAAAGTCTTCCCCGACTGGGAATCGAACTCCGGTCTCCCGCGTGACAGGCGGGGATACTGACTACTATACTACCGAGGACATGACACAAAGGTATTTCAAAATTGACAGTTCTGGATCATACAGTGATTTATTGAAATTATTATTTTGAAATACAAAAGACTAATATAATTATGAACATTTAATAAATATTACAAAACATATCACATAAATAATAATATTAATAAATATTGTATTATATGTATATATATCTTTATATAATATATATAATATTAAATTATATATACAAAAGGAACATTTTTATATTCGAGAGAGGAAGAGAGAGAAAATATATCTTCTGTCTCTCTCTTACTAATTATCTTACATATGTAATGATTTCACAGATTCACTCCCATACAAATTTCCAACGTGGAGCGCGCGTATAGAAGTATAACTTCAATAATTTCGAATCTGTGTGTGAACATAACAGACCTGGCTAGTGGGAAAATAAATAAATTATCTGTTCGCCAATAGTCGCGAAGAACTAGTACTTTCACCAATCCCATCCATCCAACAATAGCAAGGAATCGATATATTTCCGCTTTATCAACTGGTCGGCATTGATGAAGTCTAGATCGATGAGAGATATTTTGATCAGTCGTAGGTATTTGAGTGGCACAAAGATTTGTTTCATCAACTATTACACTAATTATGTCGTCATTTAAGAATAGTTCGAAATATTCGAATGTTACAGCATTTGCAATCATTGCTTTGTAAATTTCATTCAGATCACTTTTGTATTCTGCAATAAATTCAAACTGATTTGGATTATGTTCTTTACAGATCTCCCAGACAACATTCTTAAGCTGATTTTCAACTAACTCTGTTTTATTTAAAGCTGTTGATGTACATGGTTCATTGTTGCCATCCTTGAATGTTGGACTAGAAGCTGACGAAGGTACTCGTAGAGTCAACTCATGATCATAGTCTTCGTTGGAATACCCAATCAAATCTAAATCGGATTCGTCAGTCTCACTTGGCATAAAATCAGGATCGTCATACGAATCGTCACCTAAAAAAATTATTATTAATATTATTATTTTTTTACTACTATATGTATAACTGTTTTTCTAAATAGGTAACTAAAAAGTTTTAGTTTATTAACACTATTTTTCATAAATTACTTCATCAAATATGAAACAAGAAGAATCATTTTATTAGCCCATTTTGAAAACCACTCTCTTATCAATGGAGAATATTTTTCAAAATGAAGTAATAAAGTATTTTTAATATGTTTCGCCATCTGAAACAAAAAAAGTTAGTCCACAATAATATCATGTGTTCTAGGTATAGTGCCCTACTAAGAAAGAACCCCGTATCTCCAAAATTTGAAAAATTGGGATATTTGCACCATATGAATAATTATGATTTATATTACATATTCACATAGAGAAAAACCCGTATTTTACATTTCTAGATATTTTATGAAGGAAAATAGTTTCCCCGTAAACACCAAAAATGACTATTATGCTTAGTATAAACCTGGCATTTAACGCTTCGTAATAAAAACCTGGTATATGCTCAGCAGATACGGGTGTTTAACGTAGGATAAAACGATATGCGAGGTTTTTTCTAAGGAATTGAGCACCACCGCTAATAGTATCCACCACCAAGTGGAACTATCGTTAAAGAAAAACAAGAAAGTTTATGATTATCATGATTTCGTCGAGGCCGTTAAAACGTGTAGGTAATTTGAATCGTGTGGTGGTGAAAGAAATGGGGGTTTCCAATTTTCTTATCTGGAAAGACTTATCATCACAGTCAAAATTAAAGAAAACAGAGTCACGTATTTACCTTATCGTAAATACTTATGTTTTATTCAACAAATGTTCATAAAAAATATTATTAAAATTATTAAATGTTTTGCCTTTCTAGGCAGTTATATAAATTTTATAATAATTACATAGTTAAAACCAAGCTTAAGACAAAGTTGGATAATACGTGGTTTTAGCTAAGTAAACTTGTTGACATAATTCCTTGCTTTGTTAGCCCGTATGTCGCATATCTAATGTCCATATGGTAATTTTGCAATTTTTTTTTTTTGAAAAAAGTTAACTACGATGCTACACACTCTACCCTAAATGATTTTGTGTTATTATTGTACCAAAAGCACAAAGAATTAAACAACAATCTTTAATCGCGTTTTTCTCAAAACTCGCTATAGTGGAGATACGGGGTTCTTTCTTAATAGGGCAGATACGCCCCTACACCTATTTTTTTGGAAAAAATATCTCAGAGGCCGGTGTATCCTATAATGCATACGCTAAAAGTGTAAATCAAAATTAAAATTAATCAAATTTCCAAATTCACGTTGACGTTATAAACATATCGATACCTTTTTGCCATAACATCGTAAGTGACAAAATTAGGGAAAACAGTTTTATTGAAGAATCGTATCTATCAAGCCGCCAGGCACCTCCCAGCAAAATTATCGTAAGGTGTAATAGCATAGTCTTGGAGAAAAAACCGAATTTGCTGTAACGTAAGTCACATAAAAATGTGAACAAA
This sequence comes from Diabrotica undecimpunctata, assembly GCF_040954645.1. Lineage (NCBI taxonomy): Eukaryota > Metazoa > Arthropoda > Insecta > Coleoptera > Chrysomelidae > Diabrotica > Diabrotica undecimpunctata. Next base: position 114,582,474 of record NC_092809.1, read on the forward strand.
TCTATTTTGTAGTTGTGAAAACATCGCATGGTCACCAAAACATCGTAAGGTGCAAGTCACGTGGTACAAAAATTGCTACTTACGATGCAGCGAAGTGCGTTACGATCTATTAGTGCACTGTGTATAGCCGCAGAATCAGAACGTAAGTACCACAAAATAATTTTTTCGGTAATTATTTATGGTTTTTACTTTTGATTTAGGCATAAAAGATAATAAAACGTCGAAAACAAGAGGTTGGAAGAAGCAGAAGACAATGTTCGTACAAGTATATAATTAGGTGGAATGATGTGGAACACGAGGTGTGCCAACAATTTTTATTGAAAACCTCGGATATTTCACAAATGACTTTGAGATATACGAAAGAAAACTCTACGTCAGCCTCATTTTCCAAAATAGATCCGAGAGGTAAGCATGTTCCACATAACAAGACTGGGAAAGAGCAGAAGCAGAATGTTTTAGATTTTATCACGTTGCTACCCGCTGTTCCACCTCATTATTGCAGAAATAAAACATCGAGAAGACACTTACCCACTGAATTTCGTAATGTATCATTCTTATATGAACTTTTTAAAAAGAAACAGTTAGAAAATGGCATAACTAAGAACGATATCGTTTCCCTGTAAGTGTTCTGAAAGATTTTTAAGGCAGAATTTAATATCGGATTTCACTTGCCGAAAAAAGATAAGTGCAAAGTATGTGAAGTGAGAAAAGACAAAGATTTTGAGGAAACAGAAGAAACAAAGCAATTGTATGAAAAACATTTGGAAAACAAAGAAAAATGCAGACTCATTTCTAGCTGATCAAAAAAAAACTATCTTAGATTCAAAATTTTTATGTGCTAATTTCGACGTACAGAAGGTGTTAAACACACCACATGGAGACAATTTGCTCTTGTACTACACCAGAAAGTATGCTTATTACAATCTTATAGTTTACGAAAGTGGAACCCAAAATGGGTTTTGTTATTTGTAGGGAGAATGTGACGGAGGACGTGGCAGTAACGAAATATCTACCATAATCTACAAATATTTGCAAGAAGTTGCATCTAATGATCCCGACTTTTCTTAGAAATTCTGTTAATATAACATCAATCAGTGTGCGATACTTACTACCAGGCCATACTTATATGCCTGTCGACTCAGTTCCGCAACAATTGAGCGGTTTATCAAAAAACGCGTAGTATGGGCTCCATCAGAATGGTATACATTGATATCCAACTCTCGTACCAAACCTAAACCATTTGAAACAATAAAAATTGATTTCTGCGACTTCTTAGAATGGAAAAAAATATCTGATGATGTACTAAAACCGAGTAAATTCAAATGTAAGAACGGAAAACCTATAAAAATCAGTGAAATTAAAAATGTAAAATTTGAGAAAGGTAACCCAGATATTATTATAGAGGTTGAATATTTAAATAATGGCCAGAACTGCGTCAATTTCACGATGGAATTAAAAGGAAAAAAAAAACCAAAACGGCTTTAGTCTCAAAAATTGTCTATTTCCGTTGCAAAGAAAAAAGACTTAATTGATCTCTGCGACTACAATATAATTCCTCTCAGGTTTCAAAAGAATAAAGAATATAGGCTAATGAAAACGTCAGCTACGCCAGATAAGCTAGCAGAATCCGATGAGGAAGACAAAAGCGATGAAGGGCCCCAAGATTAGATTTCTGCTGACTAGCTATGATTCACATTTATTATATCACATGCAATAACATTAGATATTATGACTATTTGTAAGTTTATGAGTAAAGCGATTTGTTGTTCAGTTAAATGCCTATTGTACTTTTTACTTTTCACAAATAAATTACCTTAAATGATTTTTAGTATTTTTTTATATATATTTATGTTACTTTATGAGGCTGTGTCTAAACATACTTTTTATCGTAAGTGCTGAGCTTACGATAACAATCATAATGTGAAATTATTTCTGAATTTAACAAAATTATCGTAAGTGTTGGACTTGTATAAAACTACAGTAGCAAAATTATTTTTAATGCTGTAAAAGTAACGTAAGTCCAACTACAAAAAAACTGAAACTATTTTGAAGTAAAATCATTACTTTACTTCAAACACTCATCATAATACGTCCGGATGCCAATTTTCACTTCAATTGGACATTTCTAAACACGTTTATTGAAAAAACTGCCGTACTGTAAAATTTACTAAACGAGACTTACGATGTTATGGCAAAAAGGTATCGATATAAGATAGTGTTTTCAAAAAAAAAACTAGTCAGTAAAAATTAAAGCTTTATGTATTAGCTCTGGCAATCAACCTGTTAGACACGGCTTAGTTTAATGGGTTCCGTTAAATAAATAATTAATTTTATCCTAAAAATCTGGGAAGAAGAAATGACCTGAAAATTATTCCAGAAAAATTATAGTGTCAATTCTAAATAAAAGCAATATTAGAGCAATATTAGAGCAACAGTAAGAACTGCAAAAATATCCTCCAACTTAAAGTCATCATCATCATCATCATGCAACCTCTTCTGTCCACTGCTGGACATAGATCTCTTCCATTTTTTGCCACTATTTACGATTCTGTGCTTCTTGTTGCCATTTCTAAGATATTCGTCCAATGTCGTCCATCCAGCGTGTTGGTGGTCGTAGTCTACTGCGTTTGTCTTCTCTTGGGCGCCAGTCAATTAGTTTTCTGGTCCATCTGGTGTCTTTCAGTCTCGCTATGTGACCTGCCCAATTCAATTTCAGCTTGGCTATACGTTCGACGACATCACTGATACCTGTTTTTTTCCTTCTTGTCTTGATTCCTTATTTTGTCTTTTTTTTTGTCACGCCGAGAATTGATCTTTCCATGCGCCTTTCATATTAAGACTGATGTGTAGGACAATTAGACCAGTGGTCATATATGGATGTGAAACGTAAACTATTTCAATCACTGATGAAAATCAATTGAGAATATTTAACAACAATGTCACTTAGAAAGAATGCCAGATAATCGAGCTGCAAAAGTAATCCAAAAATGGAAACGACAAGGAAATAGGACAAAAAAAGGGCCCGTCAAAAGTTGGAGGACAATATAGAGGACGATGACAAAACGATGAACATCAGGCAGTGGCGAAGGAAAGTATGCGACAAAGCAAAATGGATGAACGTTAAGCAGGCCAAAACTCACAAAGGGTTGTAGTGGGATAAGAAGAAAAAGAAGAAGATATCAGGACTACATATATTTGCATGTTGTACTCATAGAATAAGTAATATGTAGACAAAAAAATTAACAAAGAAATAGTGTAATTCGACGATGATCTCTCAATAACAGCAAAAAGAATTAGATGGCCAGAACAAGCAGAAAGATGAGCAGAAGCGGGAATATTAAAAAAACAAGTAATAAAAAAAGTGTAAGCAAAAAACAACGAAGAGAAAAATAAAGAAAATGCTTGTCTCCTACGAATTAATTTTTAGAAAATTGGAGTATGAGAAATGACTGTTTTGCATAGGATGAAATGGATGATTATCTGCAACTCTATATTTTTAAGGGATTATTACATATTTATATATACTGTTGGCAGATTTTTACTTTTACTGTTAAATTAAATTATCCGCATACAAAAATTTCTACTTATGTGTGTAATTAAGGGCATGTAGGCCTGCAACAATAAATTTTGCTAAATGATATATTGTTTGCAGAACGCGCTCATCCCATTATAGTCGGAATGAAATAAACCCCTTATTCCCCATTCCATCAGCATATCTCATAATTTGCTTACTGTAAATAACCCTCTTATAAATATTAAACTAATCAAGTGACCTAGCACCTCAACCGAAAAAACCCTTATACGTTCTTTCAGGGGTCATTTCCTACGCATATACGAACATACAGGTTGCTGTAACGGACAATGTAGTGGAGAAAAATCATATTTATATATTTAGTGCTACAGTTACATTAAACGTATTACCTAGCAATACGATTCTAAAGCCAAAATTTATTTAAAAGAAATCAATTATTAGACCTAATAAGAAACAGATTGATCAGATGAGATCCACTTACTCCAAATTTAAATGAAAAAACAACTAATCAAAATTTATGTAATAAAAGTTTTTTAAATTAAATTTTATATTCCTAATCTTTAACCTGATGCAGGTATCGCAATATTGTAGAACTTCAATGCCAAGGGCTAGCTCCCGGGAAAGCCTTGAAACTCCAAGATGCATCACGTTACCTTTTCTACCTGGTAACAAAAGACACTGCTCGTGACCAACCTACCTACCGAGATGTATGGGAAGCCTTACTTCAATTGAGAGAGCACGTACTAGAGTCCGACGTGCAAAAGTTAGCCACGCCAAAGTTAGAATGCCGCCAATTAGATTGGAGGGTTATCCGAAGTATGGTGGAGGAGGTCTTTAAAGACACCGAAGTCCAGGTGTGAGTCTGTTGCAATCCGCATAGTTACTGGTGCAGAGAGAAAACCGTCCCTTGTCATTTTTATACAACTGGAAGTTGTAAAAGAGGGTCCAGTTGCCGATATCAGCATACCATTCCAGTTCCAGTCTAACCATCTTCTAAGAGGGGGCAATGTTACGATAAATTATGTTTTCATATTTAACCTGTAAACATATTATTATTCTAACAAGAATGTTCTCGTAGATTCTCTGAAACCTGTCTGGTGCCACCTTTTCTTCGAGAAAGGTCAACACCGCTGCGAGCCACGATGAGACCGGTCTTCCCCCATGGTGTTCGAGCCAATTCATGTCTACTTCGAGGGAATTCCAAAACTAATGGCTGTTTGGTATAAATACGTGAATTTTCATTGTGTGAGTCAGTCGAAAATAAATTGTTGTATCGAATAAGTTGTATAATAAAGTAATATAAATTATTGTGTTTTTACAGAATTAGAGTAAGTGTAGAAGACTGTAATAAATTAGAATAAGTGAAAATAAAGATTAAATAAACTAAGTGTTACAACATTTTAATAATAAATAAAGACAATAAATTAGATTTAATAAAAATACTACAAAGTCATAACATTATTAGCTGATTTTCACAAAGTTTCTTCATTTGTCTCTATCCTCTGAAATTCTAACACATTCTTTTCTTGCAAAATAGCCTAATATTTGTTCTGATATTAGCATTTTTAGTCTTTATTTATGTTTAGTTTATTCAGTATAGATTCATTAATTTGTTCTTCGTTTTACTAGTGGTATTCTCAGCATTTTCTTCCAGCAAAATCAGATATGAATCTCTAATCTTTTTGTCCTTCTCCAAAATGATCCATTATTTCGATGCATAAGAAAAAGTGGAAGAACTGTGAAAATTTTTAATTTTATGTTAGATGGTTAAATTTTTTTTTAACGCAGGCAACTTTTTTATAGCTTCATTCTGCATTTATTACAAACTTTCATATATTTTTAGAACTTTTCATTAATATTTCGAATAATACATGGGACGTAAGTTTCGAAAAAAAAAATAGTGATTACCAGCAAAATTAAAAAAAAATTCCGACTTTAACCCTCCGGCCGGCGGTCGAGCCGGCGGCAAACACACCGCACAATTTGTTTTAAACACAAGAAGCGCTGAAAGTCCAACTCTCTATGTATTCCTTCCTTTCAGTGTGCATGAGCAGCTATGCGGAGTGCGGTCAGATTTTAAATCGCATCAAGTCCGTTGAAATTACGTTGTGTTGTGGGTGTGTTACATTTGCGGTGCAGTCGCCGCTACGCGATCGATAATGTAAGTGTTTTATTTTTTACAATTTTTAAGATATTCTAAACGATTTTTTGATCTAGGAATCGAAGGAGTCTAAAACCTAACGAGTTGGAAAGGGAAGCAGAAAGCAGATATTTACGTGACCATAGAAATATTTTCCGGTCCAAGAATATTATATAACGGTCTCCCACAAGGCTCAAGTCTAATTTATTATTTAATGTTTATACTACACATCGGCATGTCTTGATGGACGACAAATAAGGTAAAATAATTTAATATGCGGACGATATAATTATATTTATATACCAGACATAAATACTACGAAGATTGCATGTTGAATTTAAAACTTAGCTTTAGCAATATAGATAAGTGGGTAAAAAAATGAGTTTTAGTATCACAAGAAACATTTTCACAAGACGTAGACAAAAAATCACATCAAATGTCAGATAGCTGATTATGCTTTTCTGGATTCTGGATTATGGTTGTATTTTTTATAGTTCAACATACAAAATATTTTTTTAACAGTAGACAGAATTCAATATAATTCAATAAGAATTTTTCTAGAAGCTATGATGTCCTTACCAAGCTAAGCAGTTCTAGAGGGAGCCAAAGAACCCTCTTTACATACACGTAGGCAAATATTAGCCAACAAACGTCTAATAAAATATACAGCGTTTAATACAACTATAGTTAACAAAATAACTTTACTTTTGACAGAAAATTTAACAAATTCTGGAGACTACAAAATTCTTTTTCTCTTAGAAAATCTTTTATTGAAATCTTTTTCTTGAAGTTCTAATAGATAAATCAACCATTATATTGCCTTCTTATTCAGACTTTCCAATTTTAACTAACTTTATATTTAAATATATACCAAACAAATTGGCGGTAGATTTAACAATAATTTGTACAAGTGGATGAAAAACTGATGAAACCGCTGGTTAGGCATTTCTTGTTCCAAACAACAATTATTGAATTCCTGATTGTTGTTCTATTTTTACAGCCGAGGCTGCTGTCATACGGAAAGGACTAACTTGGTGTGTTGCAGACAGTATTACAAGCTATTTGTAGCCATCTATACGATCATTTCCAAAACTCCATTAGTTAGGAGTTTTTCCCCTTTCTTGGAAAATCTGGTCATAGATGGGTTAAGAAGGAATGGATTAAGAAATAATAGTATACGGTATTTAAAGGAGCTGTCACATTATCTAGCTACGGAAAGCTCGAAACGGTAGTGAAAGATCAAGTGAATAGATCAAACAGAGCTGCAGGTTGCATAAATTAAACAATATGGAGAAATAGAAATAATGGAAAAGAAATGAAAGGCAGAATTTACAAAACAGTCATCAGGCCAATAATGATATACACGACAGAAACACGACCTGACACAGAGAGGACAAAAGGAATGTTAGAGACAGCAGATATGAAAACCCTCAAAAATGAAAGCAAAAATGAAAAATTGATAGTAAAACACTATGGGACAGAGCTAGAAGTACGCATATACAACATAGTTGCAACGTGAAGAACATTGAGGACTGGCTAACAAATAGAAGAGTACAATGGAACGATCATATCAGCCGAATGACATCAAATAGAGTAAAGTCGGGGGAAGAGACGGTTCCCCAATAGGAAGACTATCAGTAGAAAGAACACGTAAACGAATGGAATGACAAATTACTGGAGGCACATTGAAAAACAGACAGTCATGCCTACATAAATAGAAGAAGAAGAAGAAGAAGTATTTAAAGGACACAATCTCTTCGGGTTAATGCAACACACAATAATTCGTACGCCGTTTATCAAAAGATCATTCCAAGCACGCTTCTCACAATCTTTCAATCCAAATCTTTTGCATGTGCTGATGTCTTGCCAAGAAGGTCTTTTGCCTCAACGCATCCAACCTAATATTATTTTTATACATGGATCATACGCTTGGGTATCTTGTAGCTGTTAAGGCTGCCATTGATTGTTAATGACGGTAGTTCGTCTCACGGGGCAAAGTCGTTCCTCTAATTTAAGACAGTGATTACAATTTGTGCTTCATGGCACACATGGCCAGAATGGCTGGATGATGTGGATCAGGACGCGAGAAATATTTTTGGCAGTAGATCATGGAGAAGCATAGTTACAGACTGTAACGAATGCAAAGTTTTGCTGAGGAAAGCCACGGCTCGAATTCGGCTGTAGAGCCATAAAATGGATTCCAGACAGCACGCCACTGCGTTTCGCGATTTAAACGATGTCTCTTCATTATTGGCAGTTGCAAACTACATAAAAATCTACATATACAGTGAAAATCAAGTACCAAAAAAGAAATATTACTTTTTATCTTATAGACAAAGTCGTATATTGAAGTTTTGTTAAATTTTTTATAGCTATTCTTATCAGCATTATCGTACATTCAAAAAAACAACAAAAAAGATTAAAAACATAAATTTATTTCTGTATTTGCAGCTCACATTAATTTAAAGGTATTAATATAGGTGTTCCCTAGATTATTTTGATGTGTGTGTATATTTCTGTGATTCATTTTTATTTGGAAATTGTCAAATGATTAAAGAAAAAATGTGCAATACATTTTATATGTACATTGTGTTATGAATATCGAATATTATTTAGGTTAATGTATTGACCGCTATAAAAACAAGAACGGGTTTATAACCATCTTAATAGTACACTATTACTAATACTACTAGTAGACACTGTTTTAGTTCTTATATAGGTCATACAATTTTTGATATAGTTCATTAACCCTGTAAGCGCGCTGGATGCTCTCAAGAAACGTTGACTTCAAACTTCAAAATTTAAACTTTGCAAAAGCGACTTTGAGGCTTACTTACTTACTCCGTGGAGTTACAACCCTTCGTGGGTTTTAGCCGACTCGACAACATGCCTCCACTGTTGTCTATCTTAAGCAACCTCCATCCAATTCTCCACGCCCATAGTGCTTAGGTCTCCTGCTATATTATCTCACCACCGGAGACGAGGGCGTCCGCGTGGTCTCCTTCCAGTTGGGACTTCCTTCCACACCAGTCTTACTGTTCGTTTGTCAGAATGTCTTCTGTGGTGTCCTGCCCATTGGAGTCTTCTGGACTTTATTTCTTTTATGATGTTGGCGTCTGGGTAAAGTTCTTCGAGCTCTTTCTTAGTTCTTATCCTATATTGTCCTGATGCATCATCCAGCGCAGGGCCAAAGATCTTCCTTAGGATTTTTCTTTCCCAAACACATAGTCTCTCTTCGTTATCTTTTGTTATCGTTGTTTTATAGACCTGTATCTTCGATCGTCTTGTTTTCGATCGTCTTGTTAGTTGTTTCGATTTTATAAGGTTTTGGAGGGCAAAAAGACATCTGTTGCCGGCCTGGATCCTGTTTTTTATTTCTTGTGATCCGTTATTGTCTTCAGTTATTGCTGTTCCAAGATACCTGAATTCTCTAACGCGCTCAAAGTTAAAGTCATCGATGGTGATGTTCTGACCTATTCTGTCTCTGCTTTGGTTATTGCGGTTCATATACATATATTTCGTCTCGTTTTCGTTGATTTGGAGCCCCATCTTCTCTGCTTCCTTCTCGAACCTTACGAAAGTCTCCTTCTTCCTTAATCATGTATTTCCTATTTGTTGAAGAGTTGTGGTGAAAGTGCATTTCCCTGTTTTAGTCCATTGTTTATTTCAAATGTTTCCTAGTATTGTTGTCAAACTCTACCTTACATCGTAAACGTTCCATACACATCCGTATCAACCTGACTAGTTTTTTTGAAAAGCCAAGTTCCTGCATCCCTGTCCACAGTCTGGCCCTGCATACTCTATCAAATGCTTGTTTAAAATCTATGAACATCTGATGAAGCTCACGATCAAACTCCCAGCATTTGAGGCTCCTATGTCTATAAATCTGACTCTCACAAGGGGATAATTCTGGTAAAATGGCATGATAACACATGTGTGTTATTAGATAGTGCTCATTGTACTATACTAATTGCAGAGAATATACAAGATCTACAGACACTTTTAGATAATGTAGTAAATGCTAGTGAGGAAAGCGGACTAACGCTTAATGCTAATAAAACAAAATTTATGACAATTTCCAAAACACAACAACAAGACATTTTAAACATAAGAGGGATTCCAATAGAAAAAGTAAAAAAATACAGATATCTTGGTACAATTATTAATGAAAATAACGAGTATACAGAAGAAATAAAAATGAGGATTGGACAAGTTAGAGCAACATTTAATAAGATGAGAAAAGTATTATGCAGTAGAGGCCTTAATTTGCAACTCAAAATAAGAATATTACGTTCATATGTGTTTTCGGTGCTGCTGTATGGGGTGAAGGCCTGGACATTAAAGAAAGAGGTGACTTGAAGCATTGGAGATGTGGACCTACCGAAGAATATTAAAAATAAGTTGGGTAGACCGAATAACAAATGTTGAGGTCCTCAGAAAGATGACAAAGGAAATGGAAATCATGAATACGATTAAGATAAAAAAGTTACAATATCTCGGCCACGTTATGAGAAGGGATAAATATGTGTTGCTACAAACCATAATGCATAGAAAAATACAGGGAAAACGAAGTATTGGGAGAAGACGCATCTTCCGGCTCAACAATCTGAGAAAGTGGTATAATTGCAATTCCGTCGACTTGTTCAGAGCTGCAATCTCAAAAGTGAAAAAAGCTGTGATGATAACCTCCTTAGAGGAGACGGTACCTAAAGAAGAAGCTTATTGTGGAATCGAGCCTGTAACTCATATAAAGCGATATGATAAACATTCCAAAAACAAAGCTGATGTTCCTTGCCCTGTTGTAATAAAACAGTATAACCGATACATGGGAGGTGCAGATAAAGCTAATTCTCTTTTAGGATTATACCGCAGTCCTAGTAGGGCTAGACGATGGTACTATGGTATTTTTACATATCTTTAGATATGTGTGTTGTCAACGCCTGGCTAGTATATAAACATCATTGTGCTGAGCTAAAAGTAAAACCAATACCTTTAAAAAAAAATTAAAATGGACATAGCTGAATATTTTAACCAAACAGGTAAAATAAAAAAAGGGGCGCCCTTTACTGAACGAGATGGTCGAAAAAACTCCTACGAAAAGTTGACCACATGACATCACTACGAAAGACAACGTAGGAAACAGGCCTATCTATAGACCAAAAGAAAGATGCCGATTTTGCAAGAATGGCTACACGACAATTCTGTGTCAAAAATGTGACATGAGACTATTATGTTTACACCGGCCAAGAATTGTTTTTTTAATTTTCATAACTCTCCATAAATTTTTATCTTTGTTTTTTCTTGTAACTGAGTAAGTATTAAAGTTCATGTTTGCTTATTTCTGTAGTTGTTTTTCATATTGTTAGCCCTGAAAAAATTGTTTTTGTTAGTGGTGATTCCTCGTTTACACTATACAAAAATTAACCTCAAACTGTTACTGTTGCTTTGGAGCAACGTTCTCATTATACCACTAATGGACAATGTTACTTGAGGGCAAAATGATCAAACTCCACTTTTATACAAAAATTGCATATAATAAACTATAAGCAACATAGAGTATATATAGAATGTGACCTAACATTAAAAGAGATAGAGATACAAAGAAATCTTAGGAAGATAGCAGCAGATGAAAAGACTAATGGAAAAAGGACAAAAATTGGATATGGTTTCATAATTATTGAAGGCATTAAGTGGAAATGGAATCAAAAAACAAGCCAGATAGAAAAAATAACATACAATACAGAACCAACTAGTTCAAAAAACTAGCTGAAGAAAACACAATAACGGACCGAGAAACAAAACAGGCACAGAACAGGGACATGAGCAGATCTAAAGATAATAACACAAACGGGAGTAAAAACAAATTGAAGTACAACTTAAACACAGAAAAGAACAAAACAATTTGGAAAATGGCATCATGGAATGTGAGAGGTATAAATGGGAAGGAAATAGAACTGGGGGAAGAAATTAGAGATAAGAACATTGAAATAGTAGCTATAACAGAGACAAAGAAAAAAGGAAAAGGATCAATAATATTAGAAAACGGAATGTTACTAATATACAGTGGAGTGGAAGAAACGAGGAGAGCTCAGGCAGGAGTAGCGTGCACGATAAAGAAGGAGAGTATCAACAAAATAAAAAATTGGATATATTACAACGAACGTATACTAAGAGTAGACATAGATATGGATACAGAGGAAACCAATACAAACCTAATCATATGTTATGGACCAGATGAAGACGCAACAAAAAACGAAAAGAATGAATTCTGGGACAAATTACAGGAAGTGATAAATGATTGTACAGAGAAAATTGTGATCACAGGAGACATGAACAGTAGAGTTGGGAAAGAAACAGAAAAATGGAACAATGTCATCGGACCTTATGGGGAGGACAAACTAAACAAAAATGGAAAATTACTACTCGAATTCTGTCTAGACAATAACCTGGTGATTATGAACACACACTTCCAACATAAAAGGATACACAAGATCACAAGAGAAGTCAAATCAAGAGACGAATAATCAATTATAGACTATACTATAGTGCAAAAAACAGAGAAGAACTGGATAAGAGACGTAAGGGTAAAAAGAACTTATGAAATTGGTAGTGACCACTATCTACTAGAAACCACATTCAAAAGCAAAAGAAAAGAAATAAAAAGAAATGAGAACATAAACAGAAAACACAAAGAAATAATAAAAATTTATAAACTAAGGGAAGAAACAACGAGAATAAGATACTCAGAAGAACTAGAGAAAGAGAACATGAAATAGCAGAAACAATAGAAGAAGAATGGGGAAAATTTAAAAATGCGATGATAAAAATAGCTAAATCAATATGTGGAACCACAAGAAATAACAACAGAGGAAAACGAACATCTTGGTGGAACGATGAAGTGAAAAGAGAAATAAAAGAAAAGAAGAAATTATGGAAAGAATACATCCAAGACAAAACATAACAAAAATATAAAAATTATAAGAGACAAAGAACAAAAGTTAAACAGATAGTTAAGAAAGAGAAAAAGAAAAGTTGGGAAAAATTCGGGGATAAAATGGAAGAAAACAGCACAGAAAACGTAAAATTATTTTACAGAACACTGAAAAACCTAAGAAGCAACAAAGAAACGAAACTGAAACAAATAATGAACAAGGAAGGAACAATAATAAACGACGATAAGACAATAATGGAAAGATGGAGGGAACATTTTCAGCTGATACTGAATGGAAATCAAGCGAATACAATGGAGAAGGAAAGCCACAACAGGAGAGTATCCATGAAAAACACGGAAAATACAGAAACTATAGAAATAGAAGAACTGGAAGAAGCAATAAGAAAGATAAAGATTGGAAAAGCACCAGGAAGCGATAAAGTAGCACCAGAAATGATGAAATATATAGGAGTAAAAGCAAAAGAAAAATTGTTATACATATATAACCTAATATGGAAGAGAAAAGTAATACCCAGAGAATGGACAAATGCAGTAATTATACCTATATACAAGAAAGGAAACACAAGAGACTGTAGGAACTATAGAGGTATATCACTACTATGTGTAGCAGCAAAAGTATACGAAACCAGAATAGAAAAGAAAATTAGAAAAGAAATAGAACATAAATTAGAGGATGTACAAAGTGGATTCAGGAAAGGACACAACACACAAGACCATATATTCACCATGCAACAAGTAATAGAAAAAGCCTTAAAGAAAAATAAAGAAATACATCTGAGTTTTATAGACATGGAAAAAGCATTCGACTCAGTCAGAAGAAAAGATATATGGGAAAGCCTAAAGAAGAAACAAGTAAGTGAAGAACTGATAGAAGCAACAAAGAGTATATACATGAAAACAACAAATACAGTAAGAATGTTAAATATACAGTCAGAACCATTTGAAACAACCCAAGGAGTTAGACAAGGGGGAAGTCTCAGCCCAGTACTATTCATAAATGTAATAGATAAGATAGTGAAAGAATGTAAGAAAACATTCAAGAAATACTGCATCGGTTGGAACAGAATGTAAATGATAAATGCTGAGATGTGTATATTTGCAGACGACATAGTATTAATTGCGGAAACTGCAGAAAAACTGAAATACAACTTAGAGAAATGGAACCTAGAAGCAAGCAAATACAACCTAAACGTAAACAAAGAGAAGACTCAAATAATGAAAATATCAAGGAAACAAGGGACGGAAGATCAAATAGAAGTAATGATAGACCAACAAAAAATAATACAGACAAATTCATACAAATACTTAGGAACAGTAATCAACAACAAAGGAGACATCGAGGATGACCTTAACAACAGAATGGAAAACACAGGAAAACTATTCCAAGCACTAAATAGAGGATTCCTTAATAACAAAGAAATATCAACAAAGACCAAGATGACAATATACAAAACAATATATAGACCTACAGTGACATATGGAGCAGAAAATTGGATATTAAACAAAAGACATCAGAGCAGAATTCAGGCAGCAGAGATGAAATACCTCAGAAGAACGATAGGAGTAAAAAGAACTGATAGAATCAGAAATGAAGAAATAAGAGAAAGACTCAAAATCAAACCGATACTCGAGTCAATCAAAGAGAAAAAATTGGCATGGTTCGGACATCTAACCCGGATGGACAATAATAGACAAGTTAAAAGAGTGTGGGACGCCAAACCAATAGGGAAGAACAGAAGAGGAAGACCCATTAAAGAATGGAACAGTGACATCTCGCAGATACTACAGAGTAAGGGTAAGACTTGGCAGGAAGCAACACAGATGGCATCCAATAGGAAGGAATGGAGAAAGTTCGTTAAGAGCTAGGACACCTCAGAAGACCGTCAAATAGTGTAATGTAATGAATTGTATTTTAAACGGCCCAACACCGAAAGGTACAAATGGGTCTACTGATTAAGTAAAGTAAAATTGCATATACCAACACCATCAATATGTTCATTTGTTCATAGTCATTTAAAAAACAAACACGAATTTTTTGAATTTTATTTCAATGAATTTAAGGTGTGACGGTTACAGGGTTAAAATACATTGGAAATTTCTATTTCTCTATTACTCGTAATTCATAATAGTTAAATGATAATAACAACATTTGTAGTTATGGAAATGGTTTAAAATAACAAGGCATTAAGTGGGCATAAACCGTACCTATAGATATGGATAGATTCCATCATGCTGCATAACAGAACCCTGTATGAATATAGTCATTTCCCCAGGTTATCTAAATATTCATGGACGTCCAGTGGTTATTATAATTTTTGACAAAATTTCACCACATACTAAATTAAAAATGGATAAAACCCATTACGTTTGCATGAAAGGGAATTTTCGCACACATTTTCGCGGTTGGAATAAGAAGCTCACAACCAAGGATTGCAGATAATAAGGATTCATAAAGTCATGAGAAGAGTTTATAGATTATATAAAAATACTGTATTAAATTGGACTAAAATATACTACATAAATTAGTAAAATATACAGTATGATGTAGATCTATGGAATAAATTTATTATTTCAGAAACAAACGACTTTTACAATAAATCTGAAAACACGACATTAATTATCAAATGCTATATATGAATGAATATGAATAATTTAAAACTTGTCCTGATCATCTTTGCAACAACGCAATTATTTGAATATTATAATATAGCTCTATCTCTGTAACTTACATAGGATGCTCGTAAAATCTTTTTTTTTTTTTTTCATGGGAGCCACTATGATATGGGCATCAACAGATTATCCGGTCCGCAGTGGGTTGCTAGCATGGGTTGTGAAAATTATATAGCGCACACAGTTGCCAGATTTTATATAATTTATGAAAATAAAAAGAAATAGACAAAAAATAATTAACAGGCATTAAGATGTTTTAAAGATAAAAAATATGTTTCTGCATAGTTAGCAAGGTAGTGCCATGGCTCTATGGCACTACTTCACAGGCCGCCACTGTCTGATGGGCTCATCTACATTATTCAGTCGACTTTGATACACTTTACTCTTTAAATAATTTCAAAAAGAGCCTAACGGAGTCAAATCTGGAGACCTTTCTGCTCATTCGATAGATCTCTTTTTATCTATCCACCTACCTGGGAAAATGTTATTTAAGTAATTTCACACCTCAATGCTTAGTGTGGGAGAGCCCTATCCTGTTGGAGCCATAAATCATTTTTATTTGGAAATAGCTGGTTCAGCTGTGATATCAGGTAATCATGAAAAAATTCCAGCTATAGAGGAGCAGTTAAGTCATTTTTTCCTCAAAAAATATGATCCGATAATATAATTTTTTATAATGTCGGCCCGAACATTTACCTTCTCAAAATATTGTGTCCTACATTCTTCCATCCAATGTTCATTTTTACTTGCCGAGTATCGAGACGCATAAAAGCCGCTTCATCTAAAAATTTTTCGCTTAAAAGCCGCTTCAATTTTTCTATCAATCTTCTTCTAAAAGCTATTGGACCAGATGTACTTTGTGCGGATGTCACTTTTTCTTTCCTCGCACTCTAACTGGTGGACAGTATTATCTAGTGCGAGCTGTCCCGATCTGATATAAGGGAGATCTTTAACATGGCCCGTTTCTAGAATTTATTTTAAATTTTGTTAATTGTTGATTGAAAAATCGGTTCGCGATTGAGATATTTATCACTAAACAAATTATCTCCACAATCAATCTTGATCCGTTGTGTTTCTTTAAGTTTCATTCTTGTTAATGCTTTTATTATTGTTTGCAAAAAACTCAAACAGCAAAAATTTGACGTCGATTAGTTGACATATTTAATAACAACCTGTCAGTTTTTTGTAAAAGTAGCTTTAAATAATTGACTGAAACTACAATAATTAATTTTAGATTAGAATGTTAGGTGGCTTTGTTACCGACCAATGTATTTTTTTAATACTAGCGAAAACCCAATTTTTTTATTCACAGTGGCGGCCTTTAGTGTAATTTAGTTTAGGCAGAGATTGACAAATAAAGATTCGAAAAATATATCCTTGCAAAAGCAATTAGAAAACCTTTCAAATTGTATATCCCATGTCCTTGGTTTTGATTAAAAAAATCGTCGATTACGTCATTCCGATAACACTAACGACATAATGTCCAACACATATATTATAGCAATTGATGGGCATTCAAAAATTAAAATTGTTTTACGATTTTTTTCTAAGTCGTCTATTTAAGAAAGCAGGGAATTTATTCCATATATTTCCATCATACTGTATTATATAATCCGGAAAATATTGATTCTTAATAATATTATAAAAATTAATAAAAATTTCTTACTATCCATTTGTGGGTGTAAAAAGCTAGTACTATACTGCTTCTTCATTCGTTTAGCTCCGTAATAAAATTAATAAATGATTTTTTTAGAGCTTCTTGATATAGGTACTTATTCTTCGTGAACTAGTATTTTATAAATTTTTTCATCTGTAAGTAAATGAACAATAAGATACATGACAGGCAATGGAAACGAAAATAAGAAGAGATATTTGAAATAACTAAAAGGTAGCTTACCGAATTAAAGGGGTTAAAATTCAACAACAGAGAAGCCAACCACAAACGCTCGAGGTAACTTTGACAAACTGGGAGATGTGAGGAATAGGAGCAAAAGAAGTACCTTTTTTAAATTGACAATATATGCATTATTATGTTCAAAAAGATGCATTTGCTAATAAACTTTTTAATAACAGGTATTATTTAAATGATTTCAAACAAAATATTTACAAGTTGACGGAACTTTTAGCGATAGTAATATATGTGATGTTTCATAAAAACAGAAAAATTAAAAGACTGATATGTAGAAGCGTCTTAACACGTTCCAAATCTTACCTGTAAACCTACCTTTATCATGATTTGGCCAACACTATCAGTCTACGCAAAATGCAGTATTACTCTACACCCGTTTACCTATTTCTTCTTTTTCTTCTTCTTTCTCTTTATAAGCAATTCTGCTTGTTCATTGGCGACCAATATTTCTATGGAAGGTTGTCACTCCATCTTTTGCGAGGTCGTCCGATACTTCTTCTACCGATTGGTAACTTATCTCTTGCTATGTTCCATTCTCCTCTATTCTGCTTATGTGGTTATTTTATTCTTTTTTTTTTCTATTTTGTGTCCATTGATTTGTACACTGTATGTTACATTTTCTTCTAATGTCTTCACTTTTCTTTCGATCTCTCAGCGTATTTCCCCTAATTCTGCTCAGTTCTTTCATCTTTGCCGTTTTCAGTAGCCATTAAGTTGTAACTGTGTCGGGTCTTGTTTCTGGGGCATATGTCATTATTGGTCTTACACTGGCATTATAAATTATTGACGTTTTAATTTCTACTTCGGAAATCACTTTCGGAAACTGAAACGTCAATAAACTTACTTTAACCTTTAATTGTGACTTGTTCCCATTTAAATAGTAATTATTTTAAAATGCCACAACAAAATAGCTTCAGAACAATGTTATTAAGGCATCCTTATTTTAAGGCGTCTATTTGCTTTGTGTACTTAATCTCACATCTTTTTTTAGGTCTCCATAGCTAGACAGTGTAATTCCCAGGTACTTTATTTCTATTACTTGTTCAATACTGATCATTAATTTCTATTTTATATCTGGTTGGTTCTTTGCTGATGTTGACTACTATTGTTTTAGTTTTCTGAGATGAGCCTATCATATTAAATTCTTTTGCTCTTATGTTAAAACTGTGCACCAGTCTTTGTAGACTATCTTTATCTTGGGCTATCAATATTGCGTCGTCTACGTAACAGAGTATTTTTATTTCTTTGTTTCCCATTCTATATCCTCTTCTTTGTTAACGCTTTTGATGATTTCATCCATAATTAAATTAAAGGACATGGAGCTCAATGAATCCCCTTGTCTTATTCCACTACCTATTTCTATAGGTTCTGTACGTAGGGGAACTTATCTATATCTTTGAGTCTTACTCTGTCAAACGCTTTCTTCAGGCCAATTAGACACAGAAATGCTGGCCTAATATACTCTAGTGATTTCTTAGTAATTTGTTTTGTTACCAATACTAAATCTGTCTACGATCTCCGTTTATATAGTTCAGTAACTATAAAAGTTAAAAGCAGTCATCAGTCAGAACTAGCAACTAGGACCAATCATGTAGTGTCCCTTCACCACGATGACTCTGGAACGTTATTATTGATCTAATATAGAACTAACGTTAGAGCATATTTATATTGTATAAAAAATATCATACATAGCTACAAAATGAAAATGACATGCAATAATACAAGAATAGTTAAAAGTAAAGAGTGTAGTAGAGTTAAATTGTTTATTGAACGCTCCTTTTTTAAATTCAAAACTATTCTCTGATGAGAGGCTATACTCGGTTAGAAACTGCATTAAAATTATTACTTTCACCGTTTCTGAAGACTTTTTGTAAATATTTTTCACTTGTAAGCCTTTTTGTTTATATCTCTTGTAGATTCAACATAACGGACAGATCGGGGCAGCGGTAATGCGGCCATTAAAAGCATGGCCAACTTTGATACGATTACATTCGAGAGATGCAAAAGCTTATTCGGCTTTTATACGAGTCTCGTGCGGCCGACTGAGGTTAGGACTCGACACAAAGGGTCACCAGGTGACGATTTGTCACATCTAGGAGGCGGCAAACAAGCTTCAGCCATTTCGCGGACATTTCGCAGGAGAATTTCGCTTGATTATGCTGTTTTCATTGATAATTATTATGGTGATATCTTCTGTATAAGAGCAAAGTTGCTCGGTAGTCGAGTTAGCACTATAGTCTATGTAGTATTGTAATTAGGACAAATCCTGTTAATGTGGATAAGGTTAGAGGGCTGTAATGGGGTTGTTCATTATATAAAATTAAATCTTGACAAGATACCGAATTGATTTCTATCTTGCTGTAATTATTGCCATCCACAATAATGATACCTAATCGGTTTGGTAAATCTTTGTACTTACATGTACCGTTATTAAATTTATATAAAATAAATCAACACGTCAAGTTAAACATATGTTGCCAAATTGAGAACTATGATATATGTCAAATTAACTAGGTTTTGGAATATTAATTAGAGCTTAAGATATTAACGCACAATGGGAAAGAAACTGAACGAATATAAACAATTACTTAGAAGGAAAAAGAACGGAACGCTATAGACTTCTAAAAATACCACACTACAATACTTAAATATATTTTATAAAACAATTTCACTTAACATATAAAAATATTTTAAAGATCTATTAATTAATTAGAGCTTAAAATATTAACGCACAAAGGGAAAGAAACTGAACGAATATAAACAATTACTTAAAAGAAAAAAAACCGGAACACTATAGACTTCTAAAATACCACACTACAATACTTAAATATATATTTTTTTTTATTAGAAAAAGATGTCGCATCCACCAAGAACAAAATATAAATAACAAAGTTAAACACCTACAGATTATACAAAATGTTTATGGATCTGAGATAATTCACTATATTGTCACAGGAACAGTTTTGACCTAGAGCCTGTGATAGAGCGTTTGGGATCTTGTAGCGCTGTCTTTCTTGGTCATATTTACTACAAATTGTTAAAAAGTGTTCGACTGTTAATCGGACGTTACACTGATCACATATAGGTGGATTTTTCTTTGTGAAGAGGTAGGCGTGCGTTAATCTAATATGTCCTAGACGTAAACGCGCAACCGCAATTTGTTCTCGTCTATTGCGCGACGATGGAAACCACTGAGACACCTTATTTTTGATTTTATTTAAGTTGGAATTAGTTTGAGACCACTCATTTCGTCACAAACACAACACTTTATTTTTAAAATAAGCTTTTAAGTCACTGGAAACACACTTGTCTATCGGCTCCGACAAATCACTTAAAATTGCCTCTCGTGCAATCCTGTCAGCTTCTTCATTTCCTGTTATTCCGACGTGTGAGGGAACCCATATAAACTTGACGCTTCTTCCATGTTCATGAGCTTGGGAAGGCTGGTATTTTAGCAACTTTTCAAAAGGATGTTCCAGAAAAATGTGTTTTAATGAATGTAGAGAGACGTGGCAGTTGCTCTAATAACCTGCAAAGGCTATCAGAACTTACTTGTTTGTCACAAGGAAGGTAAACATTGCAAATAGATACTAAACTGGTAGATATGATTCTGATAGCAACGACCTCCAAATCACTCCACTATTGAAATTTGTATCGCCTCGATGGATTTGTTTACTAGTATTGCTACACCACCGCTTGCACGACTTGCATCTGTACGGTCTTTGCGGAAACAAGTAAAATTTTTTGAATTGTACAACTGATTGGTCTTTAAGTTTGTCTCCTGTAGACAAATAATATCTAGAGAATATTCAGATAAAAGAAGCTGTAGCATAGGGAGACGATGGAAGAATCCATCAATGTTCCATAGAAGTATCGAGTTGAATGTTGTTAACAGATTCGGAGTTAGATGATACTGAACGATTGTCTACAGAAGAGTCACTATCTAAGTCAGAAATCTCTTTCCCTAAGTGGGTGTATAGTTTCTTTTGAAGTTTTGTAAACTTGCTTTTTGTGGATCTATCATTTGCATATCGATAGCTGCTTTGTAAAAGACTGAGTAAACAAACCATATCAGTTGTAAATTCTTTAACGACGCTAATAGTGTCGAGGGAGCCTTGGACATTATCAATCAGTAAGGACAATTGGTGGAAATTTAAAACGAATGGTGGGGTATGATTATCAATGAAATTTTCAAGAGTTTCCCGTGTAGATTGAACTTTAGATGAGCGCGGTTTTTTTGGTTTAGAGAGTTTGGGTTTTGCTAACAGAGTTTCTGTTGAAATTGCTGAATCTGAGGGAGGCGTAACGATCTCACCAATACTGCGTTTTATGGAAGAACTTGCGTTTTCGCAATTGCTATTAGAGTTTTCACTTAGATGATGTGGCTTTATTACATTTGGAAGTACTGGAGGTACTAAATTGGTTGTTTCAAAAAATTGTGGTGATGTATCAGTTTTATTAGAATTTTCTGCAGTTGTATCTAATGGAAAAGGAGCTGATAGATTGGAAAATATTGCTTCCGAAGTTTGTGAAAACGGTATTGTCGCTGAATGAGGTTGATTAAAAATGTTGCTATGAGTAGGAGTATTAGTAGTTTCTTTGTTGTGGAGATTTGTAGGTGTAGGTAATATGCTCGGATTTGATAATGGATAACTTGATGACTGCTGGGTGTTTGGTACCTTGTGTAGTATACTTGTTGAAGCTGTTTGATTTGGTACTTCATTGTTTGACTCAATATGAGTTGATTCCGTTACTGAACTGGTTTTGCATTGGGATGATATGTGTCCTGTATTTTTGCAAATAAAGCAGGTGAGTGTACCTTGAGACAAAAATATGCGGTAAGGTGTTTGGTCGAAATTTATTAGAATAGAATCTGGAATTGGTGATGTTATAGGGCTTATATAAACTTGCCTCCGAAAGCTCAATATGTGACTATATTCGGGAAGAGTCGAGCTAATTTTCAAAAATGTTATTGGGGAAATAAGCTTTAAACCGATATTCTGTAATTCTTCAACTAATACTTGATGAGGAATTGACGGGCAGACTCCAGACAAGACTAGTCTTTCTGCTGGAGAGACAAGTCTTCGTGCTGTTACAACTTCGCCCAGTACTTCTATAGAGCCATCTTGTGTCATGAAGTTATCTACTACGGTTTTGTTTGCCAAATACATGCAGATTCTATTATGAGATAATCTAGATGAAAAAATAATATTTTTTGGGTTGATGATTGTACCCAAAGGAATGAGATAATCCTGCAGTTTAGCATTATCGATACAACTAAATACAATTGCTTGGTTCTTACTCGGAAAAGAATGTGAAGCGGCTGAAGCATAACTGTTTGTGATATTCGAACGTTGATTTACTGGACTGGTTCGATCGGAAGGTGTGTTTACATTGTGTGAATTCATTTTAAGCTGCGGTGGCGAAGGCCTTACTCCGACTCTGGTAAATGAAAAACCAATCGCATGCTACTATAAGCTACTTAAAGCAGCTAACCTCACAAAATGATTGTACGGTAGTGTATATTTATTATTTGACGTTTTCTTTTCACAATAATAAAATAATAATTACGTATAGATGACTTACGTAGTAGTATCTAGTAGATAAACACTTTAATTTTAAAAAACTATTTAATAAAACCACTTGTTTTTATTAAAAACTAGGAGTACCTTAAATATATTTTATAAAACAATTTCACTTAACATATAAAAATATTTTAAAGATCTATTGCAGAAGAAGGGCATATTTAACATACTTAAATATGAGCAGACAATCTTTAATAGGAATTTAAAAAGAAAAAATAAAAGAAACAGTGTAAATTCTTAAAAAATGTTAGAACCCTTGTACCAGGAGATATAAACGGAAAAGTATTAAAAAATGGAAATATTAACCTTTATGAACAACTCATAATCTTTTTCGATCCTGTCTCAACAAGACAGAGGTACCATTTGAACGAGAAGAAAGCTATCTCTCGACTATATTTAAGAAAGGAGAGAGACATATATGTGAAAACTATCGTGGCATCGCAGTTACTAAATAAAGTACATGGAAAAATCTTAAAATTCAAAATAGAACATGAGTACAAATATAATGAGGCAGAAGAGTAGGTGGAATTTAGAGTAGGGAGATAAACAGTAGACCACATTTTCTCACTGACCCAGGCAATGGAAAATAGCATATGATCAAGATTCTATTTATAGACCTAAACCAAGTATGAGAATATTCCCTAAGTAATCTATGCGAAACGATGAAAGAGAACTAATAAAAGTTCTTCCAAGAATACATCACAACAAAAATATTAAAATTAAATGAGAAAATGAGGGTAACAAAGGATATAGAGCATTAAAGGTTTTAGAAAAGTTTTAAAGACAACCAAGTAATAATACCATAAGAATATGATGAGCTGAAGCACATGACCAGAAAGCTTGTAGAAGTATACGTAAAAAGAAATAAAGTATATGTATAAAGAAATATATACTATGTAATAGAATGGGAAAACAAAATTCTAAACGGAACAATAAATTAAGCCACTATGGGGAGATACTTTCAGAGCAATAACTAACACATCCACGGAAAAAGCTAAGCTACCTCAGGAACCCTCAGAGCCTTCTTAACAATAATGCCACAAATTGGTCGCATTGCTCCTGTAGTGATCCTTTTCCAAATAACATGCTTCTTTTCTAACTTGGCTGCCCCGTACTGAAAATGACCAATAGTCAAATAAATAAAGGCGGTTGTCTTCCGTCTTATACACATATTTTATTATATATTTTTTTCTTTGTTGCGAGCTATGCTGATATCTACCAAGTTTATTTTGCTATTAACTCCAGTTAATTATAAAAGGTTCTAAACGTTTGGCAATACTTTCCTTTTAGCAACAAAGATATAAATGTATTATAAAGTTTTTTTTTAAAACGAAAGTAAAATGTTGAATAAAGTTTAATTAAAAGAAAAGAAATGAGAGTTAAGATTTGATTTCACGTATAATGCCTCTGTATAAACTTGCTTTAATCTGTGCCTTCTATAAACTTGCAGTGCAAAACAGACGGTGCTAAAAATGTAAGAGAGTTATAGAGAATCTAAAAGTTGCAATTCACAACATAATCTCCACATCTAAGTAAAAATATTTGGCCAATTGGTTTCTTGTACTTATAAAGAGTAAATCGAATTAAAAGCAAGGACAATTCAGATTTGATCTCACGTATAATACCTCTGTATATTTGCTTATACGTATTTTGTCCAAGCAGGAATCATGATAATTGTTTCATTTTTCCAGTCATATACTACGACTACTTCTCCAACCCTATGAACAGTACTATAAGTACTTTGAAAATATCTCCAGATATTCCAGTCTGCGGGCATGTATAAATATCCTCTCACCCTAATTTTTCTGATTTTATCTTGTCTATAAAATCAATACCAACACATACATATGACTATCGTGTTTTTGTTTTGGCCTCCGCATCCATCACACATGAGCCTGATACTAGGAATATCGTCTCCAAAATCAGCCGATTCAAGAATGTAATAAATGTTCGAACCCTTCTTGTACTAGTTTTAGGACCAACAGAAAGAAGTGACAGTAGATGGATTTAAATTATTTTTTGAAGTTCCTCTCACAACGGTAAAATTATACATATAAAATTGACGTGAATAATACGCCTATTGATCCGGAATCTTAGGCAGAACTTGATTTTTCTGACAAATAAAAGAAAACCTTTTTGACGTGACAACGTCTTAAATTAGGTTGTGGCTCGGAGTCATTTATGAAAAAGTGTAACGCCCGCTCACGTCTGTTACAGTGAGTCACCGAACGAGTGATCGGTCCGCTGCGCGCGCAGCACTAGAGAATTAGGCGCGTTGAATCGGTGCGTGCTTCCGTGCTTGTGTCTCTGTCTTTCTCGAGCGTTCCTGGCGTTCAAGACACATTACAGCAGAAACACTTCCTTTCATTTCATATTTCTCCTATCATCGTCCTATCCTCAACAAAATCACTCAAATAGAAATTAGTTAAGTTTAAGTTTACATGTACAATGTTTTAGTAAACAAAATATATTTCTATAGTTAAAATTTGTGCAATTCTTATTTTCATTCAATTCCTTGTTCCTATTGTGCAATTTAATAATATTCATATCAATAAATATTCTACCGAGAAAAAGACGTTGTCACGTAAAATCTTCGCCCGTAAAACCGACTTTACAGGCAACCGATTTTTTTTACACCTTCGTCTCGTTCTCTTAAAAGGCTATAAAATGCTTGGGCCTCAATGTATGTAGCCTGTTTTGGATGAGTAAGTTGGCTTTCATCTCCTAATCATGGCACGCTTTTATTTTCTCAGTCAATTGTAAGCATGTCGAACATGCTTCGATTCTAGGAGAACCAAAACCGAGGTTATATTGTGTATTAAAATTTTTTCTGAAATAGCTTTCTTTTACTGGAAGGTTTTCATTTTCTTTTAAGTACAGTCTTTACATCGATTTTATATTCAAAGATAAATCCAGATATAATCGTTGGCTTTGTCCTCCCTCGGTAATAATGAGATTCAATTACGCGGAATTTGTTAATAAAATCCATAATAGCATTTTTTTTAACATGTACTTTTTCAGCTTTCTATCATCACCTCGATTTTTCTTTGCAAGAAGGGAGGTTCTATAGATTTTTTATGTAACTGTTTTGCAATTTTTCAGCAAAAAATTATCTTGAATGGTTTTCTTTCTCGTCCATACAATTTAGATTAGAAACGTTTTATTTCGTTCATTTGTAGTCAGGTACATTGAAAAGCAACACTTTTGTGTCCACATTTCGGATAAATTGGGAGCCAATGTGGACTATACCTAAAGTAAAATCCATGGCTGTCATTGGAGATTGTACGTTTTGAATTGAAGTCTAATTTTCTGCCTTCAAAATTCATTGGATAATGACTATTTTGAAAAGAGATCTTCTATTGTTTCGATTCAGTGCTAGAAACTCGACGTAATGCGACATCTATCTTATCTTTTGTGAAATATGGAGATTGTACACTTTGAAACAATACCCCTCATATGAAGGAAGAATAAGAATATTCTCGGTTTCATTCAGCCAATAAGAATGTGTGGGAGTTATACAGAAAATATTTTAATAAAAGTATGTTATATTAAAAATTTTACGTCTAAAATCAAAATGAAATTATCAATTCGGTTCCAAACTACATTTGAGTTCTTTGTAGTGTATTTTTTATAAACTGAATGGCAAAAAAGTAGCCAGCCTATAAATTTCCGAAAATAAAAATTTATTGGAAGTTTTATGAATTGTTCTAATTGCGTCTCAATATAAATATTTATTGCGATCATTTATGCATGTTTTTGACAGTTTTGACGTTTATGTTGTGTTGTTTTCTGTAATCGCTGCCTATCTTCTAAGCTAAATACATTTAATTAAACAGTATTTAGCTTTTTAAACGTAAATTTCGACTAAGTGAATACTTAAGATATGGTGTAATCTGCAGTAGATGTTGCACGAATTCTTGCATACCTACATGATGGAAAAAGTCAAGTTTATGTATCCGAAACTTTAGTTATTTCGAGAACTACAGTACAGAAAGCTTTCCATTGATTTATAGAGACTAGTAGATAATCTCGTCGACCTAGTTTCGGTCGAAGAAGAGTTGCCTTGCAAAAAGATAATCGTTTTATTGTGATAGAACTTTTAAGAAATCGTCATTGAACTGCCATTCTTGCAGCACAATTGCTACAAGAAACCGTCTGCAGGAGGTTTGAAATCTGAATATAAGTGAGAGAACGGTTAGAAGACGCTCAATGAAAGAGAATTACAACCCCGACACTGTAGAAATCGATTAATTTTTGCTCGACAACATCAACACTATCACGGTACAGGAATGGAGCCGAAGTCTCTTAAATGATGATTTGCGGTTATGTTCGAAGTCTGGCGATGGCCGAGAGAGGGTTTGAAGACGAAGAAATGCAAGATATGCCCAAGCTTGTATGTCCCAGAGAAGAACGTTTGGAGGTGGTGGTGTCATGGTTTGAGCTGGAATCTCATTTGAACTCGAACTGAACTTATTTTCATCAATGGCTCCTCGAATGCTCACCGGTATATAGAGGATGTTTTGGCAGAAGCAGTAGTTCTATTTGGTCTATTTATTGGAGACAATTTAGTCGTTATGCATGATAATGCACGGCAGCATACTGCAAGAAGCGTGACAAATTACTGTAGAAAGTAGGAATTAATACTCTAGAATAGCCAGCCTGTAGCCCTGATCTAAATGTCATCGAACATCTTTGGGATGAACTTTATCGTAGGATTAGAAGGCAACCAGGCCAGCCAGAAAGTCTTGCAGAACTTTAGAACGTGCTTCTTAAAGAATATGAACGCATTCCTTAAGTTTTTATTCAATATTTTGTTCCTTTCCTTTCCAAATCATATGCAAACGGTTATTGATGTTTAAGGGCATAATATCCGATATTAGAGAATTTTGTTTAAGTTCGCTCGTTTTTATTGTTTGTAATTCGTTTCGATATTACACAATTTTCTTTTGTATCCCTCTAATGCTTTCTAATGTTTTAAAAATGAAAAAAAGATATTGACAATATAATATGAAATTGTGTATAAAACTTTCAATGAATTTTTATTTTCGGAAACTTGTAGGGTGGGCACTTTTTTTGCCGGTCAGTGTAAAATGTATCGATTAATAAATTTTGATACCATTTTTTATCTGATACCATATATACATAATAATATTATATAATATATTTAAATAGTAAAGTAATTGTATTTGAAATCAAGCCATAAAAACAATGACTTTCAATTGAACCTACCCCATACGATATTTTTATGGAGAAATAATCCAATGCCGCCTTATGTTCGCATAAAGGGTAATTCGTTTAGACCCGCTTGTGTGGGGTCGCCGGATAAATCAGACTGCACTTCAACTGTATCAATTATTCAGCAGCACATCTGTCAGGGATATGTACCTACAATGTGGCAATAACTGTACAATAAGAGGAACTCTCTTGGTTTGTTCTGTTTTTCTCTTTTTGTGTGTACGACGCGCCTTAACAAAATGCCCTTTTTCATGCGTGAGGGCCCCCTGCTTTTCCGGCATAATTTCCAAATTTGCTAAATAACGTAATCGAGAACTATTCTTTAGGCTGATGGGGGAGCGCATTTCTGCTTGGTCAAATGAAATAATCATCGTCAGAAGGGAAAATTGTGGATGATTTACGAGATTAATTTGCATCCAATTTTAAAAGTTAAAGGTTATTTGCTAGGTACCTTCTTTAAACTGTTTTTATCTCGCCATAAAAAAATTAAAACATTAACACATACACAATTTTGCAGTTGACTTTTTGATAAAACTGTTGGAACACACTTTATTTTTTATTGTAAACTTTATCGACTATTGGAATGCTCTCTTCGAGGATTTTAAGGCATGTTTTAGCCCTTTCAGACCTGAATTTTAATTTGACTACAAAAAAATTATTTTGCAATATATTTGTAGGGAAGGGTCATATTAAAAGCCAAAGTAATTGATATATATATATATATATATATATATATATATATATATATATATATATATATATATATATATATATATATATATATATTGTTGTACTTTTGAATGTCCATAAGCAATAAAAAACCGATATACAAATTTTATTACTTAAATAAAAATTAAAATTATTGATATTTCATAAAGACACGGGCATATGAATTTTCAAACATCCTGTATAAGACAAAATATGTATTTTAAGTTGTTCGAAGAATTGTTAATTAGGCCTCAGAGACAAGACTTTCAAATATTATCGATAAGAAATTTAAATAAGTCGGTGATTGTGGAATGGTTTTACCCGGAATAAAAGTGTAGATAGAAAGTGTTGAACAATAGACCGGGATTTGCGGTGGTTTTCTCCCCGAAAGATTATATCGGTAAAAGTTTATTAACAAAAGACATTGAATTGAGAAACAGGTATCGTTTGTAGCTATTAGTAAGAAATATTTGTAAAGCAGATAGATTTAGTTAGAATAATTAAAGAAGTTTGTTTTCTGGAATTACCCGAATGACGTTTTATAGAGAGAGTTGGGTGGTAACGATATACATCACAAGAGGTGGATGATTTTTATTGGTCAAATTTTGAATGCAAGGAGGTTGATTTTGGCTATGAGATAGGAGAGAGAAAAAAAGGTTGGTAGTCAGTTTTCGTCGTCCAAGAAGGAAGGAGCTTTGTGATTTGTGTTTGTTTGAAGTCCCGAAGACGTAATTTACCGGGTGTGTTTATTTGCGGTGTAAAAGCTGACCAGTGTGAGGAACGGGGTACAGAGAGATAGAAAACCAAAGGGCCTAAGAATATTAATAGCAGACGAAGCCGGAAACATTTGGAGATACAAGGACAGATAGGAGAAAGGTGTACGTCATCTGGACCACAATAGGAGCAGAAGCAGAGAAAGGATTTTTTTTGTTGTGGCGTGGCCATAGAATTGCAACGGCAGAGAAGGAAAGGTCAGTCAAATTTCATTAGAGCCGGAGTGTGATTTTCATTTATTAATTAAATAAATTGAATAAATAATAGAGACAGTTAATTTTGCGATCACTTAAAAAAAAGGAATTATAAAAAGAGCTTAGTTATAACACATATTAAAAATCAATGTAAAATAACATTTGGGTCCATGATAGAAAACAACTTCTCATATATTTAAAGTTAGTATATTGCAAATATTACAGGATTGATTGTTGTATAAAATTTCATTAAAATAAAGGACATCTCACATATAGTTCAGTTGAAATTCTATGTATTTTATTCAGGTCATATTACCTATCCCGATTAGGACGCCAATTGGAAAATATTTTGAATCCACGATCAAAGGTAAATCGTACAATTTAAATAGCCTGAGATTGTAATTAATTAATGCTGATTTATTGTGATTAATTGGAGATTAGTTCATTTAATAAATATAGACAGGTTTTTTCCTAAGTAAGCAATATAATACAATTTAAATAGCATAACAAAATGGCCCCCAACGTGTAAAGCTTTGAAAAATATTTCTAGTTGGCAAATTTGAAAGGATAGGAGTAGACGAGCAGATATTTGAAAGTTTATATGCCGGGGATAAAGTGAAATATTATGTAAAAATTGAGGACATAAAGATTATATATTTTTTTTAAGATACAATTTACCATAATTGATTTATTCGTGATATTGACAATTTATAGGTTACCATAATTGATTTATTTGTGTGATATTTAAATTTGATAATTTTACCATACTTGAATGATTTGATTGATTTTGACATTTGATATTTTACCATTTGATTTATTTGTGGGATATTGAAATTTGATACTCGTACTCAAGAGTTATTACATTTGAACAGGAAAAGTCCCGTTTGTTGCAACAGACCAGTAGAATTTTATATTTGGCGGGGAAATTATTGCACAAATTTCAAAGTTTTATATTTGGCGGGGATAAATAATCTAACGAACATGTCGGCCACAAGGAGTCAAAGCAAAACGCAAGAAAGGAAAGAGGATAAGATAGAAGAGGAAACAATTATTGATGAAGGATCGGATAATGAAGGAAATGCTACAATAATGGAGGAAAGAAAAGAAACAGGGATGTTAGAAAAATTATTAGCTATGATGCAAATACAGACACAACAAATACAAGAATCGTCACAAAAAATGGATAAAAATCAACTGGAAACAAAACACATAATGGATGAATCACAACAAAGAACGGAACAAAAATTGGACAATTTGGAAGAAAACCAAAGAAAAATGGAACAAAAAATGGAAACGCGTATGGACAAATATGAAAACGAAATAAAAGTCTGTTTAGAAAGAAGTAGGGAAGAAACAGAGAGGAAAATAGAATTGCAGAGAGAAGAAATCGAAACTAAAATGAAAGATATTCAGAGTATGCAAAAAAGGGAATTAGAACAGATAGAAATAAAATTTGAAAATGCGCTACAAGAAGACCGGAAAGAAACGGAAAGGAGATTTAAACAAATTGCAGAGATGGAGATAAGAGGAGTAGAAAGAAAGGAAGTCATCGTACATAGCACAGAAGACGTAAAAGTACGATTTGGCGGGGATATAAGGAAAATACACCCAGTGCCTTTTATAAATAACCTAAAGGAAAAAGTCAAATACATAGGATCGTTTGCAACAGCAAAGGAAACCATCAGAAACCATCTCACAGAAGAGGCAAATCTTTGGTTTGTCAGCAAGGAAGAAGAATTGGACAATTGGCAAGATTTTGAGAGAAGATTCTTAAATTATTTCTGGGGAAAAATCCAGCAACTACAAGTAAATAAAGAGTTACAAAATGGAAAATACCATGAGAGGATGGGCGTATCAGAAAAGATGTACGCATTACAACTCTATAATGATGCAAAACATTTGCAATATAATTATTCATCAGAACAATTGGTAGAGTTGATATCGCGACATTTTGAAGATACCTTGGAAGACCACATAAATCTCCAAAATTACAAGGACATTGACAGCTTATGTCAATTTTTGCAAATGAGAGAATCACGTAGGCATGAAAGAAGAGAAAGAAGACCGCAAGAAAATTATAGACAAAGAGAAAACCAAGAATATAGAGATAGAGGTCAAAATTTTAGAAGAGATTATACAAGACGAGAATTCATACCTAGACGGGGATATGAAAATAGACCGAACGGAAGAGAGAATTATGAACCCAGAACCCAGAGATGGAATGAAAACAGGGATCGGGAAAATCAGAGTAGAAATAACCGCCCATACCAAGGAAACAGATACAATAACCCACGGAATGAACAGGAATCTCGCGGTAATCGATACGGGAATGATAGACCAAAAGAGAACAGAAGAGAAATAAATAATATGCAAAGAGAAGAAAATGAATATGAGAGAGAAGATGACGGGAGAGAAAACACAGAAGAACAACAGGCGTGTTTTCAAGAAGGCGCTCACTAAAAACGAAGAAACAAACAGGAATTTTTTGTCACCCCAAGGAATTTATTAAACTGGCAGGAAACAATGAAAAGAGAAATGGAGTTAATTTAAAATTTGTGGATGGATTTATAAATGAGAAACCAATTAAAATTATGATAGACACAGGCTCTGAAATAACACTGGTCAACAGAAAATTGATCGAAGAAGTAAATTTAACAAGTCTAATTTATAAAATACCTAGGGTGAATTTAGTGGGCGCAAATAAACGGACATTGGCAACAATAAATGAAGGTATACGAGTAATGGTACGATTGAAAAAAAATATGTATGCACTTCAATGTGTAATAATGCCGAATATGTCACATGACATGATTGTAGGCGTTGACGAATTAACGGAAAAACATGTAGTGATCGACTTCAAAACCAATACGATGAAAATAACCAAGGAAAAAGAAGAAGAACAGGATAAGGAACAAGAGAAACAAATTACGGACGAATCAGAGAAAGAACAAACGGTGGAAATGAACCTGGCGACGAAGAAAGGAAAAGGAAGAAAGAGGGGAAAAGGTCTGAAAAAGATCAAAGAAAAAAAAACCTGGGATTCCTCAAAAGATGAGACGAGCTCAGGAGAAGAAGATGGAAAAATTTTGACAAGAAATAAAAGCAAAACTTGGGATTCCTCAAAAGAAGAGACGAGCCCAACAAAAAAAAACACAAAGGAAAATGAAGAGGACACAATGGAGACAGTGGTGTTTGAAGAAGACACGGAGTACACGGTGAATATGTGCGAAAAATTTGATGGGAGAGACAAAAAATTGATATGTGGAGAAGGCAAAGAAAATGATTTGCGTATAATTTTAAGAGACTATGAAACGCTGATAAATGAGGAAAACCGAGTGGCCACAAAATACGAGCACTCATTTGAGGTGAAAAACTTGAGAAATTTTCGATCGAAGACTTATCCAATTCCTTATAAGTATCGGCAAGAAGTAAAGCAAGAAATCAAAAAAATGTTGGAAGATCAAATCATTGAGAGATGTGACTCACCCTATATTAACCCAATTGTGATAGTGAAGAAGAGCAGTGGAGAGTTAAGACTCTGTTTAGATGCCCGAAATATCAACCAACACACAGTATCACAATATGAATCACCGTTAAATATCGAGGCCATTTTTGGAAGGATCACGGGATCACATATTTTCTCAAAAATTGATCTAAAGCATAGTTTTTGGTTAATACCTTTGGCTGAAAAGTGTAGAAACTACACTGCCTTTTCAATTGATGGTATAGTATACCGATTTAAGGTAGTTCCGTTTGGATTACAAAGCGCCTGTGCAGCACTTGTACGAGCTTTGCATACCATTTTGAATCACCATGAAGAGTTCATCGTCCATTACATCGACGATTTATTAATTTTTTCACAAGATATGCAGAGTCATGTGGAACATATCAAAATAATTTTGAAAGAATTGGACACAGCGGGATTAAAACTAAACATTGAAAAATGTCAATTTTTTCAAAAGGAAGTGATTTATTTGGGTTTCAAACTTGACACCGAAACTGTAAGTCTAGCCGAGGACAGAGTAAAGCTCATCGACGAATACCCAAGACCAACAAATCTAAAAACATTGCGAGGGTTTCTCGGTACGATAAATTATTTCAAGAAATTAATTCCCGATTTAAGCCAAAAAGAAATTCCTTTAATAAAATTGTTAAAGAAAGGGACAAAATGGAATTGGAAAGAAGAACAGGAGGAAGCGTTCAAAATATTGAAACAAGAATTTGCTAAAGGAACAAAAATATATCACCCTATTTACAATTTGCCGTTTATACTCCGTACGGATGCGTCGATACAGAAATTTGCAGGAGTGTTGTCGCAAATACAAAACGGCCAAGAGGTTCCGATATGTTTTATATCTCGAGTGACTAAAACACATGAGAGAAAATACAGTGTCACCGAGTTGGAATTCGCCAGTGTACTATTTTGCGTAAACAAATTAAGGTTTTACTTATTGGGAGCTAAATTCACCATCGAAACGGATCATGCAGCATTGATACACATCATGAAGAATCGATTGGTAAATAACAGAATACACAGAGGCATTCTGCTCTTACAAGAGTATGATTTCCAATTTCGATACATCAAAGGGAAAGACAACATAATAGCTGACGCTTTAACACGGGACGAAGATACAGGAAAAAAGGAGACAATTACATTACATGTGGGATTGAATATACTGACACAAGACGAAGGGATATTTTCGTTAAATGAGATAAGGACCGACCAGGAAGGCCTAGAAGAAAGAGAAAAGAGAAGAGCAGAGCTAGAAAACGAGATATTTTTTAAGAGAATAGACGGAAAGGAATTATATTTAGTGACACCGACATTGGCAGAAAGAATCATCAAGAAACTACACGAGGAAAATGGACATATTGGCAGTAGAAAGGTATGGCTTGTATTTAGGGAAAACTACATCAGTCGACAAGATTACCGCATTGCAAAAGAGATCACACAGAAATGCGAAGTATGCCAGAAATACAAGAGCAGGAATTTTAAAAACGAAAATATTGCAAAGAGCATTGTATCCCGGAACAACCTGGACATTATAGCCATCGACATGTTAAGCGATCTAATTGTGACCACGCAAAGGAACAAGCATATTCTGGTGATGGTGGATGTGTTCTCAAAATACGTAAAATTATATAGTTGCCGCACCACAAAAGGGGAAGAAATATTGAGAAAAATAGACAATTTCATCGCTACGGTAGGAACCCCAAGAAAAATTTTACTAGACAATGCAACGTACTTCCGAAATGATCGTTTCAAGGGACAGCTTAGAGAACGGGGAATCGAGACGAACTTTGTAAGCATCAGGCATCCCCAAAGTAATCCTTCTGAGCGATTTATACAAGAGGTAACGAAATTTCTTCGTATTGCAACGGATGGTCAACATCGGCGATGGGACAGAAAATTGGGAGAAATAGAGATGTACCTAAATTCCATGCCAAGTACAGTAACGAAAGAAACACCAGAATACATCATGAAAGGCGTCATGCCGATAAGACCGTGGGAAAATCCAGAACAAAGAGAGTATCGACAGGTTATAGAAACCGTTCAGAGGAGATTAAGAAGAAGCAATGAGAAATACATCCAGAGACAGGGTCATAATAGGAAACGAAGACCAGTAACTTTCCAAAAGGGTGACAAAGTAATGGTAAGAGCATTAAGAGTGTCAAATCTTCAGACCGGTATTTGCGCAAAATTGATGCCTGTTTTCGAAGGGCCATACATAGTAAACAACGAAGATGGAGTAAACAGCTATGAGTTGAAACATATGGATTCTGAAAAGATCAGAGGTATTTATAATATCCATGATGTATATAAATATCACGAATGAAGATTTAAATTTGTATAAAGTAGATAGTAGGATAGGATAATACGTAGCATAAGTACAGATAGCATACAGGAAGTGCGTTTATTTTGCCTCGAGAAAATTTAGTTGCATAAATTGATAAATTTTATCGATTACAAAGGCGGGGATTTGTTGTACTTTTGAATGTCCATAAGCAATAAAAAACCGATATACAAATTTTATTACTTAAATAAAAATTAAAATTATTGATATTTCATAAAGACACGGGCATATGAATTTTCAAACATCCTGTATAAGACAAAATATGTATTTTAAGTTGTTCGAAGAATTGTTAATTAGGCCTCAGAGACAAGACTTTCAAATATTATCGATAAGAAATTTAAATAAGTCGGTGATTGTGGAATGGTTTTACCCGGAATAAAAGTGTAGATAGAAAGTGTTGAACAATAGACCGGGATTTGCGGTGGTTTTCTCCCCGAAAGATTATATCGGTAAAAGTTTATTAACAAAAGACATTGAATTGAGAAACAGGTATCGTTTGTAGCTATTAGTAAGAAATATTTGTAAAGCAGATAGATTTAGTTAGAATAATTAAAGAAGTTTGTTTTCTGGAATTACCCGAATGACGTTTTATAGAGAGAGTTGGGTGGTAACGATATACATCACAAGAGGTGGATGATTTTTATTGGTCAAATTTTGAATGCAAGGAGGTTGATTTTGGCTATGAGATAGGAGAGAGAACAAAAGGTTGGTAGTCAGTTTTCGTCGTCCAAGAAGGAAGGAGCTTTGTGATTTGTGTTTGTTTGAAGTCCCGAAGACGTAATTTACCGGGTGTGTTTATTTGCGGTGTAAAAGCTGACCAGTGTGAGGAACGGGGTACAGAGAGATAGAAAACCAAAGGGCCTAAGAATATTAATAGCAGACGAAGCCGGAAACATTTGGAGATACAAGGACAGATAGGAGAAAGGTGTACGTCATCTGGACCACAATAGGAGCAGAAGCAGAGAAAGGATTTTTTTTGTTGTGGCGTGGCCATAGAATTGCAACGGCAGAGAAGGAAAGGTCAGTCAAATTTCATTAGAGCCGGAGTGTGATTTTCATTTATTAATTAAATAAATTGAATAAATAATAGAGACAGTTAATTTTGCGATCACTTAAAAAAAAGGAATTATAAAAAGAGCTTAGTTATAACACATATTAAAAATCAATGTAAAATAACATTTGGGTCCATGATAGAAAACAACTTCTCATATATTTAAAGTTAGTATATTGCAAATATTACAGGATTGATTGTTGTATAAAATTTCATTAAAATAAAGGACATCTCACATATAGTTCAGTTGAAATTCTATGTATTTTATTCAGGTCATATTACCTATCCCGATTAGGACGCCAATTGGAAAATATTTTGAATCCACGATCAAAGGTAAATCGTACAATTTAAATAGCCTGAGATTGTAATTAATTAATGCTGATTTATTGTGATTAATTGGAGATTAGTTCATTTAATAAATATAGACAGGTTTTTTCCTAAGTAAGCAATATAATACAATTTAAATAGCATAACAATATATATATTGAAATGATATTAAATATAGGAGAAACAAAGGTAGTGTTTAAAGAAATAATTTATAAGTTATATATATATATATATATATATATATATATATATATATATATATATATATATATATATATATATATATATATATAAGTGGGGATCCTACAGCTTCTGCCGCTTCCCGCATTTCGATCGCCATCTTTTTCTATCTCTCCAGGTGTCTTCATCAATGGCTCTGTCTTTCATGGTTTCCATAACACCTTGTATCCAAGACTTGGCTGGTCTTCCTCGTTTGCTTCTATTACTTGGATTGTATTCCATAGCTCTTTTTGGCCATCTGTCGTCCATCCTCTGTACGTGTCCATACCATATTAACTGTCTAGTTTCTATTCTTTCAAAAGTTGTATGTACTCTATCTGTTTTTCTTCTAATTTCAGAATTAGGTATACGTTCTACTCTTGATATACCGCAAGCTCTTCTTAGGTAGTCCATTTCAACCGTGTCAACTTTTTTCTTTCCTTTTACTGTCATTTGCCAACATTCTGCTCCATATGTAAGAATGGGCTCTACAATTACTTTGTAGATAGTCATTTTAGTTTTCATAGTAGCTTTGTTGGACCAAAGTATCGAATTCAGAATTTAAACACTCTTCCTGCCGTGTTGCACTCTATAGTCTATATCTCGTTCCGTTGTTCCTTTACTGCAGATAATACTTTCCAAATATTTGTATTCGTAGCACCTTTTCATTTGTCTAATTTCCAAATCCGGGTCTTCGTCTTCACTGCCTTTTCGCATATATTCTGTTTTAGACATATTCATACTCATCCCCCATTTTTCGTATTCATCTTTGAGCTTTCTAAGCATATAATCTGCATCTTCTTCACAGCTTGCAATTAGTACTTGATCATCTGCAAAGAACAGCGTTGTCAGATAATGGTTGTTAAGCTTCAACCCCATTCCCGCACATTTTTGTCTCCACTGGTGCAGTGCTTCTTGGATATATATTTTGAATAGGGTGGGGGAAAGACAACATCCTTGTCTCAAGCCTTTCGTTACTGTAAATACCCTTGAGAAAGTATTTCCTGTTTTTACAGTGCTTTGAGGACATTTATAGATGTTCAGTATTGCTTTTAGATATGTTTTACTAAGGTCCGTTTTCGTCAAGACACTAAATAAGAGTTTTAAAGGAACTGTATCATAAGCCTTCTCCAGATCTATAAATACCAGATGCGTAGGGAGGTTTCGAGCTGTTCGTTTTTCAATTACTTGTTGAAGGGTAAATGTGTTGTCCACGCACGCTCTTCCTGCTCTGAAGCCGCTTTGTTCTTCAATTTCTTTATACTCCTCTTCTATTCTTCTTTTCAATATACGACCATATAATCTTCCCAGCGAGCTAGTTACGCTAATGCCTCTATAATTTCCGCATTCTTTTCTGTCTCCCTTTTTATAAATGGGGCTAATGTGGGCCAAATTTATAAGTTATATACAAGAAAATATTATGAAAAGTATTTATATGAGGACATTCTTAAGAAATTAGCATAATAATAAGTTTAAAACGTTTTTATTTTGCAATGTATTTTTTTATTTTAATAAGTTATATACTAGAGAATATTATGAAAAGTATTTATGTGAGGGCATTCTTAAGAAATTAGCATAATAATAAGTTTAAAAAGTTTTATTTTGCAATGTATTTGGTTATTTTAATAATTATGATATTGTAAATATATTTGAGTGCACCATCTTTGTAGGCAACCAAGTATACACTCAAGTAAATTCAGTTGTAGGAACTTTGATAAATAATTATTATGGATTAAAAAATAGAGTCATTTAATAATTTAGGATGTAATTTATATATAAATTTGTATTCTGATCTGAAAAGCCTAAATTTCCATAAAATTCTCGATAGAATTTTAGTTAGAATAGTAATCTTCTAGATAGAATAAAATAGAGTTATCTAGAAATATAAAATAAGACGTCAATAGAAAGAATTTAACCTTTGTTCGCAGTAGAATCTTCGCGAACATGGTAATGTCTATGAAATAGAAGTAGTCGAATATATTTTATTTCAAGAATATTCGTGAACATTAAAAATGATATAAATATGATGTGATTTGGATTCAAAATAGTCAGATGGACAGTTGTTCAGTAAGTTCAAGATAGAAGTCAGAAAGGTCAGGTAGTCAGTAAGTTCAGTATAGAAGTCAGATGTTAAATATAGATGTTATATATAGTTAGTATAGTTCAGTCGTGCAATAAAAATAATCAGTTATCAGTGATTCAGTATATTAGATGAAGATTAAGAAACAGAATTAAGAGAGTATTAATTGAAGATTAAAAATTATGTTATGGTGATTGGAGAATGGAAGAGAGTATTAATTGAAAATTAAAATTATATAATGTATATGGTGATTGGAAGAGAAAAGAAAGATTATTAGAAAGAAGAATCAATAGAAAAGAAGAAAGAACAATATTTTACCGATTTATAAATACTATTAAGAAGAAAAATATTCTAAAATGGTGGAAGCTGATAATTAAATCATTGTGGTGTATTTGGCAAGGCAAGTTTACAAAAGAAAGATAACCGAGGCTGACAACGAAGACATTGAGTGGTGATTAAAATCTTTATTGTGGAAAACAGTTTCATTTAGGCATTCAGTGACAGAAAGGTACCAAATTTTGTTAATATAAGTTAATTAGTGTCTTAAGAATTTCAATTTAAAGATAGTTTGTTTTAAATTTACATTGTCTATATTAGATATATATGTGTGTTTCATAATAGATATAATAAAGATAATTTCAAAAAGTGCTTACAAACTATTTACAAACAAAACATCATAACAATATATATATATATATATATATATATATATATATGTATATATATATATATATATATATATATACATATATATATATATAAATATGTATATATATATATATATATATATATATATATATATATATATATATATTATACATATCTATATATGACATTTGAATAATGTACATTGCAATGTACATACATTAGGACCAAGTTAAAAAAAAGTTGCAAATTACCAAACAGATTTATTTTGTGAGTTTAACTTAATTGTAATTGCGTGAAAGTTTTTGAAACGGTTTCTTCCTTTTACGAAACATAGATGAACATCACATTTTTCACAAAAAACATGTGTTCTTACATTACAGTTCAGATTTTTACATCGAGTAGTTCTTTTTTATCGTCATACTCGGAGCAGTGGCCTACTAAATCTATCCGAATGTCTTTTCCTGGTCGTATTTCCGATTTTTTTTTTTTGGCCTATCAATAATTTTAGACTCTTGAGGAGAATTATCTTCACGTAGACGACCAGAGCCTCTTTTGTTTACAGCTTTACTCATAACAGCTAAAGCTTCACCAATTTTCATCTTGAAATGCAGTAGATCTTTAGGGTTAGCCTTTTGTGTTTGCTGATTCAACAAGTCTACACTACCCATATATTTATTGTACAATGCGATGGCCTCTGATCTTTAAACATCTATGAGTCTCATATTGCCCTTGTCCCATCTCTTTACTGTGTCCTCAGTGCTTTCTCCCATATAATTAGATCCAACAACAACTGATTTATTGTCTTGCCATTTTACCAACACTTTTGATACCTCTGTATTAATCACTTTTGCATTATATCCTCTGTTTTGTTTACTGAAATCGTTATCTGGTAAACGGTGGTCTCTAAAATTCTTTTAGTCGCACAGTACCTATTGAATATATGTGTCTCACTGTTAATTCTTCAAAAATTAAATAACTTGAAAAATAATTATTATCAAAATACACAAAAACATTTTCAGCTACATCTTTAGTAAGGTGCAACACTACGGAAGGACCCAAACCAAATTTGTTAATCAAATCTGTTGGTATTTCAGTCGTCGAGCCTTGATAAATTAGGAAATCGTTAAGCATTCCATTGACTTCGCACATAGCAAAAATTTTAATAATCCATGGGCATGGCTTATTCTTCACGTATTGTTTGAAATTTAGTCTTCCAGTAAATAGTACTATCTGTTCATCAACACTGAAATATTTATCTTTTTCCAGATCAAGACATCTGTTGCGGAGTGCATCAAAAAACGGCCCAACTTTAAATAATTTATCATTTGAATTGGCTGGTTTTTCTAAATTGTTTACTATATGGATATTTTTTCGTAATAAGAAGAATCTATCTCTACTCATATTATTTAAAAACAAACCAATATTATACATACTCTCCCAATACCTTCTAATTCGAGGAAAGCCCATACAACCGATAATAATGTGTAATAACAACATAAGTGGCAATTTCATTTTTTCCGGTTGGTCTAAATGTTTCGCCACTTTATAAAGCGTATATATTGGCCATTTCAGCGACTTTTCAGAAAATAGTAGTAAAAAGTTCTGTAAAAAGTAATCTACAGGAGACCTGTCTTCATTTGATGTATTGTGTTGTATTCTTCGAGTCTTACTTGGTTTTTTTCTTCTGGGTACATACTTTCTTTTCTGCCACTTCATCTCAATTTTTTGTTTTTTGGATTTTGTATTTTTTGCATTTTGATAAAAATCATTTGTCATTTCCTAAAACAGAGAAAGTTATATATTTAATACACAAAAAAAATATTGACAATTCTTACCGCTCCAATCTGATTTCCTGCGACATCCGGAGCATTTTTATTATTTGTCTTTGTTTCTATTTCTTCATCACTAGAATTAGATTCAGTATCTGAATGATTCTCCAAAAACTACAACATATTTTCACATTCAAGTTCTAATTGGTCATCATCTAATAGCGCCAATAACACCTCACGATCCCGTGAATTTTCTGGACTAAAACCTGAAATAATATTAGAACTAAAGCATGATGCACATTAAATGTAAAATAAAAATGAAAGCTTATTTTCTAACAAAATATAAAAGAAAATATATATTTTATATGCCAATACTTTGATTCTGACATTTTTTAAAACGTTTGATATATTTTATTAGTTTGTAAAAACTGCTATAAACAAAACGATTTTTTACTTACCTCGTTTACGACTAGTTGACGCCGCAATGACTAATAACTTCCAAAGCAACACAATACTTTTAAACCGATAGCTAAAGAGCAACTGATTTATTTATGTCTACATTGTCTACCAGAAATTGCTTAAATTAGCAAATATGCTAATCTATACAATTTTTAATATATCTTAGTGGATAGGCTTACCTAAACTCAATGCATATTGCAATGTACACCAGGTCTGAAAGGGTTGCAGGAAATTGATACGAAAAACATTTTATTTAACCCGTAACCGGTAAGGTGCAATTTAAGTTACATTGAGCGTGATGTGGAGTCCCACGGACTCCTATTTAAAAAATGAAAAAAAAAAGATTTAGGTATTTAAAAAATTTTTACTGAAATAAGCTTCGCTTATACAGGGTGGTCCTTAAGTAATTGTACAAAAAGAAACAGTAGATTCTACACTTTCAAATATTATGATTTAAGGCAAATTGCCTTAATAAAATGTTGATATTAAGAAATATACAGGGTGTTAAAGTGCAAATTTAAAATTTTATTTTTCGCTATAACTTTCATGTTTGTAAACATTTATGCACAAAAATTTACAACTGGGTACTTTTGAATATAAGAAATTATAATTTAATGCACACTTTGATGTATCTGATAGAGGGCGCCACATATGTGGCATAAATTTGCACTTAACTTTTTTGCTCTTTGAGTTACCTGTATTTGTGACGAAAACTATTAAAGATACATTAAAAGGTATACTTGTTAATCCTCGAGCGGGCGCGCCCGTATATTTTGTACACGTCCAATAGAAAAAGTCGTCTAAAAATAGAAGTGTCGTCAATCTGGCGATATCGTCGCGTCTATTCGTCCAGTAGAGATCTGTCGTTCGAATAGTTGAGTAATATTTTTTGTTGCAGCTGAGTTTTGTGAGAATTCTTAGAAATACGAGAGTGTGACGGTTTTGTGTACATAATACACGGCGCGCCTTCTAGTGTAAGTATTTTATCCATTAATTATTTTACTTTATAAAAAGTCGTAATTCGAAATTAAAGTCAAATTAACTTTAGTTTTACTTTATTTTAGGTTGAACAGGATATTGTAACATAATTGAGAAGGAATATAACGGCTACGCTGAGAGAATATCATGTAAGAATTTAGTTGCATTGTTATATTATTTGTGTGTTACTTTTTTATATTACAGAAACAGAAACTAGTGAAATAGAATATTCCGATGAATCTGAGACAGATGAAGAAATGATACACCATGATGACCACAATTCTGAATCTGAACAAGAACAGAATGACCACGACAGAGCCAGTAACTTCGAGGATAATATTGCAGTAAGTACGACTGCTTTCGAATATTTTCAAGGTAAAGATAAAAAAACTGCATGGCGTAAGATTCCGCTGTCGTCGCAATCAAAAATTAAAAAGAAAAATATTATCAAAATACTTCCAGGACCAAAGGCAGTGGCTTCAAAAGTGACCTCAGAACTTTCAGCTTTTGAAAAAATTATAGATTCTGATATATTAGAGAACATCGTACAATTTACTAATTTGTACATTGATAGTAAAAAAGAATCTGTTCAATATAAAAGAAAACGAGATATGAAACATACTTCAAAAAGTGAAATAATGGCGTTACTGGGAGTGCTTTACCTCCTAGGCACTAAAAAGGCTAACCATACTAACGCACTTGAACTTTGGACATCTGATGGAACAGGTATAGAAATTCTTAGAGCTGTAACGAGTTATAAAAGATTTTTATTTTTGTTACGTTCAATGCGCTTTGATGACAAAACCACAAGACATGAACGGAAAATATATGACAAACTTGCACCAATTAGAAAAATATTGGACGCATTTGTTAGTAACTGTAAAAATATCTATAATCTTGGTGAATTTGTTACAATAGACGAAAAACTAGAGGGATTCAGAGGACGTTGTAGTTTCATCCAGTATTTACCAAATAAACCAGCAAAATACGGTATCAAGCTGTTCATTTTGGGCGATGCACAAACTTACTTGGACGGCAACCTGAGGGGCCTTATGCTGTATCAAACTCTCCCAGTGATATTGTAGATAGGCTTATTGATTATATAAAAGGTTCAAATCGCAATTTGACAACCGATAATTGGTATACCAGTTATCCTTTAGCTATTTCCCTTTTGGAAAATAAAATAACTACAATGAGAAAAAACAAAAGGAAAATACCTATTGAATTTTTACCCCAAAAACAAAAAGAAGTGGGAACGTCACTCTTTGGATTCCAGAAAAATGTCACTTTGGTTTCATTTGTTCCAAAAAAAAAAAAGTAAGTCGGTCATACTTTTATCCACGATGCATGACACTGCCACCGTAGACGTCGAAACTAAAAAACCAGAAATTATTCTAGATTATAATGCCACAAAAGGCGGTGTGGATACTATTGACCAAATGTGTGCATCATATTCTGTAAAAAGAATAACCAGAAGATGGCCACTAATTATATTTTTTTCTCTAATGGATATGGCGGGTATCAACGCGCAGGTGTTGTTTTGTGCCAATAAAACAAATCCCAAAATATGTCGCCGAATTTTTCTAAAGAATTTAAGCTTGAGTTTAATGAAAGTACATCTTTCAGAAAGAGCGACAATGAGATATCTTCCTCAGGATATTCAAGGTTTTCTAATGAAATATAAATCATGTGAAGAACCTACTAGAACAGAAGTGCAAAGCTCTAGACAACGTGGACGTTGTGCAATACGTCCAGGCTCAAAAAATTCCAGCGCAACAGTTAGATGTGGGCTATGTAGAATATTTTTATGTAAAATGCATTCAGAAACCACAATTACCTGCG
Source organism: Diabrotica undecimpunctata (assembly GCF_040954645.1). Taxonomy (NCBI): domain Eukaryota; kingdom Metazoa; phylum Arthropoda; class Insecta; order Coleoptera; family Chrysomelidae; genus Diabrotica; species Diabrotica undecimpunctata. The sequence continues at coordinate 114,627,401 of NC_092809.1, forward strand.
TAAAATGTAAGAACAATGAACGGCAGCAATCAGAAGAAATCGAGTGAACCCGTAGGTACATGTTTTATGTTTATTATTTTATGTAACAATAAACTATTTTTGTAAATCGTGGTTGTCATTTTGTTAAAACGCACTAAATTTGGTAAAATCAACTAAAATGTGTTTTGTGTACAAAATACACAGCGCGCCCGGTTATGAAACGGTAGTCGGCGCGCCTGCTGTAGGGTTAATAACTTCAAAACTCAACAGTTTTCGAGATAATCGCATTTTACAAATCAGCTGCATAATTCTGATTTAAGGCAATTGGTATATTATGGAACTATATCTTATTTGTCGCAGAGGTTAAAAAATAAATTAAACTGTAAATCTCACTCATTGGTTACTTATATATACACGGAATAACCTATCGATGACATTACTTATTTATATGATTACGTTACAGCTTACGAGTAACTATAATTACATCTTGAACAAATGGACTATTATGATTAACTAACGAACTAATATTATGCTGAACTAAATTGCCTGTTTGTTTACTATATTTATAACGATATCGGTTATTAGGACAACGTTGATGTTTTGTAAAAATGCTGAGTCTTTAAGGTTAGATTTGTAGCAAAAGTATTATGAAACGTTGATGTTTTGTAAAAATGCTGAGTCTTTAAGGTTAGATTTGTAGCAAAAGTATTATGAAACAAGACACATGTGTCATTCAATACCTGTGCTTTAGTTTCTAATTGTCCTAATAAAGATGGGTAAACAATTTACGTAATGAATAATAAGTTTTCATTTGGGATTTTTTATAAATTAAATAATTATATTAATATCTGACCACATTGCCAATGAATATAACTGCCACGACCAATCCAACGTTCATAAAAGTTATATTTAAGTATGTTCTCACTGCCTTCTCTCTAGAATGTGGTGGTGTACCATCTTACATAAACCACATATTTTAAGTTTTCAGTATTTTACAATAGGGAAAAAGTAATACAACGCCAGCAGGTATAGACACTTAAGAAGCGATAGAAAAGGGAAATTGTAAACATGATGACGGCCAACGTCTGAATACGGACACGGTACATATAGACGAAGCTGAAGAATATTTTCTCCAATAAGATATTTAGCAGACATAAAATTTTTTTGTAATGTTACATTATCATCTTTGAGTTGTTTTAATAAGAATAAACTATGAATTATGCTTATCTACGGGTATTCAGTGCTTTGCCGCACAAATATCACAATTAAGAATTATTATGCAGCTGACTTATAAAATGCGATTATCTCGAAAACAGTTAAATTTTGAGGTTACTAACAAGCATACCTTTTATTGTAAAAATAATGTTTCTTCAATATTTTTTTAACACAAATAGAGCTAACTTAAAGAGCAAAAAAGTTAAGCGCAAATCTATGCCACATATGTGGCATATGTGGCGCCCTTTACCAGTTACATTAAAGTTTGTATAAAATTATAATTTATCCTACTTAAAAGCATTCAATTATAAATGTTTGTCCAAAAATATTTACAAACGTAAAAGTTATAGCGAAAAATAAAATTTTAAATTTCCACTTTAACACCCTGTATGTTTCTTAATATCAACATTTTATTAAAGCAAGTTGCCTTAAATCGTATTATTTTAAAGTGCAGAATCTACAGTTTCTGTTTGTACAATTACGTAAGGACCGTATACATAGGTATATAAGTATTATATAAAAAAAGTTTAAAATAATATATATAAAATTAAAATACCTTTATTTTATAATATTACTGAAATTTCCCCTTATTATAACAACAAACCTTCATAATTTCATCAAAAGTGTTTTTTTGCGAAGTTTAGAACATATAATATGAGGTTTAAGGGAACACTTATTATTAATTTTAATGCAAAAAATAAACAAATTTATTCAGTAAAAAAAATCTGACAATAGGTGAACTACACTAATTTTAAACAATATTTATTTTCGTTATGGTCATAGCTTAAGTAAATAAATATCTTTCTATGAAGTTTAGCTGGGCATAAATAACAATATTTCCCAATCTCTAATTTTACTTCGGGTGGAAATTTTACTGGTTCTTTGCATGCAAGTATTCTTCTTATTGAGTTTCTTATGTCTAAGCTAATTCTAGGATTGTCAAATTGTTTCCTCATAAAACGTTCTATCAGGCTCTTTGCTAATGCCTTCATGAATTTGATTCGAGATGTATTTTCATTATTTTGAAACAATTAGACATGACAAATGTACAAATATTAGACACAACTCATGTCTAATATTTGATAAAAAATAGTCATTAACCAACGTTGAGTTCTCCTTGATGAGCTGTAAAATGTGCATTTCTCATCTAGTGCATTAACGCCTCGTTTTGTTGAATTATAGAATGATATTATTTCAGGTTTGTTACTCCCAATATCCGTACCACGAGAATGATGCATAGAGGAAATGAGGATTGCAGCCTTGTTTCTCTTTGGAATACATATTATATGAAACTAGCATTTTATGTTTTAAAATTCCATATAATGCAAAACCAACTTGTTTGTGTTTGTTTGCCTTAAATTATGGAGGTATTTCCCTTTTTGATTTTCTCATTATTCCGACATAGGTAAGGCCTCTGGACCGTAACTTTTTCACTGGCTAAAAAGAAGAAAACCAATTATCTGCAGTACTGTTCCTATTACTGCCAAATAAAAGTTTTGATAGACAAATTACCGATTTTGTGATTTTTTTCTGAATTTGAAAGACCAATTATATCCGAACCTTTTCCGATATATATATATATATATATATATATATATATATATATATATATATATATATAAATATATATATATATATATAAATATATATATATATGGAAAAGTTCGGTGCTAACAGGTATACATTAAATGTCACAATTAAAATAATAATAAAAGCATAGGACATACCTACCCACTAAGGCTAAGGCTCCACGAGCGACAGATTGTCGCTAGCAGTAGCAGTAAAATGTAGCTTGATAAATGAAAACAACAGCAGTGATACTGAGTGGCTCCACGCGCTGTAGATTGTCGTTTCGTTTCGAGACCGAGACGCGTCGTCAAGGTCGTGTCGCGTTCGAATAGATCCGGACCTATTTTTTAGCAGCGCGTTTGTGGCTCCACTAGCAGTAATTTGTCGCTTGTAGCGGTAATTGCGATTTAATCCGATATTTTTGTTCTTGTTTGTTTATTTCTCTGTGTTTGTTAAGTTGTTTCTTTGTTTTTATAAATTATTTTAAAGTTTTTTATACAGTTTTGTGTCTTAAATCGTAACAAAAAATTATAAGTTCTAAGAAAGAAATAAATCCAATATTTTCTTTATCGGTATTCTAGATAACAAAAATCAATGGATGGTTTTTTTTTTCAATCCCAATTAACCGTATCAAACTGTACTTTATAATAGATGCCATTATTAAACAAGAAAAAGTTGAATAGAGAGAATAAACAGTTTTTATTGATTTCCCGAAAATCTATTTTTTGAATTTCCTTCTTCGAACTGGTGATTTATTTCTATATAAGTGGTTGTCTAATCATGTCATATAAATAAAATTTTAATAATTATTGTTTATAGTAAAATTTTATTATCCTTCAGTACTAATATTTCGTTCTCGATAGCTTGGCGTGATTCATAAATAAAAGAATGCAACAAAGCAGTCTTTATGTCGCATCAGAATTTTTTAAATTATTGTAACATAAAAAAGCAAGTTAGATATTGGAAAAGGAAGATTCATTACATCAACCCAATATATTAAATAAATATAACCGACATATGGGAGCCGTCGATCTACTTGATAATTCAATAGCTAATTACAGAATACGCAGAGGTAAGAAGTGGTGGCGGCCCCTTTTTATTCTAATGAAAGTTAAATAGTTAGATATTTTGTTTTTTTTTTGTTTTTAGGTAGATAAATGTATAGGATTATAAAATATGTAATTTGAAATGTTACTTTAAGGTTGGTAATTGCTAATTTTTCTTTTGGGCTTAGGCTATCACACATTGATATATCCTGTTTTCGTATGACATCTTCTATTTCACATAATAAAAAATTAAAAGAAGACACTGGCATCCTGTAATATTCAAAAAACTTGTCAGGATATTCTTTTAATTTGTTGTGTGAAAGAAAAATTTTTCCCTCTGTCTGTCTAGGTACTAGAACAGGGTGAATCCACCATTTCCGTTGTTTTTTAACCATACGTCGACGGCACAATGCCAATATTAAAGCAACTTTTTGTTGAAATGATAGATTATCCATACTATATTATTGTATTATCGGTGTGAATTTATTTTACTTATTTATTTATTTATTTTATCTGCTATATACACGGACATTATATAAACGGAGAAGATACCACTGATTCTGCGTCATATTAACGCTCATGGAGCCACTACAAGACCAAAACTGTCGCTCGTGGAGCCATGATTTTACTGCTTTACTGCCGCCGTAATTTTACTGCTACTGCTAGCGACAATCTGTCGCTCGTGGAGCCATAGCCTAAGTCACTGCATGTATTTTAAAATTTAATATTATGTTGTTTATTGATGTTGTTTATCATTTAAACAATCAGTTTTTTAACTTCATAGGCGTTTTGAGATTATCTTTTTGTGTGTTTTTAAATTAAATTAAAATATATTTTGTTTAAATTTTTGACATCTTTTTATCATTTATTGCATTATTATTCTTTTTGATTTGTATAGACTCTGGGAGCTCCCTCTTCTTCCTGTTATGTTCACTTTTTAGGATCTTGATTTTGTAACCATAAATAAACATAAATTTGATTTTGACAATTTGATTTCTTCGTATTTCTACAGCAAACCTTGTTTGAATTTTTGCATTCTTTATATTTGTATACTGCACTATAGTATTTATCATAGCTTCAGAGATGAGAAGGTTTCATATATCTTCTGGAGTGGCTTCTCCTAGAGTACGGGCTGGACCTTTTAATCCTGGTAGGGTTATGACTATATTATGTTGTGGAGTTCGCACATTCTTAACAGGTTCATTTACCGCCCACTACTGTCGATCTTTTCCATAATAGAAGTTTTTCCAATTGCATCCTTATTCTCTTGGTATAATTCTTCATCAATATTTTCATCGTTTTCGATGTTCTTGTTCTTTTTCGACACCTTTTATATCAAACGAGTCAGATTCTTCCTCATTATACCATCGTAAAACAGTACTTTCAAAATTTTTGTCTAATGGATTAACTTTTTTGATGTACTAGGAACCAAATCCATCTAAAAATAACAGGTTTTATACAAAAATCTTTAATTTTATAACAATTACAAAACTTACCTTAACGGTGAGGAGGAGTGGAATTTGAACGTGTTCACAGTACCCTAGCTGAATACCCACTGCATACCAATAACTACCAATAGAAGATACATGAGCGCGTGCAAGATTCAAGGTCACCCAAAAAAAAGTTACAACAACTTCCAAAGTACTAGGAGTATGCGTGACTCCAGCTCACCGTTTACGGCTTAAAGATAAATATACAAACCTACCAAATTAATCCAAAAAAAAAAATATAAAATAAAACAAATTGGCACCTATTTAATTATTTTCAGAAATAAAATAAAAATAACAACAAAACCTATAGAAATTACATCTAGATTTAATTATTACCTCATATTACCTCCATGAGCCTATATAACGGCATTTTTACCTCTGGGCATAGTGTTAATTAAGTTTAAAGCTGTATTCTGTGGAACTGCTTCTTATTCCTCTAAATGAGACACTTTGAGCTGCCCTAAGATATGAACTGCCGCACTTTGGTTTTATTGTTTATGTTTCAAATCCTTATTCCTCTGCAACTTTGTTCTTGATAAACCGCTTACTTTCAATTTTTTTAATTCTAAAATGTCTCTGATGTTCTATTGTCAAATTTTGTAGCTAAACTCTTTCTTTTTGTTTCCAACAAAACTACGTATATGTTTTGGCTGCTAAAAAATTACCCTGTCTATGCCTTTTCCGATGTCCACTGCTACCACCTTTCACCCCTTATTCACATGTCACTTTTACATTGTTGACATTTGCTGGTACTCGTTCACTTGACAGGATTGGATGTTATTACTTTTAACATTAGTAACTGATAACCATTCCTTGGGGCTTTTAAATTCCATCAAACATCTAAATTTCTTCTTCCACCCTCAGACATTCAACTCCTTCGAAAACCCAACAAATGCCCGAATTCTCAAATACTGTCTACTTTTTTAATTTTGTATTCGACAAATAAAATAACAATAAACTTCTATAATTAGTATTCCTCTATATTAATTATATTATTAATAATAATAATTAATAATATTATTATTAACCTCTGTATCTATAATTAGTTTTTTGACAACTTACTGGAGGCACATTGAAAAACAGACAGAGTGATGTTTATATAAAAAAAAGAAGAAGAACAATTAGTTTTCTGCCAAAGTTCCCAGAAGTTTTTAAAAAACAATGCGAAAGACAGTAAACCGTTAGTCGCTTATATTTTGTTTATTGAATCTATAAAGAACAGGTAAAAGATTTTTCCTATGGAGTTTTGATATTGAAACAAATTTGTTTATTTTACATATATTAAACTTATATTAAACTAATATTTTAAACTAATAATCTAAATTTAACCATTTACTGTATATTACCGTATAAAGATAACATTTTTTATAAATTTTATTTGTATTTCTTCTAAATTTTCGGATTCTAACAATATATTTTACTTTATTGGTAGTAGAAAGTAATTATTTACTTTCTGATGATTAGACTTGGGCAAGTATGCAGAAAAGTGAAAAATATGCGCACAAATATGCGCATACTGTTAATGAATATATAATATATTAATTACCTAATGGTATAATTATTGATGTTTATTTTAATAACTAGAAAACAATATAAATAAATTTAAAAACTAAATAGGTAATTGTAATGTACTAATTAATTGTAATAAAAGTAGTAAAAAAGTAAAATACTATTCCTTAGAATTATGTAAACCATAATTGACCAAATGTTTTTCAATAATTTTCAAAAATTTTCCAATAAAACTTAGGGCTTCTAGCTGTGTACATATATTTGTAAATTGAGAAACTTTATTTTAAATTCACAAAAATATTTGGTTCTAAATCTATTTCTTAGCAAAAATCATCAACAATAATTTTGTTTTTTTTTGAATTATAGATTCAAACTTTTGAAAAATATCTTTTCCAGTGTCACCTTTAACATTTTGACAAGCTAATCTAATTTAATTGATTAAGGATATGCTTTCTACCACACCTTTCTACCGACAACTTTGATGATTCTAATTGAGTAATAGTTTTTTCCAGAAAACTAAAATTTGATTTATTGAATGAAAGTTGCTACTGAAGAACGATGTTGTTTAATAACTTGTTTAGCATTTAGCAGAGATTGTGAACTTCCAACCATGTTCCACATCGTGTTAGAACGGGTTCTGGTAGAATATTTGTTTATTTTTTTATTCCATGTGCTAAACAAGTAACGTGTATCCAATTAGTATAAAATATTTTTAAATTTTGTCCTGCCTTTACCATTTATGGTGCAGCATCGGATAAAAAAAGCATTAATTTAGGGCTAGGAACAGATGAGTACAACATGGTTTCTCTTTAGAGTCCTTTCACTTGAAATATTGAATTACCAATATTTTTTTAAAAAAAGAAGTTAAGTTTTCATTGGATAATTTTAAAAGCGGTATAATTGAAGAGAATAATGTACGGCATAAGTCTTCATTAAAAGTGTGTTGTTCGTCGCCTTCTTTTGAACTTGACCGAGAAGAAGACTAAAGGCATCAATAGCAGAAATTCCATTCAAGTGGCTGCATGGTTATTGCATGACAGTCACTGATATTTCAGTAATAGTTAATTGCATGACACTGACTGATATTTCAGTAATAGTTAAAATATTTATTTTATAATAAAATATACATAAATAGGTGTTGGTATTATGTATATTAAAATGTTAAATTATATTATTAAATATTATTCCGTTTTATTAACATTAATTTATGCAATCATTTAAATATTTTAAATAACATATTAAATATGGAAAACTATTGTATATAGATAAATATAAGTATTATATATAGAAAAATTGAACAATAAACTTTGTCCATATCCATAGGTATATCTTTGTAAGGTTTAATCCAAGAAGCGACACTATATAGTTATTTTCGGCATATTAAAATCAAAATAGTTAACAAATTGAGCAAGCTAGATTGACGATGCTTTGACTTTCACTTTTGAAAACGAAGTAATTTACAAAAATTTACAATTATATTCATACCCCACGCAATAAACTTTTAAAACAACCTTTTGTTACGGGATTAAAATCGGTTACCTGCTACAACAATACCAAGAATATTAGGTAGTATCTATAGGTACTATCGGTAATACTAAAGACTGAAATATTGAAATAAAATTAACTGAAATATTGAAAATATTTAAAAAGTTCAGCTTGTAGAATTTTTCAAAGGTCCAATACAAAGTAGAAAATAACAATAAGATACAAATGATTCGGTTTTTTTGTTAACAATATGTAAATATAACATTGATGTGGCAAATGATTCGAACTTTTATATAATAAAAATAAATAAGCAACTAAATTTAATTTTGCGGTTTTTTCATAGTTCGTAATTTTATTCACATTACCATTTCATTTTGCTTTTAAGAGAATGTACAATGTCAAGCCGTTTCAACAAATTTAAAATATCCCCCTTGAAAATAAGAAATAATGTTTATATCCACTCTAGATAAAACCTTATCATTGAAAATGATTAGAAATAATGCAGAAAAAGGAATAAATAATCCACATTCAGATGAATCGGTCGTTAGGGCCTCTCCGAAGTGCCATCCTTTTCCTTTCACTCTATCTCCGTCGAATTTTCGCTGGATAAACAGATCGGAAACTCTCAACGAAATCCCGATAATTATGATTCATCTCTATACTCCGCTTTGGAAGCATCTTTGAAATAAATTAATCCGCGCCTCAGAGAAAGTCAAGAAGAAATTTTTGTGATTGATGAAGTGGAAATGCGATTTTTTCTGGCAGTCCTTGCATAAAAAATATAATAATTAACAGATTTTTTTGCGAATAAAAATGTTTAATAATTAGTAAAAAGAAGGAACCTTTTAAAAAGTATCCAATTCTAAGTTATTTTATCGATAATCAGATTTCTATCAGCTAAGTATACAAATATATAAAATAACCTTATTAACTGATTAAAATTAAGGGGATAACAAAAGGACATTGTACAGAATACGATTCAGTGAAGATAGCCACAAATGTTGCATAACAGAACGAAATATTGTCATTTGGCAGTGTTGAAATTTATTATAACAATGAAACATTTGCAATCAAAAGCAATAAGATGTATAAAAATTATTAGTTTAGACGTACCTAAAAAGAAAAAGTAAATAGTTTTAAAACAGATTTTAAAAAGTAAATAGTAAAATTTCAGTATACTTAAATAATAAATTTAAAAGAATATTTGTTGCAATCTGGCAACTGGTGGTTTGATGATTGCCAAATTTATCCGTCAATCTATCAAAGTGCAATTGGAAAAAAAAATTTCTAATAATTAACTGCAATTAACATCGAAAGAAATAAATATTTATTCGTTCGCGTTTTATATAAATTAACAAATTTTAGAATCAATAAAATAATATAATGCAAGCTTTCTCTCTGTACATTTGATGCACACAACATATACATTATAAGGATATGACAACACTGCCAAACGCCAATATTTTATTATGTGGTCTTCATTTGTGGCTATATTCATCGGAACGTATTCTGTACGATGTCCGAATATTTAAATACATTGAAAAAAATTTTAAAAAGTTGGAACTACGCATAAATAAGGAACAAATAAGGAAGTACTGCAGCTTCACAATCAAATGGGAGTTTTTTGGTCGAAATAATCACGTTAAATATATATATATATATATATATATATATATATATATATATATATATATATATATATATATATATATATATATATATATATATATATATATATATATAATGAACCAGAAGTATTTGCTGACAACGTAAGGAAGTAAACGTTAAATAGTGGGTTTGAAGCAATAAAAATGAAATGTGTACTCTTTTAAATTTTTATTCCAAGCTTTCGGACATTGGTTATGTCCTTCATCAGGGAGCTACAAATGTGATTAAGAAATTGTTGGTGTTGGTATAATTAATTAAAAATTGTTTCTACTTACAAACTTAACGAGGTTGTATCAACAAAGATCTATTATAATATTGATAAAATTTATCATGGTCTCTCATCTATTTTAATATATAAAAACTATTTTTATGTTTAAAATTTTAAAAAAATTATTACTGTAAATACAAAAACACTTAATTATTCTAAATAAATACGTGACATTATTTTGACAAAATTCTTTTAAATGTCAATTGATAAATTGTTGTTTGTGTTATTATTACATTTATCTAGTAGTAACAAATAGGAGAACATTTCATTTAGATGGCCAATATCCGTTTTATGATTCATTGTATTATTATTTTGGCAAATGTAGGCCATTTCAAGAAAAATAATAATACAATGAATCATAAAACGGATATTGGCCATCTAAATGAAATGTTCTCCTATTTGTTACTACTAGATAAATGTAATAATAACACAAACAACAATTTATCAATTGACATTTAAAAGAATTTTGTCAAAATAATGTCACGTATTAATTTAGAATAATTAAGTGTTTTTGTATTTACAGTAATAATTTTTTTAAAATTTTAAACATAAAAATAGTTTTTATATATTAAAATAGATGAGAGACCATGATAAATTTTATCAATATTATAATAGATCTTTGTTGATACAACCTCGTTAAGTTTGTAAGTAGAAACAATTTTTAATTAATTATACCAACACCAACAATTTCTTAATCACATTTGTAGCTCCCTGATGAAGGACATAACCAATGTCCGAAAGCTTGGAATAAAAATTTAAAAGAGTACACATTTCATTTTTATTGCTGCAAACCCACTATTTAACGTTTACTTATATATATATATATATATATATATATATATATATATATATATATATATATATATATATATATATATATATATATATATATATATATATATATATATGTTATTGTGATATTTAAAGTCTTGGTGCGCCAAGCAATAATTAGCTAATTAATTTTTTTGATTAATTAAAATTATTGAAATGATATGATTATGACTCTATCACAATTTTTAATTCTTTTATCTCAGGGTTAAATTCGTGCTTCAATATCTATGCTATTACATGTGAAAGGGAAGGTCCAGAGAATACCGGAATAATAAAAAACACATATGATCTAACACTATATATTGAAATAAAAATAATGAAATAATTCACACTCAAAAGTTTTCAATACACAAATCTCATATAAGGATTCTCAAAATTGTGTTCTCCGTACGTGAACAATCAAAATTAATGGTACAAACAATATTAATTGAAATCTCAAAATTCCAAACTATTCTAACTCTCCTAATCAAAATATTTATATCCTTTCTAAATTACGTGTAAAAATTGTGTTATCAATAAAAGAAAAAACTGCAGAAAACAAAAATATCTCTCTCTGATGATGAGTGGTCCAAATCCTTGTTCCTTGTAGACTGTATTATCTCCTCTCAACCGCTCCCTATGTAATCAGCAATCTTACAACAGATTGTTGCAAGTATATCGTCCTTAATGATCTCCTTCAAAAGCAACCATCATTCAAATTATGATAGCCTTTCTCCTCTCGATAAACTGAATCTCTCGTTGGCCCGAGTGAAAAATGACTCTTGGAATATCTTCTCTTTACGATAAACTGAATCTCTCGTTGGCCTGAACAGTGACTCTTGGAATATAAGTAGGAAAATATGACTTACAATATTTTGCTGCTTCCGCTTCTGTCAGATACACTAACTCCACAAAAACTCACTCACATTCAACACTACTGCTTGCTACTTCTTGGGAACCACACCAGAGAACAAACACTGTTGCTCTTACAAATTTGGAAAACCGACTCACTATATCTTTTCTCTCTCCTCAATCTCGCTAAACTTTCTCCCACACACTTATCCCACCTTTTTCAATCTCCGCCAATCACAACTCGTCACAATTCCCCCATTTCTTCATTTCGATAACAAACAAATTTTTACCTATAATTATAAATTTCCTAAAACTTATTTACAAATAATATTTTTCTATAAATCTTAAAAACTAACAAAAACCTCTTTCTATAATCCCTTCTTTTGTCTTTAATCACTGCATTAATGGATTTTGAAAAACCCCGTTCAATTCTTTGGCTTTCACTTAAACTTATGCGGGTCACTCAATTATAACAAAGAAATGATTGATGTAAAGCTTACATTTTGTTTGGTACAGGTAATTCAAGGATTTAATAACTTTCCTTCTCCGAAATGTTTGTTGGATATTATCCTACTTATCTGAATTATTTTAATGTTTTTGAACTTTGAAATATTTTTAAACAAACCAATATTTTTCTCGATTTTACATATCATAACAATATATATATATATATATATATATATATATATATATATATATATATATATATATATATATATATATATATATAAATATATATATATATATATATATATATATATATATATATATATATATATACATATATATTGTGATGATGTATTATTTGTGAATGATGAGCAATGAGTGTTTTTAATAATATATAGGGTTTTTATCGCGGTTCTCAAAGAATTAGTTTGTAAGCACTTTTTGAAATTATCTTTATTATATCTATTATGAAGCACATATATATCTAACATAAACAATGTAAAATTTAAAATAAACTATCTTTAAATTAAAATTCTTATGAAACTAATTAAATTATATAGATAATGTAAATTTTAAACAAACTATCTTTAAAATTGAAATTCTTATGATACTAACTAAATTATATTAACAAAATTTTGTACCTTTCTTTCACTGAATGGCTAAATGAAAATGTTCTCCAAAATAAAGATTTTAATCACCACTCAATGTCTTCGTTCTCAGCCTCGGTTATCCTTGTTTTTATGAAATTACTTTTTCCAATTATCAGCTTCCACCAATTTAAAATATTTTTCTTCTTAGCAGCATTTATATTTATTCTTCTTTTCAATATACCAATATCCAATCACCAAATATATTATATAATTTTAATTTTCAATTAATACTTCCTTCCATTATCCAATCACCATTTATACATAACATAATTTTTAATCTACAATAATATATCTTTATTCTGTTTCTTAATCTTCATTAAACTCACTATATTGAACATTTCACCAACTGATTGACTGTATTCTGTCTTGAACTATCTTGAAAATAGGACCGACTGACTTTATACTGATTTCATAACTGTAACTAACTTTCTTACTAACTGACTGGCCATTTTGAATCCAAATCACCGAGTATTTATACCTTTTCAATCTTCCAGAAACATCTGGCAAGAAATCCTATTCAATTTGTTCCATTTCCTACATATCTGAATTTTCTGGAATAATCTATTTCGCAAACAGGTTATCTTCGGTGATCTAGAGAATTCCTTACTTTTCATTTAGGCTTTTCAGATCAGAATATAAACTTAAATCAGTAACTATATATGTAAACTAAACATTTTAAACTAACATATTATTATAACCCCACTTTATATTCGTAATTATTATTTAAAATGTCCCTTTCAGAGTATGTATATCTGGTTGCCTATGCACATGGCTCACTTAACTATATTTACAATATTATAATTATTAAGAAAAAACTTTTTACACTTATTATATGCTAATTTCTTAAGAATACCCTCATATAAATAATTTTTTTAAAATTCTCTAGTATATAACTTATTAATTATTTTTAATCACTATTTTTCTTTCTCCTATATTCTATATCATTTCAATATATATATATATATATATATATATATATATATATATATATATATATATATATAAATTGATTTAATAAATTAAGCTTGGCCTTAGACACAATACTATTGAACGTATCTTTCCAAAATTTCAAACTGTAGATAGGTACACATTGACAAGTTGTGTACTTAACCAAATGTTAAACAGTTGGTTTTGAAGGTAACTCATCCGTATAAACTTTTGACATACAACATAAACTTCACATTCTCCGGTGCACTGATCCAAAAGGGTGTTAATACCACAATCCATTGTAAACTTTACAAAAGCATAATGATTCCGAATTAACATAGGCGTCGGTGTTGAGGGGAATTTTAACACAAATTAAAGTATCGTTTTTTGAAATATCATGAATTTGTTTTGATCTGTTATTTATCGCCAGCAGGCAATTTCAGAAGTCACGCAAATGACAAATATCGTCTACTATAACTGATAGGGAATGGTAAGGTCTAGTATGAAATAGGTGCAGGTTTTCTACTAACAACCATTTAGGTAGTTTCAACCAAGCCCTTCACATTTGCTGTAACATTAAATCATTTATCGTATTACTTAACCCTGTTTAACGTTAAAATATTAAGCACTTGGGATTAAATTGTTCTACTTTTACAAGTATTGGAAAACGGTTCACAATTATGAAACCGTTGGATAGCCTCGACGTTATAACCAATATAATGTTTTTTACGCCTTGAGGTTATAACCAATACGATGTTTTTTACCCCTTTGATTGAATATTCTTAATAATTGTAACATTTTTGTTTCTTGGTCCCGATAGAGATATGTATTCCATGTACACTTCCCGTCATATAAAACTGGTACACTTTTTTTTCCCAATGTAAACCTGTGTTCAGACTGGACACAATGGTCCGTGAATAAATTCGTTGTTGCCATCACAGATAACGGAATTGCACAAAATCTAATTATATAAAAAATAACGTTCAAAAATGTATAAATTTTTTAGATAGGTATTATTTTTATCAATAACAACAAAAAACCGTATCTAATAAATTTAATAACCAGAGATAGGGTTGAGCTAATATCCAAAATGTTTGAAGGAGCTTTAAACCTAGGGTATTGGCACAGGGAACATTGGAATGCATATACTGTAACTTTATACTTCAATTACCTACCGAACACGAATTGTGTTTTGTGTCAATAAGTTTAGTAACTGGCAAACTACCAAAATTAAATTATTATTTATTACAACAACAATAAATGTGAAAAACTAACATTATACTTTATCCTACGTATTATAAACTATAAAATATTCGGGACGAAAAAACGCTTTTCAAAACGTGACAGTTACAATCCAATATCTCACTGTAATGTTATATTATAATAATTTAAAGTTATGTCTAGATTGATTATCTATCATTATTTTTGAATTGAAATATTTTCATAAATTATAATAAAACACAAATCAATGTGTGGTTACTTAATTGAGATTATGGAAAATTACAATAGTAATAGGATAATTTTTTAGGATGCATGTTTAAATAAATGTGACTGACTGATAGAGAATGTTCGATAATGTTTTAGTTTTTAGTATACCCAAAACTGGCGGTCTTCACACAGCCCTACTTTTAGCTGGTTTCATATAATATTTTCGTTGAACTGGCAACAGTGCCCTAGCAGTTAGAATGACAAATGTGACAAGACCAACGTACACAACTTAAAAAACACGGTTTTTGGTTATAAGAGTTGTACCAGTTTTTTATGACGCGAACGGTACATTTATCAAGGGTCATTCACAATGTCATTTATCAGGTTATTTTCAAAAAGTTTATTGATATCTCTGTTACTGTGTTTAATATATATAAATTCCTGTTTTTTAAACGTACTTACTTTTTCTGTAGGAATCTATGGAAGTGGAACACCAAGATGCAAGTCCTCATCTTCTAACGTACTGCTCATCCGTATGTCGATCCGACACACTATAGAGTATTTTAGTCTAAGTATCAGATCCATTTCAAATTTAAACTACCACGTTAGCTTATTCTTTTCTGACCAGGATCTGAACCATCGAGTGCTAGATCATGTTACATTAAAAATGTCTCTTCTTTTCTAGCAATCATCATAGCTATTCAGACTTTTCAGACTGCTGCTCTGAAAAGTTTATTTGATGTACATCCGTGTCGCTCTCTCAGGTTGCGCAGCCATGACATTCTACGCCTCCCTATGCTTCTCTTTCCTTGGATCTTTCCCTGCATAATCAGTTGGAGCAAGGTGTATTTCTCTCCACGTGTAATATGTCCGAGATATTCCAACTTTCTTGTTTTAATTGTATTTAATGTCGATAATGTATAAAAAGTTGCCTAAATAAAAAGCCTATTACTAAATTTCACTAAGCAAATAATTTCTTTTGAGTTAGTCAAGGTCTCTATGGATCTCTAGGAGAAAACTCTAAGGTTTTCAACCGAAGTAATTAATTTTAATCGTCTTTATCTCAGATTTTTTTTTAAATTATATTATTGGATTAGTTGGAGAATTATATTAAGTTATGGAATAAATTATGTGATTAAGATAAGGAATATTAGATAAAGCCTTGGTTAGTTATAGCTGCTTTTTTTAGTCAGAAGCAATTAAGAAACGTGTCTCTTTTACAGAAATATTTAGGAGGTTATAGAGTAACTGGATATAGCCGTAAACTTTTAAAAATATATAAAGATGGATCTCCAGGTTAGCGACTTTTGTATTAAAGTTGGACTTTTTAATGACTAGGATTATTCCTATGTATCTAATTACTTTGTTTGAATGTGGGGTAAAAATTGTATCCTTTATTTAAGTAACTTTAAAGTGAAAAATGTTTTAGAAATATAAAGCTAAAAGATTATATGTAAATAAGTCTACCATTGGGAAGAAAGTATGTGAACGTCACTGAACACTGCACTACACATACACACTACCGTTGTGAAGAGGGCGCGTGTCAACCAGGCGTGACGACGACGCCAGATGTACACCTTGCAGTAAACACTGATCAGCATCCATATTACAATTAATTACTGTATTTTTGACTCTCTAACCTAGTGATTTATAACACCCTAACACAGTCCACCCGTTTTCGGGGCAGCGTAATTTATAGTGTTACTGGACTTAATCTTAGTGAAAGGTGTTTAATTTTGACAGATTGCGAAAATTATTAGCAACATCATATCGGTTCAACGAATTTTATTGTAAAAGTTTTTTGTGTCTTAAACTCATCGTTAGTCAGCTACTCGTAGCATGACTATCATAATCACAACATAAACCTAAATCGATAAAGTCCATAGAATATCAACAAGGAAAAGTTATGTTATATGTTTAAAGTATTAAACATTAAAGGTCGCGGCATATTATCGTGCACGTATAGTTTCCAGCAAGTAGCATTTCCAGTCCAGCAATCGGACTGCGCGTTCACATTTTCATACATAGAACGTTTCAGTTTGGTGCAGTAAAGATGTGTTCTGGTTTTTCCAAATATTTTCTTTTTTATATAAAAATTTATAAAATTTATATAAAATTTCTTCACCGCGTACGAGTTTAATTAATTTTTTTTTCGAAATTCATTTTAACTTGTACTATCAAACTGTAATTATCAAACCAAAGAATATTTAAAAAAAAAAAGGAGAGGTATAACTTCCATGCAAAAGTCCTAATTGTTTATCACTTCCGTGTTTAATTGTAACAAAGCAATGAAAACACATGCATAAATGACAAAATAGCCTCAAAAACTATTTTTTTTAATTACTCTGTCTCAAAATTAAACAAATACCTAAATACAACGAGGGGAAAACGACGGACTCCTAATTCACATTATCCGTACTAAAAGGTTTCGACTCGTTAAGTAGCGACTGCGTCCGTAAAATATTGTTTTCGAATATACTGAACCGAAACGTAAGGTGTCTGATAGGATACGTTCCTGACATTATGAATTGTTCATATTTAAAACCATATAAATTATATTTTTCGGTAACTAAACGCTACGGGCTGGAAACACAACGTGCATGATAATATCAAACTAAAGCTTATTTTCAATATTTGACAAACAACATTGATCCACGGTAAGAAGGTTACAATACATAATATATAGTTAGAATACCAAGGTAACAAAATAAATAATCTTCTCAATATCATCATCTTTGGCTTGACGTCCTGTGTATATCCTGATCTGCTCTAAGATTCTTCGTCATTTTGTTTGGTTTCTGTCGACCTGTTGCCATCTTCTGATTTTTAATATCTCAAGTCGGTCTCAACTCTATCTAAACACCGAATCGCGATTAACCTCTGCTTCGTCTTCCTACAGGTGTTCCTATGGTTAGCTTTTTAGCAATCGTGTTGTCTGGCATTTGCATTATGTGTCCAGCCCATCTAAGTCGCTGTGTTTTAATTGAGGTTACGACGTCTTATAGATTAAAGAGATGGTATAAGTCAAAGTTATATCTTTTAGGCCACTGGCCTTGGTCAAGTATAGCATCAAATATTTTGCGAAGTATTTTAAGCTTGAATATTCATCCTCTTTCACCCTTTTGCATCAGGGTTTATGCTTCTGTTTTATATATGAGGACCGACCTCAACAGTGTTTTGAATATAATAATTTTAGTTTTTCTTTTGACGTTTCTTGAGTGAAACTGTTTTTGGAGTCCATTGTATGGCCCATTTTGTAAGGTTTATTCGTTTTTTAATTTCTTTACTTGTTTTGTTTTTAGTAGTCACAGATATTTTACGTTGCAAAAGATAGGGAACCGTTTCAAGAAGTAATCGCCAACCTTCGCTAGAAGACGGTACAATAAGAAGTCGCCAAAGAGCCAATGTATGTGAATCTGTTAACACGTTCAAAGATATGAATTCCAAAGATCTTCTTCCATTCCTCATTTGGTATAGGATTCATAGCAACCATCATGTACTTGGTTTGGTCTTTGTTAATACCTACACCGACCTATTTGACCGCCGTTTTCAACGCTAGAAAATATTTCTCGCTTGTTAAGCCCTATTATGGCAATGTCACCAGCGTTCGATTTGTATCGATCCAATGTAAGTAGTACTAAACGGTCTCTAATCCATCTCTAATTCCTGTGTCTCGGACTGAGTTTTCCAAGTCACTATTAAATAGCCAGGCCCAAAAATCCAAGGCAAGCCTTCTTGTCTGAGTTCATCCTTTATCTTAAAAGTTATACAATTCTCTCTATATCTTAACAATTGCTTTTAAGTTAGATATTGTTAATCAGTTAAGTTTTTCTGCTATACCAAACTCCTGCATTAATTAGTATAATGCTGTTCTCTTGACACTATTGTACGCGGCCTTGAAATCGATGAATAGGTAATGGAATTCAATGTTAAATGCTAATGTTTTCTATTACTCTCTAAGCAGTTGTTAACATTAACAGGATTATACCTCTATCATTTTTTCACTGGAACTGGACCCATTTTGCCAGACAAGAAATAAAATTTATGCAATGTCTCTAACAGGGCGTCGTTGCCATTTTTGTAGATATTATTGCAAATTTGATCAGTTCCTGGTGATTTATAAGCTTTTTAATAGGTTGTGCAACCTCCTGTATAGTAAGTGTTTTTTCTTTTAGGTTTAATAAATTCCAATTATTTCGATCTGTTAGGGGGTTATCTGCTTTTTCAATATGATAGATATTAAATTGTGCGTCGAAAAATTTAACTCATCTATTCAAGACTGGGGCCATATCATTTAGGATATTTCTTCTTTATCCTTACAACTCCATATTATACTTCGCATAAATTGTTTTTTCATTTCCATTTGCATTTCGATTCGCATTTTCCTTAAATTGCATCTTTTTTCTTTTATGTAATCCTTCCTCTTCTCTTCTTAGAGTCCGGTATTCTTCCTTTGCTTTTCTTGTGCATCCTGCTTGATTTGTCCTTCAGAGCAAAGCTCTGTTTATGTTATGTGTTGCTTCTTGCACTCATTGTCAAACTATTCGTTACATTCATTTTGTCCACAATTCCATCATATTTTCATCCACCTCCAGGCTCTCCATTTCCTCATTTATTTGTCTCTTATTTAATGGTTTTAATGTGAAGATTATCCACGTTAATTTGGCTTTCTTTCAAATATTTATCCTTCTTTAGGTTTGATATTCCTTCTTCCTCTGATTTTTTCCAATACCAGAAAGTAATCACTATCTATGTTTAAACTTCGCTAGCTTTTCATAAGATCGAAAAAATGCCTTAAATCTCTTAGGATGTGATATTTCTGGTTAAGGGTTTGGTTGTTAGAGGATTTCCATGTTTTTTTTTTGTGTATAATTTTATGTGAAAATCTTGTTCCTCATGTTTTTGGTGCTGGCAAAATTTATCAGTCTCAACTCGTTTTCAGTTGACCCTATATGTAAGCTCTCACATTATATACCTAGTACCTAGTTAGATAAAAAAAATTTCTTTTACCAATTTTTGCATTAATATCTCAAGCAATTATTTTAAGGTCATGACGTGGGCATCGATTATATTCTTTATCTAGGGTATCGTAGAATTCATCTACATTTTTCGTCTTCTTCCTTTTATTCTGTAGGTGTGTATACTATATAACTACATATAATTATTATTAAAGAATTTTTCTGTAAGACTTAAATAACATATTTTGTTGTGTATTACTTTAAAGTTAAGGACTAATTTCTGTGCTCTTTCGTTGACTAGAAAACCACCGCCACAAAATTCGAGTTGGATGATACGTCTGCTATAATATATATTAAAGTCTCGTCTCTCGATAATTCCTGAATCAGTCCATGTCATCTATTAAGTCGCTATTAATATTTTTCTGCTGATTTTTCCCTTTATTGTGTCAAAGCAGTTATTGTGTCAGCAAGCATAGTTGGTATTTGTTACATGTCACAATGTGTTTAAGGGTATGAAGTTCTCTATTTTTATTAATTATTACAACTTCGTAATTCGTAATTTTCTTCGATACAACCAGAACTCAAAAGCTTTAATTTTCCAGATAATATCGTTCTTCTCTGGTGTCCTCGATTCCATGCCGTAGTACAGCAATAATAGTACTTAACATCTCATAAGTTGTATCTTTAATTCTAGACTTAGATCTTTACTACAGAATACTTGTTTCTGTTTCATAATTGTGCTCCGAGCTTTTTTAATTCTCGCCTTTATTTTTTAAAAGGAAGTTGTCAACATTTCTTTATGAGGGAAGGATATTTAAATAATTATATTTTGTCACTCTTTCAATCGGCTGTATTTTCTCAATTTGTTAATTTTAATGCCACAATTCTGAACATACAAGGCTTTATTCAAACTGCCATCCGAGTACCTATATGTTAAGTCTTATTGGAGTTGGTATTAACACAAACAAATGTCCGGTACTTATGTATATTTATTATCATGGCATCTACACTCCTAGGAAAGTGATTGCCACCCTTTTGGCTCTGTCGATTCGTTTGTTGCGGGGAATCAGTCCGCATTAACACTATGGTTTTACAACTGGTTGTGTGACCTGGCGTTTTCTTTAATATTTCTCTATTTTTTCCTGTTTTTGCTTATGGTTTTGTATTCTCTAACTCCCATCTTCGTAAGATCCGCAATTATCTGGTTCTCCGATCTTGTTTTCAGTCTTGCTCGTGATCTGCCTAATACTAATCTCCATTTGATGATTGTTTTGCTGATAACAGCTGATAACAGCTTCTAGATTTATCGTTTCTAGATATCACATCCATCTAAGTCTCTTTTTCTTGATAAATCTGACGATGTCTTCTCCTTTCAAAAGTTCTCTCACTTCGTAGTTCATCAGTTTTTTAAATTCATTATTACTTAAATTTAGCAGGCTTGCTATTCTCCGAATGATTTGTTTCTCTGCGATCCTCAATATTTCTTTATCTTTCTGTGTCAGGCAGATTACTTCAGCACCATAGGTGATTACTGATCTAATTGCTGCGCGGTAAATTTTCACTTTAGTATTCTGAGTAAGCTTCTCATCTTTGATGAAGTTGTTGTATTTCTTGTAAGTTTTGTTTCATTCCAGAATTCTTTTATTGGTTATTATGCTTCTATTATTTGTTCCATGAACTGAGACCCCAAGATATTTTAGTGTTCTATCTTTTCAAACTCACATTCACCAATATTTAAGCTTGTCACATTAACTGTATTTTTTTGAGCATATTAGGTATTTCGTTTTATTTTGATTTATTTATTTATTTATTGATAACCCCTTTTGCAAGCTTCCTTGCACAACTTCGCAAATTTTTTCTATAAACTGTTTAGGTTTCTGCTAATCAATCTTATGCCATCAGAGAACACCACAAGTTGCGGCGTCGATGTTACAATTGTATTTCCTATTTTATTATTCTTCCTCCATTTATTGTTCCTTCTTAGCGATGTTAAATAGTGACATTGATAGAGAGTCGCCCTGTCATACTCCAGTAGCTATTGAAGATTAGTAAATTCTAACAATACTGTCACTCCTTGATAAAAATGGAACTCTACAAGCGACCTAACGATTACTATAAAGATAAAAAATATGTTAGGTGAAACGTGGAGTTACAAAAATTTATTCTAAAATTAAGCCTTTTCTAAAATATACTTGTTTGAGCAATCAAGGTGTACAATTTACTTTTTATTATTTACTTTATACGGATCGTAGGGGTAAACGCCCCTTTATACATTAGAATTACCAAAACTTACAAGCTGAACTTCTGTCACAAAATCGCCCTCTACCGAATCAACCTGCCACTTCTGGAGACGACCACCGGCCACTGTACCCTGCACCACGAAACAAATTTATCAGATCCACCCTCTGACAGTCCGAAGTGTTCGCTAAGGGGTGTTCTACCCCGTCGCTTTCTTGTTTGGCATACTCTTTTTATCCATCCATTATCATTCTAATTATTTAAGCAGGGGTGCAGGGTGCTGCGCGGTATATCGAATAACCAAACTAACTAAGTGGCGAGCCCTCTCTATCAATCTCGAAAGTTTGCTACACGAAGAAATTAAATTTAGTTACAAGAATTTCAACAAAAAATACCGTTCCTTAGAACTACCAATCACAACAATCACAATAAATTTTGTGGCGGCGACAGTGTGGTAGACTACATTACTACATATACTATGTGGTGGGACATACAGTGCGTTAAGTTTTAACTTAGATATAGGTATGCACTATAAATGGCAACACTGCACGCTGCACTTTCCATGAACCTCCGTTTCCCCGTCGCAAATAATTTGTGATTACACAGTGGTTGTTTAAAGCAATAAGAACCTAGATTTTTAATTTACTTTCATAAACAACATGTCTCTTTATACGCCTGCAGAAAAGGTTTCAATAATAAAATGGTTTTATGGTGGTAATTCGGGACAACAGTGTGTAGATTTGTTTTCTGTGTTTTTTGAGGGGAGACCAATTCCTTGCGTACAGTCAGTTCATAATATTGGTAAAAATTTTGAGAGTTGTTATTGCCTCAAAAATTGCAGACAATGTCACGCTCAAGAAGTGTCACCAGAAAAAGGAAAGAGAATACCGGAATACACAAATTTGTGCAACAATCGAGGTAGATTCAACACGTTAAAGTAGAAGTGTTGCTAGAGAGTTAGATGTTAGCAATGTTACTGTAACGAAAGTATGGAAAAAGTATGGTTACAAGAATTTTAAATATTCGAAAACGCAGCAGCTTTATCCAGATGACTACTTTCGAAGATATGAGTTTTGTGAAACTCTAATAACGAAGGCTAATGATGAACTCAATTTTAATAAAACATTTTATTTACTGATGAATCTTCCGTTTCTTTAATAGGGAGACAAAGTCCTTCCATTACGAGCTATTGGGCGCGGGAAAATTAACACAGAAGTGTTGCTTACCGAACTCACCGTCCTCAAAAAGTTAACGTCAGGACTTGCGTTTTAGGAGACCACATGATAGGTCCATCTTTATTGAGGGCAACTTGAATAGTAAAGTATACCTCGATTTGATACAGAATAATGTTCTTCCCGCTATGCTCAATCTTTCTGAGGAGAAGGTTTGTTTCCATCAAGACGGCTGCTCAGTTCAGAACGCTCGACTAATTAGAAAGTACTTAAACAATACTTTCCCGAATAGAGTTATCAGTGGGACAGGCGATATTAAGTGGCCTGCGCGATCTCGAGATCTTACACCCATGGACTTCTTTTTTTGGGAACATTTAAAAAGCAACATCTACGATCATCCTGAGGCTAGAGCCCAAAATTTGGATGAATTAGAAAACCGAATAAGAGAAGTCTCCAAATATCCTCCAATTATGTTACAGCAGAAACTCTCAGATCTGTCCGCAGAAGTTTTTATGACAGATTGGGATACTGTTCAGCCGTAGAAGGTCAAATATTTAAATCTTTTTTGTAGGGCATAAAGAATAATTTCTTATTTTGTTAGGAATTATTTTTTATTTCCAATAAGAGTATATTTTTTGTTTTATCTTTTTAAAAAAATTCGCTATTATTTTTAATTCAACCACAAAAAATTATTCACGATATTAAAAACCGATACAAATGCACCGCCTTATAATGGTCAGAGTATTTTTATTGAGTTTATGTTATAAGAAATGAACCGGGTATACGTTAGCCAAACAAAAATTGACGGATGGAGATGCATATCCTTTGCGTTGTTATGTGTTACTAAATAGTTTTCGTTCTCTCTTTTTCTCTCTAGAAGTATAATGCTAAGGTGACAGAAGAAATCTGAGAATTACAATTACCTCGTACGAGGTAATGTTGCCGATTTTACCGCATAATTGTATCCCAAAATAAAAAATATTTTTCTGTGCTAAAATTGTTTAGTGAAAGATTGGCAAAATGACAGATAAGGAAATTCGAGTTTAAAGGGGTCGTGTCAATTTATACCCAGATTCAAGGAAGGAACTCTAATGTTATCTCGTGGAATGATAGGGCAAAGAACTGCTTTAGTTTCTTTGACAGGTTAAAGGTATGTTCATTTAGCACCGATTATAAGGGCTTGGAGAAAAGTGATTGTAGAGATAAACTTTTACTTGTTCATGATAATGCACCTTCACATACCAAAATTTCCGATAATTTGGTTAGAAATAAAAGGTGTGACTGTTAAAATTATAGAAATATACAAATAGGCTGAGCGCTGCAATACAGGCCTGCTCCCCCAGTGCGATAGAGAAAACTTATGCAAAGCAGTCCCTGTATCTCTTTGTAATTAGCCGGGTTTTACTACCATGTGACTTTCCCATCGGCCATTTAGGTCATGATCCATAAACCCGGTCGATTACAAGAAGATACAGGGACTACTTTGTGTCAAATATCACTACTGCAAACAATAGAAAAAATCCTGGAGAAGATCATCCATAGAAGACTGATGAAACATGCAGAAAGAAGAAGAATGATTTAGGAGGATCAATTTGGATTCAGAGGAGGAAGAAACTGTGAACTCCAACTAGCAAGAGTAATCAGCGACACGAAGATCAGAAACGACAGAAAACAGAAGACAGGTTTGGCCATCCTAGATATCAAGAACGCATATGGTCTGGAAGAAAGCCCTAATCTACATAAAGGACAGAGCTAGATTACCTCACTACTTAGTTGACATATGCGACACATATTTAACTAATAGAACTTTTTAAGTTTCAGCCGACCAAACGGTGTCCAGAATTCAAGAAATCCAAGAATGGACTCCACAGGTCAGCATACTCTCGCCCATTTTATATAACATTTTTGTTTCAGATGTACCAATAGATGCAAGAACAAGTACAGCCCTCTATGCAGATAATACGACAATCTACGCAACAGGAAATGACGACAAAAGAATTGTCCAAAACATAGAAAATCACCTAGGGAGAATTACAGAATCCACGGAATTATGGCAAATCAAGATCAACATCCAAAAGACGCAATGCATTATGTTTACCCAGGAGAAAAATCCACCAGTAGTGGAACTCACAATAAAAGGAAACAGGATTCAATCAGAAGACTCAGTCAAATACCTAGGAGTCCACCTTGACAGGAAACTCCATTTTACGAAGAATACACAAAAAATCAAGGTAAAACAAATATTGCAAAATACTAATACTTCCTTATATATAAGACTGAAAGAAACTAGAAAGAACAGAGACGTCATGCTATAGGACAATCGATGGATCAACATGGGAAGACATAAGAACAAATGCAACCATCAGAGAAAGGCTACAGTATACACCACTGAGGGAGGTGGTTGAGAATAGGACAACATACTTCTTCTACTAAGCCACAAGAAGGCTAAAGGCCAGCGACATCCTCGCCAAGAATCGGATACAGATCAAAGGCCATCTGATCAGGGTCTAGCCAGGTGGTTGCCAAAGACAACCAATCAGGAAAGTAGGTACGATGCCAAAAACAAGTAACTACACAAAAATATGCCAAAGAGTCCAAGATAGATAAATCCACGATCCGAAGAGAAAGCGATTCAATCAGTTAATGGTGCATAAGCGATACATCAAGAAAGAAGGCTAGCATACCTTGGATTTGAAATATCTTAAGTCTCAAATATATAATATTATTGGCAATAAACGTTTTTATTTTTAACACTGTATTTTATTTTTATCTTTTAACATCTTTATCAACGTCTGGCTATGTCTTGCAATTTTTAGAAGGCTCCAGATTAATCTGAATTGTGTTTCGAAACTATTTTACGGATTTAATATCAGATGTCGCTATTGCGTCCGTTTCAAAGCCATTTTATCGTTGCTTCCCAAAGACAGAAAAGATGAATTTTCACGTTGAGAACGCCTATGAATAACTGTTCTGATGAGCTTTATTAAAGCGAAATACGTATCAACAGATACATAGACGATTTGTACGTGAAATGAAATATTGACTGTCTTTTTAATTTTATGTTTTTATTTTTATTTTTTATATTATATCTTTGCGTCAGTTTTCTCTATCGTACTGGAGGAACGATCCTGTATTGCAACGCTTAGTCTATTTGTACGATATGTCCATGGTTACAATGTTCTCTCTTGTTCAACGGAACCAAGTCTCATATAGAACTTATGAGCTGTAATCAAAAGAACAATTAAAACTCGCCAACAAATTAGTCAATTTATGTAGAGTGGAAATTCATTACTCATTTGAAAGCATGCGTTCTACAATTCCTTTTTTTTATTAAATCTACAGCATCCTAGAGGAATCCATACTGATTGTTAATTGATAAAAAAAATTCTTATTTTTGTAGAAATCTCTTTTGTAGAAATTTGAGTTTTTTTTTATTTTCTGTGTTTTAAATAATTATTTTTAAAATACACTTGGTGCTTCCATATTAATTTTGGGCGTGTGTATTTAATATGATGAAATAAGAGCAAATTAATAAACCTTAATTGAAAGATAATTAATAAAAATATAAAATAGATACCTAACTCAATACTGTCAATGCGTAATAATTAATAACATACCTTAGCGTAATATAACTTTTTCTGAGTGTATATCTTTTTACCGCTTGCATCTACATGAAATTCTACAAGTCCCTGTAATGATTCTGGATGGCTCGTGATTAGGCCATTGTCTGATAAATTATTGGCCCATCATATTTTCCTCTTGAAAAACCTGTCGCAGATGTTTTGAAAAAGGGGCTCAATTGGTAAAAATGTGGCCAGATTGTTAGACTATCGATGACGGATGCTGTGCGGACCGTATGGCCGAATTACGTAGATCACAGTTGTTTTTTTCTTTTTTATGTTGGTGCTTGCTTTGAATTTGATGAACTGGTGCATTGTTAGAAGTAAAGGTTGGAGATAGGGGTCAAATATGTTTTTGACAGACCTTTTAGTGTTTGCGGAAAAATCAGCAGGTTTTTTGGAAATCGATAATATAAATAATGTTTTTATCTTTGACCATTAGTAAATGGTATAATTTCGGATTCATTTTTAATAATAGTTAGTAAAAATTGTCACTCTTAAAAAAGAATATTTATTGTGAAACACTGGCTTTTTATATACCTATACTTTGGTTTTATACCAAAAGTAAACTAAATATTTATGAACTAATCTGCAGGTGGATGTTTTCTAAATTTATAATAATAGGTACTCTTCCAGTTTAATTCTATCATCAACTGCTTTTTCTTGTTTTACTTATAAACTATACTTTGGTATTATATCAGGACAAAACTGGTCCATATTTGTATTTCTTTTTGTGACCATTTATGTTTATTCATATGGTGTCGATATACAAGAAAACAGTGGAACCCGTTTATTTTACCAGTATTGTGGTTTGAAGTAAACTTGTTTTCCAAAGTTGTTTCGTTCTACTCTTCCAGTTTAAACCGTACTGTTTTTCTAATAATTTTCTAACATCCACTGCTTTTTCTTGTTTTTCTTGTAAACTATACTTTGTGATACTGCACTTTGGTTGCATTGATGGTGTGTTGGCTAAATCGTGCAGAATATGATGCTGATAGAAAAGGTATTCAGGCATCAAATATCTGAAAACTTTTTCAGGCCATAATATTGAAAAGACCTTCTCCAATGTAATAAAAATTATACTGAAATGATGGCATCTCCTGGGGTAAAATACTCCGCAAGTAAAATGAGCATCCGTTTGGATCTCCGGGTGAGGATTATCTTAGAGAGATTAGGATAAGGTCCTCCGGATCTTGGAATCTAGAAAGTCTTACAAGTAAGAGTGTGGAGTTAGTAGATACGCTTAAAAGAAGAAGATTACAAATTGCTTGTATTCAAGAGACTATGTGGAAAGGACAAATGGCGAAAGAAGGATCAATATTTACTAGATTAAGATTAATAGTATTACAGGAATTAATATTAAACTCACCAGTCTTACAGCTTAAACCGTGTCGATTATCATTACGCCGAGTTTTCGATAACCTCTTCGATGTCTTCTTCAGTGGTTCCGAGGTCTCAGTCTCCCGAGCCCCCAGATACTACTACACTGATCACTATTCAAAGCATTACTGGTGCTGGCAATAAAGGACGGTTCATTGTATATTGTCGATGGTGATGTGGCTTAGGTGGAGGTTGAGGTAGGGGCCAGCGGGGATTTGATTGACGGGTGGAGCGGACGGTATTTTTTCTCTGAGAGGTCTCCAACTCTAAGGTAACCGTATGCCGCCATCTCTTTTATTGAGACAATTTGGCCTTTTTTTAATTTCTATGGCTTCTCGGATAATTCTTAGTTTATAGAAATGGATGAGGGGCTATGGATCTAGAGTTTTCAAAATCAATTTTGTGACCTGTATGAAGATGGTATTGACCTAGAGCTAAAATTGAGTCTGAATTGCGAACAGAAACGAATTTTCGTAAATGCTATTTTGAATTCTACGATTTGTTTGGCCTATATAGGATCGGGAACAGTCTGCACAAAAAATTTCATAAACTCCGTATTGTTCATTTGGTATGTTATCGTGGATTGATCGGACAAGAGAGAAAGAAGTTTTTGTTGTTTTAAACTAGAGAGCTCAGAGGGTCTACTTGCATCGTCGCAAAGACGTGTTGATCTGAAGACAAGCGTAATATTAACCGAATTAATTTGTGAAGGAATGTGATGAGAGTTGGCGTACAAGTAACAATTGGTATGGGTGGGTTTTCGATAAACAGAGTGATGAAAACCTTGGGATTGGTTTTTCTTTATGATAACGTCGAGATACGGTAGGGATGAATCAGTTTCCACCTCCATCGTGAACTGGTTACTAGGATGTATACCATTCAGATTGGTTTGAAGAGACACCATAGGATCCCTGCCATGGGGCCAAATGACAAATGTATCGTCAACATATCGTAGCCAACATATGGGTTTGAGCATTGATGTTACGTGACTAACATGATGATGACTAACCGAGGAAACTTTTTGTAACATATATAGGTTGACGCACCTTGAAAATAAATAGATATTGTTATCCATATAAACAAGTCAACAACAAAGAAATACTTGGGATTGACCAAAAAAAACCTACGTTTGGCAGTTGGTTTTTTAACTGGTCATTGTCAACTAAGCAAACACCTCCACACAGTGGGGCTAGCAGATAAACCTCTATGTAGGAAGTGTGAACGAGAAGACGAAACTGTAGAGCATATCCTATGTGAATGCCCAGAGTTATCGTTAATACGAGAGTACGCGTTCGGCGAGTTCTGGCCCATACCTGCCCACATAAGAGAGATGTCTCCTGGCGACTTGTCCACCTTCCTAGAAATGGCAGGATGGACAATAAGCTAAGGGTGACAGCTCCCTGGGAGGATGCACAATGGGTCAATTGTGGCCTAAGTGCTGTGAAACATAACTTGCCCTCCCTACTCTACAGATACAGATACAGATCCATATAAACAGAACTTCTTCTGTTGATATGGACAACAAGATCTTACTGTGCTTTACTGACTTATTTAATAATATGAAACTTACTTTATTCAGTAAATTTGGAGCAATTTCTTTTTTTTTTTAAGTATTCGTTTTATTTAAGGCTATTGATGAATCGTTCAATTGGACTATAGGATCACGCTCCCTCGTATGTTTGCATCTCTTATATCTACTAAATTCTCTTTTTTAGTCTAAGATTCATGTTGTTATTCTTAAGATCATAAATTTCATATATTTGTCAAATAAAGCTGTTTCCATGTTCCAGTTGAAATTATTTTCGTTTTTGACTTTTATAATAATTGTTACTTATAAAATTGCTACATTAAAATTTAAGATACGGATATAAAAATAGGTGTTTTTATTTCCAAAAAAGAGTTAATTATCAGCTAAACACGACAAGATATAAAAACGTCATCCATACAGTTGTAATTAATTCCTCTGTCTAAAAGAAGAAGAGCCAAGTAGCGTTTTAATAATTAACAATTGTCTTAAATACAGGTGCTACCAAATTGGATAATTAACCAGCGACTAATTCCAAAAGAAGTTCATCAAGTTTTTAACAGAACAAACAAAACGACACAGTGCTAAAACAACGTAAACGAGTCATTGTTGACCTTCGTCATCGACGGGTGTGACTGACAAACAATGCTCTGCAAACTTTTGGCATTCGCGGCTAATTTCATTATGTCGACGTTTAATTATGTGGCTTTTTCGACGGTTTTTGCTCACAGATTAAATTTTGTTTGATGTCATAATTTAATTTGCCGTCGGTTGGTTGTTTGCTAACTTGATGTGTAATATGATATACTGGGATATATACTAAATATGGACCTGAAATTAATTTGATGTGTACGAGAATAAATAAGATCTTTGCGGATTGTCATTACCTTAAAAATTAACTTAACTTAAAAATAATAATAAGGGATTTATGACTTTACACTCATTTTTAAAAACAAAATCTCAAAGTTATGTTTCTCTATAAATTTTATTCTAATTTGATAGGAATTGATCATAATATCCTTATTATTGAATATTAATGAATATCAAATTTTGAAAAAACTGAAAATTTTTATGAGGGTAACCCTTTCCGGTCGGATTTTTTTTTTAAAGTACAGTAGCTTGGTCTTGGTTTCTTTTTTGTTTCAGAATCTGACAGTTATTCGGAATATGACGATTCAGAAGAGGACAGAAACTATAGTCCAATAGAAGAAAGTAGTAGCGATAGTAATCATGATCTACAAAACATTGCAGATGTTCATTTAAACAAGTCATTAAAGAAAAAGGGCAAAAAACGTTTGAGATATAGCGATTTAGATAAGAGGCAAGTAAGAAAACGAAAAAGAAATGCAGGTGAGGAATACGTAGGCTATAAAAACAAGTTAGTAAAAGCAAGAAGTTTGCAAAATTATATACATACTTGCAGATTTCAGTGTCAAAAATTCACCGATGAAGAAAGACAGGAAATATTTAACCAATTCTGGGGTCTAGGAAATTGGAATCTGCTGAATGCATTCATTACGTCTTGTACAGAGATCGCTTTGCCCAAACGACGACGTACAGAAGCTGTTACTAATAAAGGAAAGAGCGTTACTATCAAACTAAAAAATATGAGAGTTTGCAAAATGTTTTTCTTAAAAACTTTGGATATCAGCAATGGACGTTATTCGAGAATTTTAAATGGGATATCTGACGTTGGAATCACCGCTGTTGATAAAAGAGGAAGAGCTCCATGTCCTAATAAACTATCACAGGATGTAACTGATAAGGTAAAACGGCATATTGATATGTTTCCAAAATATACCAGCCATTACACCAGACATTACAATCCCCGTAGACGGTACCTTTCTTCATTTTTGACCATAAGAAAAATGTATAAGTGTTACCTAGAGCATTGTCAAGAAAATAACGAAGCTCCTGTCAAGGAATGGTTCTACAGGAGAGTGTTTAATACCGAATTTAATCTAAGTTTTCATCATCCCTTGTCCGATACTTGTAATAATGTGTAACGATAAGACTACCAAAGAGAATTGAAATACTATTGTAAAAATAATACCTCAATCAACCATGGGAGCTTATCGTCTATACCTTGCCTAGCTCAGTATCTCAAGGGTGAGTTCGTCTTGTCTTAAACTAGGGATTGAACCTGAGTTCTCAGTTGATAGCAAATAAGACAAATTTTAACCAATCATATTTATTTAAATCAATAAAAAAAACAATAATTAACCCTGCCAAAGCTTAACAGTTATAAGTGTTACTTATTGCTTCGATGGGCGGCTTGTGTGTTCTAGCTGTTGGATCCTCCAATTAGAAGTTGTGGCTTCTGGAGAGCTGCAGTCACACGTGGCTGTATGTCCGGACCAATTATTGAACTCCAAATATGCCAATAAAACCAATAAACCAATTAAATTGTCCAGTAAACCAATAAGTTTTATATCTCCAATAAACTAAAAGGATAAGAAACAACATGCATTAGAAACACATCAAAAAGAAAGGTTTAACTTCCTTGCCATCTTACAAAATTACACTTAAACAAATAGCATATGGCAAGGATAAAATGAAATATGAATGTTACTACTTAGTTAAATTCTGTTAAAGAGTCCTAATGCATATATCAGAAAAAAAATGTGCTTTCGAAAGAAAGTAAGGTTACATTGGAAATGCGGTCAGAATTATAGAATAAATATCACAATGAAAGTACTTATCCCAAGAGAAGTTGTAGACCATAAAAATGAGTCTTATAATAATTTTTGCCTTCTTTTATAAATTTCAGAAAGAGGCAAAAAATAATCCCACTACAGAAAAGTTGTTTTGACAGAAAGTGGGAGACTGAATGAAGTTAGCACAGATGTCATAGAATGTTGGTATAGATATCATGAAACTAGCTTGTCAGTCAACACAGAACAGAATAGTCTGCCGAACAAAAGTGAGAGGGCAAATATTTATTCTATGGGACAGAAAGAGAGAAAATAAAGACAGAGGAAGAAGAGAAAAACAGGGGCGCCAACTATTTTTATAAACAAAAAAATAGTAAAAATTAAACTGAAGATAAAGAAATTAATAAAGAAATTAAAATGAAATAATTATTAAAATATAAATTAATAGAGATGTGACGTTTATAAGGTTACAAAGTGCGATAAGTTCGAAACATCAATAAAATCGTGAAAAAGTGAGTCAGATAAAAAGAAAATAATGTGCGAGAGAGAGCTTCATCACCGAAAAGCCGAATCGGGAATACAAGCCAAAAAAGAGGCAAAAATAGTGGCTGAAACTTCAAGGAATGAAGAAGTGGTATCAGTTTGTTTCGATCTACAAAAAACTTTACCTACACCAGCAATTACAACCAACAAAGTGTTTTATATGCGAGTATTATGGACATATAATTTTGGAGTCCATAATTTGGGCAAGAAATGTGCTTCAATGTATATGTGGGATGAATCGGTAGCATCCAGAGGCTCTATGGAAGTTTCTTCATGTCTTTGGAAATTTATTGCTGGTCTTAATCAAAATACACGACATCTTATTGCATTTAGTGATTCTTGTTCGGGACAAAATAAGAATAAAAATATTGTGAAATTTTTTATGTATGTGGTTAAAGAAACTCAGCTAGAAATAATAGACCACAAATTCCTTGAACCGGGACATACCTTCATGGAATGCGATGAAGATTTCGGAGTCATTGAAAAGTACAAAAAGCAAGTACCTTATATTTTTGTACCCAGTGAGTGGATGAATGCTGTGAGAAACAGTTCTAAGAAGTTTAAATGTGAAGAAATGAAGATGGAGCACTTCATTTCACTCGAAAACTTCAACGAGTACGTGCAGGAAAATATTAAAAAGGATGATGAGAATAATCAGATAAAATGGAGAGAAATAAAATGGATTCGGTTTGAGAAGAAAGACCCATTTACTATGAAATTCAAGTACACTCTCAATGAAGAGACTGAATTTATAACTGTTAACTGTATGAAGAAGATGCGTGGAAGACCACCTCAGAATATTAGTCTTAGCCAACTGAATAGTTCACCCATGAGTCTGAAGTATGAAAAATGGAAGAATTTACAAGACCTACTATGCTTTGTGCCACCAATTTACCATCAATTTTACAATCAGCTCAATCACACTGCGAAGAAGGGAAAACAAGGTCAGAAAAAGAAGCCAATGCAACCTGAAGAAAGAAAAGAGAAGGACAATGAAGATGACGATGAGGTAGACGACAATGATAAAATACTTTTGAGCGACTATGATGATGAGGAAGATATTTAGCTCAGTTGGTAGCACGTCTATATAATATCATTTCGTTATTATTTTTATGCATTTTTGGTTCCTGTATTTTTGTGCAATATACATTTTGTTTTCGTATCTAATGTAGCTTCTTAAATAAATGTTCAAAAAAATACGTGTATTTCTTTTATAAAAGATATTATTTATTTATTTACTCATGGTAATATTTACTTGTACCATTTTTACTCTAAACAACAAAAATGGTACATGTACATTTTGTAAAAAATGTTTCAAAAAAACTAAATGTATATGATTGTAAAAACTGCACATGAAAACATTAAGAACTTACTAATAATAATATCTTGATTAGATTTTAAAATTTTGTTTGGTCTTTTTGTGCCACTACTTAAACTTTAACTCTCATTTTCTCAAAACTATCTAAATGTCACTTGTACCACTTTTCCTCCCAGCCCCTCAATTGTAAAACATATAGATTATTACCTTAATTACAGTTTGTTCAACTTCCTGCAAACTATAGATTGCCTAATATACCTGCAATCATTTCCTCGGTTCAAATTAAATTTGCCATCTTTCAAAAGTCATAGGTTTTTGTTCTATGCAGATGGCAATACACGTATTTGATAAATCGTAGCACTTTAGTGGGATTATAAATTTAGCTTCGGGACTAGTTTGGGACGCAGTCTATTATAAATTTTTACCTCAACAACAACTATAATGTAATAATTCAGTAGCTGTTAATAAAACTATATTTTACTTAACGACTTCAAGATTTTACTTTATCATCGTCGATCGAGAAGAAGCGGACAAAGGGAATTAGAAACAATTACAACTTATAATTACATTCAAACTTGTCCATGATTCAAACTTGATCATTCGAGTCGATCTAAAAGCGTTAGACAAGGAAGATATACATAAAACGCTAGGGATCCACTGGTTACCGGTTGAAGATGTAATTAAATTTAAAATCAGTATAACCAAATGTAACAAAATAAGAAGGAGGCTGGTTTTATCAGAAATAGCAAAAATAGATGACCCATTAGAATGGATTGATCCAGTGATAATGCAATCCAAAATATTCATACAAATTTTGTAGACAAAAAGCAAGCCAGTTGGTTGAAAATGAGCACACAGAACCTCTGGCTAGTCATTCTGACATACGCTATAAATTTAGCTACAATGTGCGATGTTTCTCGATCTCAACATAAAATATATCAAACGAGTTTTATAAAGCTGTCACCAAAATGCGTTGCTCAGACCCGGAACATAACATTACTCACATCCAGTAATGGGTTGGAAACAGCAAAATTGGAACTTACTTTAAGTCTCGCTTCAGCTCCATTGTAGAGCTTATGCATAGGCCAATAATAAAACAGATCAACATTCTCAGACCTAATATAGACATTCGGGGAGATGAGTTGCCAAATATAGTACTTGAGGCAGAGCAGTTGGACCGAGACATATCCGAACACACGTGGAAAACCATTGCCAACCATCAGTGGATTCCTCATTCATATATATGACTATTATTGTTATGTTAATTGTTATTTGGTGGAAGGTAGTCAGATGTTTTCGGAATGGCAAGAGAGCAAAAAACAAAGGCATCAAGGTTCCTGAATCCCACTTCATCCAGCGCCTCGAAGACATACGATATCACAACCAAATTTACGTAGAACTTTTGGGACAGTCCCACCTAGATTAGTTTCAGATATTGAACGTAGATTTGAATTAGATAGTATAACTTCTTCTTTTTTTTTTCTGGTATGTAGGCTTTAAAGTCTGTTTCTTCTTCAATATTAGCCTCCTAAATTGTTGAAATTATTGCACCACCTTTTTCTTGATCTGCCAATACTTCTTCTTCGTCCATTTGGTGATTTATATCGTGCTATTCTTACTATTCTATTATCTGCCTTTCTACTAATGTGTTTATTTTTTTTCTGACTTTTCTCTGATATTCTTCGAAGTATTTTCATCTCTGTTGTTTCTAGTAGTCGTCTCGTTTTAGATGTGTCAGGTCTTGTCTACGCCGTGTATGTTAATATAGGTCTAATTGCTGATTTATAGATTTTTGTTTTTGTGTCTTGTCTTGGGTGTTTGTTTTTCCAGACTGTGTCGTTAAGAGATCCCACCGCTTTACTTTCTTTTATGCTTTATTCTGGTACTTCTTCCTCAACATCTCCGTAACTAGTTATATCTATTCTCAGATATCTAAACCTTGCTTCCTGCTTTATATTTTTCCCATCAATTTCGATTTTACATCGTAGTGGGTATTTAGATATGGTCATACATTTTTGGTTTTTTCTGCTGATATTATCATATTGTATTTCTTGGCTCTTGTATTGAATATGTGTGTTAATCTTTGCAGCTCGTCTTCTCTCTGGGCGATTAATGCGGCGTCGTCTGCATAACATAATATTTGGATTTCTTTGGTCTCCATTCTGTAACCATGAGCTTTAAGTACTGCTTGTATTATTTCGTCCATTATTATATTAAAGAGAAGTGGGTTTAACGAGTCACTCTATCTGACTCCGCTTTGTACTGGTATACACTGTGTTAGTTTTCCATTTATCTTTGCCTATATTCGATTATAGAAGTAAATATTTTGGATGGTTTGTATAATATTGATAGGTATGTTTCTTTTATACAGTATAGTATAACTGAATCATAAATTCTAAATATTCAAGTTATAGGTAGCACTACTTGGGTAAGATAATAATTTAAAAATCGAGTAAAATAATGTTATGATGGGCAATACACTTATTTGATGAATTGTAGCATTTTAGTGAGATTATAAATGAGGGGTATAGAAGCAAAACCCGCCAAGTCACATTTTTGTGAAATTTGCGTTTGATACGGGAATTTGTTTTTTATGTGTATATACATAAGTTCAAACATAATTTAGGTTCAAATTCCACCTTAAATCGGAGTAATTTAAACGAGAAAATAAGCTTAAGCTGCAAAACCCGCCTTGTCAAAAAAAATTTAGTTGCAAAGACCGCCAAGTCCGGCCTTGCTAATGGCGAAACGTTTGGACTGACACGTGACTTAGCCGTTCCCGCGAAATGGCATGTGGCAGCTTCTAACCATGTAATGTTTTTAGTGTTGTTTGGATATTATTCAAAGTAGGTTTACGTAAATTTTCTTTTGTTTTGTTGTAATGGATAATGATAATATTGGTATCTTTATAGAAAAAACGACTCCAGCATGTAGTCGGAAAACAATCGTACAGCGTGATAAATACAAAAAGGGTAGTCGCTATGAAAAATAGGTAAGCATAGAGAGCTAGATAATGTTTCAGTGCATCGAACTAATCAATTTTTTTTTTTAGATATTCGGCTAAAGGTTTGCCTGAAAAACCAAGATGTGTTCATAAAAATAAGTTCTTGAAGTGCAATTTATTAACTATGAGGGATCTGCAATTTGTTCATGAAAGATTTTATGAAATTCCATCAAAACTTAAACAAGATGCTTTCATATTAAAATGTTGTGAGGCTAAGACACCGCAGAGAAGAAGAAGACGAGCAGTGAGAGAAGTGGGCAGCACAATTTTTCAAAAACAGGTATCAATAAATTATAGATTACCAAAGCAAGGTGGCGAATGGATTAGTGTATGCAGAAGAGCCTTTATGCAAATTTTGGGCGTGAAAAAAGATAGAATTCAGGGTGTGGTAAGGAGGTTTGTTTTAAAGGGATTAACTCCATCAGAAAAACGAGGGGGCGACCGCGTTCTAGAAAAAAATGATCAAAAAAGTTAGCTATGAGTAATTTTATTGAGAGTTTTAGATGTCTGGAATCTCATTACTGCAGGAGTCAAATCAAGAAAAGAACTTATCTACCATGTAATCTTAATATAAGAACGCTCTTTAAACTTTACTTTAACTTAAACTTTAATCAGTGGATAGCTCTCTTATGGTTAAGGAACATTATTTTCGTTCATATTTTGCAACGCACTATAATATTGGTTTTGGAACAAGTATTAGAGACGCATGCTCTCTTTGCTTAAAATATAAGGAAGAGATAAGGAAAGAAAAAGATGAGGAGCAAAAAAAAGAACTTAATGTTTCACAGGAATTACATAAACTTAAAGCAAAAGCATTTTACAAAATTCTTAAAACTAACACCAGCGAGAGAGAAGTTTTCTCAATGAATTGTCAAAAAAACTTAGCTCTTCCGAAATTACCTGATCAGAGAGCTTACTTTTCTTTCAAATATAATCTTTACAATTTTTCAATTGTAAATGGTACATCTAATATGAGACTTTACTCTGACACAGTTTCAGCTTATCTATGGACCGATTTAGATTTGCCAAAAAACTCAAGTGTTATAGCTTCAGCGTTGTTTCATAGATTATCAAAACAT
Organism: Diabrotica undecimpunctata; assembly: GCF_040954645.1. Classification (NCBI taxonomy): domain Eukaryota; kingdom Metazoa; phylum Arthropoda; class Insecta; order Coleoptera; family Chrysomelidae; genus Diabrotica; species Diabrotica undecimpunctata. The sequence goes on from NC_092809.1 coordinate 114,666,235, forward strand.
AAATTTTCCAGAGATGATAAAGAAATTTTGATTTGTGCAGATGACTGTCCAGTTCAAAATAAAAATATTACAATGATAGGCATGCTTGCAAGTTTTTTCCATAAAAGGCGCCCAATAATATTCGCTCTATTGAACTAATATTCCCAGTTGTAGGACACAGTTTTATGCCAGCAGATATAGCTTTTGGTATTTCTAAAGGCAAAATTAAAAAAACAGAAATAATAACGAATCCAGAGAACTACATAGCTATAATAGAGCAAAACGCCACAATCTATAAATTGGTTGAAGACTGGGACGCGTTTGATTGGAAAACCTCAGTATCAGAAGTTATTAAACCACCAGGAGCTTGGCACTTTCAGTTTCAACAGGCAAACGCTTTAGGATTTTGAAGCAAAATGATAACACTATTGAAGTTCAGGGCGAAGTCAACTATAATACTTCCATCGGTGTTCCAAAGGGCATTTGTAAGAAAGAAAAACATATTCGTTCGATTAATCCTGACAAATTTGAAGCTGGCAGAGTAAGTGACAAAAAGAAGGCCCAGAGTGTTACCAAACTATTAGAAACGAATTATGGAACTGATTGGCAAGAAAATTCCGATTTGAAGTTTTATAGAGATGCCATACATTTTTTTCTAAATAATGACGAGAGTGATCCACAACTATTGACAAATGAGTTATGTGAAGAATCCTTTCCATAAGAAAATGGATGGAAAAAAACAACTGGGATGTAAAATTTGTTGTGTTAAAAAAAGTTCGTTTTTATGAGTTTACGTTATTTTCAATTTATAACAATAATTATATAAATATAAACAAATAAATATGTTTTAAGTAATAAGAATTTAATGTTTATAATAATTTATTAAGTGAAGTTTAAAAAAAACACGTTTTTCCGAAACTTCCAATCCAAAGTTGCTAAATTTTGTTGCAAATCCCGCCATGTCCATAAATAAAACCAATTTTATACCGAAACTGCAGCTCAAATATTTTTTATTTTGTATTTTTCTAATAAAACTTTATACTAGAATACAAGTAAATCAAACAGAAAACTAAAAATATCACAGGAGTCATCTGTAATAGTTTTTCACGTTTCCTGAAAATTTTGATAGATGTGACGTGGCGGATTTTGCTTCTATACCCCTCAAATATAGATTCGGGGCTAGTTTGGGACGCAGTCTTTAATAAGTTTTTTCCTCGGCGAATTAGAAACAATTCTAACTTATAATTACATTCAAACTTGTCCAACGTGGCAATTTGAAATATCCCTACGAGTCATCATACATCTTCACCCATTTTTCATTTTCACAATGATTTTATCATTCATAGTTATTACCTTATTTGTAGTACTATCATGATTATGATATTTATTACTGCCAGTTTGCTGCGCCGATCTTACTTGCATCCTCGTCCATACCGTTCCTTCGTTTCAGTCTTGGTATATCTCTACTCCTATTTCCTAATGGTGCCGCTAATATAGTTCGTCTGTATTGGTATAGCCTTTTGGTTTTTTTCCAGTTAATTTTAAAGTCCATATTTAGTTTTACCTTTAAGAACCATCTCATCCTTATGTAATGTGTGTGATCAAATCCAAATCGTCAGCCTAAGCTATAATCTGCGTTGATTTATTAAATCGTTTTCCTCTATTATGTAACTTGGCATCCCTCATAGTATTTTTTAGCGCTTTCGTGCAGAGAAGAAACGCCAACGCGCCTCTCTGCCGTAACCCAACATATTATTATGTTTCAAAGGCTTGTGACAGATCGCCTTGTATTTACACTCTGCAAATCACTTTACTTATATATTTATTGTTTCAATTCTTATTAATTTATCGGAAAAGTGAAGTTCATTCATGACATATAATTTATATTTTAGGACGCTAATTTGAAGAGATGAAACGTAACAATCAATATTAAATTCATTGGTTTGTTCTAAGGTTTGAGGTAGTAAAATATTCTGATCAATTGCTGATCCTCCTGGCAAAACCGCTTTGATATTCACAAAGGAGTTCTTTTACGTACGTACTTAAACGGCTGTACAGGATGTTATAGAATATTGTGTTCAGAAGAATTATACCTCTCTAATATTTAGATGTATATTAAGATGTATATTTTAGATGTATAAAAGAGAGTGTAATCCAAAAACGAAATTATATTATAACATCCTAAACATTCGCCTAAAGGTGGGTACACATATGCGAGCCGAACTGTTTGCGAACTGCTCGTGAGCTGTTCGCAAAGAGTTCGTTGAAAATATGTTTATGTTCAGGCTATCCAATACCCTAAGTATCTAATAATAAACCTAGAATTAATTTACTTCGGTATTCTAAACATTTCGATATTTTGTTTACATTATCTGTTATTAATTTCTCTCGTTACTTTTGAATAAGCCGCGCTCGTTCAGCAATTTTGTTTAAAGGTGGGTACACATATGCGAGCCGAACGGTATACGTACAGTACGCGTACAGATCCTTGAAACATATTCTACATCGTACTAATCGCATACTTATCTCGATCCATGGAAAGCGACAAACCAACAACGAACACACATGTGCGAAATGATTCATTTTATTTATAATTTGGGTACTGATTTATGTTCCTGTTTTTGCTTGTTTAACAAAAATAAAATTATGTACAGTAATCATCGACGTATAAATAAAGATTTTATCTTTATTTATACGTCCATGACAATAATCAGTTTACTGATTTCTCACGTCTCTCTAGGAAGGAACACGTCATTCACACAATGTCGATTTGATGACACAATAAAAATGTTCGCTGCGTCTGTGCCGTCTGCGCCGTCCAAACTGAAAGCCGAGCTTCCTTTGAAGTCGTGAAATAAACCGCAACAATTTGGTTCGCGACGAGTCACGATGAAACAGTACGCAAGCGGTTTTTTCTGCCGTACACATTAACGAATATAGCGTTCACAAACGGTTCGCGAACAGTTCTGCTCGCAAATGTGTACCCGCCTTAACCGAATGATCTCATCGCACACTTAGCAGAAACAATTTATAGTCTCGAACACCGTCCAAATTTAACTGCGAACATTCTTTGTGTTCGTCCCAAAAACCAACAGGCTGTGGTTCCTGACGAGCTACGAACTAACAGCTCGCAAGCGGTTCGTCCCGTCATACAAATTAACGAATATAGCGTTCACAAACGGTTCGCAAACAGTTCTGCTCGCATATGTGTACCCGCCTTAAGGTTAATAACACGTCAGTGTATTCAACATTTGAGTACATTTTGATTTTATTTTACAAATAACAAGGTTTCAAAACTCTAGTTATTGTTGATTCATCGTCATAACAATCAATAAATGTCAGACTTCCATGGCACACTTGGAGAAAATAGAGGTATACCTATTAGAACTTTATCATTACTACCAGCATCAATTATTACTTCATAATTTTCAAATCAAAATATTCCGAAAACGGTACACAGTATCGAGTTTTACCAGGAGTACCTTTTTCGTGTAAAATTAAATGATGTTTAAGTTTACTTGAAATTTTGATTAATGATTATACTCTTAAAAAAGTTATATTGACTAACACTTAGTACGATCCGTGTAACTAGCGCCCTTTATGAGAAGCAGATATAAAAACAAATTCATGGGATGTATCAGCTTCCAAAACATGTTCGTATAAAATTTCATTACAATATTGCCAGTAGTTTCGGCAAAATCGTAAAAAATGCGTAAATTTTTTTTTTCTTCAACGCCCTGTATCTTGAAAACAGATGGCGTTACAAATATTTTTTACTAAGCAAACCCCAATTATTTTTCAGTTTTTTACCTACCCTAGAGACGGGGTTACCTTTTTTTGAAACACTTTGTATAATACAGTGCAGCTTTTTACATATATTTTTCCTTTTTGGTGATTTTCTGCTCCCTTTTTGTTAAAGTGGGTTAGTAAAGTGTCGACCCAAGTAAAAAATGGTCAGTGGTGTTTGCCCAAGTTTTATTAGGAAGGATGTCCCGCTTACACTTACGATCCACTGTAAATGAGACCGCGTGATGTATTGCCCTAGAACGTCGTAAATTTGTCGCTGGCTACGTTGTTCACTTCTTGATGGCAGACTTTAGCTGGACCGTTGGCGTATAAAAGATCGACCAAAAACAGTGCGGTTGTGCTTTGTAATTCCGAGACGTATTGACCCTTCATTTGCTTAATGAAATAGTTTTATTAGTTTCAAATAAAAAATGTCAGATAAAGATAAAAGATAACTTAACCCATAACCGGTGAGGTGCAATGTTGGTTACATTGAGCGAGATATCGAGTCCCACAGACTCCTTTTTAAAAAATAAAAAAAAGATTTAGGCATTTGAAAAAATTTCACTGAAATAAGTTACAACTGCATGCAATTATTCGCTTATAGGTATATAAGTATTATATAAAAAAAAAGGTTGTTAAAATACCTTTAATTTACAATAGTACTGAAATTTCTCCTTATTATAACAAGCCTCCACAATTTCATCAATTAAAAAAAGTGTTTTTTTGCGAAGTTTGGAATATATTTCAGGTTTAAGGTAATACTGATCATTAATTTTTAAGCAAATAATAAATAAATTTATTCAGTAAATAAATTCTGACAACTGTGAACTACACTAATTTTAAACAACATTTATTTTTGATACGATTATTTTAGAGAACATTTTGTGCATGCATTTTCTTACCTGATAAACACATGTATAGGCTTTTTACAATCATAGCGTAAGCAAAATGTCTTCCTCTGAAGTTTAGATGGGCACAAATAACAATACAATTTCCGAATCTCTAATTTTTGTCGGGTGGAAATTTTATCTTATCGTCGAGTTTTTTTATATCTAAGCTAATTCTAGGGTTTTGAAGTCGTTTCCTCATAAAAGGTTCTGTCAGGCTTTTCACTAATGCATCCATGAATTTGACTCGGGATGTATTTTTATTATTTTTGAAACAATTAGACATGACACAACTCATGTCTAATATTTGATAAAAGATAGCCATTGGCCAACGTCGAGTTCTCCTTGATGAGCTATAAACGGTGCACTTCTCATCTAGTGCATCTAGAATTCTTATAGAATGATATTATTTCAGGTTTGTTGCGCTTAAAATCCGTAGTATGGCAGTGATGCATAGAGAAAATGAGGATTACAGCCTTGTTTTTCTTAGAAATATATGAAATTAACGTTTCATGTTTTGAAAATCCATATAATACAGAACCAACTTGTTTTCTTTTGTTTGCCTTAAATTCTGGAGGTATTTCCCTTTTCGATTTTCTCATTGTTTCGACATAGGTAAAGCCTCTGGACTGTAACTCTTTCACTAGCTGAAGAGAAGAAAACCAATTATCTGCATTAATGTTCCTATTACTCACAAATATAGATTTTGATAGACAAATTAATGATTGTGTGAGTTTGGTTAATTTTTTTTATTTAATTTAATTAGGTTTTACAATTCAATAGATTATCTATTACCAATTTGTGGGTTTTCACTTTGTCTGCTAAATCAATTTTATGCATATTAATAAACACAGACATGTAATATTGGCATAATTACTATAACTTTTTTGATCTATATCTTTATAAGACAGCACCCTAATATGGGCTTTTTATAATTTCAGCATTTAATTTACTTTGTACCGTTTGGTGGTAAAATTAAATTGATTGTGAGTAAGTCTAATTTTATTTCTTTTACCTATTTGAAATGGACTCACACAAGCAACACATTCATGACATGATTTAATTTAATTAATTTAAATTAATTTTTAAGTTAATTATCTAAATAACTGTATAACAGATTTTAAAAAAATTATAGCACATTCTAATAAAGATAAAGAATGGTGGACATGCGCTACGGAGACACTAGAAGTCATCCCAGAAGATTGGAAAGTAGGAATCATACTTCTTATGTACAAAGGGGGACACAAACGACTCTGCAAAAATTATATGGGCATAACAGTTTTAAATGTCGTCTACAAGATATTATCAGAAATTATATACAGCCGCCTGGAATCGTTTTCGGAGGAGATGATTGGTGAATACCAATGTGGCTTCAATACAAAGAGGTCAACTATAGACCAAATACATATGTTAAGAGGTATACATAAAAAATGTGTTGAATATAACAAACTTGTATATCGATTTCAAACAGGCGTTTGATGGAGTAGATCGACAAAAGATGTTAAAGCAACTATCTATGTTAGAGATACCCAATAAGTTGGTTAAACTTATACGAATGACTCTGGAGGGTTCTTAAGCTATGTTGAGAATAGATGGATATATAATGCAGCCCTTTGATATTGAAAATGGAGTTAGATAAGGTGATGCCCTATCAACAACACTTTTTAAGCTAATTTAAGAAGCTGTTGTTAGAAAACTGGATATAAACGGCTGTATTAATACAAAATCAATGCAAATATGCGCATAAGCGGATGATGTTGCCATAATAAGCCGCAACAAAAGGGTATTAAGCGAAAAAGTTATAGAACTTAAACGAGAAGCTGCTACGTTTGGTCTATATATAAATGAAAGTAAAACAAAATATATGGAGTGCACAAAATCGAATCAATTTGAGAATCTGAAGGTAGACAACCATACCTACAAATATGCCTCCACTTTTTCCTACCTAGGCTCAATTATAAATGACAACAACAACATCAGTCAAGAAATACAAGCACGGATTCTTAGCGGTAATAAGTGCTTTTATGCATACAAAGACTTAATGAAAAGTAAGTTACTAAATCGTGAGTCTAAGCTTAGAATCTACAAAACAGTAATTAGACCAGTGGTCACACATGGATGTGAAACGTGGACCCTCTCAACCACTGATGAAAACCAACTGAGAATATTTGAGCGCAAAATACTAAGGAAGATATTTGGACCAACCCAATGAAACGATGGTTTGTGGAGAATTAAAATGAACCACGAGCTGGATGAGCTAATACAGAGCGCAGATATTGTTAGATTTGTAAAGTCATAAAGACTAAACTGGCTTGGTCACCTAGAAAGAATGCTAGTTAATCGAGCTGTAAAAGTAATCCAGAGATGGAAGCCCCAAGAAAACAGAACAAGAGGAATGCCCCTTAAAAGATGGATAGACGACGTAGAGAGGGATCTTAAAACAATGAACATCAGGCAGTGGCGAAGGAAAATATCCGACAGGGCAGAATGGAAAAACATTGTTAAGCAGGCCAAGACTCACAAAGGTTATTTACTTACTAACTTCCTTATTCCTTAAGCCTTGTTTATCCTTACGGGTGTAAAGCATTCGAGGTTTTGCAGTAGAAGCCTCTCCAAATGCCGGCCATCGATTCTGCTTCTCTCCAACTGTTTTCTTACCTCCTCAGCATCTTTCCAATCTCGCTATTTCACGTCCTTGCTGGTCTGCTGTTCTTCCTTTTCTGACCACTACTGCTTTCCAAACTTTTTTACTTTTCTATTACCATCCATACGGACCATATGACTGAACAATGCAAGCTATCATTGTTTGACTTTGTCTAAGACCGATACATTACATTGTTTTCAAAACCGCTCTTAGGTACTGCATTCTAATAAAAGTCCAAGTTTCTGAGCCGCACTGTAGTACAGGCACGTTTACATTTGTTAAATACTTTTATTTTGGTGCTGATACTGATATCCTTTCTTCAAATAAACGGCTGGTTTAATGCGTAGTAAATTTAGTCGCAATCGTTATTCTCTTGTTGACTTCTGGTTCTATTTTCTTTTTCGTGTTTATAATCAAGCCCAGATTAAAATTATCAATTTGATTAGTCTATCTTTAATCTATTCTGACATTACTTTCTTCCACCTTTTTGGAAACTAGAATATTCTCAATTTTGTCTAGGTTGCTTTTCATGTATTTATTAAAACAAGCCAAATTTGCAAACTTTTTTGAAGGTAATTGCCACAGTAAGTAAATAATCATAGATTAATTTAAATATGAATATTTGTCTTAATTTTTTTACTCTAACTCCTAGATGTTTGACAATTCTTGGTGCTTCTTTTACTATTTTATTCATTATGTAACAAAAAAGGGAGGACTTAGTATCTCTCTTGTCTAATACCCATTTTGGTAACAAATTCTTCCTGTTTGTTGTTGTTCATTTTGATCTCTTTTCTTGTACACCTATCTATATCTACTTTTGAGAGCTAGGAGCAGCTTGTTATTAATCCCTCTCTCTCTCTCTGAAATAGGTTTCCATATTTCCTTTTGTGATATTAAGTCAAAGGCTTTTTTAAGATCTACAAGACTGTAGTATAATTTATCATTGTATATATAGGTATGTAGTGTTTTCTCTGCTAGCTGTCGCACTATGAATATTAAATCGGTTGTACATCTTCATGGTCTGAAGCAGCATTGATTATGATCTAATGTTTTTTCAACACTTCTTAATCATTTTCTAGAATTATTTCGAATTCCTTGTATACTATTCTTAGAAAATATTAGAATTTAAGGTTAGATTAAGAATAGATTATGCTTTTGATTAATGGGGGGGATGTTAGCAATGGTCAAGTCAAGCCTAAGTGTAAAATTAATGTTTTGAGATATCGACAACTAAAGAATTGAACTAAAAGTGAAACCAGTGTTATTTCATTCAGTTTCACAAATATTCCTAGAACCTTATACATTATATGAGTCGAAAGAGCAAAAAATTAACAAAAAAAATCTTTTCTTATACAAAAAAATGTCAGTTGGGCCACTATGTCAAATATTAAGCTTGTACGAAAAAGTATAAAACTTTAACTTGAGTCACCTATTCAGCTGTTCCGACCCAATATCATTATCAATTGCCTCCACTTTTGTCTTCAGGTTTGTGTAGAATTCATGATAGACCAGCGGAATGTAAGGAAGAAGACTCTGAAGGTTTTTATATTTTAGTTTCTTTATGGGTCTTCCAGCTCGATGGAGGATACCCAAGTAAAAGTCTTCTCTTTTATTCTGAAGGACGTCTGTTCTTTTTTTTTTTGAGAGACGTCAACACAATTAAATAATACACTCTTATTATTGGAATATTTAAAATCAATTTTGAAGGGCTCTTCTGCTTTGAATAATACCCACTGTATTTTAAGCCATTCTACTTTTATATCTTGCTCCCCTTTTTTGGGTTTGTAAGTAACTTCTCTAGTTTTTCAGTACACTTAAAATTTTCAGAAGTACTTTTAAATACTTGAAATTTATTATTTTTTTGTAAATGGAAATAACTTTTACCCAATCGTCTTGCAAAAAGATCACTTTAAAATATCGTTTTTGTTTTTCGATCACTACAAAATCTATCACATGGCAAATAGGAGTGAATGAAATCTAGAAACTTGTGATGTATGACTAAAACAGAAAGTATTGGAGACAGTCATGTAGGTACAAATAGATTCCAGTTTAATATTTCGATTCTGACCTTCGGATTGATCGCTGTACAAGATCAAAGCTGGTGTGTCAATATACGTTTTTACGTAGTGTAAAATGCAAGAACCAATTTCTTGTGGGTCACGTGAAGCTATGCCTTCATGCCATACACATATGTGTATCTGATCTGTCGTTAAATTGTGGACGCCAAAACAATACGTCCAGAGCTGTCTTTTGTAATATTGTAATAAGCCATTATCATATAAATACTAGGAGTAGTTGAAGTTTTTATCAAATCAAATGTATGTAATTACTTTTGGTATCTTTATCCTTGACTGCATCTTCCGTCACTTCACTTCGATCTGCTTCTGCCTTCCACAGGTGTAACTCATTTTCTGTTTTCATTCTGCTTTATTCTACACCTACACAGCTTTTTATTTTCATGTTATGGGTCACATCGTTTGCAAGTGTCAGTAAGGGGAAAAAGGAAGTAAAGATTAAAATCTTCATTAAATATTTTCAAGAAGGCGAATATGGATACGTTCACTTCTGGTTCTTCACTTTGCACATACAAATCAAAAAGTTTTGAGATATTTAAATCAGGTGACAGATACTCTCGATTAGGTTTTTGGTGGCGGCTATAGTGGAATTTGTCCTTGGCAAATTTGTTAAAGAAATTTTTTATATTTTGAATATCCGTTTCCCTTATCTTATTTTTAGGGGGTGCTTGTCCATTATCCAGTGATGCAGTGATTAATTCGCCTCCTCTTGATTTGTTTATTAAAGATCTGGTGAGCCTTCCATCTGAAACTTGTAGGGCTTTTTTGAAAAATGATTTGTAAACCGTTACCATAACACTTTATTATTTCGGTAATGTATAAATTCGTATCTTGGAAGATTTATTATGATTTTGAGCTGCTGTATGTTCTTCAAGAGATAACAACAAATGACACTTTCCCGAAGAGCTACAAACTAGATGAAAAAATTGTTTCTCAGACACAATTTTATACCACGAGACTTGAAATATGATTTTCCTGAAATTCTTTCCGACTATTTGTCTTACGTTTTTTACCCCTACTTGATTCAGGTTCCACAAGTACATCTTCTTTGAAGCTTTTCCTAGTTGTAGAAGACTCATCAGATGGTGTATGGAAGCCAGAACCAGAAACTGTTTCAAATTCGCTGGGTTCACGAGTACTATCTGTATCCGAAACCGGCATTTTCAAACTATAACAAAAATATTCTCTAATAATTAATTCAAGTAATCAATTGTCTTGAAGTTAAAGATTAACCTATCCTTTTTGCAACATCGTATAGAAAACGAACCTGCTTTCTTCATTTTAAGGTTATAATTTTGAGATTATAATCTTAAAAAATTTAAAATGCTTATTTAAATTTTGAGTCGAGATATTTATAATCACTGTTAATATAAAATAGAATAATTTACTTACCGTTGCACAAACTTGTATAAAAGGCTGATAGTGCTGTAAAACACGAATGAACGCTAGACTAGGGTGTTACAAACGGCGGGCGTAATTTCGGCCGGTAATCCCTTGGCCTACCTGCATAAATCAAGGGGTACCATTTATGACAGGGGTAATTTGGCCGAGGGGTTGATGTTTACGATGAGATTAAAATATTGGTAATTACGCTTCATAGTTTCTGTAAAATATTAATTGTGTATTTATTTGGAAATACCTAATCCTGTGTACCTGTCGGAAATACCTTTAATTTACTTATCTCTTTATTCTAATAACTATGTTGTACCTACTTAAGATTATTCCTTTAAATGTATAAAATTCACAAATAACAGGTATAAAATTATTATAGCTAGTCAGTATTATAACTTATCTTGAAGCTACTAGTCGATAGAAAGCATAAAATATATTATTTGTATACGATGGCATCTGTTTCAGTAATTAAGAGTTCACGCGGTTGTGACTTACTAGTTGTAGAAAAGTTTCAGTTTTGTAAACAGGACGTATTAAAAAGTGGTGAAGTACGTTGGAGGTGTATAAAGAAAAATTTAAGATGTTTAGCCAAACTGTACACTGTTGGTGCGGAATACACAGTTACTAGAAGTGAATTAATCCACAACCACGAGTCCGATGAAACTACGTTGGAGAGAAAAATAGTGACGACTTCATGCAAGCGCAAAGCTGAGGAAGACATATCGGAGAAACCTTCAAAAATTATTAAAAGCGTTCTTTCAAATCATTTGCCAGAGAATTTGTCATCGATAGATGTCAGTCTAATAAGAAGAAATTTGTACAACAGCCGCCGTAAGCTCTTACCAGCCCTGCCTAAGGTTATGGACCGAAAACCACAACAGGTGAAAATTTTTTGTTTATTAACAGCACAGCTGATAATATCATTGTTTTTTCTTGCCATACAAATATAATAAGTTTATGTAAAATGAAAGATTTTTACATGGATGGCACATTTTCTCATTGTACAAAATATTTTTATCAGTTATTTACCATCCATGGACTGGAAAATGGGCATTATGTTCCTCTTTTGTATTGTCTGTTGCCCAATAAGACCAGTGACACATATATGAGACTTTTTCTGTTGGTAAAATCTAAAATTTTTGAACTTTATAATATTGTTTTTGAACCGAAGGAGGTATTTGTGGATTTTGAAATCGCAATTCATAACGCATTAAAAGTTGTCTTTCCCAAAACCAAACTAAATGGTTGTAGATTCCACTTGCACCAGGCGTGGTATAGGAAAATACAATCATTAGGGTTAACCCAAATGTATAAAGATAAAAACTGCGAGGAAAGCAAATGGCTTACTCATACTTTTGGGCTAACTTATTTAGACCCCTCTGAAGTTGAAGATTGTTTCATATTTGATCTCATGTCATACAAACCGGACCATAAACTTATAGATAAATACGCAGACTATTTATTAGAAAACTACATAGCGCCAGAATCTCATTTTCCACCAAATATATGGGCATATGAAAACCCATCAATTAAAAGAACCACAAATGCCTGCGAATCATTCCATTCGCACTTTAATTCTAGTTTTTATTCAAGTCACCCTTCTATATTTATTTTTATAGAAAAATTAAAAGATTGTCAGATCGATGCATATTTAAAAATAAAAAATTTAAATATTCCAGCAAAAATTAAAGACAAACAAGTAAAAAACAAACTAAAATTTATCGAAAACATGGTAAATATGCTTCGATCTGACAATATTTCTAGAATTAATTTCGTTAAATCTGTATCACATCAAAACGTTTTTTAAAAATTTATAGTTTACTTAATTTATAGAAATAAGTTGATGTAATAATTTTATTGAAATAAAGAAATATTTTAATATAAAGCATTCTGTTATTTTATTTGATTTGCGGCCGAAAATACCTATGAGATAAGGAAGCAACTTAAAACCTCCGGCCGAATTTACCTACCGGCTTTTAGTACCTGCTCTTTTTCCGGCCGAAATTACGTCCGCCCGTTACAAACACACAAGACAAGAGTGAAAATGTCCAAAATATCATACTGTACACTGGCCCAACACTGTCACTTGGGCCACATTTCCATAACTAAATCATATACAATGTTTACGTAGACTAACTGTACAACTCGCGCCATCTCTTGGTATACAGTGAAATGTTAGTTGAGCCACTTTGAAATGAAATATATAATAAAATGTCACTTATTTTATTATCTTACTGACTAAATTAATAATTTTATGCAGAAGTGTTACTTCGGCTTCTGGCATGTATGTTTTCATTTCCGGTGCTTGCTGCTTTTTCTTTCTTTAACCTATCTTTAAAATCGCAAGAGTGGGCGCGCGGCGGCAATTTATACCGCAAGCAGAAAAACGTATAGACTAAATTCAAAAGATACATATTTTATCCTTAATATATAGTTTAAAATAATTTTTAACTTGAGATAAATCAAATCATTTATTTAAAAAAAAATTACAAAAGTAAAATATTATGTCACAATATTATAACAAAAAATCCTATTCCTAAAAAAGAATATTTTTCCTAATATTCCTCTTCCTCCACTTAGTTAAGTACCCAATTTTGGCAGGTGATAGTCTTAATGTTATGTCTCTTGCATACAAAATATTTACATAATATATTATTACATATATTATGGCAATGTAGAATAAATAATCAAACTCCTGGATTTCCATAGAATCCGGATTTTGAAACTCTTCGTCGCCGGACAGTTGTATTATATAACCACTATATCCCCGACATTTGACAAATTATGAACCAACTTTTGTAACTCTGTGGCTGTCAAATCTTTTGTAGAATTTTTATACCTAGAATTTTTTTCTTAAAATTAAAAATTTGCAACAACTATCTCTAGGATCTTAGACTACCTTCTATTACAAAAAAAAAACATTTTAAGTACTACACAGAAAATAATAAAAACATAAATAACACAAAGAAAACAAAGTTCAAAACTAATTTTACTTACACCGTCGGGCGCGCTGCCCGATGCCCACTTACATCCGACAAGCGGATGTAGGTAATAATACTTTACATAATCGTGAAATTAGTAAAAAGACGGCAAATAGGGTTACCCATAGCACCGGAGGGTTAATCTGCTTATGGACTCTTTGACTTCTTCTAATTGTATTTCATCTTTTGAACCTTCTTTAATATTTGCAGTATCTCGACATTGGTTTACTTTCGCTCTTCACTATTTTATACTACTTTTACACTACTGCATTTATCCATCCATCGATTTTGTTCTAACCTTTTAAGTAGTCCTAATATGACCAGTCTGTACCTAGGTAAGTCATATGGTGCAGATACGACTTCTTCCGAGAGAATTTCCAAGCTGCTTGGTTTTCTATCTTCTAGTCGATTGTTCTTAGCAAGTCGCAAGCCATTATCTCTTGCCGTACCGCTCGTCCATAGGTCAATCAAGAAGCAGTTTATTCTAGTCTAAAGAGCAGATTTATTTAGGATATTAAATTATTCCGTTAATCTTTTTACTTTTCTGTCCCGGTCCAGAGATCGATTCAGTGCCACTAAACCATTCGACATCGAAGCGAATGATAGTCAGTTACACTTGGCTATCTCATTTTTTAACTATTTACGATAATTCTATGTTATTATATTGGAACGTTTCATTTGATTGGTGGTTTTTCGTTATACCATATTTTATTAAATAAGTTGTGTAGAATTTTTACTAACTGATTTGTGTCAGTCCTTAATAAATCTATTCAAAAATTATCAATTCCAGCGGCTTTGAGATTGTTTAGTTTTTATAGTTTATCTGGCATTTTTTCTCTCGTAATTCCATCTGAACACAGTTCTATACTCGTTTATATGGGAGTGAAATTTGGTATGAATTAAAACTAATTAAAAGAAAAGTAATATTTATTTTTTAAATTCATTATTTTTTCGCCCATACAACAGTCAACTCAACCGGCTTTACTAAATGATTTGGCTCATTCTCTGGCTCACAAACGGTATACATACTTCTGACTTCGCGTACATAATCCTTCTTGTATTCCTCAAGTTCCTCGGCTGGAATGTGGGGTAAAGTAGTATTTACAGAAAGGTATAAACCTGCAAACAAATTTTATTTTTAAAGATCATGCTATAGAAAATCTAAAGAAAGTTGCTGAAGAAGCATTAATAAAATTTGTATACTTTATTAAGGTTTGCAATATAGAAGAAGAAGGTAATAATTTAAAAAAAATATTTAAAACTACAAATATCTAGAAAAGTAGATTTCTTATACCTTTGTCCACAAAACGAGTACTGCCGCTTGAATACTAAACTACTACATACATTAATATTAACATTATCAAGAGCTTTTATTATTGAATGTATCGTTCTGTATTCTTTCGAATAAAATGTAAATTTCGAAACCAAATCAAATCTTAACTGTCTTTTCCTTGTTATAATACAACTTGCTGCATTGCCAATTTCTTCTGTTTTTCATGTTCAAAATCTATAGATCTTTGTTGGTAATTTTGTACCAGCATTTTTAATGACTTTGTTAGAGATTTAATAAGGATTGGCTATTTTTTTCTCATCCTTTTTGATGAGTTTTAAAAATTCTTAATATTTTAGTGTTTTATTATATTCTCCTAATTATCCTTTTTACCTCACTTTACTCTTTTCTAGTTTCCTTTATATTTTCTTTATATTTAGACATAAAAATAGTCCAACACTACCCCTCTGCTAGATATTTTTAAATCATTTTCCTATTGACTTTTTTGTGTTCACAGCATTTGCCTGCCAGGTAGATTGTCACGATACCATAATAGCACTACAGCAGCTTATAAAAGAATATGGACACAGAAATCCCTCCCCAATGATTGGAATATTAAAATACTTTGCACCATACACAAATATGCTCTAACCACAGAGAGAAATAATGCTTCTGAATGCAGCATATACAATATTTTTCAAAGTACTTTGTCACTCTATGGTACCTTATGCAGAATGAATAGTAGGCAAATACCAGGCATAGATACTCATCACATATGTGATGAGTATCACATTATGTGATGTGTATCATCACATGCCGTTCGCCATGGTCAAAATTCGTAGTGAATTCAGTTTCTGGTACTCCAAATGGAGTAAAGTAATAAAACATAATGACGGTATTAGATTTTTGTTTCGATACAGGGCAGCGACAAGCCGCTTATACGTATTTCGACCTCTTTAGGTCTCCTCAGAACGGTATAGCCACTGCTCTGAACCAAAACACAAATTCCACAAGGAAAATAATTCCTGTAGCTGGCTGTATACCACGTATAATAAAAGAGGTTAGTCTTTGTATGTGGGTATATTTTATTTTATAAAAACCCTTAAAAGGGCAACATTACAAGCACGAACGTTTTCGGAACAACTGTTCCATCATCAGGTTAAAATACCTAAAATAACAAAAACACAAAAGCAAAACACAAATCTTTCCTGTCTTAGTCAATAGTTATCAAAATAACTATATACGGACGTAAATACAAAAATAAAACTGTACAAAACAATAATACGAGCAATCCTAACATATGGTTCAGAGACCTGGACTCTAACAAAAAGTAATGGACACATGTTAGGATGTTTCGAAAGAAAAGTACTAAGGCGAATCTAGGAAGCAGTGAATGAAAATGGAGTGTGGAGAAGACGATACAACTTTAAACTTTATAGAATATACCTGGAACCTGATATCGTAAAACATATTAAGATGGGACGTGTGCGGTGGATAGGGTATGTGATGCGGATGGAACAAATGACCCAGCTAGAAAAACGCTCCTTGATAGACCCATTGGTAAGAGAAGAAGAGGAAGACCCAGAACAAGGTTCCTTGATAACATCTATGAAGACATGAGAAATATGGGAATACGTGCTTGGAGGAGAAAGACGATGGATAGGGACAGGTATTTCTGGAGAGAAATTCTTCTGAAGGCTAGGACCCACGCAGGGTTGTATAGTTAGAATGATGATGATGATGAAAGTGCAAATAGAAACGAAGTAACAAAAAAAAAGACAGCTTCTAATGAAAAAGACTTTGAGGAACTAAATGCTATCCGATTTGGTTCAGACAGTTCAGACAGGAGTTAAGAGCCCAGCAATTTCCTAATGCAAGATGCACGTTTTGCCAGAGTTTTTCCTGATGATTCTAGAGTAGAAATGTAAATTAAGTTCCTTATGTGAAAACCATTGGCATGTAACTATTGCGCTAGTTCAGAGTTTAATACATGGATATGTAAATTTGTCAAGTAATATGAATTTATAAACATAAGAATCTCCAAGTTGTTTCTGTCTTTTTTTGATTCAAAATAACTAATGCATATAAATTACGCTTTTACTGTATTATAAATTATGGTTTTAAAAATTGTATTATTGTGTGCTGTATCAAAAATATTGTTACCTTTTAACTGTTCCTCGTTTTTAAAATTATATGACATTTTTTCTTCCATATATTCAATTTTCTTAAAACCTGCAGCTTTTAAATCTGCTACAAAATATTCTTTAGGTTCCGGTTTGTCGTAATAAGGATGCAACATCTTCGTTTGGTTATATTTTCCCTTCCCCCACTTAGGATGCTGGCTCAATTTTACAAAAACTTCGTCACAAGGAGTGTGTTTATAGAAAGTTTGGAATGTTTCACCACCATCTTTAAGCATTCTAAATGTATTAGTGAAAGTTTGTCTACAATTAAAAAATACAATCTTGCAAAATTTACCTTCTTTATTCCGAACTTTCTTTATTAAATTAAAATTAATAAAAACACAATTATTGTTTTACTTAAAGTTTATGCTGCTGTTGATTTAAATAAATATCTTATATTTTGCGCTTTTATTTGTTTTGTATTATATTTTAATATATAGTGGAAATCACATTTAGATGGCAGTGTACGGATATGGAATAAGAGCGTTGCCAATTCTACTGTCATTGAATGGCCGCCCCGAATAAGGTTGTAACCCACAAAATCATGTTTTGGCAGGAAACGTTTTTTTCGTTTGTAATCAAATTTAAAATCAATAATGTACTTTTTATTATTCTACGAGGAAAACAAAAAAAAAAAGATTTATGAGCGGATAATATAGCACAAACTTTTATATATAAAAAACTTAAGGCTATATACGGCGATCAAAAATCAGTTTATGGAACCAAGGTTGTAACATCACTGAAATTCATCAAAATGCGTTGGTTATCCTTTCAACATATTGTGTGGAAACGTAAGGAAATTAGACAAATAAGACTGCTTGTTAAGAAAAAGATATTTATTTTTCAAGGAACACCTATCCCTATATTTATTTATTTAAACCTACATTATTAACAAAGATAATAAAAAATTATTTTTAATTTTCCGTTGAAGTAAGCTTTAAATAAAATTCCATAATTATATTCTGGATTAGGAATATAAGTACACATATCTACTAACTTCTTTTTTTTTCTTTCTTTACTAGTAAAGGATTCTCATACAACACAGGAAGACTTTCAATGTCAATGGCAAATGGTGACAAAAAACGATTTTTTACTTCTCTTTCTTTTTTAGCCAAGAGATGGGAAGTCCAAGGTCGCAATACATTGTGGCTTTCTCGACCTAATAGACTTGTAGGATCATTACTGGTAATTTTGTACCATACCGCTTCAGTTATTTTTGTCTTGTTTTTCAGCAAAGTTGACTCAACTATAGTTAGGTCTTTAAAATGGGTGTTCTCAAGAAAACGCACAATAAATGGCTAAGAGGGTATTACATTGGCTGTAACTTCATTCCAATCTTTTTGATGAAACACTGTTACTGTTTTTTTCTTACGCTTAGTAAGTGCCAAATCCCTATCGCAGGTCAAGAAGTGTATGTGTCCGCTAATTAAAAACGTTTGCTCCACAGATGTAAAATATCTCATAGTGACCAGGTACAGGTATAATACAATACTACACCAAATATTATTTTGTTCTATACATCGGTCTGACCAAACAATTAATTTTTTTCTGTTTTTTTTTTATAGGCTTAAAGTTAGTGTTAATTTACTTCAGTAGGCAGGATGATTATACACTGGAGACCATATAGTTACGAACGAAAAAGAGGAAGGCCACAAATGAGATGGTCAGATGACTTAAAGAAACACGCAGGTCTGAAGTGGATACAAACTGCCAACAATAGAGAGACGTGGAAGAAGAAAGAGGAGGCCTATGTCCAAAATTGGACAGCAAGGGCTGTATAGATAGATAGAGAGGCAGGATGTTGCTTCAGCTGAACCTCTTTTTGCTACAATTTCATGCCACAGTCACATACAACCCTCGTTTGTACCCATATTGTGGATTGCTTGAATATAACATGAATATTGACGTTGGTAGAATATGTTAGAATGTTTTAACGTCGGGCAAAACAGTACTTGCTGTAGATCTGTACATAGAACAATAATATTGGGATTACTTTGAGCTAATTCTATATCCTCGTTTAAGGTAGCATATGCTTGTTCTGCTTTTGCGTGGTGTAGCTGGCTTTCGATTTGAAGTCTCTGTATTTAGGTCTCAGATTTGGCACATACAAGCTCAACATAAAACTTATTACATTGAGCGCATTTGTCCGATCTAGGTGTGCCAAATCTCACCAGTTGAATTCGGAATTAAATATGTATCGGTAGAAATTTTCACTGCAACGAAAATTGGGAAATTTTGCCTTAAGAAGTAGATACATTTTGTTTATGGATAGGTCTGTATGCAAAATAAGCTTTTGAGTGTTATTTCTGGAATAGTGGCTCACTTCTTTTAGAAAAGATTTAATGTGCTCTCTTACAGCTACTTTTACTTCATCGGAGATCGCATATGGTCAATTTTTATGTTTTACTCTTTGATCGGACAATGTTTGATTAAACTTAATTTTTTCTTGCAATTTCTCGATACTTCCGGGTGTAAGTTTTAACATAAAACATAGAGTTTTTTGACATACTTATATGTTGCCTGTTGCTTGCAACAGGCAACATATAAGTAAACGAACAGTTTTGTCGCGATTCACCTTTAGGAACATATCGTCTTATCACCTCTACTAAATCCATATATTGGCGTAACATTGTTTGTCTATCGCAGGTATCGCACTGTAGAATTGTTTAAAAAGCTATTGTTTTTGCTCCAAGTTAATTTCATCACACCCATACTTACAGCGACAAGTTCTAGCCTGCAACAAAAAAAAACGCGTTAAAGCAAAACACAGTTGCCAACAAAATTTCAGTTTACTTATTTTTGTATTAAAATTAATTAAAATTTAAGTTGCATTCAATTAGGATAAACACATTTTTATGCAAGCGTTTTAAAAATGTATAGTTTGACAAGCTCCAGTAGTGTTAAACATATTTAAAAAATGACCTATATTAACCTTGTTAATCTAATTTATGTATCTAAAACCATTTAGTTACTTAAACATTAGGAAATAAATACAATTTTCTGTACTTACGTTTACTGGAGGTACTTTTTCAGGAACAACAGTACCGTTTCTGGAAACATATTGCTTCCCACTGTCTCGTAGGGTTTTTCTTTTATTGTCCTTCTACTCACTAAGCCTAATTTTTCTTTTTCGAGATTTATTAAATTGTCTTTCTGTGTTTTCTGTGGCCACACTCACATTAACACATACTACATTTGCTATGTCTAATATTTCTAATGATGTTACACACTTATTTGCCACGGCTCGACTTGAATGCTCTCATAAACATGAAATGAGGTGATTTTCTGCGACCAATTGTGATGTTTTTTAAATTTTTTACTGTCCGTTTAATGTCTATATTTTGTTAGTTGTTTTTATGCAGGTTTTAATTTAAACCTGCTTAGAGAAAAAATATATGATGACTAGAAACGAATTGATTAAAAGTAGTGAATTGGTTTCAAAAACCGTCTCAACATTTTACTATAGAGAAAACAACGACAGTATAGAAGACTCGCTTCCATAATCTTTACCAAACTGAACAAATCTTCTTAAAAGAACATAAAAATATATTTCTGCTCTTTCTGTTTTTTTCTGCTTCAACTATTTCACGTTGAATTTAAGATAAACACTTAGATTTCAATTCAAAGCTGCGTCACATAATCCAAATTTGCATTTCGGCTCAACACATTATACTAACTTTATTAATTTGGACTGACTAAGTAGTTAATAAGAAGTTGCCTATGTATTTGGGATTATAAATTACTATTTGTGTCTTCAGATTATAATTAAATATATTGATATCAATCATAGACTACAAAATCATACAAAAAAAGACAAATATTATTGTACAAGATGTAAGAATATTGAGAGCTACCTATGGAAGCTATCATCACTTATTAAAAGCTAAGATCACATTTGGAGTAAATAAACTCAAAGAAGAAAAAGGAGGAAATGAAAGGGAAAACAAAATACAGAAGAGGTATAACCTAATCAGCTTAGAACAAAAAAGCGTAAGAGAATTATACACAAATAGATTAAATCAAAAGTTGGAAAATAAACAATTTAATAATAATGAAGAATATTACACTCACATAAAAGGTGTCTCCAGGAGGCAACCGTAGAAGCCATTGGATACCAAATCCAGAATCAAAGAAAACTTCCATATTGGTTTGACGAAGAAATAGAACAAGAAATAAAGAAGAAAAGACACAATTATCAAAAATTGTTAAATACAAAGAATATAACGGATAAAATAATCTAAAAGGAGTCTCAAGCTAAAGTACGAAAAATGATATGTCGGAAGAAAAATGAACTATGGCAACAAAAGTGTAACATGATAAATTCACATCTAGAAGAACGAAATAGCACAGAAAGTTGGAAAGTCTTAAAATCTGTACGGTAAGATAAGAAGAGAGACATAGTATCAACAATAACGATGGATGACTGGGACCAATATTTTGAGAAACTCCTAAGGGAAGATTAACCACAATTTAAAGAGCAATGAAACACACAATATAAATATTTTAACTTCTCCCATATGAATAACAACGAAAGAAGTGGAAGATGTATGTAGATCTCTAAAAAATAACAAAGCACCTGGTCCAGGTAACATCCCTGCAGAGTTAATTAAACACGGTACAAGCAAACTATATACAAGCTTAGCCAAACTGTTCAAAAACTGCATTAATGAAATGACAACCGCAGAGGAGTGGAAGACATCATTCATATCCACTATACACAAAAAAGGCAGAGGGGATGAATGTGACAATTACAGAGGCATTACCGTGACAAATTCGATCAGTAGAATATACGGAAAAGTAATTAAAAACAGAATAGAAAGCGAATATAAAGACTTGGAGGCTGATGAACAGGCAGGATTTAGGGCAGGTAGATCTACTGTTAACCATTTGTTTTGCATTACACAGATTATTGAAAAGAAAGTAGCAGTTAATCAGGAAGTACATTTATTGTATGTAGACCTACGAAAGCCTTATGATAGCGTACCACATTATAAATTATGGGAAGCGTTAGAGAAAACAAACATAAGCATGAATTTATTAAATGCCACGAAAGAACTGTACGCTAATGCTAACTCAAAGGTAAAGGTTGAAAATAATCTATCAAGTGGATTCCAAATGAATAAAGGCCTTAAACAAGGCTGCTGTCTCTCCCCGACATTATTTAAAATTTATCTAGAACAAGCTCTAAAACTGTGGAAGCGCAAATGTAGAAATATGGGAATGCCGATTTACAAAAATAGCATATACATTTTGTCATTTGCAGATGATCAACTAGTGATAGCACAAGATAATGAAGATATTGAGTATATGACTCGAAAATTAATCGAGGAGTATAAAAAATGGGGACTTGAAATCAATATCCAAAAAACCGAGTACATGTGTATCGGCGGGAAACAACAGGAAGGAAAAACATATTGGAAGATGGAGAAGTTATCAAACATTGCAACACATATAAATATTTAGGTATGATCATCACAAAAGAAGGCAACGTAGACGACACAATTGAGGAGAAGAACAACCAAGCAAGAAAAGCAATTTGACTTCTCAATAGCATCCTTTGGGATCAATTAATCTCTAATAATAACAAGCACAAGATATATAACACAATCATTAAACGTATAATTACCTACAGTAGTGAAGTATGGCAAATAAAGGAAAGATACAAGAGAAAACTTGAAGGAATGAAAACTGATTTCTGGAGACGTTCAGCTGGAAAATCTAGACTAGAAAGAGTAACGACCACCAGAATAAGATAAATTACGAAAGTAAAACATACAATAGTAGATGATATTGGTACCCAACAACTCAGATGGTACGGTCATGTACAGAAAATGTCTGAAGAACGTGTCCCAAAACAAGTCGTAATGTAGACCCCTCACGGTAGAAAAAAAAAGAGGAACACCCTGCCTTAGTTGGAGAGAAGGCATTAATAGAGAAATTAAAGACAGAGATATAGAAGAAGACTTATGGATAAACTGGGAGGAGTGGCAACTGGGTATCGAAGACGTAGGAGAACGTTTTAAACATATATATATATATATATATATATATATATATATATATATATATATATATATATATATATTAAATATATTTTGGATTAATTAAGTAACGGAACACAGGGAAATGTTAAAAAAAATTAGTCAGAAAACAATCTTAAATCGACGAAAAACAGCAAAATATAAAAAACAAAAATTATTTGTTTTTAATATTAATAACTATATACGAATATTAAATATCCAAATTATGTTAGAACTTACCTCGGATCTTTAATTAAATGAATGGTCATAAAACTGAATACATTATCAAATCGATTTTGAAACATTTCTGGTAAGTCTGGCGATGACGTATCTAAACAATAAAATTTACTTCGAGGAATTTTCGCATTTTTTCTGGCATGTTCCACCATAGGTTCTGAAATATCAACTGCTATAAATTCTTTATAATCATGCGGAAGTAGGGGCCTTAAACTGTATTCCGAATTTTCGCCACCAGCAAAGCCATATTCTAGGATTGATGGATTCTTTACGAAATTTACTAAATGTCTATATTTCTCTAGAAGTACCTTCGAAATTTTTGCATTATTGCACGACATTTTTGCAAATAATTCAGGAAATACCATGGCCATTTTGCAACTATTTATTATATTATCTTTTAGTTTGAAATTAGTTAACGATGTTAGTCTTCTATTATTTCTTCGCCTAAAAATAACAAATACAAAAATTTAGTTAGATTGATACATAAATTTTTAATTGTCAAACCGTGCGACAATATAACAATGCAACAAATAGATAATTGTCGATAAGTTTATTGTAATTGCATACACTGATTGTAGATTCAATAAAAATGTTGATTTAAACTTTGACTCTCAATTAACACAAGGTTTTTAACCCTGCGGTCGTTGTATATCTTTGTAAAAAGACAGCCTTTTCCCCATATCTGTGAGGTGGCCTAAGTTTTTTATTTCAAATTACGTGTCTTGATATCTAATTTTCATTGACATGAGAACTAAAAATTATGTTTATATTTATATTAAACTAGGTATATAAGTAATGGTCTTTCAAAAACTGAGATTCTTCATATTTGCAGATGAATTAACGAGTGATAAGAGTGCGAAAATTATTGCTAGAAACATCTGGTAAAGGGCATTAAAGAGACATATAAACTACGTGTTAAAAGATAAAATGGAATAGAAGATTAGGGAGAAGAAATAGGCTAGAAAGAGGTATGGCAGGTCTAAAATAGCGGAAGATAATAACAAATTTCAAAGTAGCAAAGAAGAAAGAAAAGTGCGTTGTAGCGCCATTACCCAGCATTCTGCGTCAATAGTTAAACATATATTTTCCGTAAGTTCTTTAATTTCTGTCAGTCTTGAGCTGCCTGTAGCTCAGATTCTTCTGACGTAGTCTGTCCATCGTGTAGGTGATCTACCTCTGCTTCTTCTATCAGCTCGTATTGTCCACACTGTAATTTTTTGGGTCCACTGCGCGTTATTCATTCTGACCACATGTCCCACCCAGTTTTACATCAGCCATGTTATACGCTCTAGGACATCTGTGACACCTGTCCTTCTTCTTATTTCTTTATTTTTAACTCTGTCTCTGAGAGTCAGTCCAAGCAGCAAGCGTTCCATTCATCTTTGAGATAGTGTGAGTTTCGTTGCTGTAGCCTGGGTTAAGGAAACTGTTTTGGCACCTTAAGTCATGACTAGAAGCAAACATTGATCGTACGTGTTCTTTTTTAAATAATTTAGCATGTTGCTCTTAACGATGTCTGATAGAGCTTATATAGTTTGATAAAGAAATCTGATGATTTTTTTTGATCATACAATATCTCTCTTTCCCAAAGTATACTGCTAACGACACTTTCGCCATTCTGTGGTCGCTACCTGCTGAAAACTGCTTCAGGACTGTAACATGTGGTTTAAATCGATCTCTTCTTAGTTCTTCCATTCGCCCTCTGCCACGCCTATCTCCGATGTTCTTTTTTATAGAATAAGTTAATAAAACAGATTTTTTTTTTCAGCAGGAATCTTAAAGTTTCTCCGCGCTCGTTCCTATTTTCCAAACCAAATTCTCCCAGTGATGTTTTCGCCTCATCTGCATGTTAAAGTTGTATTAAGAGTTGGAAGCACCCAAGAAAATGAAAGTCATTAAAGAACTTGGTTCACGAGCGGCATATTAAAAGTGCGGATAAAAAGTGTTAAGATTCGATGTAAGAATAAAGCAAAGATGGTACGAGTACTTAGAAAGTTGCTAACTGAAGAACACCAGAGTAGAGACAGAGGTGAGATGAGATTTTAGAGGCTTTAAATTGGATGAAGAATGGTAAGGCAGTAAGACTTGAAGGGCTACCTGTGGAGATTTGCCCTAGAAGAAAAAGAGGTTGGATGTGTTGTGGCAAATGATGAGTAGGATATATAAGGAGTAAATTGGAATAGAGCCTGATGTTACCACAGTATAAAGATAAAGAGAACATGCAGAACTGTAAGAAGTTTAGATTGATAAAGTTGATACCGTACATAAAGAAAATTTGAGAGAGAACTGTGGAGCGAAGGTTAACAAAAGAGACATCGATATAAGAAGATTGGCTTTTTACCAAAAAGGAAGACGACATATATATATATATATATATATATATATATATATATATATATATATATATATATATATATATATATATATATATATAACGAGTTTATTACAGCTGCCGCCGTTTCTCGCAACCTAGCTTCCAACGCTTGCGATCGTTCCAGTCATCTACTTGTAGACCCCTATCTTCCATTGCACCTTTTACTTCTTGTCTCCACGATCTTCTTGGTCTTCCCTTTTTCCTGCGGTTGGTGGGGATGCACTGTAATATTCTCTTTGGCCATCATTGATCATTCATCCTTTCTACATGGCCATACCATTTCAGCCTTTTGCATTCTATAGTTTCCAGGACGTCAATGTCTATGCCCATACGCTCTCTGATTTCAGTATTCCTTACTCTATCTCATCTAGTGAGTTGGCAACATCTTCTCCAATAATTCATTTCCATTGCTTTTATTTTGGATGCGTCATTTTTATTTATTACCCAAAGCTCTGAATCATATGTGGCAATGCTTTCTATGATACTTTTGTATATCCTAATTTTTGTGTTTCGGGTGATGTGGTTATTCCAAAGTATACTATTCAGTTGACGTATTTCTTTTGTATTCCGACCATTGTTTGTAATGTTTACACCGAGATATTTATAGCTAACAGTATTTTGAATTTGTTTGCTTCCTAGTTCTAAGTGCTTTCCTTCACCTCCCACTACTACGTACTCTGTTTTTGATGGATTAATTGATAAGCCCCACTTAGTATATTCTTCATCTATTTTTCGTAACATGTAGTGGATATCATCTTGATCTTCTGCAAGTATTACTTGGTCATCAGCAAAATGCAAGCTGTACAGCGTATGGTCTCCAATTTTAACACCCATAGGTTCACATTTTCTTTTCCAAATATCCAAAACCCCCTCTAAATAAATCTTAAAGAGTGTAGGTGCAATGCAGCAGCCTTGGCGAAGTCCTTTGGTCACTTTTATCTTTTTTGTCACTTTTTGTCCAATCTTTATTACACTCGTCATATCGTCGTACAACTCCCTTACAGCATTAATGTAAATCGGTGGAATATTCTTGTCTTCTAGCACCTGCCATAGCTTGGCTAATGGTAGTTCTTACAATCTTTTCTGTCGCCTTTATTTTTGTATAGATTGCTGATATATGCAGTTTTCCATTCTGGGGGTAGCTCTTCTCCTCTCAAGAATAAATTAAAAGTATAAGCCAATAGCTGAAATAGTTTGTCAGGGCCATATTTAATCAGTTCAATGGGTAATCCCCCCGGTCCTGGAGCCTTTCCATTTTTCATAGCGTTGGCGTGTTTTTTAATTTCTTCTGGTGGGATTTCAGTTTCTTCGCGGTAGAAAATATCATATTTTTGGTAGCCAATATCTTGGAATTCTGTTCGATCTTCTGTCAGCATTTGTTCATAATATTCGACCCATAATTCTGGGGCTATTAGAGTTAACCTACTGCATTCTTTTCTATCTGTTCTACTACCTTTAATTGTTTTCCAAGCTTCTTTACTTCTTCTTCTTCGCCAAGGTTGGCGATCATCAGGGCTATACGTATTTTCGAAACTGCTGACCGAAACAATTCGTTGCTGCTACAGCTATACCATTCCCGTAGATTCTTTAGCCAGGAGTTTCGTCTTCTTCCTATGGACCTTTTTCCTGCTATTTTCCCTTGCATAATTATTCGAAGCAGTTCATATCTTTCGCCTCTTGTAATGTGTCCCAAGTATTGCAGTTTTCGTTTTTGATCGTAAATATGACTTCCTTTTCTTTATTCATTCTTCTTTACTTCTTGCTGTACCCATAAAATTTTCTACGTTATCGCAGGCATTTTTGGCTTTATTTACCTCTTTTTTTACTTCTTTGTTTAAGCTGTTGTACTGTTGTCGATAGTAAGTGTCCTTTGTTGCTAGCCATTTGTTATACATATTGTTCTTCTTCCCCACAAGATCTTCTATTTCTTTATTCCACCATTCATTTCTATTTTTTATGCTATCCACTTCTCCAATAGCTTCCATTGCAACTTCGTGAAGAGCTTTCATAATTTCGTTGTACGTATTAATTGGTGAGGAGTAACAAACATCGTGCAATTTCAGATTCAACCTCATTCGATACAGAAACTGGGTAGACTCATTTTCAAAAGATTATATCTCTTTGTTGAAATGTCTTGCAGTATCATTGAACTTTCGTTTTCATTTTGTTGTTGGCTTCCTTTAAATGTAAATAGTAGTGACGCTTTAAGCAAATGGTGATCAGATCCACATTCTGCTCCTCGATGGACTCTAACGTTATTAACCTTTATTGTGGAGTTTTCTTTGCATATACAGTAATCGATTATTGATTTCAAATTCCTCGTTGGCTGAATCCACGTGAATTTATGAATATCCTTGTGCTGATAATATCCATTCATTATCTTTAAATTCATATGATCGCAGAAACTTATTAATCTCTCACCGTTTTTATTTATTTTTTCTTCTCCAAATGGACCGACCACTTTGCTATTTACTTTTCTTCCGGTTCTAGCATTTAAGTCATCTAGTAGAATTACTTCCTTCCTAGTTACAATACTCTCTACCAGGTCCGTCAATTCGTCGTAAAATTTATCCTTTACCTCGTCCTTTTCATCTTCAGAAGGTGCATATGCGCCCACTACCACTGTGTCACGTCCTTTTAGCTTCATCTCAACTTTTATTAGCCTTTCGTTTATTTGTTCCCAGTTCTTAATATTTCGTGACAGCCTTTTCTTTATCAATATACTTACACCTGCTGCTGCTCTTCTGTCTTTTTCTACTCCACTATAGAAATGAACAAAATCTTTAAACTCGTCTGTCCCGTTCCCTTTCTTTTTTGTTTCTGTAAGGACTGTTATATCTAATTGAAATCTCTTAATTTCTTTCAACACCTCATCAAGCTTAGTCCGAATACCTTGCACATTCCATGTTCCAAAACTCATTAACCATTTTTGTAAGCTGGGTCGTTTTCCATTAAGACCGTCCGACGTTTTCTTTCTAGGATTTTTTGCAATACAGTTTTTTTTCCGTGTGATGGGGAGCAGGCCCATCGCCACAACCTTCAATCCTGGTGGACCGGGAAGATTTCTGTAGGGGCCTTCTACCCTTAGCCAAGTGGCCCCAGTTTTTGGGCGCTGGAGACTCGCCCTCACCCTTCTCATTCTGAGATAGGATTTGCTGACTATGTGTTAGTTGTTCTATACTTTGAGACGTTTCTTGGTATTTGAGCTACCCACATATCGGCATCAGTGAGTACCCCAAGATCTAAAGTCAGCCGTTTCACCCTCCTCTATTCTCAACCGGGCTTAGGACCGGCTTTGGCGGAGTTTGGCGGAAGACGACATTTGGTATTTATAGATCTTGAGATGGTGTACGACACAGATCCTAGACAAGAGTTACGAAGATGTATGAAGGAGAAATTGGCTCCTGAGAAGTAAGTAAGGTTCGTGAAAGATATGTATGAGGGAGCGTACACAGTAAGGACTTGTACGGTTAGACCGAAAGTTTTACAGTAAAGGTTGGTTTACATCAAGGCTCTTTACTGAGTCCCTACCTGTTTAATCTTGTTATGGATGTAATGACTGAGAAGGTAATGAAGAAGGCTCCTTGATCAATACTCTTTGCGGACGATATCGTGTTGAATTATTGGAGAAGAAATTGGGGTTTACGAGGGAGGAATAAGTTAGCAGATCGAAAACGGAGTATATGTGGTTAAAAGATATACAAGAATTTGGTGAGACCTGTGCTGGTGTATAATAATGAAAATTGGCCTGTAAAAAAGGTTCACTAAAAGAAGATAAAACTGTAACGAGAAGCTGATACGTTTGGTCTACGTATAAATGAAAGCAAAACAAAATATATGGAGTGCACAAAATCAAATCAACATGAGAATCTGAAGTTAGACAACCATAACTACAAATATGCCTCCACTTTTCCCTACCTTGGCTCAATAATAAATGACAACAACATCAGTCAAGAAATACAAGCACGAATTCTTAGCGGTAATAAGTGCTTTTATGCATACAAAGACCTAATGTAAAGTAAGTTACTAAATCGTGAGTCTAAGCTTAGAATCTACCAAACAGTAATTGGACCAGTGGTCAAATATGGATGTGAAAAGTGGACCCTCTCAACCAATGATGAAAATCAATTGAGAATATTTGAGCGCAAAATACTAAGGAAGATATTTGGACCAACCCAATGCAGCGATGGTTTGTGGAGAATTAAAATGGACCATGAGCTGGATGAACTAATGCAGAGCGCAGATATTGTTAGATTTGTAAAGTCACAAAGACCAAACTAGCTTGGTTACCTAGAAAGAATGCCAGATAATCGAGCTGTAAAAGTAGTCCAGAGATGGAAGCCCCAAGAAAACAAAACAAGAGGAAGGCCCCGTAAAAGAAGGATAGACGACGTAGAGAGGGATCTCAAAACCATGAACATCGGGCACTGGCGAAGGAAAGTATTCGACAGGGCAGAATGGAAGAACATTGTTAAGCAGGTCAAGACTCACAAAGGGTTGTAGCGCCATTAGAAGAAGAAGAAAAGAATATGGAGGTAGCTGAAATGAAAATGTTAAGGTGGAAGTAAGGAATAAAATCAAAAAAGATGTTATTAATTAAGCCGGGGCGACTATAGTCTCCAAATCAGGCTAAAGAACAAAGACTGTAAGGCTTTGCTCACGTCAGATGTAGAAATGGGAACCATGTGGGACGAGAGATAGAAGTTGTAGGAAAGAAGAGTAGGGGAAAACCGAGAATAAGATGGAAGGACTGTATGGCAAAGGAACTAAGAGAGAAAGGTTTAATTAAAAAAAGACACGATAGAAGAGAATAAAACAGCGAGCCCTGAAAAGCTAAGGAAGAAAAAGAACGAAATTTGTTATAAGTTTAGTTTTAAGTTTATGATTAACTCTGTTCTTTCAGACAAATTTTAAGTGCATGTATCATACAATCTAGGGGCCGGGGGATGCGCTCTTCTTCTAATCGGCGTAAAGCTGAGCGGGAAAAGAACAAATCTCAGGGGACAAGTTTTGCACGGAGAGTCTTAGGACTTTGCACCTCCTTAAACTATCCCAAGACCGCTGGGTACCCCCAACAATGATTGGGGGTGTGTAATCAATCTTTGATTGCACCCTTCACGTGGTGGCCCTGTTGAAACTAAACTCAGCGGATCTAGACTAGATAGTCGATAAACAATCCCCACGCCAAGCCGTGAGACACCGTGGTGAAGGCTGTGAGGCACTGGGGTGACAGTGTCGCAAACGGTTCCTTTGGGGCAACAGGTCACACCCCTTAGTATTTAGACCTTACCCTCGCAAGCGGGGCTCTGCGAGGGGTTGACTGTCTTTCCCTAGCTACTCGTGGGATCAATATGGAATCTCAAAAACAAACAAAAACAAATACAAAAAAAACTCAGGGCCAAAGGGTTCCCGATGCCGAAGGGCCAGGGAACTCCAAAGCCAAAATCACAGTTCCTAAAGCCGAAGGGCAGGGAGCTTCTGGAGAAAATCCGAACGCCGAAAGGCCCGGAATTTCTAAAGAAATCTCCCAAGCTGATAGGCAAGGAAACAAAATGGCTGTCAGAGTAACAGCGTTGGAAGACGTTGATCTCATGACAGACGAAGAAATTAGGGCTGCAAAGCTATCTGGCGTTTCTAAAGCCAAAATCAGTAGGCTGGTGAAACAAGGCCAAGATTACGTTCAAGCCAAAAGGGCTGTAATAAAGGCCAATTTCATCAAGGCGACTGAAAGGGCAAAAGAGATGCCGTCAAAGCCAATAAAGGCCATGACAAAAGTAATACAAACCCAGAAGATCGATGGCCCAAAAAGGCTAAGGTCAGACGGAAGCACACCACCCGAAAGCCAACGCAAAGGGAAAAGGCCAAGAACCGAAGGTGTGACTTTCAGCGAAGCTGCCGCTTCTGTTAAGGTTGCAGTGGTACTAACAGGATTCCCGAAAGCCAAGATGGATATAGACAAGCTTAAGGCAGTCGAAATAGCCATCTTGGGTGCGTATGACAAAATTCCGGAAGCAGGACCACAGGTTCGCTTCCTGAAGAGTACATACAGGCCGGGTTTCCTGGAACTTAACTGTGCGGACGACATAAGTGCGCGGTGGCTGAGAGGTGATTCCAACCCTGAGGCCTTGGGAGAGTGCATCTCTCAGGGCTGTGGAGGGGGAAGACATACCCAAGCCGCACTCATGCACTGTCTTCGTACAGGACGAGCATGGGGAACGTCTTGAGTCCAAAAGGATCCTTAATAGACTAAGGATAAGTAACCATGGGCTCAGGACACATCTATGGACAGTCTGGGGTAGTAAACCTTTAGAGAAAGGGGTGTTATGGACCTTCTCGATGGATTCTGAATCTCGAGAACAACTCCAGAAATTAAAAATGTCACCCTTTTTCGGAGTAGGACGGTTAACGTTCCGACCCAAAGAAGGGAAGACAAAAACACGGAATGAAAAGCCAGTAGCAACTCGCTCCAGTGAAACAGGGGAGACCTCCCTACATATGGAGGTTCAGGACGAGGAACAACCTTCTTCGGGTGGAGATGACACACCTATAAGGACTAATGTCCAAGAGTGTGTCGGACCCACGGAAGAAGGAATGTCCACAGATCCAGAACCGGCCATCTCTTCGCAATGAAGAGAGAAATAAGGCTCCTGCAGGCCAATCTTCAACATGCAAAAGCCGCATCGGCAACGCTAGTTAGAAGATTGGAACAAGAAGGCATTGATGTGGCCCTCCTGCAGGAGCCTTGAAGGATAGGTGAGAAGATTTCTGGCCTATCAACCAAACAAGGTAAGGTTTTATACACACCCAAAGCTGTAAGGCCAAGGTCGTGTATAATTCACAGTAATAGAGTAGATTGTACATTAATCCCGGTGCTCTGCACTGATGATATTGTTACAGCTGTTCTAACTATAACCACGGAAGTAGGAGAGAAGAAACTGGTGGTGTGTTCAGCCTACTTTCCAGGTGATGGGGCTCTGTGTCCACCAAGCATTATAAGCGACATAGTTGCATATTGTCTAGGAAAAGGATTACAGCTCATTATAGGATGTGATGCCAACGCACATCACACCGTGTGGGGAAGCACAAACATTAATGCAAGGGGTGAGTATATTTTGAATTTCATCTTATCTGAAGGTTTGGTTATATCCAATATAGGAAACAAGCCAACTTTTGTCACTAAGGCACGCAAAGAAGTGTTAGATTTAACACTCTGCACGAGCAGGATAAGTGATATAATAACAAATTGGGTTGTGTCTGACGAACCCTCATGTTCGGATCACAGACATATACGATTTGACCTTGATATTTTTCCATCGGAAATTAAATACAGGAATCCTAGAGATACAAACTGGGTAGGATATAGGGAGTCCCTCAGTAAAAATCTCGAGGAATGTACGATTTCGTTTAAAAGCCCAGAGGTTATAGATTCGGCGGCAGAAACGATAAGCGAAGCTATTATGGCGGCTTACCAGGAAAATTGTCCAGAAAAAACAAGGAAAAGTACGGGCAGTAATACAGTCTGGTGGAACAACGGCTTAAGGAAGATGAGGTCGGAAGTCCGAAGCCTATTTAATAAAGCCAAAAGTAACCAAGATTGGGATGCCTACAGGTATAAGCTAACGCTATACAATAAAGAAATTCGGAAAGCCAAAAGGAATTCATGGAGAGAGTTTTGCGAGGAGATTACAAATATCCCGGCATGTTCTCGAATTCATAAAGTCCTGGCAAAGGATGGTGCTACAACCAAAGAAGTAGGTTTCCTAAAGAAAGCTAATGGCAAATTTACGGACACCAAAGAGGAAAGTCTTAGAGAACTAATGAACACGCACTTTCCGGGCTCAACAATTCTGGATGATGCAGATAGGCAAACCAACATAGACCAAAGGCTCACTAGACCAAGGTCTACAGATGGGAAAATAGCCACAGCAATCACAAGACCAAACAGAATTAGATGGGCTATAAATAAGTTTCGGCCATATAAGTCTCCAGGGACAGATGGCATATATCCAATACTGTTGCATATGGGATTAGAGGTATTGATACCACACCTATGCAAGCTCCTCAAAGCCACTTTAGCATGGGGGATCGTACCGGAAATATGGCAAAAGGTCAAAGTCATATACTTGCCTAAGGTAGGTAAAGTATCAGACCTAACACCAAAGTCATATAGACCGATAAGCCTATCTTCTTTTCTATTAAAAACGCTGGAAAGGCTTCTTGATAGGTACATCAGAGACGAAGTGCTAAAAGATAATCCTCTAAGCAATCGTCAATATGCATACCAACCTGGTAAATCTACGGACTCCGCGTTGGATGATCTAAATAGGCTTATCTCAAAGTCAATGGAAGACAAAGAGATAGCAATGGCCGCTTTTTTAGATATAGAAGGGGCATTTAATAATGTTACCACCAGCTCTTTGATAGGGGCTATGAGTAGACGAGGTGCACCTGCGGTAATATGCAGATGGATAAGGGCATCCCTGGAGAATAGGACAGTAATATCCACTCTGGGTAAAGCAACCATCAAAGCAAAAGTAGGTGGAGGCTGTCCACAAGGAGGAGTTCTGTCCCCTCTACTTTGGGCAACCCTGGTAGATGATCTCCTCAGAAATCTGTCCACAGAAGGCTTTTATTGTCTAGGATATGCTGACGATATAGCAATCGTTGTCAGGGGCAGGTTTGCTCAGGTAGTTTCTGAGAGAATGCAAGCAGCCCTAAATATAGTTGACGACTGGTGTAAACAAGAGAGACTGATAGTCAATGCTCAGAAAACACAAATTGTCAACTTCACCAAAAAAACAGCACTACAAGGCCTAAAACCACCGGTGCTGGGAAGAACAGAGATTTCATTTGCCAAAGAAACAAAATACCTTGGGGTATATTTTGATCATAGGCTTACATGGAATACTCACATTCTAAAAACCACACAGAAAGCTACTATGTCCTTGGGCAGATGTAGAAGAATGTGCGGTAAGAATTGGGGACTTAACCCCAAAATGACTCTATGGTTATATACAAGGGTTATTAGACCCATGATAACCTATGGCTCGGTGACGTGGTGGACAAAGACGCAGCAAGTGGGAGCAATAAGGCTGCTAGGTAATACACAAAGGCTAGCATGCCTGTGTATTACGGGGGCCTTAAAAACAACTCCCACTGCATCGCTGGAAGTCCTATTGAATCTACCACCACTTCATATCTTTATACAGGGCGAAGCCAGATCCGTGATGCACAGATTAATCCATAGTCAGCGACATATAAGCCAGATGCATGGTACTGACAACAGAAAGCTAATCGAGGAGCTAAAAGCCGATATTGTGATGGGGAAACCTATCGATGCAACAGTTACGAGATATAGCTTTAACAATAAGTTCACAATTAAGATACCAGGCAGGGAAGACTGGAATAAAGGTGTACCCATACAAGCTGCTGCTACCTGGTACACGGATGGCTCAAAAACATCGGAGGGTGTGGGAGCCGGCATAGTAGGGACAAATCAAGGGATAGATTTCCCGGTAAGTCTATCTAAGGATGTGACAGTTTTCCAGGCGGAAATAACTGCAATCCATCACTGCGTGGAAGAAATAGAAAGGCAGGAAAGAACGTTCTGTTCAGTTGCTATCTTCACAGATAGTCAGGCAGCGCTTAAGGCACTCAATTCCGTAGAGGTCAATTCTAAGCTAGTATGGGATTGCGTGTGTGCCCTAAATAAACTAGGAGACCGTAGCAAGGTTACGGTAGCCTGGGTACCGGGGCACGAGGGTCATAAGGGCAATGAAAAAGCAGATGAAATGGCCAAACAAGGCTCATCATTGCCATTCATTGGACCGGAACCCTTCTGCGGAGTTGCTAAATCAGTAACAAGAACGGCTACAAGGAAGTGGGTAGCTCGCAAATCGCTGGAATGGTGGAGGAATTCACCAGGACAAAGACAGGCGAAACAGTTCATTACAGAACATTCGCCAAAATTTACGGCAGACCTAATAAGCAAAGACAGGAAAACAGTCAAGGTCATAGTAGGTCTTCTAACAGGGCACTGTAAGCTGAATAGGCACTTGAAGCTGATGGGACTATCAGACGATGACCTGTGCAGATTCTGTCACCTCGAAGAAGAAACAGCAGAGTACATTTTATGTCAGTGTGACAGTCTGGCAAATGTGCGGTTCTTTGCATTAGGAGAAGAAAATCCACCGGCAAATAGCTACATGGAAGGTACAGTCTCGAAGCTACTAGACTTTATAAAAAGGGTCAGGCTAGAGAATGTTATCTAGGACTAGAGGACCACAATAGATCTGAAAAGGTCGCAGTGGAATAGGCCGAAGGGCTCTCTTAATCTAATCTAATCTAATCATACAATCTATATTTTCGATTAACTTATACAATTTACGGTCAACTACGGAGACGCTAACGTAGATTTATCTAAAGGCAGGAAGTGTTTACGTGTGATTACAAGATTGGCAGCTGCGTTTTAGGTGTTAACGGAGACTTCAGAAAAGTAGTCGTTGTGTTTAAATATGTTTAAAGGTTCATAGGTCCAACGTAAAGACTTTGTTTTGGGCATATTTAATCGTTACAATCCATAAAATCATTCGATATTTTTCTTATCTGCAGTAAAACTACAATATCGAACTAGAAGAAATAAAAAACTAAAAAGTTTGTTTAACGAACAAAGCTTAATCCGAAAAAAAACCCAGAGGTTTAGATGATGATGTATAATGATATCTAAGAAGGAACGGCAAATTGAAAGAAACAGTGTAAATGGTCAACCAATAGAAAGAGTAAAAAACACCTACCTTGACACGAAAGTCAATAAAAATTGGCACCATTCTTTAAAAATAAAATCTAGAGTAGAGATAGCAAGATCTGCATTTTAAAAATGGCTAAGCTATTTAAATGCCACGATTTATCAGTATCCATAAAAATCAGGTTACTATGATGTTATATCGTTTCTATCGAAGATATCCTATACCGACCACGTTACTAACCAGAACATTTTATTAAGAATCCAAAAAGGAAAATAATTGTTAATCACAATAAAAACAGACAAATGAATTGAATACCTCGGTCACATCATCAGGAACAGCGAAAGATATGGGTTGCTGCAATTAATTCTTCAAGAAAAAGTAGAAGAAAAACGATGACCGGGATGGCGAAGAATTTCCTGGCTGAAAAATCTACGTACGTGGTTCAACACAACAACCACAAATCGTTTTAGAGCCGCAATTTTCAAAATATAGATTGCCATGATTGTCGCCAACATCCGAAACGGATAGGCACTACAAAAAGAAGAAGGTTTAGGTGGACAGAATATGTGCATAAAGTCCGTGACCAAAAGTTCATCAAATGGATATGAAAGGAGAATCCAGTCAGCGAAAGATCTTTATATACAATTTTAAAACAGACTAAATTGCCATGGGAATACAAGAGTGTAGGAAAAATATAATGGATCGAAGTAGATGGAGGCAAATAGTAATGGCAGCAAAGATTCACGAAGTATTGCAAATATACGGAGAGAACGACAGAGCAAGAGGGAGGAAGGGAGAGACAGAGCAGGAGGGAGAGATTTAATTAAATTGCTAATCATTTGTCTTATTTTATAATCACATATTATTCTATTTATTTTTATTTTATTACATAGCGTAAATTAAATGAAAGTGAGGAGGATACATCGATAAAGTGAAACATAAAATCTCTCTCTTTAATGGCGCTACAGCTCAAATCGAGTATTGACCTCCTCCAAACTATCTCGTTAATTTTGCCGGTCTCGCGATGATTTTCTGTAGATTTTCATGTCTAGCAAATTTTGCGCGTCCGCTACTACTTCAATCTCCCACCTTTTTCGTAGCCTTCCTATTGGTACTGCGCCATGTATTTTACTATCTAGAGCTCTTTTAACGAATTCTGAGATCGGTGCCCCTTTGAACAGTTGATAGAGATATCCATACTTCGTTTTCGTTAATAGGTCTAAATATCTTCTTTTGTATTTTTCTTTTGAAAACTTCCAGCTTTCGTTTTGTGTCTTCTGTTAACACCCATATCTCGCATCCATAACATACTATTGGTCTGTTAGTAGTTTTGTAAACCATGATTTTTGATCCCCAGTGTATGTTTTTGGACCAGAACACAAAAGCGAGTGAAAAGTAAGCTTTGTTTCCCATTAATATTTTTCTTTGAATTCCTGGTTCGTTCTTTTATTCCATCCATGTTAAATGTAACTTCCAGATATGATAAAAATTTCTACAGTTTTAATATCGTCCTCTAATTGAACTGTTTGTCTGTCTCTCCTAGTTCTTGCCTGTGTTAGCTTTTTTGTCTTTTAAATATTTTTTTCTAGTCCAGTCTTTTTTACCTTTGCTTTTAATTTTTTGTATATTTCCGCCGCCTCTTATGTTCTGCGAGAAATAGTACTAATATTATCGGCATAGGCGGCAATTTGTATTAATTTATTTGTAACGAGATTATCTCTTCCCATATTTAGCTGTCTTATTACATATTCGAGAGTCAGTTTGAATAGTGTCGGTGCCAGCCCATCTCTTTGCTTTAACCCTTTGACTATTGAAAAGTTTTTATTGAGCTCGTTTTGTACTCTGACGGTTGTTGTTGACGAGTCCATTATTGCTTTTACTAGTCAGATGTATCTTTGGGGAATGTTGTTAAAGCTACCGTAGATTGGGGATACTTTGAACTCGGGGGTTATTTTGATCAAAACTTTAAAAATTAATTATATGCCTCAGGCGTGTGCGCTTAGCCACTGCCGATAACCGAATTTTGCCTAGTCGGCAGCAATGTTACTGTTATTTAGTATTTATGACCATTCGATACCGATACACACGCGTGTGCTAGAAGTACAAGCATTTTTTTGGAGTATTGAGTTTAACATCAATTTTGTTAAGTGAAAAACTTCGTACATATCACGATAAGTATATTGTTTATACAACGTATTCTTTCATGTAGTGATTAGAAGTACTTTGATCATGAATCACGCTGTGAGGTCTATCAAGGCTACTCCCACTATCTCTTTCTGCTCAAATCCCTCCTCTATGTATTCTGTTAGGTTCAGCACTTGGCCTGTGCATGATTTACCTGGTCTGAAGTTTGCTTGTTGTGGGATTAGTTTTGCATCTAATGTTTCCTGGATGCGGTTTAAAGTGACATAAAAAAAGATATCTACCAACTGGATTGCAACAGCGTAAGAATGATCTGAGTGAAAGTTTTGGATGAAGCTTATGCTCTGCTGTGAACAACTATCTACTAGTGTCGTTCTAAAGCTATTTTCTTTTGGCATTTTAAAGTAGATACTATTTTAATGAGAATAAGCCACAATTGAAGGATAAAATAAGTTTATTAACGTTTCATATTATATATATATATATATATATATATATATATATATATATATATATTATTTTCATATTTCATTTTTTATGTACTAATGATGATGGTGATGATTTTATTACAAAAATAATACTTACGATTGTGTAGTAATAGTCTTGTTTTGTGCAATCACTATCCTAATTTTTACATCACTATCAATGAAAAACTTTATTAAATGAACTAAATAATTGAGCTTCAGATAAGCAAAATAGATGCAAAATATGCATATTGTTTATTGACATTGTTATTTACTTGAAAATGTGTAGACTGATGTAAGTTTATGGTTATTCACTTACGCATGTTTTGTTTTTTTAAATTTAAAACGAATAAAGTTTTTATATTATATCTATATGTAAATAATTCGAATATATTAAAATAATTGAACTTGCTATATAAAAATATATTTACGTCAGATGAAATGGCTTATAAAAAATTATATCTAAAGTTTTTTTTCCTTCTTTGTGATGACTGCGGGAACTGAACCCATTTGCCAAACTACTTATTCCTACCTGAAAGTTATCATTATAAAGACTAATTTTAGTTAGCGTTATAATTATTAAAATTGAGCACTGTACTGTTAATAAATAAAATGTCTGTTTCTATGATGTTAAATTTTCGTCCTCAACGAATGGAAACGACCTGTTAAGGCTACATACAACAAATTCATGGTGTGAGCTCAATATTATACCCCAGTCTATATATGAAAAAATTATTGATTTCACGTGAAAATCTTAGATATAGATTAAAATACATAAGTAATTGACCAAGATGATTGCAAAAACCCCTTAATTTTTTAGGAATTTGTAAATGGAAAATGTTGTAAAAAGTTACTAAAGTGGGCTAAATCTCAGCTTGATCAACCAAATACTTTGTAAGTTATTGAATTTGTTTATCCCGGAGAGCGATTATTTAGATTCCCGGAGAGCGGTTTGAATCCATATTCTGGTACCTACACTATAATGACAACTCAGTAGCTGTGGAAAGGCGTAACCCTGGATACGATCCTCTGCATAAAGTTTGTCCGCTAGTGAAACATTTCAATGACAGGTTTCTATCAGTCCCTATGCCTTCTAGGTCGTGCGTAGATGAACAAATGTGCGCTACAAAGATCACTGGAAGTGACCTCCGACAATATATGCCCAACAAGCCACATAAGTGGTGCTTCAAATTTGTTTGCCTTTGTGACACTTCTTGATTTTCGTATTCATTCGAAGTTTACACTGGTGCCGGAGACAACATAAACTTGGACGACACTCCAGATCTTGGGGCTGCCTCGAATATGTTGGCTCCAAACAGCAACAATTGAAATAGAGCGAACAACATCCGAAGAAATACGAATCCAATGAGGAGTGGGACGAGGTTGCGTCAGATCACCGCTATTATTTGTTCTGTATTCGGAATCTATATTCAGAAAAGCATTAGACAAGGTTCAAGGTGAAATCAAGATTAACGGAACCAATATAGAGAACATCAGCTACGCTGATATTATCGTTCTAATAGCAAGCAATGGACAAGAACCACAAAATATAATAAATGCGGTAGTTCGTCATAGTGAAATGTTCAGGTTACATCTAAATGTTTCCGAAACTAAAATTCTAGTATTTTCAAAGGTACCAACAAACGTACATTTGTATGCCAAGGGACAAATAATAGAACATGTAATTTCCATAAAATATTTGGGAGCAAATATCAACAGCCAGTGCAACTCAAAAAAAGCAATCCTATCAAGAATCGAACAAGCCAGGAAAACACTCATGAACATTAAAACATTTTTTACCAGATCAGACCTTAGTCTAGAGCTTAGAATTCTAATGACCAGATGTTACGTTTTCTCTGTTTGGCTGTATGGCTGTGAAAGTTAAGCAATGTACTCTAAACAGAAAAAAATAGATGCCTTTGAAATATATATATAGACAGATGCTGAAAATTTCATGGATACAAAAAGTTACTAATGGTGAGGTACTTTGGAGCATTAGTAAACAAAAAGATTTACTCAGCATAATCAAAGAGAGAAAAATACAATACTTGGGTCATGTCTTGAGAGGAGAAAGATATAAATTTATCCAAATCATATTGGAAGGTAAAGTGCAGGGCAAAAGATCAGTTAGAAGACGCTAGAATTCGTGGCTGAAAGACGTGAGGAGATGGTTTGACCTTTGATGTATCCAAATTGCCATTTGGATCATCTCCAACTTTCGAAAGGAGACGGTGAAATAGGAAGAATAGATCGATGTATTCAGTTAT
This sequence comes from Diabrotica undecimpunctata, assembly GCF_040954645.1. Lineage (NCBI taxonomy): Eukaryota > Metazoa > Arthropoda > Insecta > Coleoptera > Chrysomelidae > Diabrotica > Diabrotica undecimpunctata. The sequence continues at coordinate 114,707,684 of NC_092809.1, forward strand.
AGTATGACTTATAACCCATATCATTACCTTATAACCCGTATTATTTAAATAACAAATTTAAAATAAAATGATTAGAGTAGGAACATACCCAGGAGCGAAACATTGACGACAATTTCCTGCAAACCTCGAGTAATGAAGTGCACCAGAAGAAGATAAAATATTTATTATAAAATTTAACGTATTCGAATTTACCTACTCTGTATTCCCGCTAATCCACTCATGGTAGATGCGGTAAATTTTTCAATAAAAAAAAGTTTTTACGTAGTAGCAAAGTTATATGTTTATTTTTACAGTTTTGATTAAAATTTATTAAAAATTAAGAATTCTGACTTATTTACAGTTTTGTAAGGAACAAATAAGTATATTAACGTTTATTAAAGAGTATGATGACGAGTATCTTTTATGGATTATTGATCATAGCAAAAAACTAAAAAATACCATTTAACTTACTGCATAAAAATGTCTTTCTTCTAGATGAATATACTACGTAAAATTTTGTTAAATACCTGACCGAGTCAAAGTCCTCAACAGGTATTTTGGCTATTTCTCTAAGATGGCTTAAAAATCTATATAAATTCAGTAAATTTCTTTTGACATCTTCTCGAATTCTCGCACAATGTGTTTAAAAGACCGTTGCTGATCTATAATTTTATATATTATTGATATTACACTTAAAATTTTTTTGTCGTATTCGATAGACTGCAACTGACTGTTGACGTTAACTACTTAAAATTTTACCTAACTAGTTAAGGGTTAAAAGCTATTAAAATAATTTAGAAAATCAGTTTAAACTCTGTAAAATTTAAAGATTATATAAGGAGTCTTATCAGAATAGCCAACTAGTAAGCACGTTAAATTCTAATTATTCGTTTATCTGTTTTTGCAAAGATTAAAAACGCGTTTTGTGAATGTGTTTTATTTTAATGATAAACATTGGTAAGGTACCTTTATTTCAACTAATATCGACAATTATATAAATAGGCCAGTATTTTCTGGCTCCAATTAATTAATATTTTGGCATACAAAATAATAATATCCACATCATGGCATCATCATCTACGTCAACTCAACCTAGTTCTCTAGGTTCTCTAGTTCTCTAGGTTGAGTTGACGTACCAGACTCTCTGTACCAGACCATCAACCTCTACAATCTAAAAGTTACTCTACCGTAACCAGACAACCAACTACTAGTGTTTTTTCGTCAAGAAATTTAGCAATCGTTTTTGATACAATAGACAACACTAAAATTGAAGATTACCTTCACAGTTTAAGCTTAATAATTCGATCACTCAATATTATTTTCTGTTCAAGGCTATCTAACAACAGAATATGCATTTACTTAGCAAATGAAAAATTGGTCGATGATTTTATTTCCAACCACGGAAACATCAACATTAATCAACAACTTTTACAAGCACGTCGACTAATCATCCCTAGCCAATGACTAGTACTTTCTAACGTATGTCCGTCCATTCCACACTTAATCTTAGAATCTGAACTGCAAGCACTTGGTGTCAAACTTTTGTTACCCCTATCGTTTCTAAGGATAGAGACTTTAAGTCCTGAATTCCAGCATATATTAAGCTGTAGGCGGCAAGTCTACATATCCCCTTTAACCAACCATACCTTACGCGATTCTTTTGTTATTACTCATGAGGAGACATCATATAGAATATACTTATCTTTACATAACCAGACTTGCCAAATATGCAAAAACACCAAGCACTTAGCAAAAGACTGTACAGCAAAGGTATCTGTATCAGACGACACAACTTCCATACCTCACAATATAGAAACAGGTCAGAACTGTATGGAAAATAGTAACAATCAGGTGACTTAAAAAGTAACTAGTGCCATCCAACAAAAGCAAACCCAACTGAACGAACAAACTGTGCAACATGAAACACCAAGTACAAAACTCCTAACTAATCAAATAGAAACAGATTCAGTACCACAAAAACGCATAGTTTCTGAGTGTTCTACACCGTCCCCAACTCCTTCATCAGAACACATCTTTAAATTACCCAAAAACAAAGAGAAGAAGACTAAATTAAACCAACAAAAGAAACCAAAAAAGACGCTAGAGGAAATGCTGAAACCAACAGAAGAATTATTTAGCGACCAAAATTCTAATTATCCCTTAAACTATGAACAACTAATAGATTTCTTCGAAAACTGCACGGGATCTTCGGACCCACTAAGTATTGCAAGAATATGTACCAATGAAATTTCTGAAGTCACAGATCTACTGATAAAAATATACTTCAAACTAAATGACAGAAAAATTTAAAGTAGATGCACCCGAATAAGAAATAAAATTCTTTGACAAAATGATCCAAACTTCCATATTGAGGCAGACAGCGATACCTCTATAGACACATACTAACATAATAATAACATTCAGCAGTTTAATTCAATGGAATCTAAATGGGTATTGCACCCATTTAGAAATGTTGCAAATACTGATCTCAAAATACAGACCAATGATTCTATGTTTACAAGAAACTAATTTTAAACACTGTACTTAAACTAAAAAACTTTCATTGTTTTTTTAAAAATCAACAAGATGCTAAAATAGTCAGCGGAGGAGTAGCAATATACATAAAGAACGATATTAATAGTATAAAAATACCATTAGAATCAAACTCGATTCAATTGCAGTCAGAATCAAAGACGTAACTACCTCTTCTGTATGCAACATATACATTCTCCCCAACCAAGAACCTAACCATAACGAAATATCGGAGCTCTTAGATTAAATACCTACTCCACGACTAATTGTCGGAGACTTCAACGCACATAACCCTTTATGAGTTTCAAAAAAATTAACGAGTAAAATAGAATCCCTTCTGGAAAAATACAACCTAAATCTACTTAATGATGAACAATTGGACAAGACACCCGTTTTGACATAAGAAAGGGTGGAGGTTCTGCTATTGACTTTTCTATATGCGAACCATCAAATTTATTCCACAGATTTCTATCATGCTGTATACGTAATGATTTTGTGTGGTGCTTTATGAAAGTTTCATATTAAAGTTTTATCATCGATTAACAACTGGAAAAAGTTGAAAAAAGTGTTACTTTCTTTATTTGAGAGAAAAGTTACTATGCTCAGGCTTAAATGTACAAAGATAGATATTACTTTATCAATTACTAAGACATTATTTATTATAGATCACTGACATTTTGCAACTTTAAAGTAAATTATGTGCACAAAGATTCTTTTTTTTTTAATCGGTTGTCCAGTTCGTATATCGTGCCACCTTAAATTCTTAATCATGTTTTGTGATTTGTTTTCCTCTTTCTATGTCTGCATGTGCAAACTTGAAGCAAAGGTTGGTGTTCTTTCCCGGGCTCTCGCTGCTTCACCGTTCCCTGCAATTTTAGGTTCTCTAGACCAGCGATCCGCAACCTTTTTGATATTGCGACCCCAAAATTAAAAAAAGAGTTATGAGCGACCCCAGAAAAAAATCACCAAATTAACAAGTGCAAAGGTTAGTTCAGGACGAAATTAAGGTAAACTTCAATTATCCCATGTTGTACTTAGCTGTTTTTATTTCGTAAATTATGTTGAAGAGTTTATTTATTTTTGAAAGTAGTATTAGAGCAAACTATGCATTTAACATAATATTTATAATGGCATTAAATGAGACAAGCAATTATTTTAACATTTTATTTTTTTTAAAAAATAGGTACATATACGTCAGTTTACAAACTAATGTGAACCTTATGCTTGCACGCAGTCAGTATATTAATTCTTGGTGATATAATATCAGAAAGGGACACCTTCAAATCAGGTTCTACGTTAAGTCTGGAGCGATATTTTGTTTTTATAGCAGTCAATGTGGAGAAATCTGTCTCGCACAGGTATGTAGATGCGAATGGCAGCAATTTCAGCAAAGATGTTTTGTGTAACAGTGGATATTCCTTTTCCATCATTATCCAGAACTTGGATAGATCCGTGGTTTTAAAAATAGATCGAAGGCTTTCATCGGACAATAAATCGATCAGCTGCTCTTTTTCTTTTAAGTTTATCTTCACAGTGTTAAGATCACAAGTGAATGGATTAATTATCCATTGGTCGCCGTGTGATGTATCTGGGAATCGTATTACCAAGTCTTGCTTAGGGCTTGTAAGATGCATGATGATTTTGGTTTTAGTTTCTTCTACGAGCTTTATATTGTTTTCTTCAGAAAATTTCTCCAAACATACAAACATCTCGTAGTTTTCAGCACTGATTTCGTCTATTTACAAACTTATTTTGATACAAAAAACTTTTATTTTGTTAGCCAAAATCAATACATTTGTACCCTTTCCTTGCAACGATTGATTTAAATCATTAAGTTTTTTAAAAATTCCGAAAAATAGCCAACTGTTGACAGCCAATTTTCATTTAAGAAATATTCCGCTAGCTTTGGTTCCCGTTCAAGTAGAAATATTCTGATTTAATCTTTGAGATCAAATACACGTTGGAGTATTTTTCCTTGCGATAACCACCTGACCTCCGTACGTATTTATAACAGTAGATCTTCGTATTCTGATCCCAATTCGCGTCACATTATTTTGAAAAGGCGACTGTTCAATGCGCGAGCTTTATTAAAATTTATTATTGTTACGACTTGTTCCAACACTTTATTTATATCTGGTTGCAAATGTTTTGCTGCGAGTGCTTCACGATGAATCATACAGTGAATAAAGCCTACGTGAGGTACAATCTCAGTTACTTTTGCTTTAAATCCTGGATCTAAACTTTATATCATGGATTTAAAAAAAGATATTAACTGCATTAAAAATTGCTTCACCGGTTGTTCTTCCTTTTAGTCCTTGACAAAATAACAAATCTTCGCATATGTCGTTTTCATATCGGTATCGGATAAATATTAGAAGTTGAGCTACATTAGCTACATCAGTGCTTTCATCCAGCTGAATATCATAATAGGGACTCCCTTTCACGCGATCTATAAGTTGTATTTTGATATCATCAGCAAGTAGATTGATACGACGATGAACAGTGTCACTTGATGGTGGAATTGTTTTCAGTACATTGGCATACTGTTCTCTTTGCATGATCGAAACCATTTTCATTGCAGCTGGCAAAATGAGCGTCTCGCCTATGTTGTGAGGTTTTTTAGTTTTGACAATCAAAAAGGCAAAGCAAAAGGTGTTTTGGTTAACTGTTGTGTATTTTTAAAAATTAACCTGATGTGACGTTAGTTTGGTGGCATGTCGTTTAAAATAAGATTCATCTTTATTTTTTAAATGTGGATACTTAGTTTCTAGGTGCCTTTTCAATTGGGCCGGCTTCATGCTCTCGTTTGCCAAAACTTCCGAACAAACAACGCACTGTGGACGTTGTTCAAAATTAAACACTGTACATTTAAAACCAAACTGGATGTACTTACGATTATTTAAAAATGCGTTGACGCTTCCCAGTTGTCTCCGATATAGCTGTTGCTTTTGTTTAGTTGAAGTTGAAGCGTCACTCTCTGTATCGATGTGTACGGTAGATGTGACTGTTGAATGTACAATGGCTCTACAATCATCGCTGTTATGACTAATGGTTATAGTAGTGGAACTAAATGTTGCTCTGCTGTCATCGATAGTAATAACACTACTAGTACTTGAAGTGGAGGCATTGTTTTCACGACTCATATTACTCGTAACAGTAGTTGTCATGGTAGAATCTGAGGCACTCACACACATCAGATGACACTCTTGTTAAGGACTATGTGTTTAATTCTTTTGTTTTGTGATGCGTTATCAGGACTTCCGCCACCTGCATCTTTAGATGTGCGATTTATTAGCCACTTATCCATTGTTAACTGCAATAATAAATACGTATTAAATTATGGTTTTGATATTCAACCCACGCGTCCAACATGGCCGCGCCGCGATGACGCCTCAGTTTATTTTCTAAGTAGGAGTGCACAGTTACTTACCGTGTGCGTGTTTATCCACGAGAACACTAATCTTCTAAAAAAACTTTCTAGTGAAGTAATCTTTGAAATCAATTTAGTCTGAACAGAAAAACTGACTGGAGTAGCTGGACTGAACGAAGAAAGAGAGATCGAGGTGGGGGCGCAGCCGCGGGAGCTGCGAGGTTGTGACGGGCGGGACTGGACAGGTATTTTCAATTCTCTCCGTTTTAAAGACATTGTGTAATTGTGTAAGTAAAAAAAGGTTATATTTTAAGCATAAACCTTAATAAAATTCGATCAGTACAGGACCTTGTTGACTTTTTTACTTTTTTGACGACCCCATAAAGATCTTTCGCGACCCCAGGGTTGCGGACCGCTGCTCTAGACCCAGGGTTACGTTTTCTTGCGGTCCAGGGTATTTGCAATATTCTTTGCCAAGAAAACATTTTAAACGCGTCTTCAGTGCGTTCATCAAACAAATTCCTTAAGCACTAGCATTCGGACCCATAAAAAAAGAAAAGAGCATTGTTTTTACAAGCATCCTGTTTGTATGTATGGTGATGCTGTGATTTTTTTGGCAAGTTTTGTTATTGTTCCCATGGCCACTGCTGATTTATGTTTGATCTATTGACTAAATCCTATAAAATTATTTATGAGGCTACCAACATATGCAAATTGGTTCATCGCTTTAATGTCATTGATTCTGACGACAATTTCTAGCTGGTTCTTATTTCTTTTATCTATGATTATATATAATTTTTTTTAATTTTTGTTATTTATTTTGAAGCCCTGCTTTAAAAACTAACTTTACTCATGGTGCTCCGTCATTTCTTTTATGGATTCGGCGAACAGCATTGCGTCATTTAATTTGTTGATTCTTCTGCCGCCAATAGATATGACCATTTTTCCTTCTGAGATTGCTTCGCGTAATGGCTTATCTATACATTAAACAGTATGAGGCATACCTTAAGTTGTTACCAACACTAAACGATTTTGACCTATATCCCCTAGATATTTCACACATTTTATCTTATATGGTACAGTGAAATGCTTTACTGTAATCCATAAACCACACATGTGTGCGTATATTGAAATTCCGTATTTTTTTGGAAATCTGTCTTAAACTTAAAATTTGTTCGCTAGTGCTCCATCCTAACATACATATCCTACCTGTTTATAGTTTATTTTTATGAACGAGAGAGTAATTAGCATAATTTTAACTGGTAGCTCCGACCACTCCATGGGCGTGCTCAAGATTAATTGAAAAATTACTTTGAATAATTGTAAAAAATAAATGAATTATTTCAGTGTTATAAAGTGTTATGTGTATGTAAACAAAAGTGACCTCTTTTATCACACACTATATTAGAACTGACTGGTCTACATTAAAAAGGGTTTTAAAAAATTCACATTTTTTTTAATTTTTAAAAATTACAAAAGAGAAAAAGAGTTTTTAAAACCGTCTAAGGTATGTTAAATAGATGAATAAAAATATTAATATAAAACTTACAGCTACTTGTTACAAATCCAAATCAGATTCAGAAGATGAACTTTCAGAACCAAGATTTATAATAACTGGCTCGATCATTTTATCAGTAATATTGTCCAGCTTCCACATTTTTTCCTCTTCTTTAATAGTGTGATTTACTGCCTTTTCCCAGTTTTCAGGTTTTACATTATTTACGACCTCCAAAAACAACTGTTTAACATCATGAATTTTAAAAGTGGTATTTTTTCTTGAAACTTCACTCTTTATCTGTGCCCATACCAGTTCAATCGGGTTTAATTCACAATGATATGGTGGGGATCTAAGTACTGTCATTCCACGATTTTTGGCAATTTCATCAATTTCGTATTTTTTTAATTTTTCTTTATGAAGGGCACACAACGAATAAAGTTCCTTTCTTATAGATCCGGGATGGTACGTAATATTTTTTGAACTCAGCCAATTCTGCAAGTCTTTTTCTAACCACTTGGTTGTGGGCAGTCCTTCTATAAGTCTGGAGTGATAACTTGCATTATCCATTACTATTACACAGTTCTTAGGAAGAAGATCTATCATTTGTTCGAACCATTCTTGAAAGACATCAGCGTTCATGTCATCATGGTAGTCACCGGTACGAGTTGATTCAAAAGTTAATAACTCACCTTCAACAAAACCGTCTGAACTGCCAATGTGTACTATTATCAGCCTGCGTCCCTTTTCTGATGGTGGGTTTAAAACAGTAGATAAGTTATTTACAAAAGCGTGCCTTTGACTTGTAAAAGTTTCATCCTGCCAAAATTTATTTGGTGTATGACCCTCGTTGATCCATGTTTCATCAAGATAAAATATTTTTCTTTTTTGGTTTCTCATTTCCTTTATGGTTCTTAGAAAATGTCTTCTACATATGACAATATCGCTTCTTTCTAATAAAATAGACTTTCTGGGATTCTTTTTCCAGCGGAAGCCTATTTCTTTTAAAAGTTTCCATAACGTACTTCGACTCATTTCTGGGTAATCCTTATCATCTCGAACTGAGACAAGAACTTTATCCAATGTTGGAAATTCTTGTCTAAAGAAGAATTCATGCACTTTCCGTCGAAGTCCTTCTTTAAAATGATATTCTATTTGAAATTTTGGTTTCCCTGGAGCATTACGTGGCATTTGAAAACTACCACATTTCTCTTCTTTAATAACTCTGTAAATCGTAGATTTCCCAACACCAAGTGTACTGCTAACTAACTCAACGGTCTCATCAACATAAACGTTTGTCTGTAAATGATTTAAAACAATTAAATATTAATGTTTTTTCATTAACTGTTAGAGGACCAATTTTTCGGCGTTTACACGGCACTTCCAAATTTTCCATAACACTAGTATACACAATAAACTGCACCTTGCAACTGAAGTACCTACTTTTAGTGAACTGTTAAGAATTTTGAATACGCCACTTGGACCTTCCTATATACAAAATGGAAAAACCCACTATCACATTTTCTGTGGAATAAGTTTAGAAGGTAATTATCTAGTCAATTACTATCGTAGATTCCTGGAATTAAAGAATTAAATGTTTGATTGTTGAAACCCTTACTTCGTGGAATGCACTCATTTCAGATAAAATAAAACGTTTTATTTTATCTAAAGAATTAAACTTTATTTTGCAAATAGGCAAAGAATTAAACTTTATTTTGCAAATGGATAAAATAAAACGTTTTATTTTATCTAAAGAATTAAACTTTATTTTGCAAATAGGTAGGTACTTATTAAACTTTTATTGGTTATATATAACCAATAAAATAAACATCTTACATTTCTTGCAAATTCATTAGTACCTGTTAACCTCCATCACTCCGACACTGGCAACCTTATTTAGGGATTAGTAACCCTCACAACTATTGTATTCTATTCTGCTCCAATCTTTATACCTGGTGGTCATACTCAATTTAAAATTGTTTTCCTATATACTTCTGTAAACTTGTTGACAAATATCTGTTTTTCATTGAGTCACCCGTATCAACAGTTTAGGGATTTGCATACATAATTTATTGTTTTATTACTCTCTCATACATAAAAATACACTATAGAATATGTCAACACAAAGACTGTGATTCAAATTTATATATTATTATAAATTAATAATTTTGTAAGCGTTATATTTATTAAAACGCTTGTTTATTTATTTCTATTCTTCTATTGTTACTCAAAAATCTATTAGTTTAAGTTAAAATAATTCAAATTAAAAATTTAAATACAGTGCAGTAAAATTATTATAAGTAAAATAGGTATATTCAAATTGATATAACTCCAAACTCCATATAAATATGAATTAAAATAATAAAACTTTCATATCTCGTTTAGCCAGTGGATGACATAAGCTAATGTCGTTGCATTTCATTAAGTCTTTATCAAAGCAGTCTTACTCAGAGTTTACGAGAGGAAGCTGCAATAGTTGTTTCAATAATTGGGTCACACCGCATGCATAGCTGTCATCTCACTCGATGTGTTCCCAGGATATCATTTTTGTTTGGATCTTTTGTCATCGAATGCGATAGTCTGTGGACTAGTACGCATTTCGATGCGCATCGCCCCGCCTCGAATTTTCCCATTGGCTCTTGACCTGGAAATCCCTATTTATCGCTCGATCAGCGCATATAAATATTGGCGATTTTCAGGTCAGCCAAGTCAGTCCCTCATGGGCTCTCCGAGAGCTTAGTGCTCTCGGGGCTCTGCTCCTGTTCTATTTTCCATACTCTGTGGCTGAGAGTTATTTTCAACTTTAACTTGGTGTTTTTATTTCGACAATCCTTTGTCATGTAAGAAAATATCTTGTCTTTCTCAAGACAAGCCATCGGAAGACCACAACCTAATGTACCATTTTCGACGAGGAATTTGTTGTGTAAGAAATATCTTGCCTTTTTCAAGGCAAGACACCGAAGATATAAATATTTTCCAAGTCCATAACCCGAAAATGGACTTAAGTAGAGGAGCTCTTGACAGTATATTCGAAGCCCTCTACAGAGCACCCGGAGACAACAGAAGGTGGTTAGACCCTTATTTGTTCCCCCGAGGTGACACTTTTAACTCCTTAACGCATTCTATTGAGTGTTTTGCATCTTTGTAAGTCAAGTTGTGCCGCTGGGAGTATTTCTGAAGTATTTGTGATATTTTTTGTTTGCTGTCCTTACAAACATATCTTGACAAAAGTGTTAACAAAGGAAGAGGATACAGAATGAGAAACAAACAAATTAAAAATACTCTGTTACGCAGACCATTGATAACCCAAGATGAAGATAGTCTCCCAATAATGTTCCACAGATTTAACATAAGAGCAAAAGAATTTAATATGACAATTCCATCTCAGAAAACTAAAACAATAGTAGACAGCAAAAAATCAGCCAGATGTAAAATAGAAATTGATGTCATCAGTATTGAAAAAGTAATGGAAATAAATACCTGGGCATTACACTGTCTAGCTATGGAGACCTGGACAAAGAAGTGAGAGATCAAGTACAAAAAGCAAATAGACTGGTAGGATGCCTTAATAATACTATAAGGCGAAACAGCCACATAACGCTGAGATAAAGTCAAGAATTTATAAAGCCAGTGTAAGACCAATAATGACATATGTCTTATAAACAAGACCCAACACAGCCACAACGCAAAGGCCACTGGAAACGGCAGAGATGAGAGTACTGAGAAGAATTACAGAAGACTGCGCAAAAGATGGAGTGACAACCTTCCATAGAGATATTAATCCACCAATAAACAAGCATAATAATTGCTTATAAAGAGGAAGAAGAAGAAGAAAAAGAGGCTACTAGTTTAATATGATTTGACGCATTACTGATCTGTTGTTTGTTAATGATATATTAAAAAGTACTGACGAAAGTATTCCTGCTTATGATACACGGTTTTTATTTGGGCACGGTCTTTAACCCCTTTTAACATTCATACTAGCCGTTTGGCTATTACAATGCTATTACATGATCTTTTTATTCTTAAGCCCGTCTGTCCCTCTGTAATAGAAGGCTTAAATTATGTCTTTGTATTATATAATTTTTTTTTATTCACATCCAAATTCAAAATTTAGAAAGATGTATCGTCGCTTGAATGCAGAAGTAGCCTATGTCCATTTTTGCCTAATTTGATATTTTAGGTCCATTTGAAAGTAAAAGCATCATTACATTGGATGCAGAAGTATTGTATGTCCATCTTTACAACTAACGCTCATATCGATCAAAACTTGAACTAGCCTATGTTCCGTACCGTTGTCAGTTTTCATGCAGAATCAGTCTATGTAAGAGCGCCGCAGCAAACCGATCGTATCTCCGTCGCTTAGCCGGACATAGACTAGTTCTGCATAAATTTACGTATATATATTGAGGACATAAACTTATTCGCGATTTAAGATAGCTCAATAAGAATTTAAATTATGTTTAATCAAAAATCATTGGAGCTGAACTCACGATATACAAAAATACTTCAGTTGCTTGAAGTGAAGAAGAACCAGTGTGCAGGTAAGACAAAAATTTATTGTTCATGTGATTTTCTTTTCCTATTTTTATTTTATTATGTCAAATAGTAGCTGTTTATTCAGTGGCACTGTTAATATCAACCAAATATTAGGGTAAAGTCACTCATTATTATATACTACCCTAGACAAATGTCATATTGGATTTGGCTATAATATTTTATTTAAATGGCCTTTTTGAATAAATTATTTTTTGATTAGATTATATGCATGAACCTGAGACTACGCCAAAAATTATCATTTTTTATCTAATAAAATTATATTACTGATAAAAATGAGAAATTATTTAAAAAATGCTATTTTATTTATTATTATTAATTACCCTATAGTGAGTAGGCCTAAAGTTTGTTTCTCAATAAAATGTTTTAGATAATAGTAACTATTATGGCAATAAACAAATTATTGTTGTTTCAGATAAAATGTTAACTTCAGAGTCCAACGATGACGTTTCCATTCCAAAATATGCCATTAAGTTAATGGATTTTGTAAATTTAGAACCATCGCCTGTTCTACAACAGTTTTGGGAAACTTCAACATACTTTAATTCCAATTCATTTAATCAGACACCGACAAAACCATGCCGAGAAATATTTTTTAACGAACCAAACCACACTGAAGAAGCTAATAGTTTCAGACCCAGTGAGCATCACAAAGCATCGCCAAAAAAACTGTTTAACCAATCTTGTGATTCCAAACCTAGCAGATCTGTCAAATTGGTTAACACGAATGTGTTGGAAAATTATTTGGACATGTCATCCTCTGAGTCTGATCTTTATGCTTCCGATAACGATGAAAATGATCCCGAATTTGTTTTGTTGGATCAGGAACCTGATCAAGAAGAAGTATCAATAAGAAAGTCTCGCAAAAGAAAAAGAAACCCGATTTCCTGGAGAAGAAATATAATAAAGACATCTCGAAATAGCGGAAAGGAATACAACTCTTGGAAAAATAAACTTCAACCATCCCGAAAAATGAAAGATCCATGTCATTGTAGAATGAAATGTATCGAAAAGATTTCTGAAGAAGAAAGGCAATCTATATTTGGTCGTTACTGGAATCTTGGAGACATCAACAGACAACGAGATTTCATTTCAAAATTAGTGCAAAGAAAAAATAAAGAAAGAACAAGAATTAGCCGAAAGAAGATAAATATTGCTGCAGAGAAAAATGAAGAATCGCCTTTTTCAAACCAACATAGTAGAAGAACATTCACGTTTGATTATTATTTCATAAAGGACAACATCAAAGTACCTGTGTGTAAGATTTTCTTTTTACATACTCTTTGTATAAGTGCCCAGGTTGTTAAAACTGTACTTAATAAAACTTGTTTCATTGGTACGATTTCCGAAGACAGAAGAGGAAAGGCTTGCAAAACTCCTTACTCAACGAATCTGTCAAAGAATCCGTTCGAGAACATATAAATTCCTTTCAGACAATTGAAAGTCACTATTGCAGAAAAAACACAACACGTTTGTATTTACCAGCATCTCTTAATATATCCAGAATGTATTCTTTATACAAGGAATACTGTTCCGATATGAACATTACTGAAGTAGCAACGAAAAGTATATACAGGGCTGTCTTTAATTCAGATTTTAATATGTCATTCTTTCAGCCAAAGAAAGACTTGTGCGATATTTGCCATAGATTCGAACAATCGTCTACTGAAGAGAAATTAGCAGCTGAAGAAATGTATCAACTGCACTTGAAAAACAAGAATTTAGCCAGATAATTTAAGGATGCAGAAAAAAAAAGAGCTGAGGAGAATCAACAGATTTGTTGCGCAGTTTTTGATTTACAACAAATATTTCAGGTACCAACAAAGTCGGAAGTTGGATTAGCGTATTATAAGCTAAAATTGTCAACTTATAACTTTACTATTTTCAATATGGGTAATAAAGAATGCAACTGTTATATGTGGTATGAAACCATAGGCAAGAGAGGCTCTTGTGAAATAGGTAGTTGCCTTTTGAATTTTATAAAGCGTAATATTGAACACGGTAGAAATGAGTTTTCATTTTTTTCTGACAATTGTGCCGGACAAAATAGAAATAAATACTTATTTTCATTATACAATTACATTTCTCAATTATATAAAGTAAAAATTTGTCATAGCTTTCTGGAACGAGGGCACACACAAAACGAGGGATACAGTATTCATAGTGTGATTGAAAGAGCATCACGTAATATTCCAGTCTATTCTCCTCATGAATGGTACACAATTGTCAGAACTGCAAAGAGAAACAACCCGTATAACGTCGTTGAATGAGACCAAGAAAATATATTTGATCTAAAAGAACTTCTAGCAAAAACATCTATTAATTGGGACAAGGATGAATGTAATGAGAAAGTTTACTGGAACAAATTACGAATTCTACAAACCCGGCCAGACTATCCAAATATGTGTTTTTTTAAATACAATTTTGAAGACATTGAATTTAAAAAAAATTAATCTGGCCAAAAAGGGTAGAAAGACACTTCAAATTAATATAGAAGATATTGAACTGAAGCCAAACTCTACGAGGCAAATTCCATTAACGAAAAAGAAATACGACCATTTGCAATTTCTTTGCCAGAAGAAAGTTATTTCATGTCAATATCATGATTTTTTTAAAAACCTACCTTATGATGGAAAACGAACAGGGGAAGATTCAGATATTGATGTTTAAATATTCATAATTGTTTAATTTTAGTTCCTAATTTTGAGTTAAATTTATTTGTTTTATTTTCTATTTTGTTCCATCTCTTTGATTTTTTAAGTAGTAATATTTTCTATCTTTTTTTAACACGGCCCAGTTGTTAATAATTTCAGAAACTTATTTGTTAAACCTGAAAGCCGACAATATACGATTTATAAGTAAGTACACTGTTTGTGTTAAAATTATTTATACCTATACCTACTACATGATTAGATTATTGATATTATGGATTGATCAGAACTAGCCTAAGTACTTCCATGTAAGTATATTCTATGTCCAAATTTGGACATAGACTACATCAGTTGAGACTTTACTAGTCTATGTCCAGCTTTTTTTTAGAACGTGGCTTTTATCGTTAAAGCAATGAACTGTAGGGAAAGTAGCTTTTTAAACATTGTTATACAATTTTCTGATAAAAGAATTTTATAATATTTTGAGAAAAAAACAAAAAAAATGCTCTCCTCTAAAATTAACATTTTGTGACTTAGGCTACTTCTGCATCCAAGCGACGGTATGCTTCTTTAAGGATACTGCACTAATATTTTTATTTTCATTTGCTTTTGGTCAGTATATGAACTTTCATGCACTTGACTGAAGAACTTTTCCAGATTTATCATTTTTAATATTACGGCTTTATAACTGTCTACCGGCTTCCGACAACAAAAGATCGTTAGTCGTCCTGGACTTTCCTAACATTGTTAAACCTTAATCGGTTTTTTTGAATTTTTGAAACGAAATAATATTTATCCTTAAATTTCTAATTTATGTCTTAATCTAATCTGTCTTTTTTTATTTTGAATTAACGTATCTCAACGTCTTTGGTCATTCACACTGGAGCAAAGATTTACCCTAGTACCTACAAAATTATGATACAGAGTTTAAAATAGTAAAAAATAACAATATTACTTATGGGAATTATATTTTGTTAAACGACTGCGTTAGGTTAGAATGACAGGGTTCCAACTAACAAAATCGCATATTTGGAGTTATTAGTGTAAAAAGGTTCCAACTGATCTTCCCTATCTTTTGATCTGACAACAGCGCTGGCTAATAACGCAATTCTGACTTATTACAATGCCGAGGTTCCATCTGTGAACATAAATAAAACAAAACTAGAATGACATGGTTTCAGGTGACACATGAAACCTTGTCACTGAACCAATAATTAAGATTTGCATGTATCGTTTGACAAAGTTCCAACTGCAACCACACTGCAACAGCTGTTTATGTTCACTGTCTAGTATTGAGGTTATGTTTGAATTGTTGTTTATAACAATGACGGAACTAAATGAGTTGGGACGACTTATTACTGAGGTATTAAGTGAGGATGCAGAATTAGAGCACTTTGGTGATTCTTACTCCCCATCATCAGAGAGTTTAAGTGACGAAAATGAAGAAATTACTGACAGGTAAGCTAACCTATATTTTTTATTGTTGAAACCTTTACTTCGTGGAATCTAGTCATTTTTATGAAATCAAACTACAAATAACGTTAAAAATTCCATAATTTATTATTTAAATCCACATGTTTCAAAACATTAATGTAAATTTAATTAAAATTAAAACTTTAATGTTTCAAAACATTAAAGTTTTATCGCTTTAGTTTAGTTTTTTTAATTAGCCTACTTTTCAAAAGTTCTATTGCACATAATCAATTTTTAAACTTCCATTTGGAGAGTAAATAGACTTATGGTATTTCAAATTATTCATTTGAGGTTTTTAAACTAGTATATAGTCATAGTCATACTATTTTAGCAGCTAATTCTAGTTGTATTTTGCAGGCGACCCAGAAATAAAGCCATGAAGCGTGTTCCTGCAGATATTTCAACAACTGCAACTAAATCAAAACCAGCGTTGATGCCCATTGATCTCCCATCAACTTCAACCGCTGGCGCTCACCAAACTACTTCAAATGATGAGGTCCATTTGCCTATAAATCCGGTTGGGGAAGAAGTTATTATTGATTAGGTAACAAACACTAAACCTCCTCGTGTTAAGAGAAGAAAAAGGGATGTTTCTTCTTGTAAAAGCCAGAAACGTTCTATCAGCCATCAAAAAGGGAATCTTATGTGAGTCGTAGAGGAGTTGTAGTTCCCGCTAAAGAAGTTAAAAGTTTGAAGGACTGTTTAAATGACTGTAAATTTAAATGTGGGGTATCTATTAGTAAAAATGAAAGACAAGCTTTGTTTAAGGCCTTTTATGGCATGGATCAAAATGGAAAACATCAATATATCTTGGGTACAACCACAAAACATCAGACAGAAAGACCTAAAGATAGGAACAGAGAATCATACAAAAAATTAACTTTTAGGTTCTTCTTTAATGTTGGTAACCAAAAGGTACAAGTCTGCAAAAAATTTTACTTAGGAACCCTAAGCATCTCACAAAATTATGTCTATACAGTTCATAAGAACAAAGATGAGGTCACCAATACACCCAAGCCGGATGGTAGGGGCAAAAGTGTCCAAAGTTCAAGACGCCTCAATGAATAAATAAAAGAAACTGTGAGAAATCACATAAAATCTTTTCCTAATGTTGAGTCTCATTACTGTAGGGCCACAACACAGAGAAAGTATCTGGATTCAAACCTCAATTTAGCTAAAATGTTCAAACTATACACAGAAAAGTGTAGGACACAGTGTAGGGTAAATCCACAGTTACTGTGTAGTCTTTAAGAAGTCTATTAGGCTCATGATTCTTTTTATCGAACTTATTTTGGCAATAGTTTAATATTATTATAATTGGAGTTGGGAAATGTGGTACTGCTTGGCTTGAAAGAAGCAAGAAGTCGTGTCGCCCAAACCACTAGTTAGCGGACTTCCTTCAGTATAGACCTCCACGTTGGTAGAGCTGGGAATCCATATTTGGTAGATAGGAAATACAAGCACTTTTTGGATCGCGTACTCTGATCCAGCAAATAGTGAAACTATTACTTTGAAACTCTTGAGTCGCACACCAGTTACTATAGTAGAGTTACTATCTCTTCAAGTTTTCGGACTCTCATAAACTGTGCACCGTGAATAAGTTATTATTTCCTACTCATCCAGCTAAATCCAATGCCATCGGACGAGATGGTCATCTGCGTCTGTGGTACCAACTTCGTCACGCAAGCCGATGACGACAATGTATGCGGCATATGTGAGCGCACGCTTAACTTGGGTGTGCGTCAACACATTCGCCGCGCTCGTCATGACGCGTACAAATTAGTACATTCTGTATCTTTTAAACTTATTTCTACAATAGTTTTGTATTAATATAATTAAAGTTTGAAAGTGTACGTAAAATACAAGAAATAAAAATAGAGCGTATATCTTTTTTACTAAAATTTATTCTTTTTTCGCCCAAACAACGCTCAACGTAACTTGTTTTACCAAATGATTTGGATGATTTTCTGGTTCACATACGGTGTATATGTTTCTGACTTCCCGTAAGTACTCCTGCTTATATTCCTCAAGCTCCTCAGCTGGAATATGAGATAAAGTAGTATTGACAGACGTGTAGAGACCTAAAAGCATATTTTAACATTAAAAAGGGCGTAAACCATTTTAGTTGATATAAAAAGTTGATATTAGTAGAAATATTCATAAAGTTTTTGAAGATTTGCAGTATTATAAAAAATTACTACTTTTGCAAATAATGTCTCATAATAGAAAATACAAGCATTGAAAATATGTAATAATATAAATATAAAACTTTGGATCGTACCTGTACAGTACAGTAGTCATGAGAAAACTATCTAAATTGCATTTTTAAATATATTTTTCTAAATGCTACCTTTTCAATACATATATGGAATTCTTGTTTAACTGTAAATACTATTTAAATTAATAAATTCTAATAAATAAAACATAAAATATACTGGCATTTTCCTTCGCCAGCAGGAGGTTTTCCAATACACAGGTCTCCGGGCATTATAGCTATATAAATATTTAATGATTTCTGGTTCTCCGCATTCGCATAAGGTGGACAGGTCACCAAAGTAGTTCCATCTTGCCATATTATCTTTGGCATTGCCCATTCCGTTTTGCTTCTATTTAAGCTCATCCATATCTTTCAGTCAAGTTTCCGCCAAATAGTAAGGCTTCTCGGGATGACTACATTGTCACAGAAAGCACAGCTTATCTTTCTACATATCTATCCTTGCTGTACTTGGCTGGGTGCCTAACAAAATCAAGCTATGTAGAAAACTGTTTCTTCATTCTTGTCATCTTCTTTGTGTCTGACGCCTGCATAGTGGATACGCCTTATTGGTTTTCTTCGAATTTTTTTCGATGTTGGCTGCAGTAGTACGTCTAATGCTTGAAAAGGCTATACCAATTACTATTTAAAATGGGAATAAGCCACAATTAAAGGTTAAAATACGTTTATTGACATTTCAATTTCCACTTCGGAAATCGTTCTCCGATTTCGGAGATGAGATGAGATGAGATGATTAAATCAGTTTTACACAAGGTATATAGCAAAAAAAAGTTAAAAAAGAATTGTAGTTGGCGTTTGTTGACCTTGGAAAAGCCTACCATCATATTCAGAGATTAAAGTTGTGAAAAGTCTTAAAAGATGTAAACATTGATGAGCCTATGTTACAGATTATTACAAAAAAGTATAGAGACTGTACTGTTGCGTTCTGCACATACGATGACCTCAATATAACAATTCATCAGAAAGGGAAGAGAAGATATTCTGTTCAATCCAGAACTCGCTGGTTTCCCCCTTTCGCTTTGGGTATGTAAATCCCCATAGAAATAATAAGCAAGACGATCGTATGAAATTCTATTTTAAAATAAACAAGTAAAATCAATAAACAAATTATATACATTTAATTACAACAAATCCTTTATAACTGCAAAAAAATACGCGTGATAAATGCTTTAAGAAAGTAAATAAATTAACGTAAAAAAACACAGCTATTTGGAACTAAATATAATAAGATGAATATCTATAGCCGCCTGGAATCGTTTTCGGAGGAGATTATTGGTGAATACCAATGTGGCTTCAGACCAAAGAGGTCAACTATTGACCAAATACATATGTTAAGAGGTATACATGAAAAATGTGTTGAATATAACATACCTATTTACAACTTGTATATCGATTTCAAACAGGCGTTTGATGGAGTAGATCGACAAAAGATGTTAAAGCAACTATCTATGTTAGGGATACCCAATAAGTTGGTTAAACTTATACGAATGACTCTGGAGGGTTCCAAAGCTATGGTGAAAATAGATGGAGATATGACGCAGGCCTTTGATATTGAAAATGGAGTTAGACAAGGGGATGCCTTATCAACAACACTTTTTAATCTAACTTTAGAAGCTGTTGTTAGAAAACTGGATATAAACGGCTGTATTAATACAAGATCTATGCAAATATGCGCATATGCGGATGATGTTGCCATAATAAGCCGCAACAAAAGTGTATTAAGCGAAAAAGTTATAGAACTGAAACGAGAAGCTGCTACGTTTGGTCTATATATAAATGAAAGCAAAACAAAATATATGGAGTGCACAAAATCGAATGAACATGAGAATCTGAAGGTAGACAACCATACCTACAAATATGCCTCCACTTTTCCCTACCTAGGCTCAATAATAAATGACAACAACAACATCAGTCAAGAAATACAAGCACGGATTCTTAGCGGTAATAAGTGCTTTTATGCATACAAAGACTTAATGAAAAGTAAGTTACTGAATCGTGAGTCTAAGCTGAGAATCTACAAAACAGTAATTAGACCAGTGGTCACATATGGATGTGAAACGTGGACCCTCTCAACCACTGATGAAAATCAACTGAGAATATTTGAGCGCAAAATACTAAGGAAGATATTTGGACCAACCCAATGCAGCGATGGTTCGTGGAGAATTAAAATGAATCACGAGCTGGATGAACTAATGCAGAGCGCAGATATTGTCAGATTTGTAAAGTCACAAAGACTAAACTGGCTTGGTCACCTAGAAAGAATGCCAGATAATCGAGCTGTAAAAATAGTCCAGAGATGGAAGCCCCAAGGAAACAGAACAAGAGGAAGGCACCGTAAAAGATGGATAGACGACGTAGAGAGGGATCTTAAAACCATGAACATCAGGCAGTGGCGAAGGAAAGTATCCGACAGGGCAGAGTGGAAGAACATTGTTAAGCAGGCCAAGACTCACAAAGGGTTGTAGCGCCATTAGAAGAAGAAGAAGAAGAAGATCTATATATCTCACAAACGGCTTGTCTCCAGATAAAATCATAACGGGAATATGCTAGAATATGATACGACAGGCATTACCAAAGTCAATGCAATAGAATACTTTTGTGTACATATAAAGGTAAACAAACCAAACAATATTATAAGTAATAAGCATAGTTACACAAATCAATTAATAGTAAAATAAAATATTCAATTAAACTATACAGTAAACACGCTAAAATAAATGTTTATACGTAAGATGTTATTTTAAAAGTTCAAATCACGACACAAATGAGAAATAGCTAGTTCAGCACACAAGATGAATTTCTTAACAATATGCATGTACCAGTAAACTCAAAAGTTCGAATAGCTATGATGATTGCCGACCTCCGTCGCGGAGATGGCACTTGAAGAAGAAGTAAACAGCACTCGATATGCAGCAATGTAATTTTGGCAACAAATAGTATGATTTGTACTTTATCCGACGTACTTTACTTTATAAAAACGACATCTTTATCGACGTATACGAACCACAAAAAGTTGATAATGAACCACCCTTATTGCATTTTACGACTCTGTCGATCGCAAGACCGATACCAAGTGACAGGTACTTTTAACGCAAAACGCATACATATCTGTATGGTTTGAGAGATAAAGCTCAACTCTGATTTTGTAGATGCGTCCCTTATCTCAAATACACATCTGTGTCATTTTACAGATGGCCCGTCTCGTAATATGTAGTTTTTAACACAGATGTATTTTTGAACGGGTTGTAAGCTGTAATTTTAAAATACGGGGAGAATCAAAACTACCACAAAATCTGTTAATGTTATATAAAAGCTTATGTATAGTTGCGAAACTGCAACATGTACAAATAAAGAAAAGATTGACACTGTTACAATCTATGAACACTCCACTTTCCATGGAGATTCAATGTCCACGTTTCCACTCCGTACAGAAGCACTGAGTACACGTAACATTTAAGGAGCCTTATTTTCTTTCCATGGTATGCTCATGGCTTTTGAACACAAAGCTTATAGTCAAGAATGCACTTTCCGATACGACATTTAATCTCTTGGGTATTGTCCCACGACTGATTAATTATTGTTCCCAAGTAGTTGTACTGTGAGACACGTTCAATTCTCATTTGGTTCATATACAGATTTGCTCCAGTTATGTTTTCCTTGCTGATGATCATTAGCTTGTTTTTGCCAGTATTTAAAACCGGTCCATATGTTCTACTTGTTTCCCTTATTTTATTCATTAAGTTTTGCAGCCTGTCTATGGTATTGGAAAACACTATTGTATCATCTGTATGCCGCAGGTAATTGAGCTTGACTCCATTTATTGAGATTCCTTCATCAATATCTTTTAGATACTCTTCAAAAGTGTGCTTCGAATACAGATTGAATATCAGTGGTGAAATTATGCACCCCACTCTCCTTAAGATTTTGACCTGATCTGTATATTCTCCATCTATTCGGAGTACTGCTGATTGATTCCAGTAAAGGTTAGCTATTATTTTTAGGTCTCTTCCGTCAATCCCTGTCCTCTTCAGCACTTCCATCATTTGTTTATGCCTGAATCTATCGAAAAGCTTCTTTTAGTCAATCAAGCATGCATCTTCAGACGTCTTCTTATCATGTGTCCAGGTTAACAACCAATCTTTTTTTGACTTTATGTGAGAAGTTTATGTTAAACCATTACGTTTTTCTGCTGCACAGTATTTTTTCTGTAGCCTCTTTGACTACCAGCATTTCACGCGTTTTTATTCCTCATCTTTTTTTGTTATTAGGTACTTTTCTGCAATATAAATCATAATCAGCTAATCTTTTGCTAAAATATTTAATCTAGAAAACGATATTATTAAATCGTTTTCGTTCATGGCCGCCAAAGCAGGTGGCACCTCTGAACGCTAACCACTGCAGTGAAACATTCGTTGAACTTTGAACTTTTGAAATTTGAACTTTTATCAGCCCAAGTGTCTGATGAGGCAGGGATATGCTGAAGTGATTCATAACACTTTATTGATACCGACTCGAGCACGGAATATTTAACGAATTTGTCCTCCTAGGCCATATATTTGGCCATTCAATTCATATATATTTATATATATATATATATATATATATATATATATATATATATACATATATATATATATATATATATATATATATATATATATATATATATATAAATATATATATATATATATATATATATATTATATATACGGAAATATATAAATATAAATACCTTTTAAACTTTCTTCACTTTCAAAATTATATGGCATATCTTCCTCCATATATTCAATATTCTGGAAACCGGCTGCTTTTAGATCTGCTGTAATATATTCTTTAGGTTCTGGTTTATCATAATAAGGATTCAACATCTTTTTTTGGTTATACTGTTCCCTTCCCCACTTAGGATGCTTGCTTAATTTTAGGAAAACTTCGTCGCAGGGAGTGTGTTTAAAAAATGTTTGGAAGGTTTCACCACCATCGTTGAGCATTCTAAATGTGTTTGTGAATGTCTGTCTAAAATTTAAAAATATAGATAAGTATAAATTTTAAAAATTTTTCTCTTTATTGGATAATTATTTTTAAATCTAATAAGACGTTTTTCTGTAAGATTTATATAAATATATATATATATATATATATATATATATATATATATATATATATATATATATATATATATATATATTTATATATATATATATATATATATATATATATATTTATATATATATATATATATATATATATATATATATATATATATAAACCAGAAGTATTTGCTGACAATGTAAGGAAGTAAACATTAAATATTGGGTTTGCAGCAATAAAAAATGAAACGTGTCCTCTTGTAAATTTTTATTTCAAGCTTTAGGACATTGGTTATGTCCTTCATCAGGGAGCTACAAATGTGATGAATAGTTTATTCGCGTTGGTATAATTAATTAAAAAATTCACTACTTACAAACTTAATGAGGTTGTGTCATCCAATGATGTCATGTAATGTTGACAAAATTTATCACAGGCTGTCATCTTTGTTCAATATAAAAAACCTATTTCTATGTTTAAAATATTAAAAAATTATTTTACATCCACAACACTTAATTATTCTAAACACATTCATGACATTATTATTGTTAATTTTACTCTATCGCCATTAGTTTTTGTCAAAACAATCCAGTGGTTTTTATTATTGGCTTTTCAAAAATCTTCGTGTCATAAATTTAAAAACATTAGTATTGAAAAGTGAAAATCCCACACCTCCAATATCAAGTAACTGGCAGTACAGCAAATTATAGGCCTATCATTAGGTGTATCCTCCAGTTCTCTTTCTCTATCAACTCCTTCTCTCCAACTTCTTCTAGACCTTCCTGGTCTCCGCCTACCTCTTGGTTGCCATTCAAGAATTTGTCTTGGTATTCTATTCTCCAGCATTCTCCTTACGTGTCCGTACCATCTAAGTGGTGTCGTTTTGATGTATATATATATATATATATATATATATATATATATATATATATATATATATATATATATATTTAGGGATTCTACAGTATTCAGTGCCTTCCCTCGCTCAACCGTATCCATCTCTATCTGTTGTTCCGTTCTCCGGTCGTTTAGGCCTCTTTTACTCATGGCGTCGTCTACTTCGGTCCTCCAGGACTTTCGGGGTCGTCCTCTCTTCCTCCTTCCTATGTGGCTCCATTCGATTATTCTCTTTATCCATCTGCTGTCGCTAGTTCCTCTTACATGTCCATACCACTTTAGACGTTTTTATTCCATATATGTTAGTATGTCTGTTTCTATTGATGTTCTTTGCTTTATTTCGTCATTACTTCTCCTATCAATTCTTGTTACTCTGCAGCATCTTCGCAGGCATTCCATCTCTGTTGCCACTATCTTACTGCTGTTTTTCTTTTTTATGATCCAATTTTCAGCCTCATATGTCATAATACTTCGCACTAATGTTTTATAAATCTGCGTTTTTGTCTTCATATTTAGGTATCTATTTCACTATACTGAATTAAGTTGTCGGATTGCTGTTCTTGTTTGTCCTAATCTTTGTGTAATTACTTTGTGTAATCTTTGTGTGTTGATGTCATCAACAGTATTATGTGTAACCCCCATGATTTCTCGGACTCTCTCGTTTGTTATTCTGTCGCGTCTGGAGATTCACGCCGAGCGGCGCCAGAAGTCCATTTCTGTTGCTCTAAGCATTTTCTCTGTTCTGTCTTTTAGGGGTCACATTTCGCATTCATATGTTGTGATACTTTTTATTATGGTGTTGTATGCTGTTCAGTAAGGCTATGCCTTTCCTTCCCTGTGTATTTTGTTCCTTAATGGCTGCATTTAATTTTCCGTCCTGAATGATCTTTACTCCTAGGTATTTGTAGTTGTCACATAGTTTGATCTCTTGATTTTCCTTTACGAGAAGGTTATGTTGATCTCCTCCGATGCTGTAAGATTTATGCTGATCATAACTTAAGTCAAAATAATACTTGCATGGATTAGTGTAATTATTTTGATTTGTTTTTTCTAAAATATTATTTTTTTTAACAATTAATAAAGCAGGAAAATGTATAATAAGATAAACAGATCAAATTTAAAGCAAAACAAAATACCAATTCCATTGTAAAACTGTCAACGGACTTTACAGTTTTCCTTCTGTTAGTTTGTTTTATTATACAAGCTACTTCCGAATGTAAAATTTCTGGTCCTCCGTGTATGATCTCTTTAGTAACATCTTCATGCAATAATTCCGTAATATTCTACCCATTTTTGATTTTTGGTTGGTATTAGTTACAAGTTGTCAATTTTCATAATTTGTACTGCTGATCTGTTGGTTTTTTCGTATTGCAGTTATTTAGTTCATTTTTCTATGTCCATTAAAACTACAGTCTTTCTCTCAGATAGGTACCTCTATTTCCTCACATTGTTGTTTCGCCCAGGTATTGAACCCTTCTTTTATTTTGTTTTTTAATTCCTTCTTTATTGTTGTATTGATATTCATGTCTTTATTTTTATATTCTGTTCTTATATCTATAAGGGATAATATCTTGTCTGTCATCCACATCTGTTTGGCTTTTTTAGTTTGTTTTAAATGTTATCATCTTGAATTATCATTGTTTACTTTGTAGATATTAAATTTTTTGTTGTTTTTGTGTGTTAATTTTTTTTTTAATATACATAATGCAAATTTTAGCTACTACTGGATTATGATCCGTTCAAATATCAGTTCCTTGAGAGACTGTATATTTTTGTCCATTTGATTTCTAACTATCTTATTATTTGCTCCAGAAGCAGGAGCTGTTCTGGTATACAAACTTTGTTTTGATAAACTGAACCATATGTTTTTTTCAAAAATATCTTAATTTTGACAAAATTCAACTAATCTGTCTCCTCTCTTATTTCTTTCTTCTATGCTGTATCTTCTCAAAATATGTTACTTCTGATTGTCTAATTTCTGCGTTAAAATTACCCGTAGTATATGTGATTTCTTTTGTTTTTATTCTGCGAAAAACAGAACTAAGATGTTAACAGAAATTTTCTGTTACAGTTTCCTCTTTATCAGTCTTCAAAGTATATACTTGAATCATGTTGATAAAGGTGCTTTTTGAACGTAATTTTTTCATCAGGGTCCGTTGTGGTATTGGTGTAAAACACAAAATTACCGTATTTGTATTACTTACTGTTTAGGACAATAAAACTGCACTTAAATTTGTTTTCTCGTAGCTACCCAAGTAGTACACCGTGCAATTTTTTTTTTCACTTTCGAGATTCTTACCAACGTACAGTCCAACCGCTAGATCTTGGCACAAGTATGACATTTACGAATTATTTTTATATTATATCTCGTTCCTACTCACAGAAATTAAATCGAAAAACTTAATTATTAATTATTTTGCTTAAAATTTAAAATAGATGGGAATAGATGGGAAAATATCCAATGAAGTTTTTACTAAATAGATAAGTGAACAATTAATTCACAGTTTAAAAGAACCAACATTAATTGTAATGTATCTACATCACAGTGCTCTTTTAGAAAAAAAAACCTTTTACTGTTTTAACTAGAATTAAAATTATCACCTGGTTGACAACAAAGAAGATCAAGATGGCGCAAAAATCACAAAACCTGGATTATTACAAATTGCAAAAATTAACAGAAAAGAGAAATGTATTATAAGTGATGAGCTATTAAGAGAACATATGCCATCAAGTGTTAAGACTACCTCCTTATTACAGCACATTAGAGTGATACTACTAGTTGTACTGTAGCAAAAAAAAATAAAATTAAAGAAAAAATGTTAATGGATATAGAAATAATATTGTGCCACTTTAAGCAACAAATGTAATGTAATACCAAAAGAGAAACACGCCAGACATATGAAGGAATAAATATAGAAAAAAAAAGTGGGAGAACAATTTAAAATGAGAAAACTAAGGATTATCTCCTAAAAAATAAAAAGATCTACTACCGAAGAAATACAGTTACACCAAACCTATAAAACAGGCAAAAAAGAATGGACTAAAGAACTAAAAAATGAGAAGGACAATGAAAAAGAAAAATAGGCAAATGACGAATAAAGAAAGAAAAATGATAACGAAATGAAAAGTAGAATCAGCAGTAGAAAGTGGTGAACGTACGAGAAGTGTAAGGAAAACAACAAACAGAAAGCAGACGGAGACAAAATAGAAGGGAAATATACGAAAACCAAACAGAAAAGTAGTATTTTCTAATAGAAATCAATTTTAAATAGCTTTAAAACTATCTTCTTTATTTTAAATTTCGATTTTTGATTAAATACTTAAATACTTAAAAACTTACCTGGGATTATTTATTAAATGAATTGTCATAATGCTAAATACATTATCAAATCGATTTTGGAACAATTTTGGTAAGTCTGGTGATGATGTATCAAAACAATAAAATTTGCTTCTTGGAATATTCGTGTTTTTTCGAGCCCGTTCCACCATAGGTTCTGAGATATCCACCGCTACAAACTCCTTATAATCATGAGGAAGTAGAGGCTGTAGAGTCTGCTTTGAATTCTCGCCACTAGCGAAGCCGAATTCTAGAATTGATGGATTATTTTTGAAATTTAATAAATGTTTGTATTTTTTTAGAAGAGACTTTGTAATGTTTACATTGTTGGTTGATAATTTTGCGTATAACTCAGGAAGTATCATCGCCATTTTTATATTGTTATTATAATAGCTTCTAGTTTGGAATTAGTTAGCAATGTTTGTGTGATAATAATTTATCCTTTTTGGTTACCTGAAAATTACAAATATATAATTTTTATTATAATATTTTGTTGTTACATACATAATTAATAAAAAAATCTAAACCACTAAAATAGGCTGCATATATCCCAATCCCCATTTTGACTAGTGCAAATAACATAAAATATTATTTAATAAAACGTTTTTGTTCATAGTCGTGAGTGGGCAGAGAGTATAATACAAGGCAGGTAGGTCTTTTAGAACACAACGATAAAAGCATACGGTTTCAGTATCAGAAAAATAGGGGAAATAGACTTATAAAATTCTGCATAGAAAATAACCTTTTAATAGCTGCTGGGCTGCCCCAATGACAAACACAGTATCAAACAATTTTTTCATAATTGAATTTTTCACATTTATGAGTATAACTTAATGTTATTTATTTGTGTATTTGTTGTATATTTTAGGTTTAAACTCCCCGTAAATCACTTGGTTTTGAAGATTTTCGAAAAGTAAAACACGTATCTACCGTTAATTTTCTAATTTTAAAATGAAAGAGCGTAAAAGACAGTATATGCCAGATACTGTATTTTTTATTATGTTTTTACAACACCTTCAATTAAAAATGCTCTTACAAACACAGTATATGACAGATACTAGGTTTTTCAGTTGAAGAAATCAACGCTAAAAAAGTTGTTTGGGTATACTTGTGTTGTGACAAAAGCTTTCTTAAAAAGCGTTAAAAAAGTCGGCGGACCCGTTTCATATTGTCAATGATAAACATTAATACCGGTGTTAACGACGGTGAAAATGAGCCAAGCTGTTCATGATTAAGTTTTTTTGGGATTAGGACATGATCAAGGTTAGGACTGAAGAATAAACCATTGATATTAAAGATATTCAGGAACTTACAGTTTTAACTTTACATTATGTACTTTCACCCTTAGTTTTATTGTCGTATATTTTGCTGTCAATTACACCTATTAATAGTTCTATGTCATATATCAGGTAACTATTAATAGGTGTAATTGACAGCAAAATATACGACAATATAACTAAGGGTGAAAGTACATAATGTAAAGTTAAAACTGTAAGTTCCTGAATATCTTATGAAGTTAGTTAAAATGAATACACTGCTGCAATTTCATCTACTTTTACTAGAATATATTAAAAAAACCTGCAACCTTTTGGTAACTCATAGCTAAATTGAAAATTACATTTTTTCGCCAATTACAAGCCACTAATTTATTTCAAAAACAAGATCCTATACCTACGTAATCAGAATCGATTTAAATCCAAATATTGGCACTTTTATAAAACAAACTAGGTACATTTTTTTTGTTTTAGAAAATTCAAAACTATTTACCACAAGAATTTAATGATGAATTTAAACGTGATGATGATGACAGCATTACTGATCCTGATTTTCTGCTCGCTGAAACTGAGCTTCCAAGGGAGAGTGTTACAGATCCTAACGTGACCAATGAAAATATCGAAACTAACAAAACGGTCAAGGACGATGGTAGTTCCATCATCCTTGACCGTTGATGGAACCGAGGCTGCAGAGAAGAGTTTTGCTGTACCTCTTTTTTCAGAACTTGACTTGGCCAATAAAAATTCTGATATTGACATCTTTTAAATCGAAACTCAAGAATCTGGCATGACTAATGAAAATATTAACGAGTTGGGCATTTAAACAGACGAATGAGCCATGCATCATGTAAACGCGGATACTGAAATAGTTTTGGCATATCCTAAAGAAGGGCATGAACCAGTAGTTAAAAATAAAAAAAAAGGAAATCTTAAGAAACATAGTTTAACAGAAAAAGATTAGTTTTTGCGAGATACAAAGAAACATCCAATGTTATATCCTTATGTACAGAAACGTACAGATACTCAATGTTCTCCGATGAAGATGGAAAAAAAATATGGAAAAATTATTGGCAGACTAACTGTAGCCAGCGACGAATATGGCTCTCGAAACATATTTGTATAAAACAGTTAACAGATGCGCAGTCACTGCAACAGAAAATATATACAAAAAAATCATGGCAGTTTTATTTGCCCAAAGCTAATGGAAACACTGTTAAAGTTTGTCGTAATTTTTTATTACGCACTTTTTGTTATACAAATGATTCAGTTATTACCCAATTGTGCAATTCAAGTGAACGCGCTCCTTTGGGTACAGCAGTGAAAGAAAATATGTAGAAGCAAGTTCCAAAAAAAGACATTAGATAGAGATATAATTAAACAACACATTAAAAGCTTTCATCCAATTGTAAGTCATTATGGACGACATAACGCACCAAACATAAGGTATTTTCCTGTAGACTTATCAATTGCTTTAATGTTTTCAAACGTTTTGGAAAAATATTCTGGCTATTGTTCGATAGAAATGTATAGGTCTACCAAAGGTCTGTTGTTGCAAAAGCTTCACCAGTACATGTAAAGTTTTTCTCAATGGACTTACATAAAGCCATTTTGCTTCCCATAATGTCAGTGATTAAGGAAACTTTTTTTGCCAGAAGATTAATATGTTAATTACTACTAATGTCTAAAAGCTGACAACTACCGAGAAATTGTTTAAGAACTTTCTGCTTACGAAGCTCTATGATGCAATTTGTCACTTTAAATGAATTCGCAAATAGATTCGCACTTTTTTTCCTTAATAAACTCTTGGTACCGTATCAGATGAGCATGGTGAAAAGTTTCACTAGGATAAATGTAAATATTTGTCATTTTTTGTTGGCCGATTTAGCAAGAAACTTCAATTGAAGCAATGAAAAGGAAGAAAACTACAAAATAACTCAGATTTTATCATTACAACGAGATAGATTTAGTGAAATTTTCATTTCTTATACGAAAAAAAAAATATATTTGTTTGCAAAACTTAATCATAGTATAAATATTATGTTTACATGTGATCAAGTCACAATTATTGCTTGTGATGAAAATCACATTTATAACTAATAAAGTTGTTAAATAAAATTAATTCACAAATTTTAAGAACTATTATCAAAGAGTTTGTTATTGGTTAAGTCATTTTAAAATTCACATGTTTGACCTCAATCTTGTAGGAATTCTCAAATTCCTATATGATGGAACCCGAAGCATCTGCACTAATGGAAAGGCATTTAAAAAACCTGCTGACAAAGGTCATGACTACCAATGGTCAACACACAAGAGAGATAAAAAAACTGCATCTATAAAATACCCTGTGAATACAACAATTTCTACGTGAGGGAAACCGCAAGACCAGTAGTGTCAGGATAAACGAATATGAAACATACATCAAGAACACAGACTTTGAGAAATCCCAAAAGACCACAGTAAAAAGGTGCATCAATAATCTTGAAAGAAACAGACATGAAAAAGAAAAAAAAATCAAAGAAACAGCCTTCATCTTACTCAACGAAGAAATATATGTAGCAAACCCATCAGTAGAGAGTAGTAGGCTTCGGTTGCCAACAATAAAAGAAGCTGTCAACAACAAGAAATTACCAACAATAGGGTACTAATAGGAGGTCGAAAAACATTATCCACAATCTTACCCAAAACACATGTTAAACACAATACATGTAAACAACAACTTCTTTTATAGTTGTTGTTACTTCAATAATATCGTTTTTAATTATGTAAATGAACGAATGAAATATTATATGAAAAGGTTATATATTCCCATGGTAAATTTAACGTTTAGATCACCAAAAATGATGTTATAATAAACAATAAGGAGAAATTTTTTTGCATACCAGTATAATATTGTGTCGAACGAACCTTGTTTCCCAAAATGTTTTAGATAATTTTCACAGCACTACAAATTACACAACTTCTTTGTTGAATACACGAATTGGTTAAGTCTCAATTTGATCATCACCGAATTATATATTTGATCATAATAGCCTTGAATATTTTGTGTTAATTTTTAATGGAATTTTAATTGGAACAATAATTGACGTGATATTATATTATTTTTATTATTGGTTTAGAAATCTCTAAACATCTAGATAAGCATATAGTAGACCACTTTACGTATAATTTGTTAATAACTGAACTAGATCATGTCAAAATAATCTCACTTATGTATAATTGGTTAAAAAGATGAAATCTCGCTTCAAGTCTAGAGAACGTTCCGGACTATATTTTAGAACTTAAATATATTATTTTATTATATCCTATATTGAAATCTGTTGTACATAAAGTATTATAGGCAATTTTGGCTTCGAAAACCACTATTTGCAAGGAACAAGACTGCTACTCAAAAATGAAGACATCAGCAATAAAATAAATCACATTAGTCAAGTCAGCTTAAATATTCATAAGTGAAGTTTGCAATAGGGATCCACAAAAGCTAACGATAAAATACAGGACAAGACTTGAGACAGTAAAAAATAACCACAAAACAAAAACATGTTAAGTAAAAAATGCCGAAGAAGAAATATGATCTATGTTCGCAAAAATTTCTTGGTATAGAGTGGTTGATAGTTTTATATATTTAATGGAATCATTAAAAAGAAAACTGTAAACAGAAAATTGGAAGACGTAGTCAGATAGACACAACAGCTATAACCAACTTCATCAAAATATAAAATACAATGAAAGATACTTGGATTTATCTTTTACAAATCCTTGTTTTCTTAACATTAAATTAGGCGTCCGGAACCTGGACCCTGAGAGCAATCAATGGGAGAAAAATTTAATCCTGTAAGATGTAGTGCTACAAAAGAATATTTTGAATTCATTGGACTGCCAAAAATACGAATATTTTTGGTAAGGTTAATAATCCATGGTGTCTCTGCAATTTTAGGACATACAAAAAAAGAGGTAGAGGCCCATCATGAATAAAATTGACTGACAAAGTAAAAAAAATAATAATAATTAGTGTGTCGAGATTAGTATTTTCATGGCTTGATTGACCATTCTTCTGTATTTGTGACGTCTTTTAAGATCATCTTTTAAATGTATCCTCTATATTTTACGTCCTCTTCATGTATCCCAGTTATCTTATTCGTTGGGTTCTTATTGCTGGGATCCCTATCATAACTCTCTCAGATCTTCATTTGTCCTTCTAATCATTTTTAAAATCTTATAAATATCATAGTATCATTAAAATATAACTTTATTTATTAATCCTAATTATTTGCACTATGTCGCTGGATGCACGTGCCAAGTGTGAAATTCAAATTAAAACCAGGCATTAGACAGTAACCCATAGTTAGAAAGAGCGATCTTAAAATCTGACCGGAGCGTTTCGATTCATAGTTTGGTATTTTCTGTTGTGGAATTTAGTTAAATCTTAAATACAATATTAGTACTTTAAAAAAGGATAGACCAAAAAGTTTTAACGTTGTTTTAAAGTTGAATAATATAAAAAAAATCGTGATTTTACAGGTGTGAAACACTACATTATTTGTTTTGTTTTTCATGTTTAGTGTTTTCAAAGAATGAAACTACTTCTTCAGAGTGGATGAAAATGGACGTTTGAGATTTATTTCACATATCAACAAGTCATTACATTTTGTCCCGTCTTATCGATTATGTAAAATTTTGTAGCGCATTCGAAATAGCATTGAGGGGACATGAGTCATCAGAAAGCTTAAATGCAGGAATATACAGGGTTCTCATGATTTTGTATCAGAAATTCATATGGCTATGAAACAACATATGTAGGGAAATATGCCTTTAAAAGTACGTTAAGAAAATGACGTATTAGATGCTATTGTAACAATCTGCCAGGAAAAGATTAAAAAACATGTTTCAGATACACAGTTTGTATCCATTCAGTGTGATGAAATTACTGGTGTTTCTGCCCATCAGCAACTTGTTATTATTTTAAGATATGAGCGAAATGGCCAAATTTACGTACGTTTTTGTAAATTTTTAGAACCTGTTTCAGGTAGCGCCAGTGACATAGCCACAGAAATTAGAAAATAGTTGTAACTGCATAATATTAACGTAAATCACCTAGTACGTCAAAGCTATGATGGAGCACGAGGATGGTTTTTTTTTTCTAATGAATACAGTGTGTAGCATTTTATTTTTACCCCGTATATCATAAATAGAAGTCGATATAGTTCCCGTATTTTAAAACTCTTTCGCTGCGGAAAGTGCTCACGTGCGTTCTGTGTAAAAATTGTTTCAATAGACAACTTAGATCGCAGCAGTTTCTGCACATAGTACTTTTCCACATATAGTAAATATTTCAAACTACTCACCCTATGGCACTCTTTTCTCGGGGATTCACAATGCTGTGAATCACAGTGCTGTGAATTTATACTGTGAATAGACAGTTGTCTATTGTAAGAGTTCCAAATATTCTTTTAATTGAGGAAATGTTGGAATTTATGCTTAATTCCGATTCTGAAATTGAAGGAGAATTACATTTTAGGGCAAAAACAAGAACGTAAGGATAAGAATATTTTACAGAATGATATAAATCCATCCACTATCCATCCACTAATGAAAATATATGGACAATATAGGGACCGTTTATTATCCAGGACAGCATTACCTACCAAAAAGATTTTCACGCTAAACCCTATTCATTTTACAAATTCCCAATCGTCAATAGAACCACGTGTAAGCCAAAAAGGGTCGTACTGATATACGACCTATGTATCATATGATTTTTGAAAATATTTAGTTTTGAAACTGATAGTGTAAGAATTTCTTGAAATTTAATCATTATATCACAATTAAACTAAACTCTAAAAAATAACACGACCGGTAAATAACTTAACAATAACTAATAACATAAATATAACACAATATATTAACTTAAAAATCAACACGATACAATTTGAATTTAAAATGCTCGCAAGTTGGGATCTGTAATATGAGAATCTGGCTGGCTTAAGGTAATAAATTATATTTAATAGCCTCTTGAAGAATGAGACGGCGAATATCAACACGTGCTCATATTTATTGATGGGAATTTGCTAAATGAATGTACTTTAGCAAGGAATTTTAGATACGACAGTGTATATTATTAGATATCGATGTTATTGGTGGTAAACATTCTGACCAAAAAGTAGTGAAACCTTTAGCTAAAATGTTAGTGGACAAAATTGCTAATTACTATTCTTCCTAATTAAAAGTCGTAAATGCAAAGTTAAAACCAGATGAGACAAAAAGTAAGTACCTATCTCAATAATATTATGATAGACAAATGGTTAAATAAGAAAGATGTGATATTCATTTCTACTAAATCTAAAAATCGACTAGTACAGGTAAAAAATAGGAGAGTTGTAGAGCAAGAAAAACTAGTGCCTACTGTTCAACGCAACAAATTTATGGGTGGAATAGATCTCCGAGATCAGCTAATGTCATACTATCTAGTGACACGAAAGTCATTACGATGGTATAAAAAGGACAATGCTCATAATCTTTTTAACAAATATTCTGGAACTAAACTCACACTCGAGCAATTTAGACTTGCAGTTTTGGAAAAACTGCAACAACAACACCCTCATTGCCAACAGCAGCACCCTTATTTACAACTAATGTAAGCCAAATTGGACATATACCTGTCAAGATTGGCTTAATCAATAAAAAAGGCAGTACTCTCAGAAAAAATTTCGTACATACACAAAGAAAGAGATTAAAACCATAAATTCTCATACCTGTATATCATGATATGATGAAGACCAAGATAAATTTTAATTTTACTTTTTTTAAATAGTTTTTTATTCAGATCTTTAATTTAAATACTTTTACCAGTTTTACCGTGTCATCGAGAAAAATTATTATTTAACATTATATAAAGATGTAAACAGGTATTATTTGAAATAGATATTAATTTGTAAGCAATTTGGTTTTACCAATGAACCTTAACGATATAAAGATTCAAAAGAACTACTTGAATTTATCAGCGCATGCGTTCTGGCTAAAACAGAACCTCACATTTAAACTTTCTAACAATCAAAAATTTAGTTATTGCCGACAATTCAAAGAATTACCTCCTTTTAAATGTAGTTACATTGGGTTTTTCGATTAACCTTGGGTAAACCTTTGCGTTTTAAGTTCAAAGCTACCATACATTTCCAACGTTAAAAAAACTTTTTTTTTGCACATAGTAACAAAAAATACCATTATGTTGTTACTAGCAAAGTTTTTTAATATTCTAACCCTACAAGTTACGGTAAGATCAATATTGTTTTTAATAGATAATATATGGTAGCTAATTATAATTGATTCTCTTTCAGCCCTGAAGAAGCCAAATTAATTCTCTTTGGCGAAAACGTTCGGCGAAACAATTAATATTCATTAGAGTCTTTCTTGCAGATTTTCCCAATATTGGAACTATTTAACTTATCTGCAAAGATTAAATTTCTTTTCTATATATATATATATATATATATATATATATATATATATATATATATATATATATATATATATATATATATATATATATATATATATATATATATATATATATATATATAGAAAATATATATATAAATAAATATATATATATATATATATATATTGATTAATATCATAATATATTGATTACACATACAGATTACATTTATGATTTATTGTATTATTATATTTTTTTTTGTGCTGATTTTTGTGAATTATTTTTATCCTGCTTTTATCATACTTTTCAACTCATTCTGTAGGTCTTGCGTGTTAATTTAAACACATTTGTTTTGATTTCTTTTGTTACCATACCTTTCGTTACTTACCTTTTTTATCGATATTTTTACTTGTTTCTTTAAAACCGTTCGATTCTTTAAATCTAGATCTCTTCGTGTTGATTTGGTAATTTATGTTTGCATTGTCTTCTTTTCGTTTCTTTTATCTTAAAAGTTTTAACAAAATGAACAAATCCAACTTTTCGCGCCATACACGACATTCTCTAGATTCAAGGTGGCCTATGAAACGCATTCAAGTATCAAAACCACACACCATTATTATTCGTAGCCAGGGTAGATTCTTATACATCTCACCACCTTGTTGTAATTGAATTCATTGTCTTCTTCCACTCACTCTTAATTATCATCGCTATCTCATTTCAATATTTTGATAAAATCTCCCTTACCTGTGGTTTCGTGTTCTGGTTCCCACCATTTATATAAATGTTCGTATTTTTGTGACTAAACGAATTCAAAAACTTTTCTCGTTGGTTAATTCACATAATTTTTGTGTACGCGGCCTGATTTCACCTCATTCGGAGCGACGAATGTACGGTTTGCGAATCACGGCCTCACATTTTTCTTTGTTTGTTAACCAACCGTCAAATTTATTTTGTTTCTTTAGACAACCACTTCTTCAAATACCAACATTTCAAATTTTGCTATACAACCACATTTAATGTCCTCGTCTATTTCTTTTCACATAGTTGATACATATCAAATATGTTTTCGCATCTTTCTTAGAATTCGTATCCTGCTAGATACAGCCTCCACAGCCAATTTTGTTTCAGTTATCTACCAAATCACGCATTTTAGTAATCCGATCCTATAGACATACTCATAGGTGTTGAATTGGTTGTTTGTTTCGTAAATTCTGGTCCAATTCTTGGCAAATCGAATCACCCTGTGGCCTTAGAAACCACTGTCAATTATGTTCTATGTATTCGATTCTGCGTTTCACCGTTTCACATAGAACTACCAACGTTTTGGGAAGTCGAAAATAGTGGACACCCATTAGTTTTGTCCCGCGACGTCCAAGCTCGTAAAGGATATTTCTAAGTAGTTGATTTTACGAAAGTTAACAGGCCGACGATGCAGCATGCATCGTCGTTTTTTATGCTACAGAATTGCTTCAGGAAACTCCCGAATCTCAAAGAGACATATGTTGCATTCATGGAAGATTGTATTACTTTTCAACATATGATACCAATTCCTTAATCCAATTTTAAATCGGCTATTTCTTATAACACTCACGCAGTTTTTAAAAAACAAATTTTTATTTCGCTTCTTTTCTCCAAAATTCATAATAGCTTCGACGCCAGTCTATATGACGTTCGAGGTGTGTCGCTAATCGACGCTTTTTATACTGGTCCTAAAAGGGCATCTGGTTCTTTACTTAATTTTCATTATTTTCGTTGTTTTATTTGCGATATAAAGCAAACGTATCGACAAATTAAAATAAATAAGGAATTTTGGAACTATAAAGGGGTTCTCTGGAGATCGGATTTTTCTAAACCTCTCCAAGAGTTTTTATTACGTACCGTTACTTACGGTATTTTTATTCTTCGTTTTATTTCGCTTAAAAAATACACAAGAGCGACTCTTTTATCTACTCACTTTCTGCAGTGATCGAATATTCAACTTCTAAAGCTCGATGGTTTTTCGCTAGGCAATGGGCCAGCAACCATCTCGACGGCCTTCGGTCACAGTCACGCTACAATTAATTCTCTTTTATCTACTCACCTTCTGCAGTGAGCGCTGTCTTAGCTTTTAAAGCTCGATGGTTTCTCGCTAGGCAATGGGCCAGGCAATGGGTTTCTCGCTAGG
Organism: Diabrotica undecimpunctata; assembly: GCF_040954645.1. Taxonomy (NCBI): domain Eukaryota; kingdom Metazoa; phylum Arthropoda; class Insecta; order Coleoptera; family Chrysomelidae; genus Diabrotica; species Diabrotica undecimpunctata. The sequence continues at coordinate 114,746,205 of NC_092809.1, forward strand.
CCATCTCGATGGCCTTTCGTCAGAATCACGCTGCAAGTGATTTTCTTTTATCTACTTACTTTCTGCAGTGAGCACTCGCTTAGCTTTTAAAGCTCAATGGTTTTTTGTTAGGCACTGGGCCTAGCAACCATCTCGACGGCCTTTCGTCAGAATCACGCTACAAGTGATTCTCTTTTATCGACTCACCTTCTGCAGTGAGCGCTTGCTTAGCTTTTAAAGCTCGATGGTTGGTTTCTCGCTAGGCAATGGGCCAGCAACCATCTCGACGGCCTTTCGTCAGAATCAGATCAGAATCAGAACTAGATCGTTTGACATCTTAAACACTACCTGTTTGTTTAAACTTATGAAGAAGCTTCCTCAAATAAGCTCTCGATGTAGGGAAATCGGGAAACCTCTCACTAAAAAGACGTTCCACTGCATGGAAATTATTTTCACATTCACCAATTATTAACACAGCTGCTAGTTTGTCGGCTACAGTACGTATCATTCTGCCTTTGTAAAAATTTAAACGTCTCGTTTAACAATAATTAAACTAAATATTAGCTAAGAACAACTAACTAAAAACAACTTGACTAAACTTGAATTGACTAAACTAAGCAGAAACATAAACTAAAGATTTAGGTATAAACGCGTTTGCAAACTAAAAATAACTAGAGAATTGACAAAACTAAGCAGAAACAGAAGCTAAAAACTAAGCTATAAACGATTTTGCAAACTAAAAACAACTAGTGATTTGACAAACGTCAACTTTTTTGACAAATAACCAAAGGCGTACGTTAGAATTTTTTGTAATTAAATGCCAAACTAGAATTTTAGTATTTATTTAATTTATTCATCAAAATCATCTTAAATCCAAACAAAATTAGTATGATTGAATAGGTATGTTAAAATAATTGTAGTTTCGCATTTCATTAATAAATATTCTAACGTTTGCCTCTGGTTAATTGTCAAAAAAGTTGACGTTGACGTTAAAACAATTAGAGAATTGAAAAACGTCAGTTTTTTGACAGGTAGCCAGAGGCGAAGATTTTAATATTTATCAATTACATGCGAAACTACAATTTTAGTATTTACTTAATTCATTCATCAAAATGAGCTTAAACTTAAATAAAATTAAAATGGTTAAATAGGTACCTTCCATACCTTTCAAACGAGGTATCACTTTCCATAAGGTCTTATTAAAAAATATCTGTCACAGTGGCGCTGCAACGTCATCTGTCACTATTACGTAACTTGTTGTGACTATTTAAGAAGCCTACGTCTGTTTATTACCTTTCTTAAAATTTTACTATTATAAGTATAACCGTTCAAACGATACAAGGAGGTGAACGGACTTTTGACTAGCACTGTGGATAGTATTTATCCAGCAAAATGCCTAATATGAATGAAACAAATTAAGAAAAAAATGAAAAAATAAATAGTGAAAACGTATATTCTTATATAATAATGTAATCTTATATAAATGTTATTTTGTAAACAATTTTTTTATATATAAAAATGTATTTACTTACAGCTTTTATCTATAGGTATTGCTCGGTGTGAACACTATGATTATCACATAAACATAAATTTAATATTTTAAAAACAATGTCTTTATATAAACATTTTTATAAACCATATCAAAAATTCTCGGAATTCTTATCTTAAATGTCCTTTCCCAAGTTTTGTTCGTCAGTTTTTATATACCGTATTAATCTGATCCTTGATTGCGTTTCCTAATTTTAGTACTTAAATATTTGTTGGCATACAGTCAAATATGATCAAATACTTATTTATACAATTTGTGGAGTTCAGTATGTCGATTGGTTTATATTTCTTTACACTTTCAATAAATTTGTTTTCACTACAGCTGTTTCAGCAGAGTGTATTTCTCAAATAATGTATTTTTCGAGTGATTTTAGTTTGGAATGTGGTGGATGTGTGTATTCCTTGGTTGGATGTTCTTGAAGTCCTGTATGTAACATCCTGTTTAGGTGATTTTGTCGTCTCTTTAGAACGTGTTGTTTATTGTGGATGGCTACACTGATTTATTGCTGGTCTTGGTAGTATTTTGCGGTTTGTTGGTGTATTGCGGAGGAGGTCGTCTTCAAAGGTTTTTCAAATGAGAAAGACTTGAAGCGGTTCTTTTCGTAATTTTTTTTTTGTCTTATGAATTGTGACTGAGTTGAATGATTCGATAAAAGTTTGAGTGAATTTCACTATTTATAAATTCTGATTATTTGCGCACGCTGAGGGCAGCTGTGGCTGTATCCTCCATATCATCTCCTCATTCCTTGAGCACTTGTCAGGGTGTGGTGGCATTTTAAATATTGTTTGTTTGCTGTTTCAATTGGCTGAAATCCTGTACCATATAGACGGCTTGCTGTAGAGACTTAAATTGGTCTGCCCATTGTGTTGGAGATCTTCTGCTTGGTCTTCGGTCTTCTACCTTTCCTTTTACTACCAGAACATTCTTATAGACAGGTATAATTGTAAAAATAAGATCGAAAAATTAGAGAAAACCGATCCCCCTCTGTCCGTGAACATATTTTACTATGCGCCTAAACTGTATAGTCTTTAACTTACTAAGTTTAGGAGGGGAGAGCTGTTTGTCTTAAGTTGCTCATACAAAATTATAGCTGTATTCTATGTATATAGAATCTGTTTTTTTCTTGTTAAAATTCCTCTTGTGTTCTGCAATGCATTTGTTAAAGATTCTACCACATGTAAGTTTATATACATTACTATGTAAGTGCTTTTTCTTTTAGTTCTTGTTGTTTTTAATATATTATTTTACAAAAAAAATATATTGTAGTAAAAATACATCACTTTAGAAAAGCATTCTGCCGAAACGGCTGTAATGAAAACAAATTGTAAAAAATTTTGTAGAAGTGTAGAAAATAAAAAATTTGTGTTGTTTTATTCTTAGATAAAATAAACATCATCCATCAAGTAGCAGTCGAATCCATTACTGATTTGTATATATTACGGGTATAGTGACAACACAGTCAGTTACATTATTAGAGTCTTGCCGAATTCCCATCATCCTTCCTCTCTCTATCCAAAGCGTCTTTCCGTAGATTTTGTCCATTTGTCGCTCTTTTGATGTTATCACTCCTTGATATATGTGCTATGTCGTTTTCTTCTTCCCGGTGGTCTACAATGAATTATTTTTACAGACCATCCCCCATTAGACATTTTTATTTCCAAACCATTTTAAGAACCGTTTTTCTATTCCATACACTGTTTCTTCTCTTAATCTAATTTTTACTTTCTGCACACTTCTTCTTTTCATTCTTGTCCGTCTTATATAATCCATTTATGATCCAGAGATGCTAGGATATAAATCAAAATGTATACATCTGTGCAATCGATTTTGAAAATGCTTTTGACAAGGCCCGACATAAAAACTGCTAAAAATAATAAAAACAGCAGGATTGGATGATAAAGATTTACGAATAATTATAAATCTATACTGGCGTAAAGTGACAAGAATAAAACTTGAACAAGAACTTTCGAATAAAATAAATATAAAAGAAGGAGTGAAACAAGTTTACTATATACTATTGTCTCTACTCTTTTATTTGTGTTCAGAAATAATATTTGAGGAAGTCCTAACGGAGACAGCAGAAGGTATTACTGTAAATGGCGTAAACCTAAACTCTGTTGGACATGCTGCACATACCATGTGCTGGATCATTGCGGAGAAGACTTTCAAAATCTAATCAGAGTCTCTCTACTCTGTCCGTACTGGACAGAGTAGAGAGACTCGTTTATTTCGGCAGTTATATCAATGTCAGCTGAGATCCAACAGTAGAAATTAAAAGTCACATTGAACAAGCCCGAGCCACTTTTATAAAAATGAGGAACGTACTTTGTACCCACTATCTTAGTATTGATCTTCGCGTTTAAATGATATATTACTATATTTTTTCAGTGCTACTGTATGGAGTGGAAGCCTGAGGCGATGCTTAAATGCTTGGAAGGCTTTGAGATGTAGTTAAACAGACGACTACTACGATTAAGCTAGATCGACAGAGTTAGAAATGAGGAGGTCCTTAGACGCCTAAAGCAAACAACACAACTGGTCAATATAATAAAAAAGAGGTGCAAGCTAGAATACTTCGGTCACAATATGAGACAAACTAAATTTTTCTATCTAATCGTTCAGGGAAAGATCCATGGTAAACCTAGTCCTGGTAGAAGAAGAACATCTTGTCTCAAAATGGTAGCCAACATGATATCCAACAATCGATAACTGTCATGGAACTAGAAGAAAAAGAAAAATGCCTTTGCCGTCTGCAACGCAGCACTGCAACCATTTAAACTGCTCCAGGATCATTTTTTCTGCGCCTTGAGCTGTACTGATGATTGCTGCTAGCTGCCCTTTATCACGGAGGGATAAGAAATAGGTAACTAGATTTTGGAAAGATAAAATAATGCGACGTAATTTATTTTAGTAAGTAAATGAGAGCAAAGCGTGGCTCACGTGGGTATGGTCGCTTCCCTGAACCACAGTATAAAAGAGGTTCGGTATGGAACCTCTTTATACTGTGCCTGAACTAGACCTATTATCTACCAGAGTCGTAGAAGAAAAGTGACTACCCCTACCGGCCTACCCGTTACCAGCTACCGGTCTTTAGATCTCGAAAATTAAAATTGCATCTAGCTTATTTATTAAAGTGAAAAAATAATTTAAAGCCTTTTTCAAATTTTAAGTCTATTTATTTTCCGAGATAGGTAAAACATGTTTTCTTCTACATGAAACACCTTATTATACAATATATTTATCGTTAAAAACCTTTAATTGTCTTAATTATGTAAATTGTGTAAACATATTTACATTTGTCCTTTTAGTTAAACAGCGTGATAATTTTTGTCTATTTGATTGTAATTGACAGCTCATTATAAATGCAAATCTTTACAACTCTTTACAAGAAGTAAAATTGGTCAAAGTGAAGTTAATCAAAAACTTATTCTTTCCTGTTGAAATCTAATTATAGACATGATTTTTCAAAGATTCAACCATGTCGCATAGAAATTATAGTTAGAGTGCCCGCTGGCAAATTTTTTAGAGATTTATACTCTCTTGAAACTTCTTGTACGGCTTCCTTAGACCAAGTCTGCCACAGTTTTCCTCTGTGACTTTTTTTGGTTCGGGGGCGTTTTCCCGCTATATTTTCTGAAACATGACCGTTTCACGACATGTGCAAAAATAATACATACTCTTGCTATATTTATTCAATGGCTTGATTTCAGTGAATAATAAAAGGAATAATATTCCATGACGCCATAGATGAGACGGTAAGGATGTCCACCCCCCCCCCCCCACCCAAACATGACCGAAAAACGGTCAGTGCAAAAATGATAAATAACTTCTTGATTTGTTACTCTTTCTGTCCATGGTATTTTCCACATTCTCCTGTAATACCACATCTCGAATGCCTCAATGTTTTTGATGTTTATCTTTTTCAGTGTCCTGACTTTCATGCCGTACAGCAGAACGGAGAAAACATAGCCCCTTAACATTCTCGTTCTTAAGTTTATATTTATGTTCCGGCTGCATAGGAACTTTTTCATTTTGACAAACGATTGTCTCGCTATCTCTATTCGCCCCTTGATTGCTCTTGTCTGGTCATTAGTATCAATGAAGCAAACCCCTAAATATTCGTAGGACGTAACTCTTTCAACTGGCTGATTATTTATGGTTAATTTCGCATTGGTGTATAGCTTCTTTGTTACAATCATGAATTAAGTCTTTTTGATGTTCAGTTTTAGACCATACTTTTTGGTATGGGTGTTTATGTTTTCCATCAAAAACTGTAAATTTGCTAGGTTTTCTGTTACTATTAGCGTGTCATCAGCGTATCGTATATTGTTAATTAACTCTCCGTTAATGTTCATACCAATGTTTTGCTCTAGGAGCGCTTCCTGCCATATTGTTTCGCTATATATATTGAATAACAGAAGAGAAAGCACACAACGCTGACGCACACCTCGACGAATCTTAATTTCTTCGGTTAACTCATTATCAACTTTGATTTTTGCTGTTTGTCTCCAGTACAACCTGGATATAATGTTAATGTCGCGACTGTCGATGTTTTTGCTTCTTATAATTTCATACAGCTTTTGGTGTCTGACTTTATCGAAGGCCTTCTCAAAATCTATGAAACCTACGTAGAGGTCTTGCGTTACATCCAAACATCTTTGCATTAACACACTCAGACCAAACAAAGCTTCCTGTGTTCCCAGTCCACCTCTGAATCCAGACTGTGTGGCGCTTATATCCTCTTCTAATTTATTAAATATTATTTTGTGAATTATTTAAAAAAATACTTTTAGTGTGTGGCTCATCAATGCTATAGTTCTGTGGTCTGAACACTCTTTGGCGTTATTCGTCTTCGGGATTGTGACAAAAGTAGAGGAGAGCCATTTCTTTGGTATGATGCCTGTTCTATAAATTGTGTTAAAGAGGTTCACCATTATTTCAAGTGCGTCGTCGTCTATTAGTTTCAACAATTCTACAGGAATTTCATCTGGTCCTGCAGCTTTACCCCCTTTTGTGTTTCTTATAGCATATTCTACCTCGCTTTTTAGGATTTCATTCCCTGTTGTGTGGTCTGGAGGTTCTGCCACTGCTATTTCTGGTCTTTCGTCTGCAAAAAGTTCTTCAATGTATTCTGTCCATCTTGCCAGTTTTTCATTTAAATCTGTAATTATCACCTTTTTTGTCCTTTACTATGGATGCTTGTTTCACTTTTTTACCTGTTATTTTCTTCATCTTTTTATGCATGTTAAAGCTATCGTACTTCTATCATATTCTTCTATTTCCTTGCAGTTGTCCAGAACCCAGTTCTCTTTGGCTTCTCTAATTTTTCCATTAATTTCACGGTTCACTTCTTTGTATTTTGTCTTGTTGGTTTTATTTCTTCGCCTTTCCTCCATGAGATGCAAAATTTCGTTTGTCATCCATTTTCTTTTTCTTAATTTTCCTTGAAGCTAAGGAGCCTTCACCAGCTGTCATAAGGGCCTTTTCTATCTCCATTCATTTATTCTCTACATTGTCTGTGTTCCCATTTTTTGCAGCGATGTTTCTAAGATTATTGTTTACCTGCTCTCTTGTTCTTTCCAGTAAAGTTGCGTTTTTCAATTGCTTAACATCTACCTTTTGTTTAACTGCACTTTTCTGTAGTTTCTTGAACCTTTTATTTAGTACAGCCACCACCGGATTGTGATCCGATTCTATATCAGTGCCTAGATAGGTTTTTGGTAGACGTGATGAAGTTTTTAAACCGGCTTCTGATTAGTATATAATCGATTTGATTCCTGACGATGTTGTCTGCATTATCCCTTCGTGATGTCCACGTATACAATCTACGGTTTGGTAATCTGATCTACTAGTAATCATAGTGTTTATTACTACAAATTCTTTTTCTTGGCAAAATTGTATGAGACGTTCACCTCGGTCATTTCGTTGTCCAAGTCCAAATTCACCAGTGCATCCATCAGTTTTCACCTCGCCAACTTTAGCGTTGAAGTCGCCCATGATTACGGTGATCTCTTCTTTTTTAGTCTATTCCAGAATGTATTCAAGTTGTTTGTAGAATTCTTCTATTTCCTCATCCTCTTTCTCTGCTGTCGGTGCATAGACTTGAATAATGTTAAGTTTTCCTTTATTCGACTTTAGTTGGATTGCTATGATTCGTTCTGAATATGGGGTAAAACTTAGTATCAATTTGTTGACTCCCCTTTCTACTACTATTCCGACGCCATAACGGTGTTGTGTATCATCAGTTCCCGAATAGTAGAACGTGCCGTTTCTAGTTGGATATTTGCCGCAACCTTTCCACTGTACGTCGCTGATACCAAGTATTTTCACACGTAGTCTTTCCATTTCTGTTGTACAAGCTTCTTGCATTCCAAGTAGCTATTCTTATAACTTTATTTTTAAGTTTCACGACTTCGTTAGCCACTGACCCTCCCCCCCCCCCCCCCACCCCGTAGAACCGATTGGGGAACTCTTTTTACTCTGGAATATATATTTCGTTTTGAACATTGCGCCACTGATGGTTTTTTAAAAGGGAATCCATTTGGATATTTAATGCAGTGGTTTCCCGTTGCCTTCTGCATCCTGATGCCATTGACCACTGTCTTGGTTCCTCCGCCTTTGAGACCGATTTCTCAGTCTCAGGACAACAGAGTGCCCTGACAGAGGAAACTAACGGTTCTATTATTGTCTGACACCAAGAGCAAGTCGTTTTTCCAGTCTGACACGTCAAACGTACCCTTCCCACGCCATCTCTAAAATGATTAATAACATTTTTTTTCGAACATATTTCTCTTTTAAATTAAATGTTGAATACATTTCATAACTTCAAAACTCGACACTCAAAACGGGGCATATAGTGTAAAATTTCAAAAAAAAAACATTTTTTTAAATATAATTTTTTAGTAGCACTTGGGCCTAGTGTATGCGTATATTTTTCAGATTAATTCTTTAATAAATAGGTAATTTTTTAATCATATATTTAGTACAGTAATCATTGTTTAATTATAAATTAGAATATGTATACGTGTGAGTAAGAATACTGGTTTTGGTGTGCGTGCCATTCTTTTTCGGATATCACCATATGGGCGGTAAGGACTTGTCAAAGTATGGCCACTTATACACTCCCACGGTGCCTTACAGAGGGTCTTCGGCCAGTCTATTCGAAGTACCCTGCATATTTTCCATCTTAGTTAATAATTAGTATCTCCAAAATATTATTAAATATATATTATAATTCTTTATTAGGTACAATTTGTGTCAATTGGGAATACAACTTATGTTATGTCCTCTGCTGTTGATATTGAGTCAATCAGTGACGAAGAAATTGACAACATTATTTTTACGGAGGAAGCAAGATTGTTTGCATTAAAGTATAGAAGTCAGATTTTAAAAATAAAACCAAAGCCGTTGCCTGATTATATTGACTCTGATTTTTTAAATCAAGGAGAGTGTGATATTCCAGAATGGTTGGACATTTTTTTGGAAGTACGCATTAGGTGGCCCACGAATGAAATATAGAACAAGCGATGAGATTAATCGTGTATCTGCAGCTTTTGCAGAAGATTCCATTTTCAGTATACATAATGGGAGAATTAGCCCTAAGAAATACATCTTATTATTAAATGTGGAAATAAAGCCTACAATCCATTTAAGACGACAAAAGGACTTCTACAAGGCTGTGCTACGTCCCCTACTCTGTTTAAAATATTCTTGGAAAAGACACTCAAACCATGGAGGAGAAAGTGCGAAGGAATGGGCATACCAGTAAGAGACGAATACCTATACACCTTAAGTTTTGCCGACGATCAAGTAGTCATCGCACAAGATGAAAAAGATCTCAGCTTTATGCTCAGAAAACTAGAAGAAGAATATAAAAACAACGAAATGGAAATAAACTTAGAGAAAACCGAATACCTAACAACAGAAAACAAGGATATGAGAAACCTAGAGATAGACGAGGGAAGACAAATAAATGGAACAGATAAATTCAAGTATTTAGGAACCATAATATCGAACCAGGGAACAACAGAAGAAGATATAAACAACAGACTGAGACAAACAAGAAACTGTATAAGACAACTAAACTCAGTGTTGTAGGATAAGAACATTACGATAAAGACAAAAAAGAGAATACATAACACCCTGACAAGAAGTATCCTGACATATGGGTCCGAAAACTGGACAATAAACAAGAGAAATAGAGGTAGAATAAGAGCAGTAGAAATGGAGTTCCTGAGGAGAAGCTGTAGACTTACAAAAAGAGACAGAATTGAAAACGCAGAGATTAAGCGGAGAATGGGAGTGCAATCAGACATAATCGACTATATAGAGGAGAAGAGACTATCCTGGTACGGCCACGTCAGAAGAGCGGACAGAGGACGCTGGATAAACAAAATCACAGAATGGAGCCCGATTGGAAGAAGAAAGAGAGGAAGACCCCGAAGGTCATTCAGAGATGAAATCGACGAGGCTATGGAGAAAAGAACCCTGCGAGATGGAGACTGGAATGACAGGGAAAATTGGAGAAAACGGTTGAGTGAAGGAAGACAGTGAAAACTGTGGAAATCCTTAGTAGTAGTAGAAATACATCTTATTCGGAGTGGCCATGAAAAGCCTGACAGGCGGCAGGCTGGCAGTCGATATTTTAAATCGGCTTGATTATTCTATTAATTATACAAAAGCTTTAGAAGTATCAAAATGCTTTCCTGCAACTTCTGGAGATTTCTACTTCAGAAGTGACTATTATTCATGGTTTTTTCATGAAATTAAAAATTATGTGTGCAAATTGTATTCTGTAAAATCAACTGACGTCAATTTAGCGAGAGTTGAGCTTTTTGACAAAGCATTTTCATACTCAGAATCAACTGAAATTTTGTTCAAGCGGCAGTTCAAAGGAATAAATGCATCGAGTATGCCTCCAAGAAAGCTGAACTTCTCCAGCAAATAAAAAGGACCATGTTCATTTCTATCATTTCTAGTATTTGGTACAATGCACATTTAAGGCAACCAACAAAATACATACCCGAGGATTGTGGGTGGACATTGATTGATGATGAATATATCCATTATTGGTTCGATGGTCCCCAAAGCCCTTCGTTTAAGGATATAACATCTACCGATAAAGGTAAATTAACATTATGTAATATAAATGTTTGAAATATTTAATTCAGTTCCTTAAAAATAAATACAATTGGTAAATTTCAGATTCTTAAAATGAAATCACAGAGCCAGAAAATGAGGAATCTGACTATGTCAGTGAAGACTCTGACGATGATGAAGAAAGTGAAGAAGAATGACTATATTTTTTTTTTTACTATTTTTTTATGCTTTTGCAATTTTTTAACTATTTTTTTATTTTCGTAATTTTTTACTATTTCTGACAATTATTATTGTATTTTTATAGAGAATATTATTTCCTTTTATTATTCACTGAAATCAAGCCATTCAATAAATATGGCAAGAGTAGGTATTATTTTTGAACATGTCATGAAACGGTCATGTTTCGGAAAATATAGGGGGACAACGCCCCCGCATCAAAAAAAGTCACAGAGGAAAACTGTGGCAGACGGTCTAAGGAAGCCGTACAAGAAGTTTCAATCGAGTATAAATCTCTAAAAAATTTGCCGGCGGGCACTCTAACTATTACAATATAAACTCACGCTTATAAAAATAATATATCTACTTAATACAGATAAGAGAATTAAGGTCAGTGTCAGAGCATTAAAAAACGACAGATTTTGAAGGAGAAAGATCATATTTATGTTGAATAAAATTAATATTGTTGATGTTGATTCAAATATATAACATTTAGGCAATGTAAATGTATTAAGAATTTAGTAATTACTACATTTATGTTTACTCTGATAAATACTCTGATAAAAGTAAAATTATTATAACGTTAAAATAAAATGATCATTTTTAAACCACATTATATTTTTATAGTAAGCGTTTATGTACAGCTGGTTCCTAAAAAACCGGTCCATTAGCTTAGCTCGGGTATATTTTGACAGATTCATAGTCGGAAACCTACAACACAAAAATTCCTACCTCACAGTATTAATAGCTCAAATATACTTATTATAGGAGCCTTCTTACATTTAAAAAAGAAGAATAATTATTCTAAATAGTGGAAGTGTATACTAAACCCATAAAATTTTCCCTGTATATGTAAAATATAATATTTGAGTTGTTACAATTTAACATATTTTAGTAAATATTTGTATTATTGGCGTTGTTTATTTTAGTTAATATTCGATGGCGTCACGACAAAAAGGCATAAGCACCAAAATTTATAAATTTATGTTTTGGTATCAAAATAAAATACATTTTACGTCCTATCGACTATGAAAATGACGCAGCTGTAAAAAATTCCAACTCGACTAAAACAAGCTTTGAATTTTCTAACCGCCAAACGAGTTTCTTAAAAGATGAGACACCGAAATCAGTAAGCGAGAAGATCCGTAGTGGAAGGTGGTGCTTACGTCTTGGGTCTGAAAACGTGGTTATATCAATAAGGTAAACAATAATTTGAAATATTATTAATATTTAATGTTTTGTTAAGCGTTTAGTTAGATTATTTATCTTGAGAAATCATAATATACCATAAGAATGTACAATTTTACCGACTGTCGGTTAGGCCTTTTCAGAAAAAATTTTTTCGTTTATCTAACCGCCATTTGGCCATTTAAAATACACTATGACTTAGATTTGCCATAGAAAAGTTACTACTTAACCGACTTAAATAAGGTTTGAACCTAAATAAAATATATATTGACTTTGTTGTATAGTTTTCTTTTTTTTAATTTTAAAGTTATATTTTGGTAGTAATATTATTTTAAAAAACTAACATTTGAATGGCGCTTACTTCTTTTTTTTACTGGTTTTTAGAATGGTATCTCGGGGGCATAAAATAATGAATCTTGCATTGCAATCCATTTGGGAAGATCAGAAAAGCAATGTGCAGGAATCCAGCGGAAATAATAAAAACCATGGTTCATTTTCCACTGAAAATGAGGTCCTCAATGAAGCGCTAAAGCATGATATTCTTTTAGAGCCTGTACTAAAAGACCATGAACAAGAACTCCAAATGCCTAGTTCTGTTCTAGATGATGATGCCATTGTGGATTTCAGTTTTCCTCAAGTCTAAATTTGAATATTGACAGCCGTTTATTTTCGAATATTGATGAAACTGCCGAAGAAGAGACTGATTTATTAACCTGTGATAAAAAGCTTGTACCTTACTCAGATAGTGATGATACTGATGATAGTAGTAATAATGCAGCAATAGTATTTAGTTCATTAGTTAATGATAAGATAGGTTGTAATGATTTTATACAACAAAATGATTCTTTAAACTCCGAATCAGATTCATCATCCTTGACAGTATTTTTTAAAAATGGGACTGAAATTGACAGCATTAGTTCTAGCTCACTACGTTCTAGCTCATCAACTGGTTTAATTTTCTGTTATATCGGTTCTTCGTTTCTATTAGTTTGTTTTGTTATTGATAAATGTTATTTTCTGTTATCAAATTTTGATTTGCATTTTATTTCTATTAGTTTTATAATACAACTTACTTAGTTATCAATGTAGAAAAAAATGGTACGTTTTAATAGTTTTTGTTGTTTTTTACTTAATATAACGTGATAATTATATTAACTTTTATTTTTGTATTTTTTTACACCAATATAACTCTAAGAAACTCATAAATATATTATTGTGTATTGTTCAATTTATATTATTTTTACTTAATTGTTATGCTTTAAAATGAAAAGATTTATTCTCCATTTTTGTTATAATTCCGTAAAATTAAAAGGCGTACAAGTTCCTAAGCAACATTTTTTGATCAAAATACTTTTTTCGAAATATGGTAACCGCCTTTCAAAAAGGCTTAAACACCACAGAACCTAACATTAAAGGCGTAAGCACCAAAATGTTAAATATCTCATGTTTATAATAACTGTTTTATAAATAACATATGGTAAGTCAGAATGCCTCAGTTCGATAATAATAAAATGCCAAAAAATGTAAAAAAAGAAATATTAAGCGATATTAAACGTTTTTTGTGTCTCCTGGAAAAAACTGTCAATGGCGCTTATGCCTTTCTGTCGTGAAACCGTCGAATATAGTTTTATTGTTCTACTATTTTTGTTTAATTCTTTGTTAGTTCTATTTAGTTAATTAGTTAGTTTTATTTTGAATTTTATTATTAGGGATAGTCAAAGTTTTCAATTTGTTCCATCAGCTAATGCGTTGGTAAGTTTTTCTTAAATAAATATGATAAATGTTCTTTAAAGTTAATATTTTTATATGAGTAAGGATGCTGTTAAATTATAAGGTAATTAAACTGCACAAAGGTTTATTCAATATACCTACCATTTTTTTTTTAATTATTTGTTAATTTGGCGTAAGTTGATCATTAAAATATATAAAATTTTTGATATAAAAATGATTGCACGTCATTCAAGATTTACGACGTCAGAACCCCACAGCGTTGCCAAAACATCAAAATAGTTAGTAAGTGAGGAATTTTTAAAGTGTCAACCTGTCAAACTATTATATTAACAGTAAATACAGTTAGTTTTAAGACTACTGCAAGACACTAGAATACATAATACTCTAATAATAGAGTTTGAGATAATATTCTAAATATTAAACTTACCTCTTTTAGAGCATTAATAGTAAAAACGTCCCAAGATTATTTCTTGTTCAAAATAGTCTATCTTATAATGAAAGCTTATTAGCTTTCTACAGACTATTTAGTTGTTTTAGCATAGCACAATCACAATACACAACAACACATTATGTATTTATAAATACAATTTATTAATATATAATATATTATGATCAAATTGTTTAAGAAATCAAAACATAAACAAAATTCTTACTCTAAAAAAGAGGCAACACTTTAAACAATTTTGCCACACGCTGAACTGTCATTTAAATTTAAAGTATTCCTGTATCAGTGGCGTACAATTATCTAATTTATTTAATTAAAATTATTATTTGGTTGAATATTAGACTTAAACAGTTATTTTATAAAATTTATATTATTAATAATAACAAATGTTTTTGGTTATTTAATAAATATATTTCTCAAATTCCCAATATAATGATGATTACTTTTTTTCTTATTATTAAACCATGTTGACGCCTATGAAAGATCGAGCAGTTCCATATGGGTTTCGTATTATTAGCTGTATTAGGGCCGGTTTCACCAACAACAAATAAATCGCTAAATAGTTATTGGTCGAATAAAATTTATTAGTCGGTTATATTTTATTGCGTTTCAATAACTATTTGTGTGCGACAGTTAGTTATTCGTCGAATAAGTTCTACTGCAATGATTTTTCCACTAACTGTACTCGTGAGCGCACGCGCATTGCATTTATTTACCATTGTATTGACTGCAATTACATACATAACCCTATATTTGTTATTGATTGATCTTCGTCACAATACATAAATAAAATTTTTTATTGTATTATTAAAAATGGACAAAAAACGCGAAAGAAGTAAAAATTATTTGGAGGAGGAAAAAGAGAATTTAATTTCAATAATAGAAAAGTACACGCATATTATTGAAAACAAAAAAAACCGACAGTGTTTGGTCTAAACAAAAGCATATAACATGGAAGAAAATTGCTAGTGAATATAATAGTACATGTAAAACTGGCATTCGAAGTGGAATGCAGTTAAAACTATTAATGAGGGATTAAAAAAGAAGCTTAAAAAACAAAAAGCTGATGATAAGGTAGGTAGTATAAAATTATTTGTGTTTATATTATATGATAATAAATTGCAATTTTTACAGGTTCAGACATATATCACAGGAGGTGGTACGAAGGTACCACTTATAAAACCGCAAGATGAACGGATTCTTGCCATTATGGGGCCTCAACTAGTCCCAATTGAAAACATATATGATAGTAATAACATACCTGATGTTATTTATCAAGGTAAGATTTAATATTATTTGAGAAAATAAAATAGTCAAGATTAAATAACATCCAACAAATTAAACACTATACATGCCACAATTATGTTCACATTGTTTCTGCAATTACAAATTGATTTTAATAATATAAATGCATTGATCCTTATTTTGCTTACAGGTGATATAAGCAACTGTGAAGAAGATAGTGTATCAGCAATACCACTATCCAGTATTGAGGAGATTGCCAGCACTTCCACCTGCAGTGTCTTACCAAATATAATGAGAGGTAATAATATAATTTTAAGCACTATAAATGCCAGTCTAATAATTTTTACTTATAGATAATGTGTCAACCCCAAAACAAAAAGGGATTGGGCAACAGCTAATACTACCCCTTCTGATTGTATCCAAGGTAAGATTTAATATCATTTTACCTCAATACTATAGTTGCTAAAATCTAATAGTGTTCAATGTATGTCGAACTAAACATTTGAGTAATTACAATAAGCTGGTTGTTTCTATATTTAAAAAAATAGAGCATAGCATAGGAGATAAGCCCTTTCTAGTTCTGTTAGGACTCCAGGTTGGTCCGGGTGATATTAAACTATCAATATATATTGTCTTATATACAAACTAGAGGCATTATTTTTCAAAGAAGTAAAACAAAAATAATTTAGGAATTGTTTTAATTCAGCTGACAAATTAAGTAAAAACACATTTGAAATATGGTTATTAAAATCCACAAGGAACAATTAATTTCCTGTAATAGACTATATACCTACTATATATGATGAGTGGTCCAAATCCTTGTTCCTTGTAGACTGTATTATCTCCTCTCAACCGCTCCCTATGTAATCAGCAATCTTACAACAGATTGTTGCAAGTATATCGTCCTTAATGATCTCCTTCAAAAGCAACAATCATTCAAATTATGATAGCCTTTCTCCTCTCGATAAACTGAATCTCTCGTTGGCCCGAGTGAAAAATGACTCTTGGAATATCTTCTCTTTACGATAAACTGAATCTCTCGTTGGCCTGAACAGTGACTCTTGGAATATAAGTAGGAAAATATGACTTACAATATTCTGCTGCTTCAGCCTCTGTCAGATACACTAACTCCACAAAAACTCACTAACATTCAACACTACTGCTTGCTACATCTCGGGAACAGCCAGAGAACAATCACTGTTCGTCTTACAGACTTGGAAACCAACTGATTATATCTTTTCTCTCTCCTCAATCTCGCTAAACTTTTTCCTACATACTTATCCCACCTTTTTCAATCTCCGCCAATCAAAACTCGTCACAATTCCCCCATTTTTTCATTTCGATAACAAACAAATTTTTACCTATAATTATACAATTTCCTAAAACTTATTTACAAATAATATTTTCTATAATTCTTAAAACTAACAAGAACCTCTTTCTAAAATCTCTTCTATTTGTCTCTAATCACTGCATTAATGTGGTTCAATTGTCTTTGGATTTCACTTAAAATTATGCGGGTCACTCAAGTATAACAAAGAAATAATTTATGCAAAGCTTACATTTTGTTTAGTACAGGTAATCCAAGAATTTAATAACTTTCCTTCTTGGAAATGTTTGTTGGATATTATCCTACTTATCTGAATTATTTTAATGTTTTTGAACTTTGAAATATTTTAATCAACCCAATATTTTCTTGATTTTACATATCATAACAATATATATATATATATATATAAACAAAATTTAAACCGTCTAATATAATCACGTTTACCTGCAATACATTTTTAATAATTTCGAGGTAAACTGACGAATTTTATTTATTATGGTATTTAAAGTGAGGTTAGCTTGTCAATTTATTCAAAGAATAAATATTTATTTGGCCGATAATGAACGAATAACTTATTTTGAGTTTATTCGTAGAATAAGTGTTATTTGACGTTGGTGAAACGCAGATGTGTCAGTTTTATTCGTCGAATAACTTTATTCATTGAATAGACTGCTATTTGTCGTTGGTGAAACCGGCCATTAGTAAATTAAGTTAAAGTCTAAGGTTGGCGTTCTGGAAATTTTAAATATAAGTGACGTCACTTTATATAAATTGTGACGTCTAACGTTTTTACTTTGAAAAATGGTATATCTAGTTCAGTTTGACATAGCATTAAAAATCAAATTCGCTTAGAAATTTATAAAATGTATTAAGAAAGTTTCTATTATATATTAAAATATATATTTTACAAAACAAGTTAGGCTAATTTAGTTTATATCGTTGAGTTGCGCCAAATGTAGGCAACCAACTTAAAGTTTTGGTGGCATTTACCTGGAGTTTCTTGAGAATATTTTTATAAACGTTTAATATTTTCAAGTTGATTTATTATTTTTTAAAAGTGATGATAATAATGCTGAATAAGCAATATTTCAAATGATCTATAATCACAAAACGGTCTTAATATTGTGTTATATAATCCACATAATAAAGTACGTTAGATAAAAAAGGTAAAATCCCGGGTCGTCCAAAACTAGTTTCTGATAGGAATAATAGAATATTAGTATTTTGCAAAAAGGTCGACGAAATACTCTAATAAAATACACTATGAGCACGTGTGCTTGGTTGTATAGTAATTTCCAGCCACCTGTAGTCTGTCAAAAAGTAACTAACTTCGCAAAAAAATAATTACTAAATTCACTAGACATTTCGGACTGGGATTAGCGAACCGAGTATACGACTCTTGTTGAATGTAGTTTGATTGATGTTTCTGAAACTCAAAATGCATTTAATCTATTGTCAATTGTCGATTACATAATTTTTGCGATAATTATCCTTCCGGAAACCGGGCTTTAGAGTCCGGTATCAGTTTTTTTAGGAACCAGCTGACCTACATATGTATATTATGTATATTCCTTTATACCGCAAGATTTCGTTCAAAACATACAGGCATACCGAGCGTTAAGCAATTCACTTCATAATCTGGAGTTTACAAACAATATACACTAATGTTAATATTTTAAGAATTCTTTTATTTTATGGGATCTTTTTTAAAAGTATACTTAACTAAACACATTATTACATAACTTAATTATGTACCTAATAAAATGACTTAATTATTTAATGACTTTAAAAAAAACTTAATTGCAGTATTAATAGTAAACAACTATGTACGTCCTTGCGGTATTGGTATATGGCCTTGACGACCACCCTTACCTGTTGTTTGACGATCTAATGAACTGCTATTTGCCACCATCTAGACTATAAGCAAAATGTTGGTATACAACAATAAATGCTATAAAATAAAATGTGTTTATTTTTAACAATTTATTAGATGGCACGGCTCAATGAGGAAGGTCTATTATAATATGTATGGTTGGGTGCATAAAATGACCATTCTTTTCTGAGCGTCTGAACCCAATTCCGATTATCAACAATAGAATAAATTTTCATGCCTTTAACGAGCGCTACCCGCCCCTTCATAAAAAATAATAGCTATATACTTATACCAAATAGTAACCAATACAGGGAAAGTTCTTTTACAAAATACAAAAAACAATAACAAAACATTTATGTACAAGCGAGTATATATATAAACTCATATTATATTTATATAAATATATATTAAATATATATATATATACTTTTCTTGTAAAGGGCTTTAGTGACTAGGTGAGTATTAATATATATGGATATTTTGGGTTTTGTAGTCAAATACTCGCGTTTAAGTAAAACTCTTAAAGGTTTGTTAAGCTTTCAAGTTTATTTAACTCTTTCACAAAACATACTAAAAATTAAAACAAAAAACTATATTAGACAATGAAGTTTTTGTATCTTCAACAGGCTTACCCTTGTGAGGATTGTACTATAAAATTAACAGAATTACTTAACATTTGACATTATATTATTTGATTTTGTTTTTCTTTCAGTCAAAACTTATTACTGTGGTTACCATGTCTCTTCTATTTTTTAAATTCGTTTTAGGTTAGTCCTTTACTGCAATTTTTGACATTATATGTAAAAATTTTTCATTGGAATTTATTAAACAAGCAACACAGTTTATGTTAATAAGTAATTAAGAAGGGAAAAAACCAAACACAAATAAACAATAAATTTTATCTTATTTGAACTTGGAATAATCCATTTTTTGTGTAACTTTTAAAAAAACTTTTATATAGTTGTCCTTTTCTTTAAAAGAAGTTATTTTGTTTAAGGTGTTTTGTGTAGTTTTAATTAAACACATTTCTAGAAACAGTCTTTTGTTGTAATTTCTTTCCCTTCTCAATATTACGCATAGGAAGCGTGAAGTGAACACACTTCTATATTACAAAGAGAAATCGCAAGGACGTGTGCAGTAAGTCAGGGGGTAGTAAGCAAGATTTTGAAGCGTAAACAAAAAACGGTATCAATGGATGTGAAGAGGTTAGGAAAATGCGGAAGAACGAGAAAAGCAATACCAGCAGATGAAAGATTTTTTACTTTAAAGGAGCAAATTGTACGTAAGAAAAACAAGCCAAGAGCTCTAACAAGATCTAGCAGCATCAGGAGTAGTGAATCATGCTGTGACTGTTCGGAAAACACTTTTGGAGAATGGTAGAAGGGCAATGCGTTCACAGAAAATACAGTTTCTAACTGATCGAATGAAGAAACAATGCTATTGTGGGTCAAAAAATACTGTAATTGGACTGTAGATAACTAGTGAAAAAATCCTATTTACAGATAAAGCTCACTTTATAGTTTAGGGACGGCTGTAGAAATTTGTTAGAGAATCTGACAATGAAAACCTTACAACATTTCATATTGATCAAACCAGAGGACATATTTCAGCCAAATTGCAGCCAAAGGGAGACATATTTCCTACTAAATATAGATTTTTCTAATGTTGAATTCACGAGAGTAACTTCAAAGTGTTTAATAAAAGTTCATAAGTAAAGTTTAACCATATATTCTTTTTAACATACCAAACGGCTTCAGAAAAAATATTGTACGTAACACGATCCAAAAGTAACTTTACGAGACTCGCAGGATTTCAGGACTCGCCTACGGCTCGCCCTGGAAACTTCCTACTCGTCTCGTAAAATATCACTTTCGGAACTTGTTACGTAAATTACTGTTTATAATTTGCCTCAATACACACGTTTAGATTGTTTGACGCGAAAACTGTAACTGAAACTAATGTAAATTTAGGAGATTTATACAGCTACTTATTTCTTAAAGCTTCACCGACACTTCCGCTCCTTTTGATTTCGGAAAACTTTATTCCAAGTAGGTATATAAAAAATAAACTGGTGTTTAAAATAATATATTTATTGTTTTTGGGCAGATATTACAAATAAAGTATATTTAGCTGTAAGATCATTGGGAATGACTTTTTCGGCTACAGCATGCTTCATACGTTGTCTTATTATAGTCAGATAATCCTTTTTGTATTCTTCAACTTCGCTTTCAGGTACATACGGTAAGGTTGCGTTTATTGAAATAAACAAATCTGCAACATACTTTAATTTTAGGAAAAAATATAAAATAAGTAGATAATCCATAAAATTATCGCCAAGACCATGTTTTTGTCTCTATAAAAATTGTGAAACTTTTTGAAAAGAAATACTGTCAAACAAATCTGAAAGTAATTACTATTTTGGAAAATAGAACAATTGGCATAGACGTATTATTTAGAATACAACGAATAACTTTTAAAAGGTATATTGTAACATTTTTTCAATTTTTAAATTTTTTTTTGTTGTTCTTCACACACCAAGCAATAAAAATTAGTTGTTTAAAATGTCGCCTGCTGATGAAGACGAAGAGATATTGTTGTGGCCAATTTTAAGAAAGTAAAAAAAAGAAGACGATATTGGATTCAACCGGCATTTAAAACGTTAAGTAAACATGAAGCCAGTATATGTGCCCAATAATTAAAGACGCATCCTACACAGTATCAAAACTGTTACTATATTACTAAACAAAACACCAATTACAGATATGCAATCAGCCTACAGGAGAAACTTTTCATCACATTAAGGAAATATAAAGTAAATAAAACTTACGTAAAAAAGTATATTAGCGAAAAAATTGAAAAACATAAAAAAAATTAATATTAAAGACGAATTCCTATCGTCATCAACCGATGACATGTTGGGTGAAAAATTCGATGCAGTTGAGTAGTTGGAATAAGAAGGGCTGAGGGTTCATATTACTACGAATTAATTGTTTTGCAATGGACTGATTATCGCAAAATAATAATAGTTAAATGTTGTAATGCAAGGGAGCAAACTTTTTAAAAATTTCAAACCATTTTGTAAAACTGTAGAACTTTTCGTTATTCCATTGCTCGAACGCTCGAATTTCATTATCCAAACACTGAGCGTGAGTGGATTCATTTTTCTCCTCTGGAAGTTTGCCACATGTCACATCATGGAAGTTTGTTAGCAGATGCCATAATTTCTATTTCAGTAGGATCTTTATTGGTTTCTGCATCACATTCAGTGTCACTGTTTTATTAAAAAATTGGCTCTGTATCTGTAGCAGCATAATATTAAATTCATAAAATTTGTCAAAAGAATCAACCTTGTGAACTTGTCGAAAGAATCAACCAGACAATCCACCACAGTTGACACTAATGTGCCCTCCGGAAGAAACTCCAATGTTTGCATTCACCAGAGATTAGTGATGGTTTCTTACAAGTCTAGGAAAACAAAACAGTACATATTCTTTGCAGTTGATATTATAATGACCTAGTTTGTCCAGAGAAACACATCAAGCCATATATGATTCTAGACCAGAACAAAACTAAAATTGTTGTAGATAGTGCTGATAAAATGACCAGAACATATACTTGTAGAAAAATTGCTGCTTAGACCTATGGTTTATTTATAAGTTTTTTAGATAGTTGTGCCCTAAACGCATATGTTGTTGAATTTTTTGTAAAATCCATATTGGAAAAAAACTAATGGTTGGCGACGACCTTTCTTGCTACTGCTCGGAGATCCTCTTACTCGTAATAATATATAACTGAAAACCAAATATATTATTAACTACAAATTGCATGTAGTGTCAAGTGTCAGCTCAATTGATTAACATTACATTAACACTACAGATCTCACAAATCAGAAAACAGGACCATTGGAAATCAATACACGAAGAATGTGGCACGTATTTCGGGTATCCCAGAATTTCAGATAAAAAAATTAATTATGTTAAGTGATGGATTCGACCGTTACTTGATGGAAATTCATTTTATAAATAACAATAAAACACTGAAAACTTTATTATCAAAACTTCCACAAAATTCAGACAAGTCAAAGTCTTGGATGAAGTAATATTGTTCAGAAATATGTCTGTGTTTTTTAATTTGTTAATTTTCATAGATTATAATAAAGATAGCCTACGGTCTTTATTTTGGATGTAAAGAAATTGAAATTCGTCATTAAAAGAATGACTATGATCTAGAACCTGAAGTGCGTATGTAGAAATCCTATTATTGAAAGTCCTTTTATGTTCTGCTATACGTTTGTTAAATGTTGTACCAGTTTGACAGATGTAAGTTTTTTGGCACAATTCATCATCCCATCCTACACAACATAAACTGGTAGCCTGTCATAGCATGTTACATCGATTAATAGAAATTCCGATCTTAAAATACAACTTTGAGACAGAATTAAATATCATTAAGCAAATAGCAGTAAACACTGGGTACAACGAACAAACAATTAATAAAATTTTATATCAAAAACTAAACAAAAAAGCCCTAAAATTAGTATTTTCACCAACAGAGAAAAACTCAGTACTTTCTGCGCGGTTACATATAGAGAAAAAATAACAACAAAAATAGCCAAACACATAAAAAAGAAAGGAATAACACCAGCTTTTAGAACAAACAACAACTTAGGAAAATATATTAAAAACAACAAGAGCCAAAATAAAAAGCACTTACACAGTGGTGCATACAAACTTAAATACGGCAACTGTCCAAAAACTAAAACCTAATCTTCAAAGCCTATAATATGAAATTTTTTAATTTTGGGCAACAAATGTGAGGTACTTGAAATATTCTTAAAAAACGCTGAATTTAAACTTTCACATTACAAACGGTCTATAACGTTTAAAACTGGTCTTTTTTAATTACACCAGTACTTTTTTTAAAAGCACTTAACTCCCGCTATAAATTACACTCAAAACTGTCTTCTTGGAGACATTTTCCCTGACGTGCGATGGTTTGTAATGTAAAAGTTTAAATTCTGCGTTTTTAGTCATATTTCAAATGCCTCATATTTGTTGCCAAAAATCAAAATCGAATTTTTATGTAAGGTATAGGTTTTGAAGCCTGGTCTCCAGCAAAGAAAATTTCACTACCACCGATCAATAAAAATAATAAATTTTATTAATCGTAAAAAAATGCAAAAATCGCTAAAAGTTTATTTATTGAACAGCTTTATATAAACTGATTTCATTTGCGGCAAAATACAAAAATTGAATACGAAAGTTCAGAAGAATTAGTCGAAACGATACATTGATATCGGGTAGACGTGTTTATTGATAAAGTCATTAAGCTCCCAGTTTTTGTGACAATTAGAATATTTTAATTTCGTCGTGTTTAAAAATATTTACATATTATAGTAAAATAGTGATAAAAAAGTGAAAATATTCTCCCCTGATGGGGGAGAATACTAATAAGACGCCAATGCGCGAACTAAATACTTCTGAAGTTGTTAGTGTTAGTGAACAAGATATGGATACAGGAATTAATACCACCGTTTCTCCTGCTACAAGGGAAGTAAAACTTTTTAATATTAATTCTAGTAATTACGATTTTCAAAATTGTTGTGTATATGTTGAAAAGACCAATGATCAGAATATAGGCCGATTGCACCCTATGGTTGTGGGTGATATTTTACATCAAAAATTAAAGATCAACAATATTAAGGAAATTAAAAGTATAGGAAGAAACCGTGTTAAAGTAATCCTCAAATCTATTTTGGATGCAAATAAATTAGTCACTAATATTCATTTAAAAGACGATAATTTAAAGGCGTATATTCCCAATCACCTCTTAGAAATCAAAGGGCTGATACGTGATGTCGATACCAAATATAACATTGAATATTTGAAAAAATATATGACCTCTAGTTCACAAATTATTGATATTAAAAGAATGCACAGGAAAATAGAAAAAGATGGAAATACAGAATATGTACCTAGACGTAATGTTATAATTACATTTGAAGGCAATTGTTTACCAAACTATGTTGTAATTAATTATGTATATTTTCAAGTTGAAAAATTGTTAGGTAAAGTTACACAATGTTATAAATGCCTCAAATTTGGACACATTTCTAGACAATGTAAAGGTACACAGGAATACTGCATACGATGTGGAGAAACTAAAACTGATACACATACATGTGATGAAAAAAAAATGTATTGCATACACTGTAAAAGTGATAAGCATATATCAATCTCTAAAAACTGTCCTTTTTTCGAACATCAAAAAAAAATAAAAAATATCATGATTGAACATAAAATTTCATATTTGGAGGCCAAAAATTTAAACGATTCTTCTTTTTCTGGTCTTATTTGTAATAACAGATTTGAAACATTGTCAAATTCAGATAGAGAATTTCCAAAATTAACTAACACATCTGAAGTTAATAAACCTGCTTATTCCAACCTATTGAGGCCTCATTTACAGAAAACCAAAAATATTAGTCAACCAAGTTGTAGTAAATCAAGCACTGATTATAGAGAAAATAAAAAAAGAAAAGTATCATCTCCAACTTCCGAATATCCTACATCTCCTCACATCCCTTTCAGATTTGGACCATCTCAACCTTTACCACTCTTAAACAAGGAAAGTTTTTCAACTGTAGACAATGAAAAAAATAAATTAGTAGATTCTTTAGTAATTCTTTTCTCAGATTTTATTCAAAATATTAATTGTTTAGAACAGGCAAAATCACTTGATATTAATATGTTAGCCAAAGGTATTAATAATGTTCTAGATAATATTTTTAAAAAATAACTAATCTAATTACTTTCAAAGCTAAACTCAAAATAATACAATGGAATGCTCGATCAGCTGTTGCTAACAAAAACAGCCTTCTCAACTTTTTAATAACCGAAGATATTAATATAGCTTTAATAAGTGAAACCTGGTTTAAACGGGATGTTGTTTATAGTTATAGAGGTTATAATGTAATTCGCGAAGATCGGGATGACGGCTATTCCGGATTTGCTATTTTAATTAAAACTGGTATTCCCTTTGAAAACATAAAAATTAAAAAAAATTATAATAAAGAATTGCTTGCTTGTGGTATTAAAATCAACTATAACAAAAGTCATTTAACTTTACTCTCTGTATATAGGTGTCCGAAAGCTAAAACTAACACCGAAGATTGGGATAAGTTATTTTCTCAATTAAAACACCCTTGTATCATTGGAGGAGATATGAACGCACATAATTCTCTGTGGGGCTCATCTAAAAATGATAAAACAGGCCATCAAATTGTGGAGACAATTCAGAATCTAGATTATGTGGTAATGAATAATGGACAACCAACTTGCCAAACGAGACCAGGAAACACAGATTCCATGATTGATGTCACATTTTGCTCACCTTCTCTCTTTGATAAAATTTCGTGGTCTGTAGATACTGATACTTTGGGATCAAATCACTTCGTTATAAGGGTTGTAATCGATATCTTGGGAACTGATGCGAATATCATTTATCCCAGCAGTAAGTGGAACATTAAAAAAGCCAATTGGTCATTATACTCTCAGTTTATTGAAACCTTATTAACTAACAACCCTCACGCCTACTCAGACACGCAAGAAAAATATAATTTCCTTATTGACTGTATTAATGAAGCTTCTAAACAATCAATTTGTCAATACAAATCATTTAAATGTAAACGTACTCCCGCTCCGTGGTGGGATTCGGAATGTGATGAATCCGTTTCGGAAAGAAAGAAAGCATTAGTAAACTACAAAAAAAATCCTTCTCTTGAAAATTTTTGTAAATGCAAAGAAGTGAATGCTCGTGTCAAAAAATTCCTGAAATTGAAGGCCAAACAAAGTTGGGTTGAATGGTGTTCAAAATTAAATAAACAAACTTCATCTAGTCTTATTTGGAACCAAGCAAGGAAAATGAACAGGAAAAAAGTTAACTTTTCACTGCCTCTAAATAACACATGGGTAGACGACTTTTTTGATAAAATAGCTCCACCTTACGTAAATAACCAGATAGATGTAATACCATCTGAAACTCTCTCATCTGATCAGAATCATTTTCTCTTAACACCTTTTTCAAGAGCTGAATTAGAGTTTGCCCTTGATAATCGCGTCAGTACCTCACCAGGATATGATGCAGTCAAATATCCTATGATACAAAATTTGCCAGATAACGCAAAAGAATTACTTTTGAATATATTTAACCAGATAATTATTGAGGGTAAAGGCATAATCGATTTTAAGCGTATTATAGTTGTCCCTATTCCCAAACCGGGAAAAAACCCTAAATTAGCTGAAGCTTACCGACCTATATCACTATTATCATGTATATTGAAGACTCTTGAACGGATGATTAAAATTAGGTTAGATTGGTGGCTAAGGGATCAAAGTCCCTTACCCGCTAACCAACATGGCTTTAAGAAAGGTTATGGAACCTTAGATTCCTTAACAACACTTGTTGTAGACATTCAGAATAGTTTTTCCAGGAACAGTTATGTACCTGCTTTATTTTTAGACATCGAAGGTGCTTACGACTCGGTATCTCTTACAATTCTCCAAGAAAAAATGATTAAATTTTTTCATATTCCAGCGCAGTTTGCTTCTAACGTTGTGAACTTGTACACAAATAGGATAATTTATTTAAAAGACAATCATACTCTTATAGGACCTAGACTTAATAACAAAGGATTACCTCAGGGCTCCGTTTTGAGTCCTATTTTGTTTAACATTTACACAGCAGATCTACACAACATCACTATTACTAATATTGCATTTAATATTGTACAATATGCTGACGATTTCTGTTTATATACAGAACACAAAAAATATCAGCAATCCATTGAAAACCTGAATGAAGTGTACGGATTCCATAAAAAATGGTTTATAGAAAATGGTTTCGAATTATCCTGCAGTAAATCACAAGTTTGTTTATTTACCAGACATAATTTTCCTAATGCTAGTACAATAAATTTAGGTGGGCACCAATTTTCCCTTAAAAACACAATTAAATATCTGGGAATGATACTCGACCAGAAATTGACCTGGAAGTTACATATTGATGACATGTTGAACAGATGCAATAAGGGATTAAACTTTCTTAAATCAATTAATAAAACTTGGTGGGGATCGGATGTTGAAGTAAGTTTATTATTTTACAAAGCTTACATACGATCTATTTTGGATTACGGAAGTGTTTTGTATGGATCAGCAAGTAATGTACTACTAAACAAAATCAACGTTTTACAGAACTCAGCTTTACGAATATGTTTAGGAGCCATGAGATCCACTCCAGTACAAGCTTTATATTTGGAAGCCTTAGAACCTCCTTTAAATATAAGACGAAGGTTTTTGTCCAAAAAATATTTAATGAAAGTATGCTTACTGAACTCATCTCTATACGAAAAGATAGTCACTTTGAATTGCCATGACCTGACAAATAAATATTGGCAAAAAAAGAAATCTCCCTTACTTTGCGAAGCGTATAATCAAAATATAGCACTTTTAAAAAATATAGATAGAACGAACTATATATTCAAAAATTACTCTTCTTTCTTTTTACATACAGATGTTATTGTACCAAATTATAGTGAAAATATATATTTAAATAAAAATATTGTTCTATCTTTAACAAGCAAATACAAAGAGGCAATAACTCTATATACAGATGCGTCTAAATCTCCAGATGGAACCGGATGCGCTTTTTTTATACCATCGGAACATATAGAAAAGAAATTCAAACTGAACCCGGAAACTTCGATTTATACAGCAGAGGCTATTGCAATATATGAAGCTTTATTATATGTAGCTGAAGTTGAGTTTGCCCATATTCTAATTCTGTCGGACTCCTTAGCAGTGTTAAAATCCATTGGTAAATATGGACCACCTAACTTACAAGACTGCCCATACATTTATAGAATTAAACATATTATTCAAACTCTTTTAACTAAAGGAATCAATGTACATTTTCTCTGGATTAAAGCACATGCAGGATTTGAACATAATGAATATGTCGACCTATTAGCCAAAGAAAGCATTTTATCCGATACTGGTATTCTACATAAAGTAACGCTTTCTGACAGTATTGTTTCTTGCAAGTTAACATTGCTTCGAGAGTGGAGCTACCAGTGGAAGGAATACTCTTTTGTGAACCAAAATAGATACTCGATAATTCAGCCAGATATTCCCAAATTTCCTTGGTACAAGTCTTTTAGAGCTTCCAGGAGGCACATAACCTCCATTATTAGAATACGTTTCGGACACGCATGTTATCCAAAGCACTTATTTAAAATAAAGGTTTTGGATGATGACAAATGTGAGCATTGTGGAGAGGAAAGTGATTTAGATCATATATTTTTTGGTTGTTCTAAAAACAGAGTGTACTCATCCAAACTTATAAATGATTTATTAAAATATAAAATAGCAGCTCCTTGGAATATACTATATTTATTATCACTTGGCTCTGTAGATATTTACAACTCCTTAATTCAATTTTTAAAAGACAGCAAATTATCATTATAATTCTCTAAAAATTATTTAGTTAATCTTGTTACCTTTGTTTTAAACCATTTGTATAACTTCCTCCTCTCCGTGACCTAGTGTTGTTGTGTCTTATATAAATAAATGCCTTGATAGGTCCCTAGGCGAGAAGAGTGTGTCCCTGTTCTCCTAATATCGATGTAATAATCTTTTATTTTGATAGGGCATTTAGGTAAATAATTATAATGATGACTGTCTTAGTCCTTTTGTGTCTGGCTGTATGACGATAAGTCTAAGCCAAAAAAAAAAAGAATACGAAAGTTGCACTCTTCGCTTTTAAAATGCATTTTGACTTTTGTCGATAGGGCACTATGATCAAACGATATCAATTTTTTACCGTCGAGTTGATACAAATTTTATTGAACAATGATTTCGCGCGCGGAACTGACATTCAAAATCGCCGACCGCTTTAATCGTTGTTTCTGAGAGAAAGGTTTATTCGACGGAAAAAGTGCAAGTAAATAGTTTTGTTCTTAAATAAATAGAAAAATTATCTCGGCTACATTTTTTGTTTGAAACATTTTTTTCTACGGCGTTAAGATTCTTAATAAATCAAATTTTTTGTGTGTTTATCCCCCTGCGAGGGGGGTTTTAGGAAGAAGCCCGGGGTTTAAAGTAGTAACCTTTTTTGCATCTTTTTTGGGGTCTTAAAATTGATATTTTCGACAAAAGTAAGCTTGTTTTTATAATTTTTAGGGATCAAATCTTTGACGAATGGAGTATTTGCCTGAACTTAAAAATTACACGTAAAAATTAAAAAATATATGGGGTCCATATAGGATATAACTTAGGTGTTTATGTTGATTTAACTATAGTTTATTTTTATGAACGAGAGAGTAATTAGCATAATTTTAACTGGTAGCTCCGACCACTCCATGGGCGTGCTCAAGATTAATTGAAAAATTACTTTGAATAATTGTAAAAAATAAATGAATTATTTCAGTGTTATAAAGTGTTATGTGTATGTAAACAAAAGTGACCTCTTTTATCACACACTATATTAGAACTGACTGGCCTACATTAAAAAGGGTTTTAAAAAATTCACATTTTTTTTTAATTTTTAAAAATTTCAAAAGAGAAAAAGAGTTTTTAAAACCGTCTAAGGTATGTTAAATAGATGAATAAAAATATTAATATAAAACTTACAGCTACTTGTTACAAATCCAAATCAGATTCAGAAGATGAACTTTCAGAACCAAGATTTATAATAACTGGCTCGATCATTTTATCAGTAATATTGTTCAGCTTCCACATTTTTTCCTCTTCTTTAATAATGTGATTTACTGCTTTTTCCCAGTTTTCAGGTTTTACATTCTTTACGGCCTCCAAAAACAACTGTTTAACATCATGAATTTTAAAAGTGGTATTTTTTCTTGAAACTTCACTCTTTATCTGTGCCCATATCAGTTCAATCGGGTTTAATTCACAATGATATGGTGGGGATCTAAGTACTGTCATTCCACGATTTTTGGCAATTTCATCAATTTCGTATTTTTAAAATTTTTCTTTATGAAGGGCACACAACGAATAAAGTTCCTTTCTTATAGATCCGGGATGGTACGTAATATTTTTTGAACTCAGCCAATTCTGCAAGTCTTTTTTTAACCACTTGGTTTTGGGCAGTCCTTCTATAAGTCTGGAGTGATAAATTGCATTATCTATTACTATTACACAGTTCTTAGGAAGAAGATCTATCATTTGTTCGAACCATTCTTGAAAGACATCAGCGTTCATATCTTCATGGTAGTCACCGGTACGAGTTGATTCAAAAGTTAATAAACCACCTTCAACAAAACCGTCTGAACTGCCAATGTGTACTATTATCAGCCTGCGTCCCTTTCCTGATGGTGGGTTTAAACCAGTAGATAAGTTATTTACAAAAGCGTGCCTTTGACTTGTAACAGTTTCATCCTGCCAAAATTTATTTGGTGTATGACCCTCGTTGATCCATGTTTCATCAAGATAAAATATTTTTCTTTTTTGGTTTCTCATTTCCTTTATGGTTCTTAGAAAATATCTTCTCCATATGACAATATCGCTTCTTTCTAATAAAATAGACATTCTGGGATACTTTTTCCAGCGGAAGCCTATTTCTGTTAAAAGTTTCCATAACGTACTTCGACTCATTTCTGGGTAATCATCTCGAACTGAGACAAGAACTTTATCCAATGTTGGAAATTCTTGTCTAAAGAAGAATTCATGCACTTTCCGTCGAAGTCCTTCTTTAAAATGATATTCTATTTGAAATTTTGGTTTCCCTGGAGCATTACGTGGCATTTGAAAACTACCACATTTCTCTTCTTTAATAACTCTGTAAATTGTAGATTTCCCAACACCAAGTGTACTGCTAACTAACTCAACGGTCTCATCAACACTTTCACATAAACGTTTGTCTGTAAATGATTTAAAACAATTAAATATTAATGTTCTTTCATTAACTGTTAGAGGACCAATTTTTCGGCGTTTACACGGCACTTCCAAATTTTCCATAACACTAGTATACACAATAAACTGCACCTTGCAACTGAAGTACCTACTTTTAGTGAACTGTTAAGAATTTTGAATACGCCACTTGGACCTTCCTATATACAAAATGGAAAAACCCACTATCACATTTTCTGTGGAATAAGTTTAGAAGGTAATTATCTAGTCAATTACTGTCGTAGATTCCTGGAATTAAAGAATTAAATGTTTGATTGTTGAAACCCTTACTTCGTGGAATGCACTCATTTCAGATAAAATAAAACGTTTTATTTTATCTAAAGAATTAAACTTTATTTTGCAAATAGGCAAAGAATTAAACTTTATTTTGCAAATAGATAAAATAAAACGTTTTATTTTATCTAAAGAATTAAACTTTATTTTGCAAATAGGTAGGTACTTATTAAACTTTTATTGGTTATATATAACCAATAAAATAAACATCTTACATTTCTTGCAAATTCATTAGTACCTATTAACCTCCATCACTCCGACACTGGCAACCTTATTTAGGGATTAGTAATCCTCACAACTATTGTATTCTATTCTGCTCCAACCTTTATACCTGGTGGTCATACTCAATTTAAAATTGTTTTCCTATATACTTCTGTAAACTTGTTGACAAATATCTGTTTTTCATTGAGTCACCCGTATCAACAGTTTAGGGATTTGCATACATAATTTATTGTTTTATTACTCTCTCATACCTAAAAATACACTATAGTAGATGATTTTAAAGAAACTATCAATACCAACAACCAGCCATGCTATTATTAATCTAACTTTAAACAAGCATTTAATAAAGTAAAAAGGGAAAGAACTGTATAAATCGCTTAAAAAACTAGAAACTATCAGAAAAATTATTAGAATAATAACACTACGATAAACAGAAAACCAAGTTAAAGTAAATAATGAAATATCAAACAATTTTCTAGTAAATGAAGGAGTAAGGAAAAATGACCCACTTTCATCTATTCTCTTTAGCCTCCTCCTGAAAAAGATGCAAGGAGCTAATATAAATAGAGACACAAATTATATACCTATAACAAAAAGCATCAACGCCTGGGGTTCGCTAATGATATAGCTATATTAGATAGAAGCAAACAGAAAGTGATGCGGATAACTTAAAAAGATATAGATAAAGATTAAAAAAATAAAGAATTAAAAGAAAAAGCCATAAAAAAAGGACTATATATTTATGACAAAAACAAAATACTTGGAATTTACCGACCAAGACTAAGTAAGTGGAAAGTATTTAACAGTACAAACAAATATTAATATTAACACATAACAGAACACGAAAACCAAATATAAAAGAAGAAATATGAAATGACTAATAAAACCGAACAACTGTGTTTATGCATTAAATAGGTTAGTAAGAAATAAATGAGGTAAAGAATATAGAAATAGGTAACTCCTAAGAATTAAATCAATACATATTGCCGCCTATGCCGATGGCATTAGAATTATGTCTCGCAGAACAGAAGAGGCGGCAGAAATGTATAAACAATTAAAAACAGGTTCAAAAGACACCGGACTATAAATACATATTTAAAAGATAACATAGACGAGAGTCAGGGAAAATAGACGCACAGTTGAATTAGAGGATGACATTAGAACTGTAGAAAGTTTCACATACCTGGAAGTTGCAATAAACACGGATTGAACAAAAAAAGCAAAAATTCAAAAAAGAATAGAAATGGGAAACAAAACTATTATCAGACCAATAGTATGTTATGGATGTGAGACATGGGTGATCACAGAAGACACAAAACGAAAGCTCTTATCGACCCATTTCTCTGTCTCTCTTATTGTCTTGTATAACAAAAACTTTCGAAAGAATTATCAAAAATCGTCTTAACTAGACAGTCGAACACTATAATCTTTTTTCAAGCACTCAGTATGGATTTCGATCTGGTCTTGGTACACTAGATGCAACTCTTCTTCTTCTAGTACCGTCTCCACTAATGAAGGTTGGCTATAACCATTGCAAATTCGTCTCTATCTTCTGCTTTTCTTAAGAGCGTCTGTGTGTTTAACCCGGTCCAGTCGCGAATGTTTTTTAGCCAGGATATTTGTCGTCTACAAGGACCCCTTTTTCCTTTGATTTTACACTTTATAATTAGCTGCAACAATTCGTACCTATCATTTCTAAGTATGTGCTCCAAATATGCTGTATTTCGCCTTTTAATGGTGGTCAAAAGTTCCTTGTCTCTTCCCATTCTGTGTAAGACCATTTCGTTCGTAACATGATCGGTCCATTGTATCTTCAAAACTCTCCTAAAAAGCTACCTCTCAAAAGCTTCCAGTTTTCTCATTAAATCAACATTAACAGTCAACGCTTCGACACCATAAAGAAGAATAGAGTGGATATAACATTTTACCATCCGATATCGGATTTGCAGATTGAGTCTTTGGTTACTCAGAAATTTTCTCATCTTCAAAAAGGCTGCTCTTGATTTCTCTATTCTTGAGCGAATTTCTGATTTCAGATTCAGATCTTCCGTAATTCAGACTCCTAAGTATTTCATTTTGTCCACTTGCTCAATATCTTCATTTTTTACCTGGATCCTTGTAATGACTTTGCCCCTGTTTTTGGTTTCTTTATGTTTAATGTTTATTTTGTTTGTGATACTGGGGAACAAAACTGTTCCCCAGTATCACAAATTGTGTTTAGTAACGTCTGAAGGTCTGTCTCAGTTTCAGCGATAATGACTGTATGTCAGCACAACGGATGTTATCTATATTTTCACCATTTACCTTTATCCCTTCTGTACAGTTTTCAAGTGCTTGCGTAAATAACTCTTCGGAATATATATATTAAATTGTAATGGTGAAATTACATAGCTCTGTCTCACTTCTCTACTTACCTGTTGTGCATCCGTGCTATTTCCATCTAATGTTATCACAGCCTGTTAGTTTCGACAGAGATTACTCACTATATTAATGTCATTTTTGTCGAGTCCTTTTCTCTTTAGACATTCCATGAGAATGTTATATTTAACTTTGTCGAAAGCTTTCTCATAATCTATAAACGCAACGAAAGATCCTTTTGTTGGTCTCGACATTTTTGAGCAAGAGTTACGAAACTATACAGAGCTTCCACTGTTCCGAAGCCGTAACGAAAGCCAAACTGTCTATTACTCATATCCGCTTCACACGTTCTTAATATTCTTGCATGTATAATCTTTAAAAATGTTTTTAATAAGTGTGACATTAAGCTGATTAATCTATAGTCATTACAGTGTTTAACGTTCTTGGTTTTTGGTAGCGGAACAAAAGTCGATAGCAGCCATTCTGTAGGTATCTCACCAGATGTGTATATGTTGTTAAATAGTATGGTTATTGCACTTAAATTGTCTTTATCTATAAGTTTAATCAGCTCGATATAAACTTCATCTGGCCAGGGGCTTTACCAGATTTTGAGTTGTTTATAGCATGTTGGACTTCAGATTTTAATATTATTGGAGTTTCCTCGTTATCAATTTGTGTTGGTTTCGTTCTTGTGTCCATGAAAAGATATTCAATATATATGTAGTCCATACTTGTTTTATTTCAATTGGGTTATTAATAGGTTTATTGTTTTTGTCAATTAATCGGTTAGGTGTATTTGTTCGTGATTTTCCAGATAATTCTTTTACTTTTTTATGTAAATTATAATTATCATGCTTTTTCTGCAATTCTTCTACTTCGATGCATGTTTCCATCATCCACTGTTGCTTAGCCTCTTATATTTTGTTTAGTATTAATTTATATTTTTCTCTACTTACTTGGTTTTTGACGTGACAACGTCTTAAATTAGGTTGTGGCTCGGAGTCATTCATGAAAAAGTGTAACGCCCTCTCACGTCTGTTACAGTGAGTCACCGAACGAGAGAGAGGCCCGCCGGACCGGCGAATGCCTTGCGTCTCTCTCCCACTCAAACATGATCGGTCCGCTGCGCGCGCAGCACTAGAGAATTAGGCGCGTTGAATCGGTGCGTGCTTCCGTGCTTGTGTCTCTGTCTTTCTCGAGCGTTCTTGGCGTTCAAGACACATTACAGCAGAAACACTTCCTTTCATTTCATATTTGTCCTATCATCGTCCTATCCTCAACAAAATCACTCAAATAGAAATTAGTTAAGTTTAAGTTTACATGTACAATGTTTTAGTAAACAAAATATATTTCTATAGTTAAAATTTGTGCAATTCTTATTTTCATTCAATTCCTTGTTCCTATTGTGCAATTTAATAATATTCATATCAATAAATATTCTACCGAGAAAAAGACGTTGTCACGTAAAATCTTCGCCCGTAAAACCGACTTTACAGGCAACCGATTTTTTTTCTATATTTTCTTCTTTGTTCCATAATTTCCACTACTTCTTGAGTCATCCAAGGTATTTGGCTCTTTGTTTTCTTTTGTAGAGTTTATTTCTGTGTTTTTATAACAGAATCTTTGATTTTGCTCCACATAATGTTCACATTCCTAGTGTTTTTCATTTCTGATATTATTTTCTTTATTTCTTGATTGATACAAGTTGAAGCCTCAGCACGGATTTCAATTATCTTCAGTAACTGACTATTCACCTTAGAACTTTTGGATTTTATTATCTTTTTTACCCTCAGTTTCATTTTTAAGACAAGGAGGTTATGGTCTAAGGGGACATTTGCTCCAGGAAAAGTCTTAACGCTTACAATGAAATTTCTAAATCTTGGATTGGTTAGAATACAGTTGATCTGATTTCTAATGCAATTTTGTTTATTATCCTGTGGTGACCTCCAAGTATACAGTCTACGCGGTGGTAGTCGAAAATATGTGTTCATAATCGCCAGGTTTTCTTCTTGACAAAATTGAGCCAATCTGTCGCCACTAGCATTCCTTATTCCTAAACCATAATCATCCATTATATTGTCGACTTGGCCTTTTCCTATCTGCATTTTAATTACCATTATCTGCATATTTTGTCAAAATTAAAATCGATTGCATTTGGTACTCGCCACTACTTGCTTTTAAAACCTCAAAGACGTAATTCCAGAAAGTCCTCAGAAAATTTTTAAATATAAAAAGTATGCGATCGAACAGTAGATCATATTGATTTTAGTTCACCTCTATAAAATTTCTTATTTTGCACAGAATATAATTGACTTCTATATTGCCATTTATAGATAAATTGTCAATTTTTTGTAGTACAATGTTACTATCAGAACAAAATTTATATCCTCTTCTTCTTGTCGAAGTTCCTTCTCCTATCGAAGGCATACATATAAAAAACATACGAAAGAAGAAAAGTAATTCTAAGCAACTTTTGTCATATAGAATTTTTTCACTAAGTTAATACTTTTCGAGTTATTTGCGAGTAAATATGTTCATTTTTTAACACAAAAAAAAACAAATTTTTAAATGGTTCTGTGCAAATAATTCAAAAAATAAGTATGTATTTTATCGAAAAAAAAGCGTTTTCAGCAAAAATATAGCTTCTAAAAAAGAGAAAAAAAAATGGTATATGTATGAACTCTCTAGACCTAGTAGAAGCAAAGTTGTAACCAACGAAAAATATGTTCATATCTGTCAAATTTCAAAGTGAATATTTCAACGTGAAATAACCAAAAAATGGTACACTTTTTGGGGAAACCTCAGTACAACTTTTTTAAAGTTTTCAAAAAAATATTCATTTTTGTTTTTTAATAAGTTTCTAGCATCAAAAGTAAGCGTTACGCTCAAAATAAAGTTGGTCCCTGTTTTTGGTCAAAAAACTCGGGAAAATCAGCCCCCAATTAGCATTTAAATCAAATTAATCGTTACCGCTTCACAAATTACTTCACTTATGTATTATTTATAATGATCTGTAAGTTTTATTTGTTCAAAGGGCATATTTTTTTAACAATTTTTTTTTTAATTATGAAAAAAATGCTTATTTTCAAAATAACTTAATTTATTGGTGACACCAAAAATCACAAAGAGTAAAAAAATGTAGGTTTTGCTTTTCTGAAACTTGCTTACTTTTGATGCTAGAAACTTAACAACAATAAACCTTTATTAAACAGTTTAAAAAAAGTTATGAGTTTTCGTCGAAAAGTGCTTCATTTTTTTATTATTTCAAGTTGAAATATTCAACATGGAATTTGACGAATCAGAACCTATTTTTCAATAACCCGAAAAGTATTGACTTGAAAAAACTCTATAGAACAAAAGTTGCTTAGAATTACTGATTTTAGGCACTTCCGAACTTATCTTGAACATATATTTTTTCACTCTTGAGAAGGTGTGATACTGAACCATAGTGCAAAAGCATCATCTTTTTTTCTTTGACATCTTGCCTAGGCGTAAGCCAAATTTAAATGAGATGTAATTTATCACTGCTAATTTTATTATGTATTTTTTATTTTGTTATTTTTTGTATTGTATTAATAAATAAATAATTTTTATAAAACCTCTACTGTTTTCATTAATCAATTTTTAGCGTTTTTTCTGAAGTAAAATCGAAATTCAATAATATAAATTACAAGGACGTTAAAATTATTTGTGAAAATGCTGAATGCCATCCTTATATTGTCGTCTATTGCACTAGACAATGGCCGGAACAGGCAACTCAAATTTATTTTTCAATCTTGGCAAATATTTCAATAATGTCGCCACCATACAGTCAGGTAGTACTTAGGCGTGAGGGGCCAAGAGGTGTAAGTGGGCGGAGTTTAACACTGAATTCGTTTTTACCTAAGAGTGAGGTATCTATGTTTGGTTTATAATCAATGACTGAACGATGGGAAGGTAGAGTCTACAGTGTACATTCCTTTCAATAACAAATCCTTTAAAATAAAACTTCCTCCACATTGCTCTATTTACACTGCAGAAGCGGTAGCTACTAGGAAAGCTCTAGATTGGCTAGAGCAAAAAAATTTTGCAATATGCTGTGATCATCTCAGACTTTAAATCAGTACTTCGTGGACTTAATAATACTGAGTTAAACCAGAAGACATGTGAGATAATATGTGACATTAAACAAAAAATGAGAAACAAGGATGATACATTTATTTGGGCAAAAAGTCACACCAGGATAAAAGGTAATAAAATAGTAGACGAGCTCGTTAAGGATTTTACTCATTCTGGTATCCAAGAACATATATACACAGTATCAGATCTAATCAATTTTTAAAATTAAAAAATAAATTTTAACTGGCAAGACAGATGGAAAATATTGGTGAATACATTATCATCGAAAGCTGGAAGTCTTCGAAAGAAAAGTCCTAGAAAAGGAAGATATCTGGACCTATTAAAGAAAACGGAGTATGGAGATGTAGATACAACCATAAACTCTACCAACTGTTCAAAGAGACACAGATCTCAGAATTAGTTAAACTTCAAAGACTTCGATGAACGGGTCATGTAGTGAAAATGGAGACCAAAAGATTGGCAAAAAAGTCCTAGGTAGTGAAATGCAGGACGCACGATTAAAAGGAAGGCCACGGAAAAGTTGGGAAGGTAAAGTGGCAGCGGACGCACAAATTTTGCTAAACGTAAGAACTTGTAACATGTATTCAGCCTATAGTAACTTATACAGCAGAAACATGAAAATTAAATAAAAAACAACGGGAAATTGTGTAGATACGGGAGAGAATAGTACAAAGGAAAATTATTGGAGAAAAAAATGGAAAAGAGCGTTT
The DNA here is from genome assembly GCF_040954645.1 of Diabrotica undecimpunctata. Lineage (NCBI taxonomy): Eukaryota > Metazoa > Arthropoda > Insecta > Coleoptera > Chrysomelidae > Diabrotica > Diabrotica undecimpunctata. The sequence continues at coordinate 114,785,522 of NC_092809.1, forward strand.
GGATCAAAAGAACAAATGAAGATATGGGAGAGTTATATAAGGAGTCCAGCATATTAGGAGTAGTGAGAACCCAACAAATAAAATGGCTAGGACAGATGATACCAGAAAATGCTACTGTCAATTAGAATAAGAGTACGTCAAAGAAGAGGTCGACCCAGAACAAGGTGGAAAATGGATGTAAAAGATGACATGAAAAGACTCACTTCACAAATTAAAGAATTTAAGTAATGGACAAAAAGTGATGGAGGAGAATGTTCAAGCTATGGGCCTATTAGGCTCGACGTGCTTATTGTTATTATTATAAAGGGATTTTAAAGGTTAAACGAATAAGCCTTGCATAATAATACCTGTAAGATTTTTCTCGTTTTGAAAAGTATATGTCAAATTTCTATGCTCTTGAAAATAAATATCCGCAAATCCAGAATCTTTTAAATCCTTTTCATAATGTTGTCTTGGATTTTCCTTATCAAAGTACGGCGATATCATCATTTCCTGATTACATTTTCCCCACTTTGGATGCTGACTTAATTTCTTAAAAACTGCGTCAGTTGGGATGCGTTCATATAATATATGAAAAGTTTGTCCCCCTTCTTTTAACATTCTATGGATGTTTTGAAATGCCAGCCTGAAATTAAAAATTAAACAACAGATATAGTGTGTGAATAGTAACGTATAAAATTCATAATTTTGTTCATGATAGAGTTTCAAAAAAATTATAAAAACAGGTTCATCCTTACCGGCTATATCACAGAACGTTTTTGGAATGACTATTCCATCAGTGCTGCTATTAGGTATACTAGTGTGAAGTCACTAAATATATGGGTAAAAATCCTTTAAATGTTATTTAATTGATTTTATACTACATTATTGCTAATAATTTTACAGAATATTGAAGCTATTCATTCATCACGAAGCTATATACAGAATATTGAAGCTAAGAATTCATTTAATGGCAACGTAAGACTTCCAACAGGCACTAGCCAAACAGGGCGTTTTAATGGCTTAAAAGCACAAAAGTTGTTTTCCATGAAAGACAAAACTACTAAATAGCTCTAAGTCTCCGGCAGCTCCAACACCCCCAACCAAGGAAACGGTTGAAACAGATTTGGAGCATAGGGTGCTAAGAATCCTCAAAAAAAAATCAGGCTACTACAAAGAGCGACAAATGCATATTACATCATACAATGTTAGAACTCTTATATCAAACCAGAAAATGATGGAACTGTAGGAAGAGCTGAAAAAATCAAATGGGACATCATCGGTCTCAGTGAAATAAGACCAAGAGGAGAAGCCCAAATTACTCTTAAATCAGGACACATATTTCATTTTAAAGGTGTCAAAGATAATTGAAATTGTGGAGTAGGATTTGTTATACATAAAAAGCATACACAAAATATAGTTGAAATTATCAGCATACGCCCCAGGATTGTATATCTCATCTTCAAACTAAATGTAAGATATATCCTTAAGGTAATCCAGACATATGCTCCAACGACTACCCACTCGGATGAAGAAACTGAAGAATTTTATGAGGACCCACAAATAGCGTTACATGCCATACCAGCATATTACACAATAATTATGGGCGACTTTGATGCGAAATGGAATTTAAACAAGATGAAGCAGAAGTAGCAATGGGTAAATATGGTATGGCGAAAGAAATGTACGAGGGCAAAAATTGCTGAACTTTTTACATCAGGAAAATTTATCCATGATGAGCTTTTTTTTCGATAAAAAGCCTTAGCGTAAGTGAACATGGATCAGCCCAGATGGCAGTGGCAAAAATGAAATAGATTATATCATAATAAACAGAAAAGATAATATAATCAACGACATCCAAGTACTCAACAAATTTTCAATAGGAAGCGACCACAAATTAATCCGAGCTAAGAGTCTGTTAAATGTCAAATTGTCCAACTGGAAAGAACAAAGATGATCCTAAAAACACAACAAGAAATGGATTCCCCCAGAAAAGAACGACCTGGATAAAGATACACTAACCAGACATATATAAGACTTGCAAGATGACATAGAAGATGTAGATCAAGAAAATGATGGCATAACGAACGCTATAAAGAAACGGAAAGGATATGCTGCCCGACCGTTCTGACCCCTAGAGAAAAACTAAGCCAAAATACCAAAGAATTAATAGGTAAAAGAAGACAGCTGACGGAAAAATACGGTTCCAACTACACAATAATGAAGAAATTAAATAAAAATATCCACCGGTCAATCCGAAATGACGTAAGAGAAAACAATACAAGAGAAATAATTAAAATAATTCAAGAAACCAAAAATTTAAAAGTTTTGAGGCAAAATGCGAACAATATAGACGGCACGGCACGGCAAAAACGGCACTTTTAGAAATGAAAAATAACAAATCCCATGGCGATGACGGGGTAGTGATCGAAGCGATCAAACTGGGTGGAAATAAAATTATCCAGGCTTTGGCCAAGCTTTTTACCGAATGTATATACTAAGTAAAAACTCCTTCTCAATCGAATAACGCAGTTATTATTTTATTACACAAGCAAGGAGACATAGCAGATCTAAAAAACTACCATCCTAGCAGTTTCCTTTTCACAAAAATTATCAAAAAAAGACTGGACGCTAAATTAGACTTCTATCAGCCTAGAGAATAAGCTGGATTTAGATCGGGATACAGCACTAACGACCGCTTACCAGTGACAAAAAACCTGATAGAGAAGTCTGCAGAATACAACAAACTATTGGCACTGATATTTGTCGACTACGAGAAATCATTCGATACCATAAGCTATCAGAAAATATAAAAAGCATTGACAGAATGCCGAATAGACCATCGCTTCTTCTTCTTAACGTGTCCCATCCCTAAGGACATTGGATATCAGCATGGGCCATTTTACTCTATCTGCAGCCGTTCTGAAAAGTTCTATTGACGTTTTCCCACTCCATTGTCTCAGATTCGTCAGCCAGGACGTGTGTCTTCTCCCCGGTCCTCTTTTGTCTTCCACCTTCCCTTGTATGACCAGCCGCGTCAATTCGTATTTCTCGTTACTTAGTATGTGACCAAAGTATCTTATTTTTCTTTTCTTTATAGTGTTGAGTATCGCGTGTAGACCATCGCTACACTAACATAATCAAATACATTTATCAAAATGCCACAGCTACCGTAAGACAATCTGAACAAGAATCAAATAAATTCCGTATACAACGAGGAGTACGGCAAGAAGACACCATCTATCCAAAGCTATTTACGATACTTTTAGAACATACTTGTAAGAAGGCACATCTAAACAAGTAGGGTATCAGCATAAATGAATAGATGCTCAGTCGTTTGAGATTTGCAGATGACATCGTCCTTATAGCCGATCGTATCGATGATGCAATAATTATGTTAATAATAAAGGGATCTAGAAATACAAATCATGACATAATGGAGAATGAAAAGTACCCAGATAGTACCTATTATTCTTTTTACTACTGGTGTTATTCCCAAAAACCTCCTAAAGAACATGAAACAGCCGGGTCTAAATGAACATATCTATAAAGCCATACAGAAAGCTGTACTCCTCGTGACGTCCAGATGTGTACGAAAATTTTTGGGAGATACCCCAACATACCAAGTCACCTAGGGCCCGATAACACGGAAAGAGTTCCACCAGAGCTCAATACTTTTGATACCGTAGGTATCTGGAATGAGTGAAATTTCCCCTTAGAGGGAGTGTGAGCCATATGGCTAAATCTGGATAATAATGTTTATAATAATGTATGCAACATATAATAATGTTTATAATTAAATAAAAATAATGTTTTAAAAATTATATCACTCTTCTTTGGAGGTCGGACTAAAGATTAATATGAACAAGAAGCAAATAATCAGCCCTATTCTGTAACTACAAATTGAATAGAGGTTAGCAAGTCGGATCGGAATTGTGGGAATCGGTATTCTGTAACTCATCTTGACCTTTACTATCGGAATGTTGTGTAGAAATTGATTTCGACTAGACAAGCTTTGTCAAGATCAAGTTTCGACATCGAAATTGGTCTTGACGCTTGCGCCATGGTATCATTATTGTTTGGACATTTATTTGTTGACTTGTTGATATAACTTAGCGGTTGATTTATTTTTGTAGCTGCTTCATTTTTTGATCTGTGGTGTTATTTATGTAGATTTATTTAGATAAAGTTTACCAAATAATTCAACTGCTCAGCAGATGTCTTTTTCTTTGGTGTTCTGCTTGCCACTTTGTATTCTTGTAACAAACTTACTTTTTTAACTCAACCACAACAAATCAAAACTACTTGACGACAAGCTTGAAATATTTTCTTTTTTGATGAAGTTTTTGCGCGCACTAGCCTTTTCAGTAACATAACGTCACAGAACACTTATTTCTCTTTTTAGTGCGGGGTTGCCACCAACTTCTGAGCGCGTCAAGTAGAAGTTGTTGTTTTCGATTTACACCGTTTACGGTGTGAGTTACAGAATGCCAACGCAAACACAAAAACGACGTGATAGATATCCAACATTCCGATTTCGGGTAGTTACGATCCGACTTAGTCATTTCTATTCGATTTGTTAAAAGTTACAGAATAGATCTGAATGACTAATCTGGTGCTAAATCGTAATATTGCTGTTAATGGAAGGGAGATTGTGCAGCCTACATCGTATAAGTACGTAGGACATGAAATTCGGTTGGGCAGAGATAACCAGACATGTGAGCTCCCCCGTCGCATAGGATTAGCCTGGGAACCGTTTGGTAAATAAAACTATGTATTTAAATGGGATCTACCCATATGCCTCAAAAGGAAAATTTTTGACCAATGTGTGTTACCTATACTTTTTTATGGAGCAGAAACATTAACACACAAAAAAGTAGTGAATAAGATTCGCGGACTCAGGGGTTATGGAGCGCCAGATGTTGGTTGTCTCTGAGGGACCGAATCCTAAACGAAAAAATACGTCGTAGAACAAAAACAACAGACGCCATCGAAAAAATTGCGTCGTTAAAATGGAATTGGGCAGGACATGTCGCTATATTATCAGAAAACCGATGGATAAAACGCATTGTCGAATGGAGACTAAAACAAGAAGCAACATGGAGCAGAGGACGCTTACCAACTAGATGGACTGACGACCTGAAGCGTGTTAGCGATAACTGGATGTAATCCGCACAAGACAGAGAGAGATGGAAAGAGCTGAGGGAGGAGGGAGACCTATGTTAGTGTACTAGTTTTATATGACGGGAACTGTACATTATGAATAGCATATTATGGACTTTGGCACATTATAAACCTAATATTAAATATTATTCTGCTAAGACAAATATGTTAGTTTTACTATTTGATTATATTCCTATGTTAGTTTTGTTATTCACTATTTAAACTAAGTTAAAGGATACATACCTAGGAAATTTTACCATATGGATGGTAAAGAAACTGAATATATGATCAAACCTATTTTTTAACTCATCAGGAACACTTTCTGTAGCTATGTCTAACTGACAAAAATTTGATCTTGGTAGTATAACATTTTTTTTGGCATAATTAACCATTGGTTCGGAAACATCAGCGCCTATAAATTCTTTATAGTCTGGGGGAATTATTGGCTGTAAACAATTTTTGGAGTTGTTCCCATCTGCGAAACCAAACTCTAAAATAGACGGGTTTTTTCTCCAATTTATAATATGTTTATGTTTGGATAATAGTAGTTTTGTATTATGAATAAAGAACGGTGTTTGCTGTGCAAATAATTCCGGTAATACCATAGCCGCCATTATGACTTCCGTAGAATTTCTTTATGATTGCAGAAATCTATAACCAAAAAAAAAAACAGTAAATAAAAAAAATGTTAAATATATAAGTAAATACGTACATATACTGGGTGTTTCAAAAAGGTATGTCATAAATTAAATCACGCATTCCGGGGACAAAAATAAATTGATTGTATATAAGTTACCTTTAGTACGAAAGTGTACACAAAAATAGTTACAGCCCTTTAAAGCTACAAAATAAAAATTGTTTTTTTGCATTATTTTCTAAACTACTTTCAATTTTTTAATAAAAATGGACACATTACTTTCTTGTTCAGGAAGCATTTTTCATACAAAAGAAACAACAAAATCTAAGCGCACAGAAAAATTTTAAGGGGGTGTGCAGCCCTAAATCCCCCCAAACTTCTGAGTACCTTCAAATCAAATGAATTTTGTGTGGCATCATTAGTTTAACACATTATTTTTAAAATTTTTTTGCTTCATCACTTTTTTCAAAAAACAGTTTTCATTAACCTTTTACGTGCAACTAAATAAATGGCTTAAATGAATTAACAAGTACAAAAAATGTCTTATACCTCTATAAATATGATATTACAATAAATGTTTAAAATGACCCCCATTTTCTTCAATACACATTCGGTATCGTTTTAATAAGTTTTAATAAAAATCATATTTTTCTGACGAAATTGATTTGCAGCTTTAATTATTCTAACCCTCAATTGTTGTTCATCTTCTATTGTTGCAGAATACATTTTCTTTTTCATAAAGGTCCAAAAGCAAAAGTCTATAGGGTTAAGACCTGGACTTCTGGGTGGCCAAGAAATAGCTGCGTCACGACCCCTTCCAATCCACCGACCAGGATACTGCCTGCAAAGGTATTCCCGGACTTCAATACTGTAATGCGGTGGAGCGCCATCTTGTAGAAGCCACATATTTTGCTTTATTGCAATATTCGCTTCTTCCAAATACTCTTTTAAATCCACAATTATCCATATTAGCCACAACTCCTGTCCAAACATTAACTTTGAAAGTCCTTGGGTGATGAGTCGTTTTTTTGGCGTGAGGATTTTCATCGGCCCAAATGTGCTTTGTGATGGTTTGTTATTCCATTTCTACTAAAGGTAGCCTCGTGGGTAGACAAAATATTTTTAATAAAATTAACATTTCGAGTGTTTTCCATTAACAACCAATCGCAAAATCCAATCCTTTTAGGATAATCTTCAACCAATAACTCTTGAACCGTTGTTGAGTGATAGGGTTTAAGCAGCTGTTCCTTTAAACGCCTCCAAACTCTTACGTGAGGAACATTTAATTGAGCAGCTACTACCCTTGTTATTGTTCCAGGGACTTCTTCAATGAATTCTAAAATATCTTCATCAGTTGCATCCATTATTGAACGACCACTATTGCCAGCAACTTGCGGTTAAAATGAACCCGTTTCCCGTAAATGACGATTAATGGTCAGACATAATCGTCTATCGGGTATATTTCAACTGGGGTATTTTACTGCATAACGCCTTGCGGCTGCAATCCTGAATGATCCTTGGCATTCACCTACGATATTCCCGAAAGTTTATTGAAATCATAATTTAATCTGATCCAACTTACCCAAAGTTTAATGCATATCTGCCATTTCCTGAAATGTGTAAGCCATTGTAATATAAAAATTTTTAGTATTAATCTTATTCACATAATAAATGATAGCTTCAAATTATTGACTATTATTGATGGAACTGTTTGTAATTATTGTATCTGTAGAAACTAATTGTAATTTTAAACTAATGATGCCACAAAATTCATTTGATTCGAACGCACTCAAAAGTTTGGGGGGATTTAGGGCTGCACACCCCTGCTAAAGTATTGACAAAGAACCTGTAAAGCCATTTGAAACTGACCTTTGTTCTCTCAAATGGGATAAACAAATAGAATTGTTTGAAAACTAATTGACCGATTGTGCGATTGTGTCTATCTTTCACAAATGTAGTATCTACATCAAAACTTCCATTATGAAATGTGTTTTATTTCAAAAAACATTTTGTAATTTAAAAAATCTCATTTTAAAGTTCAAGTATTTTCAAGAAACTCGCCTATTGAACGTTTTGACGTGACGTCTTAAATTAGGTTGTGGCTCGGAGTCACTTATGAAAAAGTGTAACGCTCGCTCACGTCTGTTACGATGAGTCACCGAACGAGAGAGAGGCCCGCCGGACCGGCGAATGCCTTGCGTCTCTCTCCCACTCAAACATGATCGGTCCGCTGGTGCGATGCTATTTCTCCTATCATCGTCCTATCCTCAACAAAATCACTCAAATATAAATTAGTTAAGTTTAAGTTTACATGTACAATGTTTTAGTAAACAAAATATATTTCTATAGTTAAAATTTGTGCAATTCTTATTTTCATTCAATTCCTTGTTCCTATTGTGCAATTTAATAATATTCATATCAATAAATATTCTACCGAGAAAAAGACGTTGTCACGTAAAATCTTCGCCCGTAAAACCGACTTTACAGGCAACCGATTTTTTTTTTATCTAGAAATCTAGAATATTTAATAATAATTTTAATTTAATAAAGTAATATACATGGAAAAGTCGCTTTTTCTATTGACTGTCCCCAGATATTCCAGTTAAAAAATAGCGTGATTTTTCAACTGGTATATCTAGGGGATATTCCAGTTAAGTAACTTTTTAGCTTCGTTTCATGGATTATTAAACTATAACCAACTAACGAATTTAATTAATTAATTTACTTTTTTGAATAAAAAAAACTAATGTTAATTGTTTATGTAGATAGTGACTTAATTAATTTATACAGTTATATAATTGTTGTATTATTGTTTATCTAATATTCAGCTACATCTCTAACTTGTGCCTCGCAGTTTACATTTCGCTACTCAAATTGCCTTGAACAATAAATGACTGAATTTATCGGCAACAAAAATATTCATACCAGGCAAAAACGTGAAATTTTAAAAATCCTAGTTTTTGTTAGTAAACAAACAATTATTTATTTTTAGTCAACCAAATTTTTAAAGAATTTTTAACATAATTAGTGACGTTATCATTTTAAAACCAATTACATAGCAAATACGACATTAACAATGACAAGTTTTATTAACGATAAAGATGACCATGAACGTTACATCTATAAATACATACCTATAAGTACTACTATAATACTTCCTTATAGTAAGTGTAGATGATTATTAAAATTAGTCACTTTCAATAAAAATATGGCGATTATAATTACACCGATCACAATATTCAAAATTCAAAAAATGGAACACAATTTTTAGTTCGGTTAAAATTATTTTGTTTACGATACAAAACTTTAACGCTGACGATCTCAAGGTTAAGGTTATAACTGACTACGTAGAACACTAGGTATTTAATACACAATAGATAATAGATTATATTACTGGGGGAAATCTATACATATAAAATTTATTCAACAGTTGCAGAGGTTTGATCGGTCAATTATTGGCAAATGAAAGACGTCAACTACTTCATTAGTTTACTAGAATAGGTTTCGCTTTTATTATGTTTTAAAAGCACCCTCAGTTCTCTACAAAAAGTAATGATATACGAATTTAAGTAAAAAACGAACAGCGTTCATACTTACAAAACAATTTGTAGGCTTTTATGATGTTCTGAAAACTACGATAACTTAATATAAAACTTAACAAACTAAACGAGAAAAAAAAAACAAAAAACCACAAGAAAAACGGTATGAGAGCACTAATGTGCATTAATTTAATTTTTAGGCAGCGGCGGATCCAAGGGGAGGTTACGAGGTCGTGATTCCCCAAACAAAATTAAATATCAATTAAATAATCCTAAAAAATAATAATTTAAAACCCATCAACCCTATAAGCAGAAAGTCAAGAGTTAAAATGAGTCAAACTCATTTATTCTAGGGGTAAGCGTAGAATTATGCTGAAGCCTCTTTACATTGCTCTTAAAAAAAATCAACAATTCTAAATACAGCAATACCTCGACTAACGCTACCCCATCATCTATTCTTTTTCTTCTTCGTCTAGCCATTCACGTCCACATCTGAACATAAGCCTCTTCAAGTCTTCCTTTCCATTGTTTTTTATTGTACGCTACTTGTAGCCAATTTTTCCCGGCAGTCCTTTTCAGATCATCTGTCCATCTCATAGGAGGTCTGCCTCTGGGTCTTTTGTGTTGGTATGGTCTCCAGGTTAAAATTGATCTGTGCCATTTGTTTAGATCGCTCCTAGCTACATGTCCAGCGTATTCCCATTTTAACTTTAATGATTTTTGCACCACATCGGTGACTTTGGTTTTCTGTCTTATCCATGTGTTTGTTTTCTTGTCCTTAAGTGATATACCTAGCATTGCTCTTTCCATCGCGTGTTGAGTGACTCTAAGTATATTCATATTCTTTTTTGTGATTGTCCATGTTTGTGCCGCATAAGTTAATATCGGAATAATGCATGCATCAAAAACTTTAGATCTAAGATGTAATTGAATTTGTTGATTTTTGAGTATATAGTTCAGTTTACCGAATGCTGCCCAAGCTAACTTTCTTCTTTTTTTTATTTCTTCAGTTTGAATTTCCCTATTTAGTATTATTTTTTGTCCTAAGTATATATATTCTTCAACTTTTTCTATAACTTTATCGTTTATTATTGTCACGGTGTCTTCGGAGTGCATGACTTTTGTTTTGTTTAAATTCATTTTCAGTCCTATTTTAGAAGATTCGGTATGTAGTTCTAAAAGCATGGTTTGCATTTCTTGTAGGTCAGTAGCTATCAGGATTATGTCATCTGCAAATCGTAGATTACTGAGGTAGCGGCCATTGATGTTTATTCCCTTATATTTCCAATTTAGGTTTTTAAAAACGTCCTCCAAAACTAAGGTGAACAGTTTGGGTGATAAAGTATCTCCCTGTTTGACTCCCCTGTTTAATGGTACAGGGTTCGTGTGTTCATTTTCATTTGGGTAGTATGTAGCTGTAGCTTGGTTCATAGTTTCTTTTATTAAGTTAATAATATATCTGCTGTCTATTCTACAATTTTGCATTGCGTTTATTACGGCCGTGTGTTCTATGGTATCGAAAGCTTTTTCGTAGTCTACAAATGCTAGGAAAACTGGAAACTTGTATTCGTTACATTTTTCTATTAATATTTTTGTGGTTAACAGGTGATCGGAAGTTGAATAGCCTTTTCTAAAACCTGCCTGTTCATATGGTTGGTATTCGTCTAATTTCCTTGTTAGTCGAGTAGTTATGACTTTGCTGAGTATTTTAAACAGGTGTGACAGTAGGCTGATGGGTCTGTAGTTTTCCAATTTTCGACTATCACTTTTCTTGTGTAATAAGATTACTTTAGAGTTGTTCCAGCTCTTAGGGACTTTGCCCTGATGTAAACAACTGTCCACAAGCTTAGTTACAATTGCAATTAGTTCCTTACCTCCTTCTAATATCATATCTGTGGTAATTTTATCTTCTCCTGCAGCTTTACTTTTCTTCATATTTTCCAATGCTGTAGTTACCTCTGAAATTGTTACTTTTGGCATTATTTCTGATCCATCATCTATTAGATATTTCTTATCTTCAGTTTTGTCTACGAATTGGTTGTTTGTAATTTGAATGTGTATTATAACTGTTGAGACTGTGTGCTACATTTTATAATTTATCTATAATAAATATCAAAGTAAATATTGTTGCATTAGCTCTGTCTGATACGTTACTGAATACAAATAAAGGAACTGGGACCTGCTGTCCAAGGTATTTGCAAAACTCGTCGAGTTGAAAGGCATGAAGGTCATCTTCAGTTTCAGGGCGAATCAATCATCAAAATATACAACGCGCTCTTGAAATAATTTCTATGTGGAAGGATAGTAAAATGTCAGCTGATGCATTTTCATTAATGCAAACTATTAGGAGCCCAGAATTTCTCATTTCGGTAGTTTGTCTTAGTGATGTTTTAGGTACAACTGTATCACTTATTCGTCTTCTTCAGTCACCAAAATTAGATCTGAAGAAGGCTAATGAGGCCATAGATGACACTAAATGCATTCTTCAAAACAAAAGATCAAATTCTGAATCTGTTTTTAGCAAACTTTCTATCCTATTCTATCTATTCCTATTTCTATTTCTATTTCTATTTCTATTCTATATTTCTATTATACCTATTCCTATCCTTTTCTTTACTATGAAGTAAAGGAAATAGCTGAACAACTAGACATTGAATTAAAGATACCTCGTATAGTTTCTTTTTCGATTTAGAAGAACGACTTTTACCGAAAGTTATGAATCTATTTAATCTTCGAGTTGTTTTACCTAAAACTTATAACACACCAGAATTTAAAGTTGCAAAAAAAAATTGTTGTCAGCTTCCAGGATATTACTGGACCATCCACTCCATATTCCACAGTAGAACAAGAGTTTTCACTGTGGATTCAAAAGTGGAAAAGAGTCGTGCAAAATAATGGAAAACTTCCTGATTGTATTTAAGAAATATTAGAAAACTGCGATATTCATATGTATCCGAATATCAGAATATTTGTGTAAATATTAATTACACTGCCAGTCAGTGCAGCAACAGCAGAGCGTTAAGGGTCTAAAGACTGGGCTTAGAAATAGAACTTCGGAGGAAAGGTTAACTGGTTTAGCACTTATCAATGTGCATCCTGAAATTTCTCTAGATGTTGATGCAATCATAGAGCGATTTGCTAAATCGGATAGGCGAAAAGGATACATTTTATTAAATTACATAATATTATATTATTCTTATAGTATTTTTAATCACTGAACTTTTATTTACGACTCGTTGCCGGCTGCTTCTAGCAATTCATGAGAAACATTACAATACCGAGTAAAAAAATATTTCACTCACTTGCACCTTAATATGCCTAATTATAGAAATAACTATTCTTAAATTTTATTATGTTTTTTTTTTAATAAATTAATTGAAATAAAATGAATTATACACTTCTTCATAAGGTTCCTTCTTGATTACGGAAGGGTGGCTATAACTACAGCAAATTGCTCTATCTTGGGCTATTCTTAGTATTAAATGTGTATCCATTTCTTTCCAGTCTCTTACATTTTTCTGGACCTGGACCTGGACCTCTTTTTTGTTCTACTTTCCCTTCCATTATTAGTGTTATATTTATATTATATTAAGTTATATTTTTCTCCTCTGTAAATATGTCCTAGATAACTCGTATTTCTGTTGTTTAAAATATTTAGGAGTTCTCTATCAGTCCTCATTCTTCTCAGCACCTCGTTATTGGTCACGTGCTCTGTTCACGAAATCTTCAGCATCCTTTGAAAAACACACATTTTAAAGGCTTCTATACGCCTCATATTTGCAATTCCGAGAGTCCATGTTTCCACTCCGTATAGCGATAAGGAATAAATAAATGTTTTTACAAATTAATATTCGATATCCAACGATAAGATAGAGTTTATTAGGAATGTTTAATACATTCATTAATGTTTACACTTACATTGAGTTATTGCATTTAAATTACTTGACTTTGGTTTATACTTATTGATCCTTGGTTTGTTCTTGATTTTGTAGCCATAGGATAGGTGGGTTTAAATTAATTGTCTTTAAAGCACCTAGTTTAAATTAACATTGGTTTAACATATCGATTAAAATAATTATTAAGAAATTGGTTCCATTACATAAGGCACAAGTTATATCAATCGTAAAGGTGCAAAAATCTAAATTCTATATCAAAATCACCCTCAAGACCCATGACCCCCCATTTGGCATATTTCAAGAAGGAATTGCTTCTAATAATCTTATTGTTTACACAGTATTTTGGAATTCGTGAAATCGATACTGCATTTAGATGATATGGCATGTTTTGCAAGGGCACAAGATGGTCTAGAAATCCATATTGTAGCTTTTGTGGGACGTTAGTCGACCTTGAAGAAAGCGGCTGGTCTGGTCAATGTAGCACTCTGCACAGGATATATAATAAATAGCATTAGTTTGTTCTAAAGGGGCCAATGAAGTTAGTCTTCGAAAATAGATTTTCTAAGGTTCTGGTGTTTTATGACGTTATTTTAACAGGTGAGGTAACTACCCATAGCTTTTGGAATAAAGAAATTTATTAATGATGAATTCTGGATAGAAGTTATCTATGAGAATGTGAGATTTGAGAATTCTTCTTTGTAAAGAGGGTGTTTCAACGTGTGTATTCTAAGGCTGAGGGCTTGTACGAGGTTCAGTTTGTATCTGATTGGGTGTGTCGAATGGTAATTTAAGAAATGGTTGCTAGCCACTTTTTTTCTGTACCAGGTAGTAACTAATCTGTTATCATGAGTGCCAACAATTCGCATATCTTAAAACGGGATACAGTGATCAACGTCAAATTCACATGTAAATTGCAGGTGAGGATCAAAGCAGTTAAAAACTGGTAAGGTACCCACCGTCTTGTCCGGTGGAGTTGCTAAAATCAAATCGTCGACATACCGTTTTACAAAGGGAACCTGGATAATTAAATTTCTGATACTCTCAATAATGAGATCATCTAATACAAAGTTGACTAGAATAGGGGACATCGTGGATCTCATAGCTGTTCTAAAAATTTGACGACAATATTTGTAATAGAAAATTAAATAATTGGTGCCAAAGGTCAGTTTTAATAATTCAAAGAAAGTTTTCCAAGATACCGGACTGTGGGGTTTCATTTGATACCAATAGTTGCGAAGTTAATACACTGGATAGTGGACGTTTTGTGAAGAAGGATAATACGTCAAAGCTTACTAAGACAAAGCCTCTGGGTAATTAAAAATTATTAATAAATTTACTGAACTGAAAAGAATGAATTATTTTGAAGTCAATATTATGATTGATTTTGATTTTGTTGGTGTAGGTTGAAGTGGGATTGCTAAGAAGTGGTTGATAGTATTTACTCTCATCTAATAGTTGCTGCCTCAGCAACTCAGCTGGCTCAGCAACCGTTTACAGTATGTGGTAAATGTGACTTTATTCCTGGAGACAGCGAAGATAGCACTGATGGAGAAGTTTGAATGAACGACAAAGAGGATGAACTAACAGCCGTACTGAAGAAGCAGATATAAGCAGCCATGATGAACGCCATTCAGTTAATGAAGAAAACATTATTATACAGCTATTTAGTTGAATCTTAATAGGTATTATCACGAATGTTTTAACTTGGAAATTACCTTCGGAAAATTTTATGCCTTTATTTTTAATAAAATTGTCCAAGGAAACTAAAGGTGCCAATCTTTTAAATAAAACCATCAGTGCTCTTATTAATTCTTTTCTAGTAGCTTAGCTGCTGTAAAAACGCACTTCTTCTTCTTGCAGTACCGTCTCCTATCGGAGCTTGGCTACCATCACAGCAATATTTACTTTGTTGGCTGGCAAGAATAGAAAAATACATTGATAACAGGTTGCCAGTCAAAAAGTGGTCTTAAATAATTTAAATTTATGCCACATAAGCTTATTTTTTTAATGTGATGGTATAAGATTGTCTGAGAAAAAATAATAGAAGGAAATTAGGGTTGCTGGCTCTTAAAAACGCGAGATATCAAAGATAAAGTAAAAGAGAGATAGCGCGCAACGTCACTGGTTTGACATGGCTAATGTCAGTTGTGTGAGTTTTTAAAGCATGCGTCAATAGACAGTATTAAAAATATACATATTATTACTTGTGAAACTAGTGTCTTTACGTTTTTGATTTGATATCTCGCTTTTTTAACAGCTGGCTACCTTAATTTGCTACCATTTTTTTTCAGACAACCTTATATTATTATATTAAAAAAAAAATAAGCTTCAGTATCGTTAATTAAATTAAAACTATCAATGTGCAGTTATCAATGTATTCACCTATTCTTCAATGTATGGAAAAATGTGAGTTTAATTAACTACATTATGAACGTAGTGATCTTGCCGAGGTATAGACTATTATGCAGCTGTGAAAAACATAATGGCTGTATCGCACTAAAACTTCTTCCTTTTCTTTAAATGCCATCTCCGCGACGAAGGCTGGCAATCACCATGGCTATTCTGACCTTCGAGGGAGCTGCTCTGAAAAATTGCCTTGAACTGCAACCAAACCACTCTCTCAGGTTCTTCAACCAGGAAACGCGTCTTCTTTCTACGTTTCTCCTACCCACTACTTTTACTTGAATTATGATGAATGTTATTATGCATATGTTATAGCTTTCGCCTCTCATCATATGTCCGAGATATTGCAATATCCTTTCTTTCTTTGTCTTTTCCATTTTCCTCTCTCTGCCTATTCTCCTTAACGCTTCTGTATTCGTGACTCTATCTACCCATGGAATCCTTAACAATCTTCTAAATGTCCACATTTCAAACGCGTTAAGTCGATTTATTTTATTCCGGTTTATTATCCATGATTGAGCTCCACAGTAGAGTACACCGTGTATTTAATTAGCGTTGTTCTGAGGGCCAATATCAGATCTTTGCTGCATAAAATCTTTTTCATTTTCACGAAGTTGGTACGTGCTTTTTCATTTCTGACTCTTATTTCTGCAGTATAATCTTTATTTTCTGTGATTATCGTTCCCAAGTATCTTTTTACTCTCTCAATGTGCTGGCCGCCTACCGTTAATATTTTGTTTGTATTGTTGTTCTTGCTAATTCTCATGAATTTGGTTTTTTGATGTTAAGAGAGAGTCTGTATTCTCCGCTATATCTTAATATTTTGTTCATTATTCTTTCTACGTCTTCCAAATTGTCGGCTATTATAACTGTATCGTCAGCATACCTAATGTTGTTAATTAAACTTGTTCACTTTTATGCCGACTGTCCCGTTTACCAAAGCTTCTTGTATGATTTCTTCAGAATAAGCATTAAACAATAACAGCGACAGTATGCAACCTTGCCCGACCTCTCTCCTTGTCTTCACTTCTTCTGACACTTCTCTTTCAATTTTTACATTTGATCGTTGGCTGTAGTATAAATTTGATATCAATGTTACATTTCCCACATCCAGATTCTTGTATTTGAGTACTTCTATAAGTCGGTCATGTTTTACCTTATCCAATGCCTTGTTGTAGTCTATAAAGCATACATAAAGATCTCGATTAACATCCAAACACCTTTGGGCCAGCACGTTAAAAGAAAATAGTGACTCTCTTGTGTCCACTCCATTCCGAAATCCAAACTGGGAATCACTAATATCCATCTCCAGCTTACCGTGTATTCTATTATGGATGATTTTTAGCAGGGTTTTTAAGGTATATGACATTAGACTGATCGTTCGATAATCACTACATTATTTGGCATTTACTTTCTTTGGTAGACAAATAAATGTTGATGTCAGCATTTCACGTAAAATGATTCGTGTGGAATAGATATCATGTGTTAAGTAGTTGGACTAAAAGATCTATGTTTTTTTCATTGACCAGTTTTAGCAATTCACTTGGTATTTCATCTGGACCAGAAGCATTATTATTTTTCATGGACGTTACTGCATGAATAACTTCTGACTTTGTTATTTCGGGTCCCTCGTCTTTACTCTGATTATCTTTATATATATATTTTCCTGTCTCTGGTCATGGAATAATTCCTCTATATATTCTTTCCATCTTCCTAATTTTTGTTCTGTCTCTACTAAAATGTTTCCTTGTTTGTCCAATAGTATGCTTAAGGTTTTTTGTTTTGCTACCCCAGCTAATTTTTTAACTTTCTTAGGAGATTGAAGTTATCATATTTGTTTTGTAAGTCTTCTATTTCTTGGCATTTTCCAGCGAAATAAGTCTCTTTAGCTTCTCTTATTTTCCTTCTTATTTGATTACTAAAACTTAACATAATTTTTTTAATTGAAAAATAGTGTTTAATTTTAATTTAATCTTATATTATTTTATTTATTTCTACATTATCTATATAAATATTGCTATGTGTAGTTATAAATAACGTGTGTATATATTAATCTTGAGTGATGGTTTGTATTTAATAATTCAATTACATTAGTCATGGCTAGTCAGAGATTAGCTCTAATTAACTTTTTACGAATACAGAATATTCAATACAATCATCAATACTCATGGTAATTTAAGTGGCTTTGCATGTAACTTCCTGAAATTTATGGATAGCTTAATACATAAACTACAATTATTGACATAAAGAATAAAGATTCTACCAACCTTATACCTTTTTAATGTATGTAACAAACAATCGAAAAAATCATAATTGGTCTAATTTGTGAAACCTAAATATTTTACATTGGTAAATTATTTATCCACTTTCAAAGCATATTTTGTTTTTTGTGATTGATATTAAAGAGTTCTTTTACAGAATACATGTCATACCTACATAATCGTTTCTGTTTTATTGCTAGGTGTCGAGGGAGGAGCGTTTAGCTTTTCTGTTATTCGGCATTTGTGCTGCGTCTTGCCAAGATTTACTCTTTTTTTGTAATGTCTCTGCCATATCGCTGTTCCACTATTTTATGGGTCTGCTCCTTCTGTTGTTTTCCTATTGGTTTAGTTTTCCACACTCTTTTCACTTGCCTGTTACTGTCCATCCGTGCTATATGACCCAGTCGTGCTTATGTTTTCTTCTTTATTGTGTTAAGCAACGGTTTAAATTTTAAGTCGGTTGCTTATTTCTTTATTTCTCGGTCTGTTCTTCTTGCCCCTATCATTCTTCAAACGTATTTCATATCTGCTGCTTGTATCCTCGGGAGAGGATATTACACTCGAGAATGTACAAGATACTAGAAGAACTTAGCGGATCAACACAATTCGGTTTTAAGAGAGGACTAGGAACAAGAGAGGCAATTTTATGTTTGAACACCTTAATACAAAACTGTTTAGATCAACGAAAAGATGTCTACCTCACCTTCATCGACTACGAGAAGGCATTTGACAATGATAAACATGATATCATGATGGAACTACTACATAGGGCCAACATTGACCAGAAGGAGATCAGAATTATTTAGAATCTATACTGGAACCAAATGGCAAAGGTGAGGATTGATCAAGACCAATATACGGATGAATTTGAAATCCGGAAAGGTGTCCGCCAAGGCTGCATACTCTCTCCGATGCTTTTTAATTTATATGTTGAAAATATATTTGCGGAAGCATTAGAAGACACGGAATTAGGCATTAAGGTGAACGGCATACCAATTAGCAACCTACGCTATGCGGACGACACAGTGATTATAACTGATAATTTGGAAGATCGGCAGTTATTACTTGATAGAGTGAATAGCATAGGTAAAAAATATGGCCTCAAAATCAACATTTTGAAAACGAAATATATGGTCATTGGCAGAAACCCTCCAGAAAACAAATTAAATCAAAACCTAAATTTCGAATTACGGTACAGAATGGTCAAGTGCTACATATGGTCCATCTTGCTTTATGGCATGGAAACGTGGACTTTGAAAAAAACATCTATCAACTAACTTGAAGCATTTGAAATGTGGTCATTGAGAAGAATGATGCACATACCTTGGGTGGATAGAGTTCGAAACGATGACGTCCTTAAGAGAGCCGGCGTGGAAAGAGAACTCTTTGAATTAATTAAAAAACGCAAGATTGGTTACCTTGGGCACATATTGAGAGGAGCAAAATATGAAATACCACAGTTAATCCTACAAGGGAAGATCGAAGGTAGGGGAGGAGCCGGCCGCAAACAATTATCCTGGTTAAGGAATATTAAAGAATGGACAGGAAAGGAATACACAATACAGGCGAGCTGTGTCACGCCGCCAAGAACAGAATTCTAGTAATGAGATAGTCGCCTACGCACTTTGGTGTATGGCATGTTAAGAAGAAGAAGCTTGTATCCTACTCTGGTGTCTTCTGTTTAAAATCCAGTTTTTTGTTCCGTACGTCAACGTTGACCTATATATTGTTTCGTATATTCTCAATTTAGAGTTGTAGTGGTTATTTGCTGATGTTGGCTTTACAGGATAACTAACTAGAGATGCCGGGATCGAGCCCTTTTTAGTTCTGAGCAGCTATTATTTTACGCAGCTATTAGGTTCTGCATATCTGTTGCAATTGTCATCCTATGTGGTGCACCACAACGCTTTTATAAAGTTTCACCCCACAAGAAGGAACAGGAAAAATTAATAAGGACAAAAAACTAGAAAAAGTAACCTTGTGTTAGCCATTTTATGTATGTCTTAAAATATTTCCTTGTCATATGAAATTTAAAAATAATTACAATAATAAATAGAAAATAGCAAATTGGCAAAGATAAAATGAATATAATTATTAAACAAATTAGTTAGATTATAATAAAGATACTAATTGGATATTGGACAAATTATAAGTTTAAAAAAGCATGTGCTGAAGAGATTATGTCTTAATGTATAAAAAAATGAAATAAAATTTTGAAATCATAAAAAGAGACTGTATGTTGGTTAAATATTAAATAGAACTTACCCCTTAAATATTAAATAAACGATATTTATGACAGACATTTATTTTTATGTGTCAATGATAGAGACGTAACATGACAGAGCAGAGTTGCCAACTAACAGATATACTGTCTATTGAAATGAGGCATAGAAACTTATATGTTCCATATCTGTGACATAGAACAGACTGAAGTCAAATAAAGGAATTATAACTGAAATAAATAAAGATTGAAAATGAAAAATTATCATTAAATAGCATATCAGTTACACGCGCGAAATCAATGTTTAATAAACTTTGTATCAGCTCGACGGTCAAAATTCGATATCTTTTGATACAAATGTCCTATCGACAAAACTCAAGATGCGTTTTAAAGATAACGAGTTCAACTTTCCTATTCATCAACTTTCGTATTATCCTGCAAATAAACTCAGATTTTATTTAGGTGTTAAAAAGTTTTAAATGTTAGATCGTTTTTTTGTGTGAAAGTTTAAATCCAGCGTTTTTCACCCGCCGTTACATGCGCTATGAGGGAAAACCTCACGATATTTATTTATAACCAATAAAATTGTCTTGGTTAATACGATAACATTGAGCACCGAGGAATGCCTTTATCATCGTTCATGAGAGGGGATGACAAAGTTGTAGAATATTTCAAGCGGTCAGTGTGCTCTGATACTTGAAAGAAGTGACATCCCTCTTCAGGTGAGAGTATTCCTCACTGCGCGTGCAATCACGGTGAAATCACATTTGTGTTATCTCAAAGAAACTTTTAGGTTTTTGTTTAATATTTGGGTAAGTTTAATTATTGTTTAGGTTAGGTTAGGCACCATAGGCGCCCATACCCATGGGCAAGGGGGGGCCGTGGCCCCCTAGCTTTTCGGGAAAGAAAATATTATATTATACAATTATAACAAATGATCTTTTTATTTTATTATCTTTTTATTATTTTTATTATTAATAAAAAGATAGCGCATGCATTAAATCAAGTTAGCATGCAGCAGATAAACTCCAATGATATTGATGATTTGAAAAACCTTATTACCGAAACAGTGAATAAAAGCCTTCTGCAACTGAAAAAACCAAAAACAACATACAATGAATTAGACAAAGAAATACTACAACAAATAAAAAGAAGGAAGATCTTAAATAAATCTAACAAAAGGGGAACCGACGAATATAGAGAACTTAATAGGCAGACTAGAAAAGGAATCAGACAACAAATAAGAAAAGAAAACGAAAAATTAATAACAACAACTATTGAAAAAAATAAGAGTATGAAATGCCTCAGACCGACACTAGGACGACGTCAAATGATATCATTAATGGGAAAAGACGAAAATGAAATCACAACTAGAGAAAACATACTGACACGAATAGAAGAATTTTACACAGAACTTTACAGAACACATCAACAAGATGATGAGATGAGACCAGCACGGAAATTAATAAAAAATATTGGATCAGAAATAATGCCAAAAGTAACAATTTCAGAGGTAACTACAGCATTGGAAAATATGAAGAGAAATAAAGCTGCAGGAGAAGATAATATTACCACAGATATGATATTAGAAGGAGGTAAAAAACTAATTGCAATTGTAACTAAGCTTGTGGACAGTTGTTTACATCAGGGCAAAGTCCCTAAGAGCTGGAACAACTCTAAAGTAATCTTATTACACAAGAAAGGTGATAGTCGAAAATTGGAAAACTACAGACCCATCAGCCTACTGTCACACCTGTTTAAAATACTCACCAAAGTCATAACTACTCGACTAACAAGGAAATTAGACGAATACCAACCATATGAACAGGCAGGTTTCAGAAAAGGCTATTCAACTTCCGATCACCTGTTAACCACAAAAATATTAATAGAAAAATGTAACGAATACAAGTTTCCAGTTTTCCTAGCATTTGTAGACTACGAAAAAGCTTTCGATACCATAGAACACACGGCCGTAATAAACGCAATGCAAAATTGTAGAATAGACAGCAGATATATTAACTTAATAAAAGAAACTATGAACCAAGCTACAGCTACATACTACCTAAATGAAAATGAACACACGAACCCTGTACCATTAAACAGGGGAGTCAAACAGGGAGATACTTTATCACCCAAACTGTTCACCTTAGTTTTGGAGGACGTTTTTAAAAACCTAAATTGAAAATATAAGGGAATAAACATCAATGGCCGCTACCTCAGTAATCTACGATTTGCAGATGACATAATCCTGATAGCTACTGACCTACAAGAAATGCAAACCATGCTTTTAGAACTACATACCGAATCTTCTAAAATAGGACTGAAAATGAATTTAAACAAAACAAAAGTCATGCACTCCGAAGACACCGTGACAATAATAAACGATAAAGTTATAGAAAAAGTTGAAGAATATATATACTTAGGACAAAAAATAATACTAAATAGGGAAATTCAAACTGAAGAAATAAAAAGAAGAAGAAAGTTAGCTTGGGCAGCATTCGGTAAACTGAACTATATACTCAGAAATCAACAAATTCAATTACATCTTTAGATCTAAAGTTTTTGATGCATGCATTATTCCGATATTAACTTATGCGGCACAAACATGGACAATCACAAAAAAGAATAGGAATACACTTAGTCACTCAACACGCGATGGAAAGAGCAATGCTAGGTATATCACTTAAGGACAAGAAAACAAACACATGGATAAGACAGAAAACCAAAGTCACCGAAGTTGAAATGGGAATACGCTGGACATGTAGCTAGGAGCGATCTAAACAAATGGCACAGATCAATTTTAACCTGGAGACCATACCAACACAAAAGACCCAGAGGCAGACCTCCTATGAGATGGACAGATGATCTGAAAAGGACTGCCGGGAAAAATTGGCTACAAGTAGCGTACAATAAAAAACAATGGAAAGGAAGACTTGAAGAGGCTTATGTTCAGATGTGGACGTGAATGGCTAGACGAAGAAGAAGAAGAAGAAGAACAAATGATATTATATATTTATATGTATTATACCTACATATATAGACAAACATTTTGACAAAAATACACGTCTGCCCCCCCCCCTTACAAATTTCTATATAGGCGCTCTTGTTAGGAACCCTTTGTTAATTTTAATTTGCATTTTTAGTAAAATGGATTCACGTAAAGAACGTCAATTACTTCAGTGGCTTGCTGAAATTAAAAATGAAGAAAACAGCGAAAGTTTGGAAAACCTCGATGATAGTGAAGGAAGTGAAATTGATGAGGTAGAAAATTGATTTTTGATCTATGTTATTTTATGACTTTTGTTTTGTTAAATTAATAAAAAAAAATGGTTTATGAGACTTTCTATGATATGTGAGTATAACCCATTTTAGTTTTATATATGTTTAAATTCATTCTTCCTCGAAATAAGTCGAATTGATGTATGTGAGGGGGACGCTCATACGCGTGCAACCACGTCACAATAGAAGTCGCGTGTAACGGCGGGTTAAACATAAATATTTCAAATGCCTCACATTTGTTGGCAAAACGTTTTCAAGGTTAGACTCTAGTAATCAAAACTGCATAGTGGATAGTCATTAAAAGGGATAGATTGTATTGATCTTGTGAGAAACATAAAAAATGGAAAAAATCGCGCCACGTTTGTTTATTTAACACATGTTTAAAATTTGAGTATATTTGCGGCAAAATACAAAAACTGCATACGAAAGCTGAACTCTTGGCCTTTAAAACGCATTTTGATTTTTGTCGATATTTCACATGAATCAAAAGATATTTTACCATTGAGTTGATACAAATTTTATTGAATATTGATTTCGCGCGCGTAACTGACATGCAAAATCGATTGTCGCTTCAAGCGTTGTTTCGAAGAGAACGGTTCATTCTACACAAAAAATGCTTATAACCATTTTTGTTTAAAATTATCTCAGCTACATTTTTTATTTAAAACATTTTTTTCAACGATGTATGGACTCTTGGCAAATCGATTTTTTTGCGTTTTTACCCCTTTGCCAGGGGGGTTTTAGGAAGAAGAGCAGGGGTAGACTTTCTTGCATCTTTTTTGGGGTGTCAAAATTGTTATGTTTAGCAAAATTCAGTTTGTTCGTATCATTTTTAGAGGTTCACTGGCATTTTCGTCTCTGACGACTGGAGTATATTACTATTTTGAGTTTTTTTATTCAACATTTTTGTAAACTTTCACATCTAAGCCGTTTTCTAAGTATAATTATTTGAAAAATGTGTGTTTATAACAATATATATAGCGAGATGTCTTTATGGGTCTAACAGACCGAGGTCACCAGCAATATTTATATTTCTTACGTTACTGCTGGAGGGTTAAATAGTTACTAGTTTAAATCGGACAAATTGAAGAAATGGGCAAACCTAAATTACTGTTTAAAGCCATGAGATGCACACATGCATAAATAGCTATAACTACCAATAACTGGTAACATAACTAATACTTCACTAGCGGACCAACTCGACATCGAGTTTTTTAAATGAAATTTTTATTTTGCGAGAAAAATTAAGAGATCAATACAAACAATATAAGCAAGAATATACATAACATTCATTAATAATAATGCAAGTAAAAAAAGTGATTATGGAAGTCGACCTCAAAACCGGAATGCAATTTTTAGTTCATCAAATGTCAACATGGATATCAGTTAGCAGTTAATTTTGCATGCTGATCACGAATCCGGTGTCAGATTTGCTCTATCTTGACGTTTTATGCGCGTTTCGGGTCACTTCCGGTGTCGGATCGCAACCGGAAGTACATATTTAGATTCGTCTCGACGAGACCTTTCGATCCATATATACATTGTGAGGTCTAAAACTTAAAGTAAAAAATAACTTCCGGTCATCTCAAAACCGGAAGTGAATTTTTGTACCAAAAGTATATCTTGACAATCTCATACGTAATACTAATAATATTCCGAAAAAATATTTTAATTATCTAATATGGTTTTTGAGAAAAGTGGTGGACAAGAAAAGGGCTTAGCGTTTTAGTATATAAGATTCTAGGAAGAAGACTATTTCGCTTGTTACAAGTTGGGTAACTTATTTTTTTTATTTCGTTTATATTGTTAAAAAAAAACAAATTTAATAGGATTTAATATATTTTAATAACTGCAAAAAATAATAAAATGTGTATAAAATATAATCAAATTGGACAAAAAATAGAGTAATTGTCAAATTATGGTAATAGTAAAAACAAAATGCCAAGATTAATTTGAAGTGTTTAGATGAACAAAACCTTTATACATTGCCTTTGATAGAGAATGCTATGAAATTTGATTTAAAATCATCACATACAATGGATTATCATAATAAACATCTAAAAATAAACATCACATTATACTAGACACTTATCTAACAAACAACGGGTTTTTCTCTGTAGTGGGACCGATTAAAAATAAACTGTCTTGCTTTATGGAAAAAGCTGCTCCCCATAAAAATAATTCAATGCCTACACATAGTTTTATGAATCTGATTAATTATTTAGAACAAATAACAAGATGATATCGTGACCAAACTGGTAAAGTAGCGAATGTGCAAAATTGACGTATCTGAGCTAATACACTTAACATCTGTGGCTTGTCAAGATGTATATTCCAGTAAAACAGCAAACGTGCAGCTCCAATATTTACGTCATTGTCGACTATTTTTAATTTAACGAATCTACACCTACTTCACTATTCACACACAACGCTAAACAGTCGAATATGAATATTTGATAGATAAACAAGCGAATGTACTATGTACATTCGCACTTTTATCAAAGTGTATTACAACCATTACAGATCGTTAAAATAACGAAAGTGGCATATTCCTCAGTTTACCTGTTTGGATTTTTGCAGTGCTGAAAGGAAGTAAATGACGAATGTTTCTTGAAATACCGGCTAGACGCAGTGATCCCAATCATAGGCCTACTATAAATGATAACTGCATCGCAACACAAATTCAGAATCATTTATCGCCAAAAAAGCGAAAAGTATCAAAAAATGGTGTTTATACAAGGCAGAAGAAAGCATTCAAGAGACTAAAAGTCTCAAATATTCAACCGTAAAAGGAAAATAAATTAATGCAAGGCCCCTAAAACATTCATGCTAAAATAGAGCAGCAAAGTAAAAATGTCCCAATTCTTACTCCTGAGGGGAGGTGCCAAATAATTCGCACTGCTACAAGTAAGTCAACACCATTTCAAGTAATGCCTTTGTGAAATGACTTTATTGATTTCTGTACTGATAAGATCGCTTTTGAGGACCTTGACAGTGCAATAAAAAATATAACCAATTACTCTTCAAAAAAGCCATTTGATTTAAGTACCTGTCAACTCATCCAGATGCTATATTCGTAAGGACGGATTACTCAGATGACGCACCTTTTATAAAGTACATTACAAAAGCGATGAAAAACAAACGGGGAAGATATTTTTCTAATAATTTTCCAATAAAACCTTACAAATCGAGGTTCCCAATTGCTACAAAAAAACTAAAAGACCTTCAAAAGCTTTGTAAGGATCTTCAAATACCACGTGTTTACCATGATTTCTACACAAATCTTCCCTCGGAGGACAGTTTATGTACGAGATGCTCTTCCAGAGCCAGATGCTTCTGAAGAATCTGAGAGCGAATCATAACAACTAAACTAATAATCTTCTAAATTTTAAAGCAAAATTATAAAATAGTTTAGCGTTTCATTAAATTTTATTCAATCTTATAGTTCTTTATTCTTTTCACCCACCTCATGAGAAAACCAATCAATAGGTGATACATAAGTACATTCTCCTTTAACACAAATGCAGATTCGCTATTTTTTATAGCTTAACATTTTAACAATAGTCACTTAGGTAAACTAACGAATGTGACTTTTTCAGTAACTATGGTAACTTAGCCTATTTTTAGCTCTCTTAAAAGGTAGCGAATATGCACATTCGCGAATTTACCAATTTGGTCACGATATGAATATATTATATGAAAAGAGCTGCTATTTGCCACGGCAAGGTGGCATAGGTAAAATTATAATAATTTTCTTAGAAATATCTAGACGCATAATATCGCTTAAAGAAAAAGAAAAATCTGAAGCTGAAACAAATTATGTTAGTAACGTCATTAAAGAACAAAAGAAAAGAAAAAAGAGAAAAAGAGAGCCCAAAAGAGCATTTTTGAGATCAGTAATGATACTAAACTTATTTTTCAAAACTCATGATAAAATTAAAATGTATGGTATACGATATCAGGGTATTCTGAGCTCTTTAAAAAAATATAACAATATGAATATATTTTTAAGAAATCATCATAAATTTATATTTTGGCATTTATTTTTTTGTCGCACAAATGACAAACATATTATATTTGTTTTCCCATCGTAGCTTTCCGTCTTCACACAAAACTGGAGAAAAACAGAGTTCTTTGGATTTCTTAAGATAATACTCCGTATATTCTTTCTTTTCGCTGTCAGGAATATCAGGCAGAATAATATTTATAGCCATATATAAATCTGAAATTATAAAAATTTTATGTTAATAAAATGAGAAAATTAACAAAAATATGTACGCAGTAAAAGAGTTTTAAATAGTTTTAACTTAATTTATAATTTAGCAATCTGTTAAGTTTCTATTCTAATTTCTAACCTATGTACATAAGTCCTTTTTTTTATTTATTTTGCTTCAACCACTTAGGGTTATTAGCATAAGAAAAATACAAAAAGTGATAAAGACATACATAGGCATATACAAAATATCAATTACATAATCAGGTATTCAATACAATATTTTAATTATTGATGTATTGTATTACATTTTCTTAAAAAAGTTTATAGAGTTTAAGAATTCTATCAAGTCAGCTACGTATTTAGATTCTCCTAGAATTGGAATGTGGTATTATAGTCTTTCAACTGAGTATATTGGACAGTCAATCAAAATGTGCTTCACTGTCTGTCACTTTACATTCACAAACCAAACACACTGGTTCCTCTTCTCTCTTCACAAACAAGTATTCATGTGTTCTAGAAGTGTGTCCTAATCTGAGAGGTGTTATTAGGACTTGATGTTGTCGCTTTAAAGGCCAGAAGTTCCATGGATGGACGGAATATTTTATTTCTATCAATTTAGTGGTGCCTCTATTTCATTGGTTGTGTTAAACATCGTACAATTTTGGTTTTAAGTAAGGTTTTAAATCTAAATGCATCGTTAGATTTTCCACTGATGCGACTGTATTGGTTAATGCGATACATAAGTCCTCTTTCCCCTAAATACAGTGGTAATGTCGCTTTTTTCTAATGTACTACAAGGATGATGCTTTTGTGCCTTTGTGAAGAGTCTTTAAACTTTTGGCTGACGAATTTTGGTCATAATTTGTTACAGACCGTGTTTCTTACACGAGTCTATTTTTGGCATCAGTGATCTACCTAGTTAAACTTTTTTATGACACGTCTCATTTCGCTTACGAAACTATTAACTCCTGGAAAATAAGCAAAATTTAACGGGGTTCGGGACATCTCAATAGCCAGGTATTTGACGACTTTTTTGTCAGCAGTATTCCAACAAAAAGTATGGTTACTTCCTGGAAAGTTTTTAGCCAAAACAAAAAAAAATAAGCTGGGTCGACAGAGTTAGAAATGAGGAGGTCCTTAGATGGCTGAACCAAACAACACAACTGGTCAAAATAATAAAGAAACGCAAGCTGGAATACTTCGGTCACATTATGAGACACCCCCTGAAAAATATGATCTTTTACATCTGATCAATTAGGGAAAGATCCAAAGTAATCGTGGTTCTGGTAGAAGAAGAACATCATGGCCGAAAAATCTAAGGCAATGGTATGGAAAATCAACTACATCGTTATTTAGAGCGGCTATCAATAAAGTCACGATAGCGAATATGGTAGCCAACATGATATCCAACGATCGATAACGGCCATGGAACTAGAAGAAGAAGAAGAAAAAAATTTTCCGATCTTGTTAGAGAAAAAGAATAAAATGGAGGAGGACATGTAGGGTTTCTAGAATAAATACAAAACTTTTTTTTGAAAAATAGTTTATTAGGTCAAAATAACATGTAATATATTAAAAAATAATCCGTTCAGTCTTCATTAACATCGTCTTCGTCGCCACCAACAGTAAGCCATTTAAATATTTTTTGCCTATAGTAATTTTTAATGTTTTCAACTTTTTCTAGGATAAGCCTCCCAAACTTCTTGATACTCAATATCATTTTTTTTTACTTATATTAAGACTTTTATATTAGGACATGCAACTACTTCGGGAAAGGATGTGACAACAATTGATGTTCCTAACCTAAATTCGTGCTTTATTCGGCCATCAATAAAGTCGCGAGCAGTCGCAACACTTTGACCTCCTTGATCCTAAAGATCAGAAAGAAACTTAATCTTCTTTCTAACCCCTCTTCTGTAAGATGCTGTCCACAAAGAATTTATTTTGTAGTAAACGGGGCACCATTTTTTATAATTTTTTCTAGTCTTTTATTAATGTATTCTTTTCATCCATTACGTATACGGAAATTTTTTTTTGTGCTTGAACTGATAATCAACGAAACATGATCTGTTGCCAGAAAAAGCTGATTATTTTTAATAGGTTTTTTCTTTACCATAGCAAAATCCCCGCTACAAGGTATGTAGGAATGTCCCTTATGGGGAAATACCCTTATGCCTATAAGGGCTAAGTACATTCTAAGAACTGTATGGTTCTTATTTTGACCACCACCTCCATCAGAAAAAATATGAAAATGTTTAATGTTTGGTGGAATTTCTCTGTTTATTAAGTACATAATAAAGAAGAAAACCTCATTTAGTCGTTTTTTGCTTATACCTTGATATACATAAAACATGGTTTGTCCAGTTTTAAGGTCGTGAATATTAAATACATTTGCAATTAGTTGATGAAGGTAAAATATGTTTTAAACCAGAATTAGAGGGAGGGCAAGATTTTGCATGTAGTCCACGCAAATTGCTCCTACTGTGCCATCTGTTTGGCAAAACTCTTAAATCGATTTCATCTTGCTATATAATTTTTTGGCTCTTCTTAGGTGAACAATTTTCTCCGTCACAGCTACTCGTTAAGCAACGTCGTTTAGGGCCATGAGCTTAATTTTGTTAAAAAGTTTCTCACAAATGCAGCAGGTGTTGACCTGTGGTCTACCAAAAGACAAGATAAAACACTCCTTGAATATTTTGCGGTAAAAGCTGTACTTTACAAATTATCCGGGATTTTTTATAAGAAATAGTTCATGCATTTTCTTAATGTCCAATTTTTCAAGTTGATGAAATACACGGCTACCATAATGTGAATTTTTTAAGTGAAAATAAGCGAATATGTTTCTCCACTTGAATGACCGGGCAGGATTGGCATTCCCTGGCATATTTTTACCTCTTCTATTGTTAGGTAATTTTCTCAACAACAATAAGTTATTCAAGCACTGAACACAGTGTACAGTGGTCCCGTGAATCCCATCAAAAGTGGTTTTACAGACACTATACCGACCCAAACTAAAGGAAACAGAGTATTTATATGATTTGCTTTTTGATTTTAAGTTATTTTGATCTACTCTAGATCGTTTTCTTGCAATTTCTGAACAGTCGAAGCCTGCATATATGAATCTTGTTAATTTTTTGTTTCTAGAGCATAAAATTTCTTGTCAAAAATCAAAAATCTCTTGTCGATCACCTTCGGGAATTTAAAAAAAAAACTGCGTGACCTACAACAAAAAGTAAAAAGATTTCTTAAGTGATATATTAAACGACAAAAACAAAATTTTTTATCTTACCAGCATGGTTCACTCATTGTCCATTAATTTAGTTTGGTATCTCTGTAATTCAGATATTCGTTGCTTTTCGCTCGTGTACTTCTAATTACTTCATTTTTACAAATAACTTGTGTTAGTCTCCTTTTGCCTTTTTTAGAAATAACTTTCACATAACGATTCTCCTCGAACGACGGCATTGTAAAAACTAAACATTTAAACACATTAACATATTCAATACATGTCACTTGTCACTTAGACTTTAGAAGCCGCTTATTTGAGAAAAACCACATTTTCAGGACTTGTAGGATTTCTTAAATAAATATATATTGTAACGGACAAGCTTATTTCGAGTATTTCGGTACCCCAAATACCAGTTGCATCTCTCGAGAAGATGATGAGTGTTCGAGAATGTTCCTGATGTATCGACCGGCTGTCACATCGAGGTGTTATTACAAGCAAGAATAGAGGTGGACTATTCCAGATTATTCAAGCACATAATAACTTGTATATGTAAGCTGGGCTGATATTACCTTAGTTAGTTAATAAGATATTTTTGTACTGTAAGTTTAAAAAGAAATATATTTACATAAATTAGAACCACTCGTTTTATTGGTAAAACGTTACAATATTTTAAACTAGCGTTAAAAGTGTTAAATGGGTTAGACATGCGTGATTTTTAGACTTTTAAGTATGTGTCTATATGAGAATATATTGTTAAGCTAAAAAAGTCGAAATGTCATATTTATGTACAGTTGGTTCCTAAAAAAACTGATACGACTCTTAAAGCGTATTTCGTAGAAAATTGGGCAGTATGTTTTAAAGGATAAATACTTATTATTTATATACTGTCACTGTCACTGCCAAATCTCAAAATTTCTCAGATAACTTATTCTGTTCAACCTCAAAAAATGACTTCACATGCTAGCAAAGAACTAAAAGCAAGAATTGTAACAAAATTAGAAGATGGCTGGTCACTATCTGCCGTAGCGAACCATTTTAACATAAGCACATCAACAGTTTTTAATATTAATAAAAGATGAAGAGAACAAGAAACTCTCGAAAGAAAGCAAGGTTCTGGAAGATCAAAAATATCTTCCGCTCATGAAGATCTTACGCTTTTAGAGAGATTAGAAGAGAATCCTTTTGAAGATGCGAAAACTGCAAGAATTATGTCACAGTTTTCGGGAAGAAAGACAACAACATGGCGCATAATTAAAGCATCGCGTCTTAGGTACCGAACTGCAGCAAAAAAACAAGTTTTTATACCAAAACAGAAGTAATTAAGACTTATATTTGCTTAAAACCATTACCTACAAAATCAAGATTTTTGAGACAGTGTAGGTAATATTTACAGATAAGAAAATTTTTTAATCTTCTAAAAAGGGCAAAATTGGGGTATCTAGACCAGATAATAATAGCTTTAATCCTCTATATGTTGACATATACAGATTGAACCAATTTAAAACGGAACATACAATTTAATATATGTCTGTTTGAACTGCATTTGAAATAGTGGACCAATATAAAACTTGGACAAAAATAAATACATACCCGGTGATAGACATTGTATAAAATATCGTTCAACTATCTGTCTCCTTTAAAGGAAAGAAGAGCTTGCCTAATAGTCGGAGAGATAGAGCCGAAATTTTGAACTGATCAGTAATATGACATTTCTCTATTGGAATATATTCATTGTAACTGGGTTAAGACTTTGCCTTACAGGCGGACGTCCCTCGTGGTACAGGGGGTGGCTATACAGGGATGAAGTTGAAATTTTTTTCGGAAAAATTAACGATCGATAATATGGCTGAAAATTTGCCCAGAGTAAGATCTTGGTATAACTAGACGAAATCCCAAAGGGCGGACGCGAGAGTGGGTACATAAGGGGTGGCGGACAGGGGTGAAGTTGCAATTTTTTGGGGAAAAATTAACGATAAGTAATATGTCCGCCATTTTCATGGCTTATTATTTAGCCCCTAAAAACTCTAAATCCAAAAGGGCGGACAGCTGGGTTGGTACAGAGAGCCACAAAACGGGGTCAAATGTACCGCTTGCCTGCGCATTTTAGGTCTCGGTAACAATTTTCAAACTGATTTTATTATGATATTTTTATACCGATTGATTTGAAAATTTGTATGCTCACTTCTGTTACTATTCTGAGAAGCGTCAAGTAGAGTTTTCCTCAAAATTTTCCAAAAAAATTTCCGTAAATGAAAATTTTTGTAATTTTTTGAGGTAAAATCTAATTTGTAGAATCCTTTCAATTTTCTGTAAGTTATACCATGATTTTTTTTCAAAAATTTTCAAACAATTTTTCCGATAAGAAAAAAAAAATTTAGAAAAACTTCGTCATTTTTCTCACTCTCATTGATGTTATCACATTCATCATCTTTGTCACTTTCACTTTCAATAATATCACATTCATTATCTGCTTCATTTTCAATCACTACTTCTCGAACTGATTCTGGCATCTGAGGTCCACTAAACCATTTGAATTTATATGTTTCATCTTCAAACTCCCAACCATGTTCTTCAACAATCAATTCTGTTGGTACTTTTTTATGAGCATTTGTCCAAATATTTGAAATATAATGAGCTCGCAGTAGATGTTGGTGTAATTCATCTTGACATGGTGGTAAGCTTGAAGCATCGAAATTTTTTAGTTTTTTTTTAAGGCTCGTTCACATCATGCAACTTATACTGCCGGTTAAATAGTAAAAATCTGACATCGTTTACTTTTCTTTTTGGAATTGTTCTCGTCAGTCCTGTTCCATATAAGTGACTAAGGTTTCAAAAACTTCATTACAATCGAAGTCAGTTTCACCTAGTTGAATAAAAGCATCTTGATACTTATTACATTTAGCGCATGCGTCTAGAATTACTGATCTAAATGAACGCGCATCATTATTATTTTAATATTTTAAAATAATAAAGATGCAAAATTAATGTCCAAACAGCATTTGTAAAATTATAATTAACTAATGAAAAAAAATTCAATCAATTTGAAAGTTAAAAAAAATATTGAAAATATCTACAAAGTAAATTTCAAAACTTAAAAAATTGATAACTCCACTATTAAATTGATTTTTATTAATAATTATTTGTAAAATGTTAAAGGAATTCTACAAATTGAATTTTACCTATTGATAAATAGAAATAATATATTTTGTATTTGATTATTAATGTATCATTAATCATTATTTATGCAATATAAATTTAAAAACCTTTTTATTGTAATAAAAAATAAGTAAAATTACTATTTGTTATACCAAAAATATTTAATAGTTAACATTATAAATTCGGCTCTATCTCTTGGACTATAAGGAAGCGATAAGTGGTTTGACAGCATAATAACTGCTTGTTTAGTCTAGTTTTCAGTGATTCTAGGCAACCTATTTGGGGGTGGAGTTTTGACTTGTTCTTGAATGAGTTCCGAATCCAGTAGCCCGCTGAAGTATTGGATTTTTATAATATAATTATTTGACAACCCTTTGTTGGCCAACCACCTAGAGCGGAGTTGAGCCGAAATACATTGATTTCGTATGTTCCGTTTTAAATTCGTTCAATCTGTATCTAGCAGCTGGTCATTTTAGCGCCAATGTATGAAGATGGATTACATCTAAAGGAATGTGAATGGTATGGCGTATTGATGACAGTTTTGTTGGGCAGATTTATCTGAATATTCTAGAAAACATCATGTTTCCCAGTGTAGAACAGTTGTATCCAGAAAATAATTTTATCTTCCAACAAGATAATTGTCCTGTTTACACTGCAAATATAATAAACCAGTGGCTCCAGAATAACAACATCGAAACCTCACTACAGCTCAGCTACAGTCCAGATTTAAAATCAATCGAGAATATGTGAGGGGTTATTATTAAACAGTTGTATCGGCGTAATTTCATACCTTAAAATGCTGAAGATCTGTGGCACGGTATAAAACAGGTTTGGGAAGAGGTCTCTGAAGAAGACAATTTCATAGTTCCTTTTACGCAGATGGACTGAAGACTACAAGCTGTTATCAATTCTAATGGAGGATTTACAAAATATTAATTTTATTTTTACATACCTAAATTTAGTATAGTTTTAGTCTTCCAGACTCTCGCTTTCTTTTGAGAGTTTCTGGTTCCCTCCATTTTTTATTAATAGAAAAACTGTGATTCTGCTTATATTAAAATGTTTTGCAGCCTTTGATATTACCCAGTTATTTTTTAATTTGGTTACAATTCTTACTTTAATATATTGTTGAGTTATGTCATTTGTTTTATTCCTTAATAATTACTTACTTACTCCGTGGCGTTACAACCCCTCGTGGGTTTTAGCCGACTCGACAACATGCCTCCACTGTTTTCTGTCTTGAGCAACCTCTATCCAATTCTCCACGGCCATACTGTTTAGGTCTCCTGCTATATTATCTCGCCACCGGAGACGAGGGCGTCCGTGTGGTCTCCTTCCAGTTGGGACTTCCTCCCACACCAGTCTTACTGTTCGTTCGTCAGAATGTCTTCTGAGGTGTCCTGCCCATTGGAGTCTTCTGGACTTTATTTCTTTTATGATGTTGGCGTCTGGGTAAAGTTCTTCGATCTCTTTGTTAGTTCTTATCCTATATTGTCCTGATGCTTCATCCAGCACGGATGCTGGATCTTCCTTAGGATTTTTCTTTCTTAAACACATAGTCTCTCTTCGTTTGCCTTTGTTATCGTCCACGTTTCGCTTCCATACATCACAACGGGTCGTATGCTTGTTTTATAGACCTGTATCCTCGTACTTCTTGTTAGTTGTTTCGATTTTATAAAGTTTTGGAGAGCAAAAAGACATCTGTTGCCGGCCTGGGTCCTGTTGTTTATTTCTTGTGATCCGTTATTGTCTTCAGTTATTGTTGTTCCAAGGTACTTGAATTCTCTAACGCGCTCAAAGTTAAAGTCATCGATGGTGATGTTCTGACCGATTCTGTCTCTATTTTGATTATTGCGGCTCATATACATATATTTCGTCTTGTTTTCTTTGATTTGGAGCCCCATCTTCTCTGCTTCCTTCTCGAATCTCACGAAAATCTCTTTCATCCTTGAAAGTACATCTCCCTATTTTAGTCCATTGTTTATTTCAAATGTCTCCAAGTATTCTTTTCCAACTCTCATCTTACATCGTAACCGTTCCATATACATCTGTATCAACCTGACTAGTTTTTTTGGAAAGCCAAGTTCCTGCATCGCTGTCCACAGTCTGGCACTGCATACTCTATCAAATGCTTGTTAATAATAATAAAAATAATAACAATAATCCTATTTTATGTAAAAACTATCATTTATATACTGTTTATAAAATGCAAGAATTCGAAATAATACATATATACAATATAATAAAACATATGTAATCAATTGTCTGTCATAATAAATATAATATAATGTCAGACTAATCAAATACACTGCTCAAAATGATCAAATCTTACTAAGAGTCGTATCAGTTTTTTTAGAAACCAGCTGTACATGTGAAAAATGTGAATTTTTCTTTAATTTTTGCTTAACATTAGAAAGGTATCTATTTATACTTAAATATAAACATACATTATCTCTTAAGAAATAGAAAAACCTTCAAAATGTAGTCTTTTAAAATGTTTCTAATTAATTCTTTGCTCAAAAAACAGCAAAAGAAGTCAAACATTTACCTGTTAAAATTTGCTCGTTTTCGTAAATGTAAGTCATATCTGTTTCCACCTCAAATACGTAATCACTAAAACCTGCCTTTTTTATGTCATCGTTATATAATTGTCGCCTATTAGGTAATTTAAAATAAGGGGATAACATTCTATTATGTCGGTATTTGCCCCATTTTGGATGTTTATGCAGCAACTCGAAAATTGGATCAGAAGGCATTTCTTCGAAAAAGATATGAAACATCTGTCCTCCTTCTTTCAGCATGGTGAAATTATTTTTAAAAACCAAACTAAAAAAGAAATTATATAATGTAATTTTTTGTAATACACTACCGAGCATAAAATTAGGGTCACCCCGTAATTTGAATTTATTTTAGAAATTATTATTCTGTTTTAACTATTTTCGGTTGTAACGTAGTTTAATAATGGATTTATTGAAAAAAAAATTGTTGTCGTTGTTGTTTCGACAAGCGTTTTAGATAAAAAGGGCCCCTTAGCCTAATTCCTAAAAACCGTTATCAGCACAGTTTTTGTTTCTATGGTTTTAACGTCAATTGTAAATTGTTTGTGTATTGTTATCACTGTCAGTGTATTGCAATATGCATAAATTCTGTTGTGGCGGCGGTAGAAGATGGCCACGGTCAGCGCGAAACTGCGAGAAACGTTGGTGTGAGAGACCGGTCTGCTTACTCGAAGACCTGGTTCAGGTCGAGGCAGGATTACAACAGCTAGAGATGACCGCTTTGTCGTTTCTAGTGCTTTGAGAAACCGAACGGTCACGGCAGTTTCTCTTCGAAATCATCTACAAGAAGTGAGAAATGTAAACATAAGTGAATGGACAGTTAGGAGACGATTCATGCTGCTGGTTTATCTTCTCGAACTAGAGTAACTGGACCGCCGCTTTCCCGTGAACACCGAATTGCCAGATTGAATTTTGCACGAGAACACTTGGCTTGGACAATGCAGGATTGGAGTCGTGTATTGTTTTCCGATGAATCGAGATTCTGTCTTACGGGGGCCCAGACAAACGTGTAAGAGTGTGGCGACGTCCAGGCGAGAGATATGCTCAAGCATGTGTTGCCGAGCGTCTTCCATTTGGTGGAGGGTCAGTTATGGCATGGGGAGGCATATCGTTTGATGCTTGCACGGAGTTAGTCTTTATCGAGAATGGGACATTGACAGCGCATAAGTACCTGACACAGATTCTGGAAGACCATGTTTTACCGTTTATGGTTATTCTTAGAGACGGCGCAACATTTATGCATGATAATGCACGGTCCCACACTGCTAGGATAGTTACTGAGTATCTTGACGAGGTTCAAATCACACGATTTGTTTGGCCTGCTCGCAGTCCAGATATCAATCCCATAGAACATGTTTGGGATGAGATGAAGAGACGTTTACGGAGTCATGTGCCGGCCCCCAGAAATTTGAGAGAGCTTCGCGACATATTGGTGCAAAAATGGAATCATCTTCAGAATGTGATCCAAAATCTGATCCAAAGCATGCCTCGTCGTTTGCAAGCTGTTATCACTGCCAGAGGAGGGAATACTCGCTACTGAAGTTCTTAAAATTTCTTTTTTTCAACAAAAAGCACATCTAATTAAAATTGTCCCTTTTCAATATTTAGTATATTAAAGGAAAATTCTTCATTTCCATTATTTTTAATAAACTTTAAACGACAAAAACGTTGTTTTCTTTAAGCAATTCATTAGTAAACTATGTTACAACCGAAAATAGTTAAAACAGAATAATAATTTCTAAAATAAATTTAAATTACGGGGTGACCCTAATTTTATGCTCGGTAGTGTATTTGAACAATATTAGTTTAGGAGCCAGGGATATTTCGTGGCCTATCAAATTTTCCACAGCTTGTCAGTTGTTACCACTTAATTTCTATTTAATGGACAACATGACACACCCATCGATCACGTGTCTGAAACTGTTTACCTCGAGTTTATCTTGAAATTGATTGAAGTATAGTTACTTCCACGATAGACATTCTTTGAATTCACAATATTAATAGGTTTCTTCTTTAACACCAAAATCCAAAGGCCGATAACTTATTCTTCAGATATACTAGTTTTAGTGTCCATGATTCCAAGCCATAAGGAAGAATAGATAACACGTAATACCGAAGCATAGATGCTTCGTTATGCGTAGATGTAACCTTATCTCCCAACAACGTAGAAACTTTTTAAGTTTAATGATTGCTGCAAATTTCATTTTAATAAGTGAATCAATTTCAAATTCGAAGATATAAACGCGAGCTGGGAGAAAATTAAAAACAACATTGAAGAAGCAGCAACAGAAGCTCTAGGAAAACGCAAAGTCATACTCAACAAAAGAAACCACAGCAATACACCATGGTTCAGAAAAGAAATGTAAAGAGAAACGAGAGGCTTACATGAAGTACAAAACATCAAATACTCCAAAATCCCGAGACACCTATAGAAGAATACAAAATAAAACAAAGCAGTTGGTAAGAAGAACAAAAAATGAACACTGGGAACAGTTTACAAAAACGATGGAAAGCGACTTCTACGGTACACAAAAACAAATATGGAGATTCATAAGAAACCAACAAAAAGAAATGGCAGATTTGAAGGAATACAATAACATACAATATGGCTCAGTCTGATGAGCCATACCTTAAAAATATTCCTCAAAATAATTCACAATAGAATTTACAGAAAATTGGAAAAAGATATCGGAGAAACTCAGTTTGGATTCCGGGAGGGATATGGAACTCGCGAAGCATTATTTGCCTTTAACATCTTGACAGAGAGGTGTTTGGATGTGAATCAAGATGCATTTGCTTGTTTTATTGATTACAACAAGGCGTTTAATAATGTCAAGCACGACCAACTTTTAGAGATCTTAGAAGCTAAACAGTTAGACACTCGCGATATAAGAATAATATCTACTCTGTATTATAATCAGAAGGCAGTCGCACTTATCGAAAATAGCACAACAAATAAAATTCAAATTAAAAAAGGAGTTAGACAAGGATGTGTGCTATCACCAATGCTATTTATTCTCTATTCGGAAGAAATTATGAAGAAAGCATTGGAGGAAGAAGAGATTGGGATAAAAGTTAACGGCCAACCAATTAAAAATATTAGATTCGCAGATGATACGGTTTTAATGGCGGAGACAGTAGAAGACCTGCAAGTCTTTAAACAAGGTAGTCACAGCTAGTGAAGAGAAAGGAGACATGACCTGATACATTTAAACGAGACGACTACTAGAAATAACAGAGATGAAAATACAATCCGCCGAATATCAGGGAAAAGTCTGTTGGATAGGGAGAGAAGCGAAAACATAAGAAGAGCATGCAATATAGAAGATATAAATGAATGGTTCACAAAACGGAAACAGAAGTGGAACGAACACATTAATAGAATGGCAGAGGATAGGATAGGACGAATAGCACGAGATAAGTCACCAAATGAACGAAGAAGTATAGGCAGACCAAGAAAAAGATGGTACGACAATTTAAACAATTTATTAAGCTAATATTGAAGAAGATACAGGATTCAAAGTCTACATAAAAGAAGCCAAAAGAAGAAGAAGAAGAATTTCAAATAAATTTCAAATGAAATCAATTCTTGATTTCTTTGGTTTGGTCTACATTTGATGTTATTCATGTTTTCAAGTATTTTTCAATAATCAATTGGACGTTTACGTCTACTGATTTAGTCATGCTCATACATTTAGTTTTTTGTTTAAATTAATTTTCAACATGTATTTATGATAGCATACTTTAAGGCGTTGTAATACGTTCTGTTAATCATTGTTTTTATCCGTCATTGGTACTGTAACGTCTGCAAAACGTAACTCCATTCTCTATTGACAGATATTTCAATGTTATTTGTAGACAGATTAAAAAGCAAAACATCGTAATAAAAGCCTTTTGGGAAACCTGAACAATAACTGATTTCTTTGTAGATATAATTAGTAATACGAATTGTTGTCTTTAACCTAACAAAAAACTTTCAGACTATTTAACAATAAGAATAACTAAACTCAATGTAAGAAGTTTGCGAACCAGGAGACCATGGTTAACCATGTTAAATGCCTTCTACAAATATGTGTAAACAATGTCTATCTGTAACTTAATCCCTAATGCTCTCAAAGGAATAGGTGGTAAGATTTATTACACTTATTATTATCGTATGTACCTAAAAAATAAATAACAAACAGGTCAACCTTGTTTTAATCATTCTGTGGTATACTGTGGTTATACTGAATCCTTTTTGGACATTACACTAGAATAAGTACCTGATCCATGTGTACTACTTTTGTATCTCTAAAAAGAGTTTCGCATGTAGGGTTATCTCGCATTCATAAAAAATATAGGGTGAAGTGGGGTATTTGTGGACGGAATATAAAAAGTTTTATTTTGCAGTTACTAATGCAGTTAGTTGGGTTTCAAACCAC
Organism: Diabrotica undecimpunctata; assembly: GCF_040954645.1. Lineage (NCBI taxonomy): Eukaryota > Metazoa > Arthropoda > Insecta > Coleoptera > Chrysomelidae > Diabrotica > Diabrotica undecimpunctata. The sequence continues at coordinate 114,826,480 of NC_092809.1, forward strand.
TTTCTTTTTGTTTGTAGATATGTATTAGTAATCTGTTAGTATGTTCTCTTGAATGGAAATTAAAAAATAAATTAAGTATTAACATTCTTCTTTCACATGTAAGGGTCCACAGTTACCAGTTAATTTAGGGGGAAAGGGGAAACTGTGGTCTGCTTGGTAAACTTTACGTTGTAGTTATTATAATGAAAGATGTTACTGTGGTTTAAAATACATCTATAATCTGTCTACCCAACAGACAAAGTTATCACGTGAATACCATGTGAACTTATGAAATATTATAATCATTCCTACAAACAGTCAAACTAGTCAGAATTCGTGGCAAACAGTTGATCAGTGAGAGAACAAGAATGCTGTCATTAGTGCTATCCTCCCTACTCGCGCTGGTCGACTATTCGTTCATAGTTTCGGACGGTTTGGCCGCTTGTTCGAAGAAACCTATTGATACTGCCATGTTCGCATTAAACCAGTGACGTACCAGAAAAATAAAATAAAAAGTTATTATACAGACAAAAATTGAAATGAACGATTATTTTATAAAAACATGTTATGTACATCGTAATAAAAAAAAAACGTAAATTTCAATAGGATTAATTGGGAGCGTTATAAAAGCTTGAGATACCGCTAGAATGTAAGTAACGCAAGCTTGACTGTACGGGAAATATATATAGCGTTAATTTTAAACAATTTTTAACATTTGGCGTAGAAGTGGACAATTCAATTTTAAAATATAACTTTAAAATATAACCTCAATCTGACACTATAACTTAAAAATTTTTAATGCAATACAAAAATAATAGAAGTTCCATAAAAAGTAAACAATAAAACCTGGAAGTGTCTTTAACAAATGGGGAGAAATGGGAATCAAAATACTATAGGCTAACTTTAGGCAATGTGGACATTATACACATGTAAATGTAAATGTGTAGGTGATGGTAGCTTACCCCATTTGTACAACATATACGCAACTACGCAACATCGACCATGTTGAGTTCTGATGCTTTTAAGCGTCTTAAGTGCCAGGTCTTACGTGGTAGGTCAAATCCAGGAGGTGTCTCTGTGATGCAAGGTATATTTATGCAAGGTCTCTGTATTTGGTTGAGGTTCCGACCATTCATGGATCCATTTGGTGATCATGTTGAACTCGGTAGTTGCAGCTAATTCTGCGGTTTCTATTGGAGATTTTCTGGAGCGCAGTCGACCTTGGTTTGCATCTTTTATATAGTTATGAATCGGCAGCGCCATGTTGCTAAGGATCTTCGTATATTCTTTGGTCAGCAGATTGGTAGCCAATGGGTTGGTTTAGGTTTGATTACTCCAGCTATCATTCTCATGCTGTTATTGAGCTGGATATCCATCTTTTGAACGTAAGTACTGTTGATCCATATTGGTATGCAATATTTAGCTATAGAATAAACAAGAGCTAAGCCTGAAGACGTGAGTCTGAATAACGATGCCTCCATTTTGTGCCGCAGAGCTTCTGAATTATGTTAATTTTGGTTTTTAGTTTTTTAACAACTGTACTTAAATGTTTTCTAAAGCTTACCGTTCTGCCCAAAACCACGCCTAGGTATTTTGGATTTTTATTGTGGTTGAGTCATGTGTTATCAAAAGAACGTTAAGTAGTATTCTGGACTCCAGATTGCTGTTTAGGTGAAAGTAGGTTACTTCAGTTTTAGAGGCATTGGGGCAAAGTCTCCATTTTTGAAAGTAACGTTCCATAATTGCTAGGTCTTCCGTCAGAATCTCTTCAGCTTCTTTTGTGATTTTCTTGTTGTTAATAAAGCCCAGTCATCAGCATAGCCAAACTTTGTTGATGTTGTTGGTATGTCTGCGATATAAAGGCTATAAAGCAATATTGCGAGTACCGAGCCTTGTGGTAGACTATTTTTGAGTTTTCTGGGGGTGCTTATTTCGTATCCCATAGTTACTTGAAATACTTTGTCGGTGAGCATAATTTCTATTAGTCTAGCGGTGAATTTGCAAGGCCTAGTATGTAGGAGTCTATAAATCATTCCTTCTGGTCAGACTGTGTTAAAAGCTGCAGATCATTGGGCTGATTCTTTTAAAAATTACTGTTTTAAGTAGTTTATACTAAAAGATTTATATTATAAGAAATTGGTCGATAGCTTTTTGGGTGATCAGCTGGTTTATCTGGTTTTAGGTTTTAGTATTGCTATGAATTTTGAATGTTTAAATTCCCGTGGGATTCTGAATGCAATTGAGTATGTATTCGTGGTGGATGCCGTCAAAATCTAGGTCTTTTCCCGGTGAAACGTGGGATTTTAGTGGAATTTTAGTGTTTAATGTAGTATTTTTTAAGTGTACTGTGTACTGATTGTTCCTTAAAAAAATCTAGCTAGATGTAGAAAAAATTTCATAGTTTTCCACGTTGAAATGTGAAGGAGTGATTGATTATAATAGTTCTACCCTGGTAATTTTACTGTAAGTTACTTGGCGCGTCCCTGTTTCTTATAAAATAATTTATACATATTTATACTGCGTGATTACATCCACAATACTTTTTTGACCAATATCTGTATTGGTATATGTACTTACCTAATTTCTTTACAAAACACAAAAATGTATAATACACAATATAAATCTTAACAAATAACATAAATACAATAAAAAACACAATAACAAAATACAAAGCACAATATTTCTTCAAAATACCTTAACGTACGCCCTTGTGTACAATACCGATAACTGACCCATACCTACAACTTCTGCGAAGAAAGTAATTTGACACCGATCACGTGCAGATCATGCATTTTTATTACTCCGTCTTTTCGGTAGACAGATTATAGGTAATATTTTTGAATCTCCCCAAATCCTCACAAAAACTAACGATGTTTTCATCTCCCAATTTTGGGTCTTCCAGTATTCTTAATATCTTATCATAAGCGAACAAGAGAGGCTCGTTTTTCTCAAGAAATCGTTTTAAACTGTTTATTATTATAACTTTTTTCACTGAATTAATTTGCAATATTAGTCCAATACGAATGAGTGGGTTTGAACTTAAGGTTCCGCACCTTTTTCTATATTGTTGGTGTCTCTGGATACTCATCTGTACCGAACATATTCTCCAATAACCTTTTGCTCTTGTGTAGTATCATAGTTGACAATATGGATCCGTGGCATTAGCACATGCCAAAACTGTTGTTGTTTTCTGTCTTAAGCCTGCAGTTTGCCTTTGTGCTATTTCTCCGATTCCAGGGTATTAATGCAGTTCCAAATTATTCATAACAGCCTCCAGTATATCAAAGAAATCGTAAACAGCAAATGGATCACTTTGTTGTCTTAATTACCGTGTTGCTACAATTACCTTAGGTTTTTTAATAGAAAATCGGCTGTGCTTTGAAAAATTCAGAAACCAATCTTTACCAGGCTTCCCTTCTTTAAATGGTGTTTGCAGATTATTTCATTTCATTTTTCATTTTTTTTTTAAGTAAAATCTATTAGGTTACTAAGTTTGTGATTACCTTGTGCGTATCCTGGTCTACCTTTTTACCCATTAACTTTTAATCCCAGTATCGATTTCGGTACCCCATGCTGTATTGCAGCCTTCTCGAGTGAAGATTTTCCCGATTTCGATTTTCGATGATCGTCTCCAGTAGTACAGCCCAATACTTTCTATTATTGTTTTATAGATTCTTCTTTTATTTTCTTTTGTTATTTTTTATTCCATAATAGTCCGTGTAGCTGTCTGGTGGCTGATCTTGCTTGGCCAATCCTGGAGTGTATACCTTCGCTACTTCCTGCTTTTGATGTTATTTGGACTCCCAAGTATTTAAAATTGTCTGTTGGTTTTGTAGTTCCCATTTCGATTTGTAGGCTTTCTGGTTTTTCTCCTACAACTAAGTACTCAGTTTTTTGTATATTAATTGTGAGGCCCCATTTGGTATACTCATCTTCCAGTTTTCTAAGCATGTAGTCTACATCACTCTCCTCTTCAGCTAGAATGGCTTGGTCTGAGAATGCCTCATTTAGATATATTTTGAGGAGTGTAGGTGCTATGCAGCAGCCTTGCGTTAGGCCCTTACTAATAGGAATTTCTCTAGTTAATCTATTTCCAGTTTTAATGTTTACCGTCATATTTTTGTAGAGCTGTTGTACTGCTTGTATATTTTTTTTTTGCTTATTCCTTGTTTTTCCATTGCTACCCAAAGCAATAAAAGTGGTACACTATCGTATGCCTTTGTCAGATCTGTAAAGACTATATGAGTTGAAAGGTTGTGGGCTAATCTTTTCTCGATAACTTGCTTAAGAGAGAATATACTGTCCATACAGGATCTGCCTGCACGAAAGCCATTCTGTTCTTCAACATCTGTCATCTCTTTGTCAATTTTGTTTTTTATTATTTTTCCATACAGTCTTGAGAGTGAACTTATGACACTTAGCCCCCTGTAGTTTGAACAATTCTTTCTATCTCCTTTTTTGTAGATGTTGTTAATATGTGCTTTTTTCCACTCAGGTGGTAGGTCATGTCCATTATAGAATAAGGTGAAGACATACGCCAGTAATTCCCGTAATACTTGTGGGCTATGTTTTAATAATTCATTTGGTATACCTTGTGGTCCGCATGACTTCCGACTTTTAGAGTTTGAATTGCATTCTCGACTTCCTGTACTGTTATTTCATCGTCTTCACTGAATTCCAGTTCATATGTTGTTGTACTGATGTTCGTGAATTGAGGTCTTGTTTCAGTCAAAAGTTGTGAGTAGTGTTCGATCCAAGATCTTTTTTCTATTAAATCTATTCTACTCGTTTCTTTTCTGTTTGCTCTCAGATTTTTTACCGTTTTCCATGCTTTTCTTGATCTTGTTGACCCTATATATTTGTTGAGTTCTTCGCATTTACTTTCCCAGGAAATATTTTTTGCTTTAGTTACTAAATTTTTTACTTCTCTGTTTGATCTTGCATATGTTCGTCTATCATCTGGATCATTTGTTTGTAGCCACTTTTGATATGCTTGTTTCTTGTTGTGTACTGTCATTTGTTTAATTGTTGTAATCTGCTTCATTGATTTTATTGATTATCTCTATATAGGTATTCTGGGCTGAGGAGTAGATCAGGTTTGCCAATTTTTGGCTGAGTCGCAGCTTATATAAGAATGATGTCGAGTCGTTTTGCAGTGCATCAATATTATATTTAGGTAGGTTCGATTCCAGGGGTTTTGATTGAGCTAGTTGGTTGTCATTTTGATGTAGTAGCCGAGGTCGATACTGTAGGTAACATTTTGATCTTACCATATAGTGGTCAGTTCCGTACTCCGGTCCTCTTAATACTCTTATGTCTTCAACTTGTATGTATGTTTCTTGTTTTGTGATGACATAATCTATAATTGACTTTGTGTTTCTCGTTGGTTGAACCCAGGTGTAGTTATGTATGTTCTTATGTTGGTAGAATCCGTTTAGGATTTTCAGAGAGTGCTGTTTACAGAATTCGATTAAGTGTTCCCCATTTTTATTTGTTTTAGCGTCACCATATTTTCCTACGACTTTGTCATTTGTTTTTGTTCCTGTCCAAGCGTTAAAATCTTCCAACAACACAATTTCTTTGCGGCTATTTATATTTTCAATGAGTTCCGATAAAGTCTAGTAGAATATTTGTTTAGCTGCTTTTGATGCATTTTCTGACGGAGCATATATTCCAATGATCTCGAGGTCGTGGCCTTTCCACGTAATAGATACTCTAATAATTCTCTCATTGATCTGCTCCCAGCTTTTCAGGTTTCCTTTTAAGTCTTTTTTTATCAATATTGATAATCCTGCTTGTGCTCTTTTGTCTTTCTCTACTCCACTATAAAATGTATAAAACCTCCTATGTCTTCACTACCTTGGCCTTTTTTCTTTGTTTCGGTAAGAACCGTGATATCTGATTTTATTTTCTTTACTTCTGCCATGACTTCGTCTGACTTGGTTCTCCACCCTTGGATATTCCATATATTTATATTCAAAGTTCTTGTTCGTTTGCTTCGTTTTACGTCTTCGTTTTTTCCCGTCCGTATTTCGAGGCTTGATTTTAGAATTGTTTGCAGTAAGTTTTTTCACCGGTGTAAAGGAGCAGGCCCTACGTCCCAACCTCCTACCAGGAGGACCAGGATTTTCTGTTAGGGTTTAGTCCCTTAGTCGAAAGAAGAGTAGTAGAGTGTAGTAGAGTGTAGTAGACAGAATTATAGTGACCCGTCCCCCTTGGACTACCCTAATAGCCACTCGGGGTCGGAAAAAACAAGAGTTAGCCGAGAGAGGCCGATAGGAAAGATTAAAGACATTTCACTCAAACACGTTGAAAAAGAGCAAAATGTGAAGGCCCCTATGATCCGCCAGGTGCGTTTCATAAGCGTATGAGTATTGTTACACTTTGTATTCCCGCTCATACCTCGGGGTGTCGACTACAGACTGTATGGCTCGTCCAGCATGCCATAGCATGGAGGATAGGGCGCATGTCATTTTTACAATGTAGACCCCTAAACTCCACGGCCTGACTCAATTTGAAAATAAAAAGTTAAATATATTTACCAAAACCCTAACATTAACCCGTAATCCCAGACGTCTAAAAAACGGTACACTATAACTACCACTATTTAAATTGACAAAAGTTCTAGTTTATTCTGAAGTATTTTTTAACAAAAATTTAAAGTGATATTTTAGTACTTTGTATATCTACTTTGAACATAAATTATTATCCTTAGCACGGTAATATTTGTTTCAGAAAAAAATTATTAAACAAGTAGGTGAAAGGAATTTACGTTATTTAACATTTTGCAAGAATACTATTTATAAAAAAAAATGTAACAAAATATGCAAAAATATGAACAACGGCGTAATGAAATATATATTTATTTTATTAAAAAAATTAAAATTAAAATTTAGCGAAGTATTAAACATTATGGAGAACACTAGTGCAGTTTACCGTGTCTTTTACTACAACGAAAGGTTTTATGCGACTTCCATTAATCGTTTAGAGGTGTAAGTTGGTTGAATGTATTGTACTGAACTAAGTTTTAACTTTTTTAAGAATTTACCTTAATAAAAAAATGATGATAACACTTTTAGTCGCTAACTGAATTTCTGTTTTGGTAGCTGAATGTCTCAAGAATTTGTGACTTCCAGAGAGATTAAACAAGCATGCTCTGTAAACTTTATAATATCTTGTTAATTAAAAAAAAAACATGAATGAGGACCCCAGTTACTCCAAACCACAGTTACCCCATTTCATTCTAAATCAATTTGGACTTATGAAAAGCATAATAACGATATTTTAAACTTTCGTGAACTTACCTTGGATTCTGTACCATGTGTAATGTAAACAAACTAAAAATGTGATCAAAACGATTCTTGAAGTCCTCGGGAGGTTCTTCACTAATATCGAAATTTCTAAATTGGCTTTTTGGTATCGAGTAAGTTTCTTTTACATGATTCAACATAGAAACTGACAAATCGGACGCAATATACTCTTTGTAATCCTTCGGAAGTATAGGCCTTATGCTATTTTCAGAGTTGCTGCCATCCCCAATGCCAAATTCTAATATTGATTCATTTTTCCTCCATTTTATTAGATGTCTGTATTTTTCAATTAACTTCTTAGACGTTACTTTCGATATGTTAATTTTGGAATAAAGTTTCGGTAATACCATAGCACCCATTTTAGTATTTTTTATTACCAGCTAGAAATAAACATATCTTAATAAATATCTGGGAGTTGAACAATAATTAACAAAATAAAGCACTATATATAAGTATATATAGATATATATATATATATATATATATATATATATATATATATATATATATATATATATATAGATATATATATATATACATGTATATATATATATATATATATATATATATATATATATATATATATATATATAAAGGAGTCTTTGCTGACAACGTTAGAAAACGGAGCTTTGAGATTTATTGGGATGCGCAGCGGTGAAATAAGTATACTCTTTTAACTAAGTTTCAAGCTTTCGAAAATGTCTATTTTCATCATCAGGAGAAACTGAAATAAAGTGCGACTGTTAGTAAAGCATCCTCGAAAAATATATTAAAAGGTGTAAAGGTTTTTTTAACTTACGTTATTGAGATTTGTATTCCTTTGATGTTTTACTTTTAAGAAGAGTTATGCAAATCAAATTAATGAAAGAATGCGAATAATAGAACAAAATGGTGATTTCGAAGAGATGGTTAATGATATTAAAGGAACGATTCTGGCAGTAAACAGGGAAGTTAAAAGAGAAAGCATAACGAATGGATGACGGACGAAATTATGGATCTAATGGAAAAGCGAAGACAAAATAAACAACAACGTAATCAAGACAAATACAAACAGATACACAAAGAAATTCGCCAGAAGGTTAAGAAAGCAAAAGAACGTTGGATGGTGGAAAGGTGCAACGAAATAGAACAATTGCAGGAAAAAGGAGATAGTTTTGGACTACATAAGAAGATCAAAGAAATATCGAATATACACAAAAGCCACCACAGAACAAGAATACGCAACGACAGAAACTAATACATAGAGTCAGAAGAGGAGATAGCAATGGCGTGGAAAGAATACGCAGAAAGACTTTTTAATGACGAAAGACCAACACAACCAACGCGCAAACTTCCCCCCGAAAACTTATCAGGGCCATCAATAATGCGAAGTGAAATAGAATATGCAGTTAGAACCACAAAGATGCATAAAGCCACAGGTCCAGATGAAATTAATATAGAAGCAATAAAACTAATAGACGAGGAGAATATCGAAATCTTGGTAAAGCTGTTCAATAGAATTTATGATACTGGTTACATTCCGCGAGAATGGCTGCAGTCATCCTTTGTGATGATCCCAAAAACAGCTAATGCCACAAAATGCAATGAACACCGCTTAATCAGTTTAATAAGTCATTTGCTGAAACTCTTCCTTAGGATATTATACTCAAGAATGTACAAGATACTAGAAGAACTTAGCGGGTCAACACAATTCGGTTTTAAGGGAGGACTAGGAACACGAGAGGCAATTTTATGTTTGAATACCTTAGTACAAAACTGTTTAGATTAACGAAAAGATGTCTACCTCACCTTCATCGACATTTGAAGCATTTGACAATGTTAAACATGATATCATGATGAAACTACTACATAGGGCCAATATTGACCAGAAGGAGATCAGAATTATTCAGAATCTATACTGGAACCAAATGGCAAAGGTGAGGATTGATCAAGACCAATATACGGATGAATTTGAAATCCGGAAAGGTGTCCGCCAAGGCTGCATACTCTCTCCGATGCTTTTTAATTTATATGTTGAAAATATATTTGCGGAACCATTAGAAGACACGGAATTAGGCATTAAGGTGAACGGCATACCAATTAGCAACCTACGCTATGCGGACGACACAGTGATTATAATTGATAATTTGGAAAATCAGCAGTTATTACTTGATAGGGTGAATAGCATAGGTAAAAAATATGGCCTCAAAATCAACATTTTGAAAACGAAATATATGGTCATTAGCAGAAACCCTCCAGAAAACCCGATAATATGCTTAGGTGACGATCGCATAAAACGCGTAAAAACTTTTAAATACCTTGGCACCACAATCAATGACCAATCGGATCCACAATAAGAAATAAAAACCCGAATACAAATGGCAAGACAAGCTTTTGTGAAATTCAGACCGCTCCTATGTAATCAAAACCTAAATTTTGAAATACGCTACAGAATGGTCAAGTGCTACATATGGTCCATCTTGCTTTATGGCATGGAAACGTGGACTTTGAAAAAAACATCTATCAACAAACTTGAAGCATTTGAAATGTGGTCATTGAGAAGAATGATGCGCATACCTTGGGTGGATAGAGTTCGAAACGATGACGTCCTTAAGAGAGCCGGCGTGGAAAGAGAACTCTTTGAATTAATTAAAAAACGCAAGATTGGTTACCTTGGGCACATATTGATAGGAGCAAAATATAAAATACCACAGTTAATCCTACAAGGGAAGATCGAAGGTAGGAGGGGAGCCGGCCGCAAACAATTATCCTGGTTAAGGAATATTAAAGAATGGACAGGAATACACAATGCAGGCGAGCTGTGTCACGCCGCCAAGAACAGAATTCTAGTAATGAGATAGTCGCCTACGCACTTTGGTGTATGGCATGTTAAGAAGAAGAAGAAGGATGTTTTACTAATAGGTGACAATTTTACGCACCACTCAATGATTGAGTCTAATATTAAAAATACATCTTGTGAATTTTTTTTTTTCAAATTGACAAATTATTTTATAAACTGACACATAAGAAAAAGACAAATAAAAAACAGTTTAAAAGCCAAGTGTGCCGGTCGACTGTGATTTTTGACTTATGAGGTTAAGAGTAAATGTCATTTCTGGACATTGCAAATGACACCACTTCTTCTTTTATTTTTTCTTTTTCTTATGAAGTACTATTACTAATAGAGTACACATCAAAATTTACCAGAGAGTTGTTTTAAGTTAAAAAACCAAAATTGTATACTAAATACTTTAAGATAGACTGAAAGTTGGAAAATTACAATGAATTAGCTGCTGAGGCATCATTGGAATAGAGAATGGTTATCTAAATATAATAGGTAGGAGTAAATAGTGCTTAATTGATTTATATCACTCCTTTTTTTTTCATTGCATTTTCCTTCTGAGAAATGACTGTTCTTAGAAATGGCAATGACTGCAAAGAAATAAAGTAAATAAACTAATTAAATTCACAACGGCTGTTTTAGAAGAGATAGATAAGGAAATTTGTTTGATTACTAAAAAAGAAGCTATGGATACGGAAATGGATCGATATAGGAGATTAACTAGAACAGTCTACAGAAGACTGCCAACAGTCTTCTGAAGGAATTAGAATTGAAAGATCCAATAGAATTCTTCGATAATTTTAGTAGGTATGTCTGAAAGTTGTGTAAATTTTCTGTTAATGAAAATAAATTCCCAAATATAGGGGAAATATAACCTTTTAAGAAATGATATTCCTGCAATAACAAAATTACAAGCAGTTATATACATTTTTTAATTTTTATACGAATTTTAAAGTTTTTTTCTTCTCACCAGCGAAACGCCATTTTTGCGTCACCTAATGAAATCGACTAGTTCGTCTGGTTCTTTAAAAAATTTCAAAAACAGGCAAAAATTATATTCCCACTACGTTAGAAAAGTTGATTGGCAGAAAGTAGGAAGAATAAAATGAAGTTTGCACAGATGACATAGGACGCATACCTATGGAATTAATAAATTAATAAACAAATTAAAATAAAATATTTATTTAAATATTATAAATATAAATTAACCCTTCGGTACACGGGTGATACTTTGATACACGTAAGAACGGGCTGGGTCTGAGAAGCCCAAAAATTAAACTAACAATTTTTTATGTTTCATTTTGTAATAACAGGTTTGCATTGCATATATTAGAACTACTACTAAAGACAATTACTACTACTATTACATACATTAAAAGAAAATGAACTTGTATTATAATACTTAAACTAAAAATATAAAAGAAATTACGTACTACAATATGGCCGATGTTTAAAAAACAGCTTGTATATAACTTATTCAGTCTATTTATCAATGCATATGCAACAAACAGGTACGGTATGTTCTCCCTTTTATTTTGCAATTCCGCAGGTGCTTGTACTGCTCCAACACCACTGAGGTTAACAGCAAGCTCTCTTATATCTCGTGCCAAATGAGGAGATTGAGCTCTTTCTTTTATATTGTCCATTACTAACTGAAGACCCAGTTCTTTTAAAATAAATTTTCTTCTTTTGTTTGTTTTTAGATCCAGTTGGTTAGTTCTCTGTATCACAAATGCATTTATTGCAGCAATATCAAGCAATCCATAAAAGATGACCATGGGCCAACGTTTTGTATTTCTTACGACAGTATAGGAACCTCGAAGTTAATCAACCGTGTCCACACCACCTTTCGTAGAGTTATAGAACGTTATTACTTTAGGTTTACTTTCGTCACCCGTTGTCGGATCGATTCTGTCATTATGGTGTAGAATATAGAATTGATAAAAGAAAAGAAGAAGAAGAGAGATGCTTTTTTGGTTTTGGTATAAAGGACAATATCGTCATATCTTTGGTAAATCTAAACATAGTTGATTTTGGCGGTCTATTGTTCAATAAAAATTCCTTTTGGGATATGCCTTTTGTTTTTCCGTAGGGTGCCTACAATTGTTAGACTATGATTTGTCAGTAAGTTTTGTGCGACTTCAATTGATGTAAACTAATTGTCTATTGTGACATTCTGGTTGGATTTGGAGATTGGTTTGCAAAGCCACTCAACCACATCGTAGGCTGCAGAACTGATAAAATATGGACCTGGTGGTTGTGTATCGACATAGATTTCTAATTGATAAGTATAGAAAGTGCAAGAATCCACCAAAGAATATTCCTATCCCTAAAGCGACCTCTAAAGCCTAAAAGTATCTCATCGATAGTGACATATTGGCCAATGGTATAATATTTTTGAAAATTTTCAACTACATCCTCGAATACGACTCTAACTGCTGCAAGTTTGTCTACTTGTTTCCGTTCGTCCCTTGTACGAATATCATCTAGGCCTAAGCACTTCATAAGAAATCTAAATCTGCGGAGAGCCATCGTTGCCGAAAATATGTCAATGCCCGTACCATTTTTTTCCAAAACTCAAAAATTGAAGTTCTACCTCAACGGTAAAAAACTCCAGCTAAGTAAAGCAGGCCAATCAGAGCTTTTAGTTCACTTATATCTGTTAGCCTCGCATCGGAACTGTCTTTATATCTCACGGACACACGCTCAATGTATACAATAGTACATTCAACAATATGTTTTATAATTTTGTCATTAAAAAACAGTTTCCAGCATTCCTTTTCAGTTGTGCAACTTTTCGCTTCACGAATAACTCCTGGAAGTTTTGTGATGATATTTTCTCGTGATCATTGATCGAACATTTCGTGATCCGCATGTCTTATTCCATTTCATTCCATCTTTGGTATTTTAATAAAGGTGTTGGTTTGACCCACCTTGTGGAATAAAGTTTAGTTTGGTGTTTGATAAATCGAATTTAAACTCTGAGTTATGATTACTATCTTCATTTTCTAATTTTCCAACAATAGACTCATCGGAATCTGAATCTTCATAATTTTCTTCCTCGTCGGTTGCAACTTTCTCGTAGAGAAATTGCAAACGTTTTACCTCTCCCTCGTAAGAATAAATTGTTTTAATAAGCTCTAAAAACAATGCACTGCAAATTTTGTTTTGTACTTTCATAAAAAATTACTTACATTAAGGAACGGGTTGGGTCTGAGAGAACGAAAACAGATATAACATAGACACTATCACTTCAATACGCATTAGTAACTGAGGAATTATAGCTGGCCATGCCGTCGAAAGGTACCTAGTCCGCCAGGACCGTACTTAGACTCGCTGACCGAATAGAGATATTAGAAAAACTGAATGGGCCCGACAGACCCAACCCGTGCACCGCAGGGTTAATAAAGATGTGACGTTTATAACGTTACAACTTACCAATCTACTCGACTAAATTTTTGTGGCTCAGACACGTTTAGTTACTAAATTACTCGCTACTTGACTAAAATACTAGCATAGTTCGAACTAGTCAGGTATTCTACAAACTGTACATAATAGGTAAAGGGTAATATAGGTTAAATTTATTGTTAATTTCTAAAATATATCTATTGAATACATATAAATAACTTTTAATAATTTAAATAATATAAAACATCACTTTCATTTAACAAACAAACACATAATACCTTATTCCTATTTCATTTGTTGACATTTCTCCCCTCAAAAAACTTCCCCGCTAATTATCAAACAGTTACAATAAAAACGGAAGATCACCCATCATCAGCAATACAGGATAGTTTGAACTTTGTTTCCCGAATCATTAACTAATAATTCTTGTACCGGAATGTAAGTAGTATTTTGTTTTTTACTAATTTATTACATTTCAATAGATTATCTATTGCCAATTTGTAGGTTTTTACTTTGTCTGCTTAATCAATTTTATTCGTATTAATAAACACATACATGTAATATTGGCATAATTACTGTAATTTTTTATCTTTATCTTTATAAGACAGCACCCTAATATGGGCTTTTTATAATTTCAGCATTTAATTTACTTTGTACCGTTTGACCTGAAGATGCTTTGCAAAGTGTAGAAAGCCAAACCGGTCATTTTGGTAGTAAAATTAAATTGATTGTAAGTCTTATTTTATTTCTTTTACCTATTTGAAATGGACTCACACAAGCAACACATTCATGATTATTGTTAATTGTATATTTTCTATAACAAAGTAGGTATTAAATTGGGTTGTACATAATATCTGTTTTATTAGTATCATTTTTGTTCCTCTTATTTTCATAAATTAATTGAATCAACCCTTAAAGCAATATAATATATTTGATACCTTGATACTTTTCTGGCACCTACAATGTTCTTTTTAGCTCGTTTTTTACTTCAGTACTCTTTTCTTGTTCACTTATCCTTAATTTTATCATTTGTTTGCATCTATTTCCAGGAATCTGTCTTTAAGAGGCTAGCAAATAGGCCGACTCCTTCCTGAGCTAAAATGGTCATCCTCTGGCATAGCTTGCTAGCCGAGTTTCACAATATTGTGTTGTGAGCACATCTCATCCATTTTTGTTACATTGGCCACTACATCTGCCAACTTCCTTTCTTGTCAAACTGGTGCTTACCACAGAAGCCCACATACACAATTTTTATTACAGAACGTATATCAGTTTTTAGTGGTTACCACCAGTGAAGAAATTATGAAGACTATTAGACAGAAGCCTGTATGCTAGTAAGTGGCGAACACGATACTATAGCTTATTTGTAGTGTACCATTTTGTGCGTTTTAAAACTTTTTATTTTTCATTTTTCATATTCATTGATTATATCTAAATAAATATGCGAAGAATATTTTTAGTATGACAAAACAAAGCATATTAGTAGAACATCATATGTTTTAGATCTAGAATCCCGATGCGGTAGAATCGTGCCACATTCTAGTTATTATTCAGTGTGTCCGTAAAGTATGGAATAAATTCGTAATTTCCTAAATGAAAAGCCTTTTTAAAAAAATCTAAAATACGTCGAGTTTTAAATTTAATTTTCTACATTTTACAATAAAATTTCATTGTACAAGGTAACACCCTGTATTTTAGGACATTTTTAGATCGATAAAAATGAGCTGAATCCAAAAAAGTATAATACTGGGGGTCTAACGGATATAATTTGAAAGATATGCGCTTAGAAAATTAATTTTTATTGATTTATATTATTAATAAATTATAAATAAATTATAATAAATAACTTGAAAGTAATCCAGTAATTAATAAATGACTTAATCTTAATTGTTCAAATTGTAGCTTTGTTGTATTTGACAGTAACCCAAACGTTGTACAAATTCTTGTAGAACCTTGTTTATGATTTCTTGAGAAATATTGTTTATTTCTTTACGAATTCTTGTTTTAAGTCTCCAATATTTGCAGGTTTCTTTTAATAAACAACATTCTTTAAATGACCCCACATAAAATAATCCAAAGGATTGAGGTCTGGCGACCTCGCTGGCCATTCAATATGTCCATGTCTTCCAATCCACCTGTTCGGAAAAATTTCGTTTAAGTACCTTCGAACATCTATCTAAAGCATAATGCCGAGGCGCACCATCGTGTTGAAACCATAAACTTTTATCAAAACCTCCAAGATTAATTGTACTGGGGAATAAATTAACTAAAGTAAGTATGAGATACCCACTTAAAAACTGAAGGTATGCTGGCCCGTTTAAATTACCTTCGAAATAGTAGGGTAAAATGATTTTATTTCTTACAATGCCAGCCCATACGTATACCTTTTGCGGGTATTGCGTATGATGTTCCCGCATCCAGTTGGAGTTTTCTTTTGCCCAGTATCTACAATTCTGACGATTGACCTCGCCATTTAATTTGAATGTAGCCTCATCAGAAAAAAATAATATTTTGAACCAAGAGAGGGTTTCGGTGGCTGTTATCCATCATTATTTCTCAAAATTGTATTCTTCTATCTGGATCATTCTCGTTTAATTCCTGTACAACTGTGCATTTTACTTACTTTACTTACTTTTACGTACTTTGTGTACCTTTTTTTTTGCAAACATCGAGATCACTACTAACCTTACGAACAGAAGTGTGCGCATCTTCTTCAAAAGCAAGTAGAACATCTAATGCTGTAACATAATTTACAGAGGGATGAACTGATTTGCGTTCATTTTCAACCGTACCAGTTTCTCGAAATTTCTTTTCAATCTTACTTACTGTTGACTGCGTGATGGGTATTTCTGGATATTTATCATTAAATAAATTACACACGTCCATCCTAGTTCGCCAGTTGTCTCCATACCCAATCATCATGAGTATTTCAATTCTTTTCTTTACACTCAAATTCATTTCTACTTAAAATTAATTCTAAGCAATAATACAGAACATTCACGAATTAACACAATTATTGTACTACTTAATTGTTATTGAACGTTACTAAAAATAATTACAGTTTACCAAAAACTAGAAGTAGGCTACTTTTTTGCAATTGATAATAAATAATTTATTTTTTAAGCGCATATCTTTCAAATTATATCCATTAGACCATTTTTTGAAATCAGCTTATTTTTATCGATCTGAAAATGTTCTAAAATACGGGGTGATGCATATAAAAAAAGAGCCGATGACGTCATTACTGTAATGTGTGTCACCTTGTATAATGAGATTTTATTGTAAAATGTGGAACATTCAATTTAAAAATCGACGTATTTTAGATTTTTTTTAAAAGGCTTTTCATTTAGAAAATATCGAATTTATTTCATACTGTACGGACACACTGCATAATCTATATAGATCTAAAATAAAAAGCTACTCTCAAAATGGTTTAAATCGCAATATGGGTATTAATATTGATGGTTTTACAACATATAACCAAAGAAATGATTCAACATCCTTACATTTTTTTAATGGCAGAATACTAAGCCCAAACACCGAAATCCCATCTCGAACTAAATATTTATTTCCGAATTAAACAGATTATGTAATGTTTTGGTTTGGCCTTTTTTTTTATTACTAATTCATAACCTGGAAAATTTCAGAAACTGTTGAAAAAAGTATTGTTTTGTTGTTTTTGTTGCTTGACTTTTAGTAGTCAATTACTGTGTTTAAATTAAATAATAGTCGATATATTGTGTACAAAAATTTTTCAAGAAAAGTAATACTTGACTTATAGTGTCAGTATTATTTACAAAGTTCAAAAGTTGGAGCATACTGCAGCCCCGAAACATTCTTGTACACTTCAGAAATTCACTAAACAATAGTAGAGATTCGTAAGCATTTATTATTTACTTTGTCAGACTGGAAAAGATTTAAATAATTATAAAATTAAACATTAGTACTAAACTCAGTTAGAATATTTTAAATAAAACAATTGTGTTGTGCCAAGTGTTTCTAGTTTAAAAATTTAACAGTGTATTATCCAAAGTAGGTGACTATAACAGCGTAATCAGCTGGTCGAGTGGAAGATCCTGTTGAGCTTTTCCGAATTCCCCAGTCTACTTGCCCAATCCATCACTATATTCTGCAGTGTTTTAGCATAATGCTTTGCTTCTCTATTTATAGACGTTGATATTTTATATTCAAAATTTTAGTCAGTGATCATGTGCCAGATATGCTACGTAGTAATAAAAGCTAAATGAATGTGCCAGATATGCTACGTAGTAATAAAAGCTAAATGAATAAAGTTCATTCATTATCTGTATAAACAACTGCATGAGTGTGATAAAAGTACGTCAGAATGTGAAAAGAATATATATTTTGTTTCCCATTCTTCTATTTCTTTTTAAATTTCGTGTTTAGATAAAAGATATGTGTCACCTTGTCCCGCCTTGTTTAGTTATTAATTGAATTAATTAAGAAATTATTAAGAGGAAACTTATCGCGATATTTATGCGTTCCTTATTGATTACCACAAAGCGTTCGATAGAGTACAGGACGACAAGCTGATGGATATATTAACAAATATTGGAATAAATACCTGCGATCTAAGAATTGTTAGCAATGTTAAGTGATATCAAACATCATGTATCCATACAGAGGCAGGAAAATCCGATAGTGTCACAATCAAAGGTGGGGTGCGATAAGGATGTATACTATCACTCCCGCTGTTCAACATATACTTTGAGGAAATCTTTCAAGAACCAGCAAAGGATGCTGAAGCCAAAATTCAAATTAACGGAGAATGTATCAATAACACCAGATACGCTGATGCCACGGTGGTATTCGCTGACAGTTATGAAGTCCTTCAGGAATTAATGAATAAAATCATAGATTAATTCAGAGATATAGACTTTCGCTAAACATTAAGAAAAGAAAATGTATGATGATTTTTAAGAAGTAAAAGCAATTTGAAAAAATCAGTGTGAATGGTCAACCAATAGATAGAGTAAAAACATATACCTACCTTGATTCAAATATCAATGAAAATTGGGACCATTTCCTAGAATCCAAATGTAGAATAGAGATTGCATTTCAAAAAATGGATAAGCTATGCAAATGCCATGATTTATCAGTAGAATTTAAAAATCAGGTTACTGCGATGTTATATCTTTCCTACCATTGTACAGATTTGCGTCGTGGACTCTCACAGACGCTACATGCAAGAAGGCTTTTGAAATGTGACTTAATCGTCGAATTCTGACGATATCCTATACCAACCACGTTTCTAATCAGTATATTTTATAATGAATACAAATAGAAAAAGAGCTGTTAACCCTTAACTGGTGACGTACCGTCAAAATGTCGTATCGCAATAACGATAAAAAATGTTTTTATGTTAAAAATAGATTCAAGTGGTTAAGCGTTCCTCCAGCAAAAAATGTACGGACTGCTGTACGTAACATAATCAAGATTGCCACTTCAATTCGTTTACTCGAAAAAATCGTAAGTACATATTTGAAAGATTATTATCTGAAAATATAGTTACTATAATACTAGAGTGGACCAATCAGAAAATCTATAAGGAGCCAGTATGCAAATGATAACAGGTCAGAATTAGCTGATGTAGACACAATTGAGTTTAGAGCGTTCTTAGGATTCCCGTTATCATCTTAAAGTGCCTATCCGTTCCGGATGTTGGCGATCATCACGGCTATCTTTACTTTGATTATTGCAGCGCGGAACAGTTCAGTGGTAGTCGTGTTATACCACTTTCGTAAATTTTGAAGCCAGGAAATGCGTCTTCTTCCCGGTCCTCTCCTACCATTTACCTTCCCTTGGAGAATCAGCTGGAGAAGGCCGTAACATTCTACGCAGGACCTCCACATTACTAACTCTGTCAACCCAGGATATACGTAAGATGCGCCTATAACACCACATTTCGAAATCTTCGAGCCGATTCCTGTTATATTCATCAATATTTAAGTCGAATCACGAAGATGTCGACTCATTCTTTGCTACAGACGGAACTGGCCGAGATATCTTTCGTTCCGTAATGTCGAAGAAAAGATTCTTGGCCATTTTAAGCGCTCTGAGATTTGACAATCCTTCTACACACGATGAAAAAAAGAAGAATGATCCATGTGCTGCTATTTTTGATATTTTTTACATCTTTATACAGAACTGTCAGGAGCTATACTCTATTGGTATCACTGGATGCATCGATGAAATGCTTATTGGATTTAGAGGGAGATGTAAACTCAAGATCTACATGCCACAAAAGCCTGCAAAATATGGAATTAAAGTAATGTGTCTAAGTGATGCCCGAACCAGTCATTTGTACAATGCCTATATATCTGGAGAAAAAAATACTCGTGGAGTAGGCGTGGATGATTAAGAAAAAAAACTAAATGTTCCAACTCAATCTGTTCTCCGATTATGCAAGCCTATTTATAAGACAAACAGGAACATTACCGCCGATTGCCGATACCTGGTTTCCCTATATAGAACTAGTGGATATTATAAAGATGAAAGGTTTGACATACGTAGGTACGTTAAAAGAAAAATAAAAAGAAAATTCCACCGGCGTTCCTTCCAATGGTTTCCAGAAAAGTTGACGAATCTCTTTATGGGTATACTTTTTAGAATTAACGCTTCTTTCTCATGTGCCAAAGCAAAACAAGGCGGTTATACTTGTTTCATCAATGCATCACAGTGAAAGTAATGACGGTGATTCTGGAAAGCCTGAAATTATTGCATTTTATAACGCGACAATGGGTGGAGTAGATGCTCTGGATGAAAAATGCAGCAAATATTAGAGGAGTCGCCGTACACGTAGATGGCCAATGTCAATAGTTTACAGAGTTGTCGACATAGCTTCTACAAATGCATATATTGTGTACTGTTCGGCAAATTCTGAAGAGAAAATAACTCGATTCCAATTTAACAAAAGTTTAGCACATGATTTAGTAACACCACTGCTTACAAGAAGACTAGCCAACATACGAATTCCTAGAGAAATTCGAATGAATATTAGTAGGATACTTCAAGTTCCAGTTCCGGTTGTCGAAACAGTGAACGAGAAGTTGCCAAACAGAAAAACCTGCCTTATCTGTCTTCCAAGGCTAAAAAAAGAACTGCTTATGCGTGTATTGAATGCAAGAGACCAACTTGTTTGGACTGTTTAAAAAAAAAAAATTGTAATGCTTGTTACAGTCTACGCTAAGCATCGTATGCTTTTATTTATTCTATACCTATTTTTGTCTAAGTTTACCTATTGCATTTTTCTAAGTAAAGAAAAGAACTGATTTATTTTGTTAATAAGCGTGGTAAATGAACTATCCTTTTAAATGTTTTGTAATGAAATTTATTGTTTTTTGAGAAAATTTTAGTAAAACGTTTAATTAGTGAATCTTGGTTTTTTTTATTTACGCATACTCTGAATTATCTAAATAAATACTTAAATTAGTTGCAACAATTTTTTTAAGAGAATGACACTATACGAGGTGTATTTAAAAAATAAAAACATTCGCAATTTTTTAGTATTAATTTGATGGCGGTGTCAACTTGACGGCACGTCACCAGTTGCGTGACAACTGTGGCACGTCACCAGTTAAGGGTTAACCACAATAGAAACAGCCAAAGATATGGGTTGCTGCAATTAATTATACAGGGAAAGGTAAAATGAAGACGAAAACCAGGAAGGCTACGGATTTCCTGGCTGAAAAATCTACGTACGTGGTTCAACACAACAACCACAAATCTTTTTAGAGCAGCAGTGTGCAAAATGAAGATTGCCATGATGGTAGCCAACCTCCAAAGAGGATAGGCACTACAAGAAGAAGTAGAATATCTTCTTCTTCTCATTGCGCCGTCTCCTTTCGAAGGTTGGCGATCCAAATGACAATTGTAGTTCTGGAAACTGCTGCGCGAAAGATCTCTGCGGATGAGCGGTCGAACCATCTCCTCAGGTCCCTCAGCCACGAGTTCTGGCGTCTTCCTACTGATCTTTTGCCCTGTACTTTTCCTTCCAGT
The DNA here is from genome assembly GCF_040954645.1 of Diabrotica undecimpunctata. Lineage (NCBI taxonomy): Eukaryota > Metazoa > Arthropoda > Insecta > Coleoptera > Chrysomelidae > Diabrotica > Diabrotica undecimpunctata. Next base: position 114,848,017 of record NC_092809.1, read on the forward strand.
ATAACTTGAAGTAATTCATATCTTTCGCCTCTCAGCACATGACCCAAGTATTGAATTTTCCTCTCTTTGATTATTCTTAGTAATTCTTTTTGTTTACACATGCGACGAAGTACGTCAACATTAGTAACTCTTTATACCCATGGAATCCTCAACATTCGTCTGTATATATACATCTCAAAGGCATCTATTCTTTTTTCTACTTCGGAGTCCATTGTCCAACTTTCACAGCCATACAGTAAGACAGAAAAAACGTAACATCTGATCATTCGGATTCTAAGCTGTAGACTAAGGTCTGATCTTGTAAAAAATGTTTTAATGCTCATGAATGTTTTCCTTGCTTGTTCGATTCTTGACAGGATTTCTTTTTTTGGATTACACTGACTATTGATATTTGTTCCCAAATATTTTATGGAATTTACCTGTTCTATTATTTGACCCTTGGCATACACCTGTACGTTTATTGGTGTCTTTGAAAATACTAAAGTTTTAGTTTTGGAAACGTTTAGATGTAAACCGAACATTTCGCTGTGGTGAACTACCGCATTTATTATATTTTGTAGTTCTTGTGCGTTGCTTGCTATTAAGACGGTATCATCAGCATATCTGAAGTAGAATATGGGTTGAGTGTATTTGCAGGTTAGGAACTTTGGTAAAAGGATCAGCACGCAGAAGGGATGAGCATACAGAAAGCGACTAAGGCACAAGAAAGCAGGCTATCGGTATTAAATGTGAAGAGATAATAAATTATAATCCAAAGTTCCAAAATCCAAAATCCTTACAGTGATAGAATAATACTGGAGGCTTTAAACGCGAATGAAGTAATTGACTGTAGAGTATACATAGGGAAATCAAGACTAAATCTTAGTAAAAGCCTAGGTAATCATTTCATTATCTTTTAACCCTACGTTAGGCGCGGGGGCTACATACGTAGCCCAGCGCATTTTAAATTGTTGCCACTATCGCAAATATTTGGTTGCATTGTTGTTGCTCCGTATTGCTGCTTGTTAGACATCAATAATCAATACTTGGTGAGAGTTTATTGGATACGCAAGTACGTTTTAAAGATATTAGTGAATTTTTACGTCTGGGTTACGATTGTAGCCCGTGCTCCTAATCTCGTAAGCAGTTTTTATATTAGGTGATTTCTCGATTACCATAAAATTTGTTTTTTTTTTTAAACAGAAAATAAAATAAAAAACATTGCAAAAACAACAGGAAAAGTAGTATTTGTGGTTTAAAATTTTTCAAGGAGTATCGATGATATTGCCAAAAAAAAAACAAATTTGTGATCTTAATTTCAAGCATGCACTATGACGATGCAATCGATAATGAAACAGGAGACTCTAAAAAATTTGAAATAATTACAATGTATAGTCGGAAAAAATTTGCTGTTGACCGATAAGACGAATTGTGTGAAAAATATGATATGTCGAGAAACACTCGTCGATATCCAATGGTAATTTTTTATGACCTCTTGAGTATAACAGCAATAAATTCTTTATACATATAAAATCTAACAATTTAAACAAAATGGTTGCAAGGTCCGATTTTATAGAAAAACTGACATGGGAATTAATTAGGCCCCTAATTAAATTTAGATCTAAGATTCTCTTCGGAGCTTCGTCCTGTTAAGAATTACAGATGTGGTAATACCGCCCCCTCAGACAAGTCAAAATACAGTAAGACGATGTATATTTTGTGATCGACAACGCGATAGATTAACTCGACAACAATGTGGAAAATTTAAAAGATATGCCTGCAAAGAAGATTTGTGTAGAATGCACGGAATCTTTGTGTTTTGATTTTATCCTAAGATTACTATCTAATGCATGTTGCATTTAATGTTCTTATATATGTTTTTTTAATACAGAAAATTTTATGCAATTTGTATACCTTGCTGCAAAATTATGCGCATAAATGAATTGGAATAAATTATTTCAATTTTTAGAAGTTAAAGTGTTTATTTTATATTATTTTCATATCGTCTAACTCCAATATAAAACTATTAATTTTTAAATTTTTAATTTAGGTTGAGATAAATTAACCAATTAAAATTCAGAAATAAATTGGGCTATCATTGTAGACCACGCGCCTAACAGAGTCAGTAATATCCACACGCCTAACGTAGGGTTAAGTAGAAATTTATGCTATAGATATATATCTGCAGGAAATAATAAAGAGAAACTGCAGGAACAGAACTATCAAAATTATTTCGAATAGCAAGGCGACATTAAAGCCACTGAAATAAAATCGAATTAATTCCAGGTTTGTTTGGAACTTACTTTATAATCTAATTTGTATTATCTAAAATAACATAGTTATTTTATTTTCGATATCTGGACATACTATTATAGAAGGGAACGAAACCAACTACTTACCAGAGGAGGAGCAAAAGAAACATTCATAGGCTCAAAAGTTTTCTTATTTTTAGTTTAGTTTTAATTGAGGACCGATTGTTTGAACGCTAATCAAAACTTGATTGTAATCAAATATTTAATTACAATCAAACACGTCACAGCAGCTGTCAAAATTATTAAAAATTGCTTATTATTATTATTGATTTGTAAATAAAAATATGAAATGAACATCAGAAAGAGTTTAATTCTGGTTTATTTTAAATTAAAACCCAAAATAATAAAATTGAATAAAATAAATCAGTCAACATAACCTCAAAATGTGAAGTATTTGATTTTAATTAAATAGTAGATTACAATCAACATTTGATTAGCGTTCGAACAATCGGCCCTTTTATTTTACTGACTTTATGTGCGTTCCCAAAGAGGTAGACGTTAAAAAAGGAATGTCAGAAATAATTGAAGCTATAAAAAATTTTTTAGACACATTTTTACGATAGTCATGTCTATAACAGCTTTCTAAAAAAATTTTATTTTTTTTTTTAATATTTTACCAAATACAGCCCAATAGATAAAAAGTCAACAATTTTTGCAAATTAATGGTACTTTTGGATTGTAACCTTTTTTTTTAATAACTAACACTTCAAAAATATTTTTCACAGTACTATGTCACCGTATGTTTGGCAACATATAAAGAACGGATAGTAGGAAAATACCAGACTGGTTTCAGAGCTGTGAAATCGACAATTCATCGGATTGTAACCCTGAGAGACATTTTAGAAAAAACACAGGAATATGGCATAGATACTCATCAAATAATTATAGACTACAAAGCAGCCTACGACTCTGTGCATAGAAGAGACATTTTCAAAGTAATGAAAGAGCTAGGAATGCCAAATCAGTTAGTAAATCTAACAAAAGTAACTCTTGACAAAGTTGAATGTAGAGTACGAATTCAGGGGGAACTGTCTGAACCTTTTAAAACAAATAACGGGCTGGGCCAGGAAGACCTTATCTCCTGTATACTGTTTAATCTGGCTCTGGAAAAACTAATACGTATGTCACAAATCACAACCATTAGTCCAATGTATATTAAATCAGTGCAAATCCTTGTCTATGCCGATGATATCAATATTGCTGGGAGAACGGAAAACGCTGTACAAGAGGCATATGTAGCATTAAAATAATCAGCTAAAAAATGAGTTAAATAATAAACACCAACAAAACGAAGTATATGAAAGTAAGCACGCAACCATAAATCATACGGCTACTTGTTATAGAAAACGACGTCATCGAAGCAGTGAACGAATTTGTATACCTTAACACTGAAAATCATACTGCCGCAGAGATAAACCGCACAATTTACACAGCCAACAGATGCTGTTTTGGACTCCTTAAATCCAGGATTCCTTAAATATGGATTTAAGTAGTTCCTTCTAAAATCAACAATTATATCAAGAAATAATAAATAAAACTCTACAAAACAGTAATACGCCCAGTCCTAAAATATGGATCAGAGACCTGGACTCTAACAAAAAGTGATGAAAACATGTTAAAATGTTTCGAGAGAAAAGTACCAAGGCGAATCTATGGAGCAGTGAATGACAATGGAGTGTGGAGAAGACCATAGAACTTTGAACATTATAGAATATACCAGGAACCAGATTTCGTAAAACATGTTAACGGCGCACCTTAATTGGCTTCCGAACTCTATAAAACCACTTTAATCCTACACTAATTGGCTCCCAAACCCATACATAAACTGGCTCCCGGCAATTAAAAAATTCCCAGAATTTGAATCTTCTTCTGAAACTAGGATTTTGAGGAAAAAAAGTATAATAATACACCAGAAATTAGAAATGTAGTAATAAACAATTTATTTATTAAAGACACTGCAACTTACAGACTATACAGGTTGATGCCTTCTTGACATATTTTGGCAAACTTAAAAGCAGGTATACGTTTTTTTCTATAAAAGACGTATTTGATGTTTAATGAAATTTCTTTTAAGACGTGTTGGTTTTCGGTATACTTTTTTAGTGATAAAAGAGTATATATTAGAATATTCTAAAAAATCATACAGAATCTAATTTATAAAAAATGTGAAATAGACATAAGTGACTCTCAGTAGTTTGGACTAAGAAAAGCCTTGGGAACAAGAGAGGCTTTGTTTGAGATTCAAACACTCACTCAAAAATGTCTCGATCCACAGAAAAAAGTATATCCCTGTTTCATCGCCTACCAGAAGGCTTTTGATAGAATCCAGCATGAAAAACTTGTATGAACTACATAAAGTGAAGCTAAAAACCGATGAAAATTGTCGTATGACCCTAAATAATACTCAATTTTAATAAGTTCACAAATCTAGATACTTACGAGTAGTATCAAACGATAAGTGGGATCCAGATTTAGAAATAAAAATACAAATATAACAGGCTAGGAATATATACAATAAATGAAAGCAAATAATCTTTGTTGAATGCTACGTTTGGCCAGTCTTTCTGTCTGGAGTTGAAGCCTGGACATTAAAATTATATATCATGAGACATTACCGCAGAATGCTTACCTAGGTTACATAATGAGAAATGACGAATATAATCTGCTACAAATAATAACTGAAGTGTCAGTAGCTTGTATTTTCTACGACGATATGATTAAGTACATTCAAGACGCAAAACTATAAGTACACTAATTTGAAATAAGTTTGAGGCGAGAGATATACGAATTTAAAGAATGATGGAAAATCTAATTTTTAACTGGTTATCCACCACAATAAAATTCATCGCCTACCTACCTAAATTTTCAAAAATTTCATCGGAAGCAAATTCACGCAAACCCTTTTATCAGTAGAGAGCTCATTAGCTTCAAGCTAATGAGCACGGGAGACAATTCATGTGCACCCCATATAAAGATAGGACGTCTGAGGTGGAATGGGCATGTAATGCGGATGGAACAAAATTACCCAGGTAAAAAAGGCTCCTTAATAGACCCATTGGTGCTTAGGGGAGGAAGGCGATGGATAGGGACGACCGGAGAGTAATTGAAAGAGTCACAAACTTTAAAGTAATGCTGTGGCGCACCCAGGGGGTGGGGGGAGTTTTGGGGGTTAAACCCCCCCAGGGCATATAAAGTAAACAATATATAAAGAATATTAGGAAAATGTAACTTGTCTTTCACACATAATACAAAAAATCCAAAATGCTGATTGAATAATTAAATTACCACTTTAAATATTATGTAGAACACAATAATTATTGTATTATTGTATAAATACACAATAATTAATAATATTTTTCATTATATTTAGATATGGATACCTAATATTAGGCTTATGAAAAAGTAGACAGAACGAGTCTGTTGCGAGTAGCATGCGCTTACAGGAATGTATCTGCGGCGGCCTTGTGGACTATCACGGGTTGTGTTCCTCTGCATGTATTAGCAGTAGAAAAGAGACATCTCTATGGGAGAAGGAAGCATTTAACAACAGCTATAAAAAAAAGAAGAAAGGGAAAGATCAATGGAAAGATGGTAAGAAGACTGGAACAACAAGGAAGATGTTGCTCAGTGGACAAAGATGCTCATCCCGAGCCTAAGGGACTGGGTAGATTGTCTGTTTTAGGGTATATCTTCATAGGTTCAGAAAGACAGATACAGATAAATGCCTATACTGCAAATATTCCGACTTTGTTACTCACACAATGCTGGAGTGTAATAGATGTACAGTGGAAAGAAACAAAATATATAAAGAAATAGGTATGAACCCTGTGACTGTAAGAGAGCTGATCGTGAAGATGACGGGAAATACGGAGGGATGGAATAGTGTTCACAATTACATCCGAGCAGACATTAAAAAGAAAGAAGAAGAAGAGACACACCAACTGAGCTAACGACAGAGATAAGATCTAATAACTATTTTGCGACTAAGTCGCAATTGAAGGTTAAAATAAGTTTATTGACGTTTGAATTTTTGATCTTTGATCTTGCACTGATAATTTGGTTATACTCCAACAATTAATAGAAAAAAGAATAGCGATTGGTACCGAAGTACATCTAGCCTTTATCTACCTAGAAAAGGCGTATGATACAGTTCCAAGACTTAAATTGTGGCAAGCTTAACAACAACTCAACATTAGTCCATACCTTTTAAGAATATTCAAAGAAGTACACAGGGATAACACTACTTACCTAAAAATCGGATATAGACTATCAGAGCCAATAAAAGTAACTAAAGGACTAAAACAAGGATACAGTATGTCACCCTTACTGTTTAATTTATATATTGAGGCAGCCCTCCAAAATTGGAAAAACCCCTGCCAGGGAATGGGAATCCCCATAGAAAATGACGTACTGTTCTCCCTGAAGTTTGCGTATGACCAAGTTATCCTAGCTCAATATTCTTATGATCTAGAATTTATGATAAAGCGTCTATAGAGATAATATTTAAAATTGGGGTTACAAGTCAGCATGAAGAAAACAGAATATTTACTTAGTTATCAACTCAGATGCAAGGTTTGAAGCGTTGATAGACGAGGACGTAGAAATCAAACAAGTGAAAAATTTTAAATATTTAGGTCCACTCATTGCTAAGAACGGCTTGGAAGAAACCGAAATTAAACACGAATTAATCAGGAACGAAAATTGTTGGAGGTCTGAACTCCTTATGGTGGGATCACAAGATTTGCAAAAGGAACAAAAAAATAATAGGTCAAACCATGGTTGAATCAGTTCTTTGTTATGGCTCTGAAGTATGGACAATTAACGCAGACCTGAAGAGAAGATTGTTAGCAGTTGAAATGGGTTATTTGAGAAGAAGTGCTAGAACATCAAGGCAGGAAAGAAAGATCAACGAACCTATAAGAAATAACATGAATGCTACAGAAACGGTCATTGACAGAATAGAAAGAAGAGGTTCATAAGTAGGAGGAGAACGGGAATACGGCGATAGCCGTCTCAAGTTAGATTACAAGTTGGATTAATGTCAAACGTAAATAACCTTATTTTAACCTTAAATTGTGGCTTATTCCCATTAAAATAGTGATTACTTTAAAATGCCACAAGAAAATAGCTTCAGAACAATAGATAAGATATAGATACGAGAAGGGAGTGTTCTAAAAATGTCGTCAGCCTTACAGTGGCCACTCCACTTTCGGAGTACGGTACGTGCGACAGTCAACTGCTTACAAGTACGAGAGGGTGGTTTTAGTCGGTAGGCATTATAACAGATACCTAAATTTTTGGCACTATCTATCTATCGCTATCTTTAGTACTTTAAATTAAACTAAAACCCAAATAATTTTAGGGACTCAAAATAGAGGTAGCATAAAAAAATTTCAAAATCCCCCCCCCCCCAAGACAAATTCTAGGTGCGCCACTGAAGTAATGCGAAGGATAGGAAAAGACCCAGAAATTTTGTCAACGATCAAACGAAGAAAACTCGAATATTTTGGTCACCTGATGAGAGGACATAAATACGCATTACTTCAAAATATAATGCAAGGAAAAATATAAGGAAAACGGAATCCAGGCCGTAGAAGAATGTCATGGTTGCGTAATTTGAGAGAGTGGTTTGGTTGTACCACTAATGAATTCTTTAGGTCAGCTGGAAAAAAGTTCAGGACAGCCTTGGTAATTTCCAATCTCCGATAGGAGTGGCACAAGAAGAAGAAGAAGTGGAGTACTTGTTGAGGAGGCTAGAACCAAAGCAATCTTATAAAGGTAGAATGATAATGATGATGATGAAGACTTCAAATTTTGATCCTTTATTTTTTTTGGGCTTTTGCAAAATTTTGTGATCTATGACTGCGCGACAGAGCCAAAGACGCCACAGATCAAAGAAATAAAGATGTAAAGCAAAAACGCCTAACAAGAATAGACGAAAATAAAATAGATAAAGTAACATTATTTTCTGTCTTACTGTATGGCTGTGAAAGTTGGACAATGGACTCTGAAGTAGAAAAAAGAATAGATGCCTTTGAGATGTATATATACAGACGAATGTTGAGGATTCCATGGGTACAAAGAGTTACTAATGTTGAGGTACTTCGTCGCATGTGTAAACAAAAAGAATTACTAAGAACAATCAAAGAGAGGAAAATGCAATACTTGGGTCATGTGCTGAGAGGCGAAAGATATGAATTACTTCAAGTTATACTGGAAGGAAAAGTACAGGGCAAAAGATCAGTAGGAAGACGCCAGAACTCGTGGCTGAAAGACCTGAGGAGATGGTTCGACCGCTCATCCGCAGAGATCTTTCGCGCAGCAGTTTCCAAAACTACAATTGCCATTTGGATCGCCAACCTTCGAAAGGAGACGGCGCAATGAGAAGAAGAACATTATTTTAAGATCGCAAAAAGAATAAATGTATGTCGCCTGTTGTAAGTATGGAGCTAAATTTTATGCTGTAACAAACAACAGATGGCTAAGAATATAAGACAGAGAAAAAAAAATAACATAAATTTCAACTGTGTTCAAACTTTAATAAAAACACTTTATAATAATTTGTAATATATTTACTCAAAATGACGTTTAGGATTGTTATTTACCTATTTCTCTACCTTAATTTTTCTACGCTAATTAATTATTAAAAATATTTACTTACCCACTATCTGCCATATATTATACGTAAACAGTTTTAATCTATGTAATAAGTAATACTCATTGGATTGCTTACGTAAACTTTTTATCTGCGTCAAGCGAGTAATTATTCAATTTGTATCCATTATCTATTTATAGAATTTTAACCAGTTTGATAAAACCATGCAGAATATTTTTACAAAGAAAGCAAATATCCTAACATGTAAAATTACTTTTTATTCTGTACGTTCTTGGCTTTTTAAAATAGCAGCAAAAAGTTATGCTCCGTAGACAAATAAGCAAGTATATTGACTTAGTTTTAATATAAATATGTCAATTATTGTACCACTTTAATACAGACCAAATTTATACACAGATAAAATCAAATGTTTGTTTCTGTATAATCAGTTTATTATTTAATTTTTGTCACACTACCTATGTAAAAATATGTTGGAAATTTTTTCTGGAAAATAAGTATAGGCCATAAATGCAGTTGAAACACATACACAGTCAATACACTAGCTCGCATTCACTTGACTGTTTACTATAATAAGTTATAAAATGTTATAGATACAAGCACGTAATTTGTTTAACCTTTGTAATTTAAGTAATGCATTTTTATAGTCGAGGAAATAAAGCACTGAACTATCGATTCTCCGTAATGAATGCGCCTGTGGGCATTCAATTCGTAATAATATTGAAATGATATTTATTTAACTGCTGTCTTTATTCAAAGGTTCTTATTTTAATTTATTAAAAAGCACAATAATGTATATTAATTTATTTAACGAACAATACATAATTTATATAGGCGAACGTGACAATTAAAAATCGCGGGCGCGGTCTTCAGATCTTCACTAACTCCTTCAAATAAAAATCCATTATTATATATGAAACCACAACTGGCCTAGAATTCAGGAGAACCCCTCTGATGTATACTAGAGGTCATCGTCTGACCGGTTTTCTTTCTGCCAGCTGGTAGAATTCTCTCGTACAATCTACAACATATTAGTGAATTAGTCATAATATATTTACGGTTATTTTTAGGCCATGATATTTATCGTAACATTGCCCCCCTCTTAAAAGATGGTTCCTCCTGGAACCTTGTCGGGACTGGAACCGGAATGGTATGCTGGTATCGGCAACTGGACCCTCTTTTACAACTTCCAGTTGTATAAAAATGACAAGGGACGGTTTTCTCTCCGCACCAGTAACTATGCGGATTGCAACAGACTAACACCTGGACTTCGGTGTCTTTACAGATCTCTTCCACCATATTTCGGATAACCCTCCAATCTAATTGGCGGCACTCCAACTTTGGCATGGCTAACTTTTGCACGTCGGACTCTAGTACGTGCTCTCTCAATTGAAGTAAGGCTTCCCATACATCTCGGTAGGTAGGTTGGTCACGGGCAGTGTCTTTTGTTACCAGGTAGAAAAGGTAACGTGATGCATCTTGGAGTTTCAAGGTTTTACCGGGAGCTGGCACTTGGCATTGAAGTTCTGCAACTCGACCAAACTTCCTTCGAAAGACGGATGCCTACCATGGTGCGTCTTTGATACTGGCCGGGATGGTAAGGGCCAGCGAGTGGTCATCGGGGAGCGCGAGTAGATCTTGCTTTTCTTCAGTGGTAACACCATGTCTTGCTTTACCGGTACCTCCATAGGCACCCATGAATTCCTCAAACGTGAGGTCAGACACATCTTGGACTTGGTTTACTTCCACTTCTTCATCTACGTCGTGGTCACCTTCGAAAGACGCCAGCCGGTTATGGTGTACTATCATCGGCTTTCCCCTCGGAATCTTGCTTATTCGGTAGATGACATCGTTGATCTTCTCCATAGTGAGGTATGGACCTTCCCAAAACTGCTGCAATTTGGGAGAACAACCTTTTCGCTTCTTGGGATTATACAGCCAGACTTTGTCGTTCTTCTTAAAGCAACCCTTTTCGGCTTGTGTATCGTACCGTTTCTTCATTCGGTCGCTAGCGATCTGAAGGTGGGAACGGACCAACTCATGTACATCGTCCATTCTTCTTCGTAATTCTATCACATAATCTTCACCTGCTACATCTTCTCCAGGTCGACACCCAAACTCTAAATCACAAGGTAGTCGCATTTCGCGTCCGAATAGGACTCTGGCTGGTGTCTGGCCTGTTGATTCGTTAACAGCAGATCTGTAGGCCATTGTGAAGAACGGAAGGTATTGGTCCCAGTCTCGCTGATGATCGGACACCATCTTTGTCAAATACTTGCCGACTGTCCTATTCATCCATTCTACCATACCATACAGAGTCCAAATGGCATAACGTTGAATTGCCACAATCCAGATCCTGTGGTGAAGGCTGTCTTTTCTTTATCTACTGGGTCCATTTCTACCTGCCAGTATCCAGACTTCAAATCCAAAGTAGAAAACAATTTACTTCCAGCCAATCTGTCCAATGTGTCATCGATCCGAGGCAGAGGATAACTATCTTTCTTGGTAACGTTGTTCAGCAAACGGTAATCCACACAGAACCTCGTCGTTCCGTCTTTCTTCTTAACCAGGACCACCGGAGAGACCCATGGGCTCGTAGAAGGTTCATCACACCGTCTTTCTTCATTTCCTGAACAATCGTTTCAGCTTCCTCTCTTTTCGCCTGTGGTAATCGTCGAGCTGTTTGACGAATTGGCTTACCATTACCAGTATCAATTTTATGCTTAACAACGGTAGTTCTTCCCGTCTTTCCTCCTTTCGGTACGAAAATATCACGATACTGCCGAAGAAATTCCCTTAATTTCCTTTTCTCCATCTGATTTAGAGACTGTCCTGCAACTACAACCATTTGGTCGAATTTGTCGTTGGAATTATCAGATGTTGTCGCCTGACGGATTATGGATGTCACAGGTACACAAGTTCCTACTTTTGTCTCTTTCTTTATGGTCACAGGGTAGTCGTTGACATTGATAAGTCTCACAGGAATTTCCTTAGCCGAAGTCACCAATTCCTTTCCAATTATGATTCCACGGCCAACCTCATCGTCGTGGTTCCAAGGCTCCATCATAACAGGTGTCCCTTCGTCTACAATTCCCTGTAGTCGCGCTACTATGATCGTTTCGCTTCTCGCAGGCACGACTGTATCTTCTGTAATGGCTGCTTGCACAGTGTTGTCATTATGTGGATGAAGAAATACCTCCTCGTTGCCAACTTTGATTACGTTATTCTTAAAATCCAATTGGAATCCATGCATATTCATTACGTCCATTCCTAATATAACATCCTCTTCGATGTCAGCAACTATAACAGTATGGACGAACTTTTCTGCTCCAATTCCCAATTGTACCTGGATTTCCCCATGAATGTTGGCATTTTCACCTGTAGCGGTCCGAAGTCGCAACTTCGTTGGTAACAGTTTCTTTCGGCTGTTTATAACTGTAGGGCGTATAATGGTTCTGGTCGCTCCGGTATCCACCAACAACGTATGCTTTTTACCATTTATGTCTCCATCTACATATACACTATCTTCACGACATTTCAAAGAAGCTATTAGTATGAGAGGGTATTTGGAAAAGTTCTGGGTCGAAGCTGCCCCCCTAAGTCTGACCCGTTCTAGTTTTCCTGATGGTGAGTTTCTTGATTTGCGTCGTACCTAGGGTGCTTACAGGAGCTTCGCACGTGTCCTATTTCGCCACAATTCCAGCATCTGATGGTCTTTGTTTTCTTGTATGCCATGCATTTCATCATATTAACAAGCTGGTCAAGTTTATCTTCATCTCCTTCCTCTTTTACAGTTCTAACTTTACTGTACCCGCCAGAGGCCTGCGTAGCTGACTCGTATTCGAGGGCGGCGGATAAGACATCAACCAGCGTTTTGTGACGAGCTAATCGCAGTGTTCTCTGCATTTCATGATCACGAAGACCATCAATAAACGTTTAAACGGCCAACTTTTCCATCATGTCTTCGGGAGCTGTTGGATAAGCATATCGTACTAATCTGACAATATCTACCTCACATTCTTGAAGAGCCTCCTCTTTCTTCTGTCTACGATTTTTAAGCTGCGACTGATATACATGCTCCAAATGTTCGTGGCTATATCGCATATTTAACCTCTTCTTAGGTTGTTCGAAATCATCCGTCTCTTCTACGGCTATGGTCTGAAGCACATCTAAGGCATCTCCTCGAAGAGCGATAGTCAGCTTTACAGCCTTTTCTTTTTCAGACCATCCATTCGCTCTTGCAGCTGATTCGAACTGTTTCATGTAGTTGTTCCATGACGATTTTCCGTCGAAAGTTGGGACTTTCACATGGACAGAACCTCCACTTCCTTCAAATTTCGGCCGTATTTCCAACTTACATTTCGTCTCGTCTTCTTTTGTCTCTATTGTAATCGGGTTGTTTCCTCTCTCTGCTGTCCCTGTTTCCTCCATCTTCCTTTCCGTCTCTTTCCAGAATAGAATCAGCGGTAGTGCAAAAGAATATAGGAAACACCTGTTTTTGTGAAAGTGATATGATAAGTTCTGATAAACAAAAGTTGGTAGTAAATCCTGACCAAACCAGTTTGGTAAGCATTTTTCATATAAATACACAAAGTTTATTAAATAAAATTGATCAACTTAACATTTTTTTAAAAGATAAAACTTACAATATTTTGTGCTTTTCTGAACATTGGCTTAGAGAATCTGAATTAACAACAGTGATAATTGACAGATACTTTTTATCAACTTGTTACTGTAGAAAAAGTAGAGAACATGGGGGTGTTGCTATTTTCTGCGATGGCAAAATATCTACACGTCCAGTTTCTTTAAATGATATATCTTGTGAATATGAAGGTGAATTTTGTGCTTTGGAAATTATAGATATAAAAACTATTCTAGTATCAGTGTATAGAACAGGTAACGCAGATTTCCAAATTTTCTTAGGCCTATTTGAAAAATTATTAATATTCTGTTCTAATAATTATGTTCAAACAATTATAATTGGGGATTTCAATATTGATTTCAAAGGCACTTCAAATGAATTAAAATATTTTTCCGATCTAATTTCTTGTTTTGGTTTAACTATGAGGATTGATGAATTTACAAGAATCACTGCTACATCAGCAAGTTGTTTAGATAATATTTTAACAAATATAGATAATGAAATAGTTGGGTGTGGTGTTGTAGACCCATGCCTTGCTGATCATTGTGCTCAATTCCTGAATTTAAAAATAAAATCTGATCAAATTGACAATGATAGGATATTCAAAAGACACATAACATGTAAAGGCACCCAAATGTTAAAACAATCACTAAAATCTGTGGATTGGTCGTTAATAAACAATTCAATAACAGCAACGGAATTAGCTGAGTTCATAATTGACACATATGTAAAATTAACTGAAGTTTGCTTTCCAGTAAAAAAGTCAAGAATTCATTTTGAGGCACCTGTTTCTTGGTTTGACGATGAACTAAGGAAAATGCGAGTAAACCTTTCGAAGATAAAAATTACTGCTAACCTTACTAGTGATTACACTCTGTATAATCAATTCAAAAAACACTATCAATTAACAATATCAATAAAGAAAAAACTGGCATATGAGCAGTTTTTCTTAAAATCTGATAATATATCTCGAGATTCTTGGAAAGTCATCAATTATCATAGGAATAAAACTCAAAATAAAAAAGTAACTTCATGTAATATTTCATCAAACGAGTTTAATAATTACTTTACTTCGGTAGCGGGAAATATATTGAACTCGTTAGATGAGACAGATGAAAATGATGCCATGAATTTTTTGGAGGGAATATACTCCCCTTGCCACTCGTTGTTTTTAACACCTGTTAGTGATACTGAAGTTAGGAATACATTATACAGCTTGAAAAACTCAAAATGCACTGATTTTTACTTCTTAAACAAACAATTAGTGATAGAAACTCTGGATATTATTATTGATAAACTGGTCATACTTTATAATCTTTGCCTTATCGAAGGAATCTTTCCCGATGTATTAAAAGTAACAAAAGTGTTACCGCTACTCAAAAAAGGATCTCCAGAAGAAATTGAAAATTATCGCCCTATTTCTATTATTCCCATTCTTGGTAAAATTTTTGAAAGTATTTTGAATAACCGCTTAATAGAGTACATAGAAAAGTACAAAATACTTCATTGTAATCAATATGGTTTCAGAAAAAAATGCAGCACTACTCAAGCAATTCAGGAAATTGTAAGGGAAGTAGTTGATGGCCTAGAGAGAGGTCACTTCGTGTCTTTAACATTGTGTGACTTATCTAAGGCTTTTGATTGTGTCTCACACACTTTACTTTTAGACAAAATGCACAAATATGGCATAAGGGGAAATGCTCTTAATTTATTTCGATCGTATTTAATAAACAGAAAACAGGCCGTCTTTTTAAATAATAACTACTCCAATTTTCACAATGTTGAACATGGAGTTCCCCAAGGGTCTATATTAGGACCTACATTTTTTCTTCTATATCTCAACGATATATTTCATTATACCCACCCCTTAAGGTGTATATGTTTTGCAGATGATACAACCGTTATTAGTACCGACCAGAATCAATATAATTTAAATAACAAAATAGGAAACGATGTGCTTAAAATTAAAAACTGGTTTACACATAATAAACTAAAACTAAACGAGGATAAAAATCAAAATATAGTTTTCAGTTCAGATCGAAGACACATTTTTGGATATAGCATCAAATTGTTAGGGATTTTTATGGATGACAACTTAGATTGGGGCATCCATATAGACAACTTAAGTTCTAAACTCGCCAGTACAATATTTGTAATGCGTAACCTGGTTTATTTGGTACCTAAAAGTACCCTTAAAATGTGTTACTTTTCATTGTTTCATAGTCATATACAATATGGAATAGCTGTTTGGGGCAACTCTGGTCATGCCGACAGAATATTTAAATTACAAAAGAAGGTGGTGAGGATACTTGCTGGAGCGGATTTAAGGGATCATTGTAAACCATTATTTTTGAACATGGGTATTATGCCTCTACCTTCGCTTTATATGTATGCAACACTGTTGGAAATTCACGATAATAAAAATAAGTTTACTATAAACTCCCAATTACATGATCATCTAACAAGATCGAGGGATTTAATTAGGTCACAACGATTCAGACTATCAAAGAGCACAAAGAATTCAATTGATATTCACTTGTATAACTATCTGCCTAACGAAATAAAAATTCTGTCTCCACCACTGTTTAAAAATAGGATCAGAAAGCATTTTTTAACATATTGTTTTTACTCAAAGACAGAATACCTCAATACACCTTTATAACGTGTACCCAGTTTGGTCAGAATACTGTCGATTTACTATCTACATATCACATTGTATTATTGCTATTAAAATGTACTAAGTTTTATGTATTAGTTTATTTAGTCATCGATTCGGGAATATTCTTAATTATTTGCACATTTTTGTTACTTCCATATTTCAAAGATTTTTTATGTGACAGTTTAGGTTTTTTGTTTTTTTTTTTTTTTTTTTTTGGTTTGAGATTTTTTTATCTTAAATTTTTAATTATAATTCTTCTGCTAATACTTACATATGTATATTACTTTAGCCAATATGGTTAAGTTAATTATAAGTTTACATTATTATATCTTTTATTGTATTTTTTATACGGACTTCAAACTTTATGTAAAGTGGTCAATAAACGTTCTATCTATCTATCTATCTTTTCTTCGAAGGCCAACATATCGGCAGCAACTTGGTTTTTTAACGAAGACACTCTATCGTCAAGAGCAGATATCTCAGAAGTGACTTTAGAGATGTTAGCAGAAACTTTGCTTTCCAGAGAAGAAATCTCGTTAGAAACTTTGCTTTCTAAAGAAGCGATGTCGCCGGATACTTTGTTCTCCAATGATGCGATGTCACCAGAAACTTTGTTCTCTAATGATGCGATGTCACCAGAAACTTTGGCCACATTACCAGAAACTTTCGCAATCGATGAGATAACAGCAACATGCTTATCTTCAAATATATAAGTTTCCGGATCCAAACCGTCTTCTTTTAAAGCGTTCTTTAGTCGTTGGACTAAATCAGCCTTTTTCCCGGTAGAAGCTAATTCCCTATCTTCAAGATGCCTTCTTAAATTTGTAACTGTGAGCTCATAAATCGTAGCCATTTTCACAATTTATTTTATATTCACTTGTAATTTATTTTCGCAATTTATCTTACGTATTTTACTATTCCGACACCAATGAAATGATATTTATTTAACTGCTGTCTTTATTCAAAGGTTCTAATTTTAATTTATTAAAAAGCACAATAATTTATATTAATTTATTTAACGAACAATACATAATTTATATAGGCGAACGTGACAATTAAAAATCGCGGGCGCGGTCTTCAGATCTTCACTAACTCCTTTAATGAAAAATCCATTATTATATATGAAACCACAACTGGCCTAGAATTCAGGAGAACCCCTCTGATGTATACTAGAAGGTCATCGTCTGACCGATTTTCTTTCTGCCAGCTGGTAGAATTCTCTCGTACAATCTACAACATATTAGTGAATTAGTCATAATATATTTACGGTTATTTTTAGGCCATGATATTTATCGTAACAATATTTGCAAAATTTGTAACCGTATCTGATTATAAAAAAAAAGCAAAATAAACTGTATTTGTGTATTAAAAAATATATTTTAAAAGTGTATTTTTAAATATTCGAAATTTAAAAACTTATAACTTGATGAATATTGACAAAATGTGTCCAATTTTGCTAGTCGGGGGTTTTTGAGATCGCTGATTACGAATATGACATCGGCAACAGCTTCTGAAGTACCTGTCAGAATACTTTGAAGTGATAAGTGTGTTATCAATAACTTCCTCTGGAGTTTTTTGAAAATTCTCAGAATTACCTGGTCTCGGAAGGGTAGTATCAACGCCTTACCTTACAGTTTGGTCCAATTCCATTCCTAAACTGATATATAATTTATTTTTGCACTAATGAAAAACAATCAATATTAATTGTGTAAAACGTATTAAGTCCTAAATTTAGACATATCACTCTTTACACTAAACATTATTTAAGAAACATGAAGACTCAGTGTGTTAAGTCCCACAATTTGCACCTAACCATGACTTAAACACTCTGCACTAATAAGTTATTACGTTGACTCACTGTACGCCGCGCCGTTAAACTGCTGATTTGTCTGTTTTACTAATCGGTAGCATACATTGACTAGGTCATTTTAAACATGTTTGTACTCATAGGCACATGGAACGTGTTAAGCTGGTTCAGGCCCGGAATAGCAACACATGCCATAAAACAGCTTCAAAAATATAAGATGGACGTAACAGCGATTCAGGAAATAAGATGGACAGGATCGTGAAGCCTGCAAAGAAAATTCCCTGGTTTTCTGGTCAGGAGAAGAAAAAAGGCACGAATTTAGTTGTGGGTTTGTAGTTACCGGAAAACTCAAGTCTGCCATAATTGATTTCAAACCAATAAACAAGCGCATGATCACTCTACGACTCAAAGGAAAATGGTTTAACCTAACCCTCCTCTCAATCCACGCACCAACGAAAGAAGCAAATCAAGACACTGAGGAATTTTATAAAATTTTAGAACAACAGTATACAACGGCACCCAGGCACGACGTCAAAGTCATACTGGGAGAATACAATGCTAAACTAGGTAAAGAGGACCATCTTAGAGCGGTGATTGGCACACATAGCTTACATGATAACACTAATGATAACGGATCAAGACTGACAGAATTCGCGGTAGCCAACAATATGGTAATAAAAACTACACAATTCCAAAGAAAAGATATACATAAAGTAACCTGGGTGTCAAAAGACGGAATCACACGAAACCAGATAGACCATGTGTTTATCGATGGAATACATTCTAGCAATATCATCAGCGCACACAATCTATGAAGAGCAGAAAGTGACTCTGACCACTTCCTGGTCAGAACAAAAATGGGAACAAGGCTAAAGACGAGACAGTCAAAGCAACGCCAACAAGGAAACAGATGGGACATTTCAAGGCTCTGTTTACCTTATAATGAACGTCAATATCAGGCACGGATCCAAAACAAATTGCAGACACTGGAAAAAGAAGAAACATCAACGCCAGAATTGACCATAGACCAGAAATGGCAAAATATAACGAACGCCATAGAAAGCGCCGCAGCGGAAATTATAGGAAAAGAAAGAAATAACAAGAACAAAAAACCAGTAGTTTGACCAGGAGTGCGAACAAAGCTTGCATCAGAAAGCAATCAAGAGGCTAGAGTTACTAACACGTCCTACAGAAGAGAACAGGAAAGACTACAACAGAATAAGGACTCAAACGAGAAGACTTTTAGGAAGAAAAAAGAAACAGTATCTAGAAGCGCGAATACGCATAAGTAAAGTCCGCAATTTCGTCCCTAAAAAACCATAAAGCCCCAGCCCAGACGGCATACAGGCGGAACTACTAAAAAAGGGGAGAAAAGCTCCACCTTGAGATATATCATCTTATAAGAGAAGTCTGGTAAAGAGAAGAAATACCGAAACACTGGCATGAAAGCCGTATAATACCTATCCACAAGAAGGGAGATAAACAAATATGTCGAAACTATAGAGGAATATCGTTAATCAATACAACGTACAAAATTATATCAATAATACTGTCTAAAAGGCTAACTCCATACGAAGAGGAAATAATAGGCGACTACCAAAGCAGCTTCAGACCGAAAAGGTCGACCATAGACCAGATATTCGTCCTACGCCACGTGTTGGAAAAAAACTGGGAATTCAACCGCGATGTACACCAAATCTTCGTGGACTTTAATCAAGCTTACGATTCTGAAGCTATTTTCTTGTGGCATTTTAAAGTAATTACTATTTAAATGGGAATAACCCACAATTAAAGGTTAAATTACGTTTATTGGCGTTTCAATTTCCACTTCGGAAATCGTTCTCAAAATACAAACGGTTTGTTATAAATTATAAGATAAATGTTTTTCTTGTCCTTGTAGCGAATTAGAAGGAGCATAGCCTTGCGAACAAAACATGATTGTTGCCTATCTAATGGAACCAATATTAATGCTCGTGAAATACCCCTATTTTGTTGAATAGTACCTGTAAGGAAAGCTTTTGTGTCAATAGAAACTCGCAAAGGCGAATGGATGTATACCATTTATCTACAATCACTTCACGATTACTGTTTAGTAGATTCTGGCAAAGATAAAGTACTATTTTTTCTTAAAATGAAAGATTTTCTGTTTCTAAAATGTGCGATACGTCATATACCCTTGCCGATATACAGGGTGTCCAAAAACTCTCCTGACAAACGAAAACCGCAGATTCCTCAGATAATTTTAAGACGATTTAACCCATTTCACTTAGTCTGAAAATGGTTCCTAAGGGAGCTAGAGCTCTTTGAAGATTTCGCTTGGTGAGAAGTTTTTTTTAATAACTCCAGAATGCTCCTATTTAAGAAAATTAAAACTCGTACGATTAATTATCCTCCAGAGTTGAATCGATTCCATTAATTGCAAATTTCTAGTACAGTTCATAGGCGTCCATTTTGGTTAGGTCAACGAGTATTTTAACGCATAACTTTTTCGTCTGTAACTTTTAACCATTTGTATGTATGCAACGAATGTCTAGCCGCTCATTTGTACTTCATCAATGATTTCTTTCTTATTTTTCAGTTTTATTAATATAAAACACAATTACGTACCTAATAGGCAAGAAAAAAACAAGTGCTCTCTCAGCAAACTCCAAACGTGCACTAAATAAATATCTTGTTGCTGCGTTGGGTTGCCACCAGACTGAACGTCGAATTGAGTTGTTTACATTCTTCTGGGAATTTAAACAAAAATGGCTAACCATGATATCGCCGTATGGATATCCATGTCCTGCTGCGATCCAAATTAATCTACAGAGCCCTACACCACTTTTACAGAATGCATTTATATCCTCTATATGAATACCCGTATGTGGATATTGTGGTAAAGTTCATCATACCTAAAAATATCCATACGTGGTTACGATGGAGTGGAAGGGGTTAGTGACATTGTAGCAAAATATTTTTAAACTATTTTTACAGTTTTCACTCTTTTAATAGACAATTTTACGAACACTGTCATCATGGAACACGTACTGTCGCAATAATGACAATTGTATGACCTTTCTATAGGTTGTATTTCGCGTGAGTTTCTAGAAATGGTTTTTATAGTGAACACCTTCATGCACCAAGCAATCTAAAACTACTAGAAAATAGCGCCATATGTATATGAAATGTATATGAAAAAACATTAAAAAAGTACTATCTATCTATCTAATTAGCATTCTTCGGCCCATCTTTGGACATCGGCCTTCCCAATATTTTTCCATTCTTCTCTGTCTGTCGCTACAGTCATCCACCTAGAGTCCACGTACTTATTGATATCATCTGCCCATCTGATTTGAGGCCTTCCTCTGCTTTGTTTATATTCCCACGGTCTCCAACTTATAAGAATTTTGTTCCATCGGTCTTATTGTGTCCGGCAAATCTCCATTTCAATTTTGCAACTTCTTGTCTAATATCCCTCACTTTTGTTTTCTCTCTTATCCTTGTCTTATCTTATCTCTTGTAGTAAAAAAGTACTATGTACTAATTAAATAATTCCGAACAGGACATAAACGTTAGATAACACGTTCTTCGACTCGTGTCTTGAATTTTAAATTAAATTTGACTGTACCCAATCACCGAGCTAATCCTCACGCGAACTCTCACAACAATCTCCACCCAAACCACATCACCATCGACGGTATAAATGAACTGTCCTCTGTTTCCAGTAGCAGTAATGCTTTGGTTAGTGATTAGTGTATTAGTGTCTGGGGTCAGCGCAATGATATGATAATCGACGCGCTTCAACCCGGAAGACTGTTAATTTTACTAGTAATTCTTGTAACAGTATTACTCTTAGCTCTAGGTTTAATTGTACTAACGGCGATATATATATTGTTGTGATCTGCTTTATGATGTTTTATTATTAATTAACACTAATTTAATTAATCCAATTATTTAATTAATTGATTCACTAATTTATGCAGAGTCATACAATTACTATTAAAAATTCTCAGGGTGCCTTCTTAATTTTACTTTAATCAGTTTACTTTATATATCTCTTCTAGTGGGTTCAGTATCTCCTAGTTGCTCATAATCGGGATAGAACAGGAAACGGAACTAACATTAAAACAACATAAATATGCACACAAATTATTATTTATTTTCAATAAGCAATACGATGAATATTAATAAATAACTTTTGTGGGCAATTATCTTTCCCAACAAACTCCTATACTCTAAATTTAATTTTAATTACAAACTATCTATTGATCTATTTTATAATAATATCTACTAAAAATTGACCATATAAAATATAATTTATTCACACAAAAAATAACTCTTTGAAACTTGGAATCTTAGTTCGTATGCTTATATTTGATTTTATCTTTTTTTTTTTTTTATTTACAAAGAAAATAGTCGCTTCAACCACTTGGGTCATTAGCGACATTAGTTTTTACATTAGATTAAATTATATAAAGATGTATCTTTAAGAAAATTAATTAAGTCTTTGATGTTTAAATGTTCACCTAATACTGTTTTTAAATTGTTGGAAATATTGTTATTTTGTCTGTTGACTGTATATTTTCCACATTCTGTTAGGAGGTGTTTAACAGTAATGTTGATTTGACAGTATTCACACACTGGAATGTCTTCCTTATTCATTAGGTACTTATGTGTAATGTTGGTATGACCTAATCGAAGTCGAGAGATTTTGACTTAATAAGCTCTTTTTAAGTTCACTAGGCGCCACGGACTCACTGTCGATTTAATTTCTTTTAGTTTAGATTCCGATAAATTCCACTCATTTTGCCACGCACTGATCACTTTTTCTTTGACGAACTGTTTTATATCACTGGAAATAGTCTTTGACACTATTGTAGCATGATCGTTTTTGTAAGCTTCCCTTGCTTGGAGGTCTGCTTTTTCATTACCTTGTATTCCCATGTGAGATGCAAGTTCTTTCTTGATAAGTAAGGCTATAGGGTTCTTAGTGAATAGTTGATCAATTGTTGTTAACGAGTTTAGAGAATCTGAGATAATGACGGAGGAAGACTGTTTTGTACTTTTGATATGAATGAGGGCTTGTAATATTGCATATAACTCTGCTGAGTATATAGAGGTGGCCGACCTTAATTTAAATTGGAAGGATGCATGTGGAGTGACAAATGCTGCTCCTACGTCGTTTGCAGATTTGGAGGCATCTGTATAAATGCAAAAACTTTCCCCGCAAGTCTCGAGTTCTTTTAAAAATGACTGTCTGATTACATTTGGTGATGTCTCTGATTTGTGATATTGGAGTAGTGTCGTATTGATCTCGGGAATCATGATTAACCAGGGAGGGGGAGTTTTTAGATTTGAAGGATAGAGGTCAGGAATTTGCAGTTGCAGATCTTTTAAATTTCTTCGGACCCTTTCATAGAAAGGTTGATCGAACTTACTTTTTTTATAAGCTTCTAGATACCGGTCCGTAAATGTATTTCGAAACACTGGGTGGAATTTGTTACTGGCAACTGAAGATGCATACGAAAGGCTTAGATACTTCCTTCGTAGGGTAAGAGATGGTTCTCCTGTAAGACATTGGAGATTCTTAACGGGTGTGGTTCTAAATGCACCTGTGGCGATCCGAAGTGCTGTGTTTTGAATGATTTCAAGTTGATTGGTAACGTGTTTTTTAGCCGAGTCATATACAATAGCCCCATAATCTATTTTTGATCTAACAAGTGACTTATAAATATTTAATAATGTGGTTTCGTCGGTTCCCCATTTTTTATTTGATAATGTTTTCATTACGTTTAATCCACTTTGGCAAGACTTTTTTATTTCTGAAATATGATGTTTCCATGTTAGTTTTTGGTCGAATACCATTCCGAGAAAATTAATTTTGTCTGAGAATGCCAGCGGCTTGCCACACAGCTTTAGTGTAGTTCTTTGCATCCGGTGCCTTCTTGAGAAAATCATGCATCTTGTTTTTAGTGTGGAGAATTGTACACCTACTGATGTAGACCATATCTCTAGTTTGTAAATGGATTCTTGTAAGTGTTTTTGAAACATTTTTATATTCTTGCCCTTTGCAAATAGAACCAGATCATCGGCATATAGTCTTCCCTTAACTAGCGGGGAGCAATGATCCAGTATATCGTTGATCGCGACAAGAAAGAGAGTTGGGCTCATAACTGATCCCTGAGGTGTTCCGTTTTCCTGAATTCTTTTTGTTGAAGTGGAATTATCGGCGCGCACAGAGAAAGCTCTTGACTGAAGAAAGTTTTCTATGAATCTTAGCATATTACCCCTGATTCCCCATTTGTGTAATTTTGATATAATGTTAAACCTCCAAACTGTATCGTACGCCTTGGTAATATCGAAAAACACTGCGATGGTTTCTTGATTAGTTGCAAAACCCTCGTGTATCTCTGATTCTAAATCTAATAGATTATCTACGCATGATCTATTTTGACGGAAGCCACTTTGCTGTGGAATTAAATGTTTTTCTTGTTCTAAGTACCACAATAGTCTTTTGTTTATAATTTTTTCTAGAACTTTGCAGGATACATTAGTGAGTGATATAGGACGGTACGAGTCTACCTTTGTTCTGTCTTTGTTGGGCTTGAGCAGAGGAATTATAATGCTGTCCTACCATACAGATGGAAAGACCTGATTTGTCCATATAAAATTGTATAATTTTAGCAGCCAAGACATTCCACTTTCTGGTAGGTTTAACAAAAAAATTAATGGTATGCCGTCTGGACCTGGAGCGGAGTTTTTAGTTGACATTAGGGCATCCCTTAGTTCTTGCATTGTAATTGGCACATTTAGTATATTATCATCTTGAGAGTAGTATTCCAACTTCGTTTTTTCTATACTTTGTTTCTTGAGCTTAAATTCCGGTGAAGAGTTATCGTTACTTGAATTTGACTCAAATTCACCGGCGAATAGCTCCGCAATTTCTTTTCGGTCGCTTATAATTTTGTTATCTTTTGCCAGGAAAGGTATTTTATTTGAACATTTTTTTCCAGATATTTTCCTTATATTTTGCCACACTTTACTTGCTGGGGTAGAACTATTTATACTTGCAACGAATTTTTGCCATGATGTTTTCCTGCATTTTTTGAGAATATATCTTGCTTCTGCTCGACGTTTTTTGTATTCTACCATATTTTCACTAGTTTTGTGATGATTATACCTATTGAAGGCTCTTTTATACGTTTTTACGGCTTCTTTGCATTCTGTGGTCCACCATGGTAAAGGTTTATGATATTTTAGTGTTTTTGTTTTTCCAATATGATTTTCTGCTGCTTTTTTAATTATTGATATGAAGGTATCTAGGTCTTTATCTATGTCATTAAGAGTAATATCTTTTATGTTGTTTATTTCATTTTGTATGTATTTTGTAAAGTTCTCCCAGTCTGCATTTTTTGTATTCCATTTCGATGGGGTTGTGGTAATATTGTTATTTTTTTGTTGTGGAAACGTAATTTTAATGGGATAGTGGTCACTTCCGTATAGGTACGGGATAACGTCCCATTCTAGTGTTGGGGATAACATTGGATCACATAAAGATATGTCGATGGCCGACTGACTACCCGTTTGAATGCTAAATGTGGTGGGTCTGCCATCGTTTAACAAATTAAGATTTTGTGAGGTCATACAAAATTCCACAATCTTGCCTTTAGGATTGTGTGAATTAAAATCGCCTAAAATAATGCGGGGGCTGGGGATTTGTTGCAGTAGATTATCAAAATCTTCTTGGACTATAATTTGATCAGGAGGTAAATATATGTTGCAAATATTGATTGTTTGTTCCATGTTTACTGTAATCGCTACTGCTTCAAAGCTATGTGTGTTGATTTGTAATTGCTGGGCTTCATATTGTTTATCGACGTAAATAGCAACCCCTCCACTGGCTATATCAGCGTTTTGTCTGTGTTTGAAAAAGTTTGAGTATTTTTGAAACTTGAATGCATGGCTAGAATCCTTAAA
Organism: Diabrotica undecimpunctata; assembly: GCF_040954645.1. Classification (NCBI taxonomy): domain Eukaryota; kingdom Metazoa; phylum Arthropoda; class Insecta; order Coleoptera; family Chrysomelidae; genus Diabrotica; species Diabrotica undecimpunctata. The sequence goes on from NC_092809.1 coordinate 114,873,988, forward strand.
GTTGGTTTCTTGTAAACAAAGTATCATTGGGTTGATTTCAGAGATAATATGCTTTAGCATTTCGTAACGGCTGAAGAAACCGTTTACGTTCCATTGTATTATGGACGCCATTGCTTCTATTTACTATGTACTTTACGCTGAATCGACAGAGGTGTCGGATTCTTCTTCTAGATATATCTTCATTGCTATCGGGTCCATTTTTAGTTGCTTCATAATCTTACGTATTATTCTCGTGCTTCTGTTTTTCATACTTCGGTCTTTGTAATAAGGATGCTGTTAAGCAATTGTTTGAGAAATGACCTGTTTGATTACACTTTGAACACAGCTGGCTTTCATGAGACAAAAAAATACGATATGATATGTTATCATGAGATAATAAAATCGAGTCTGGGACCGTATTGTTGGGAGGTGATATATAGATGTAACGACGAAAACTAAGAATGTGTTTATACTCAGGGTTGGTTGTCCCAATTCTGAGAAAATTTAAAGGAGATACTAAGTTATAGCCTTGTTCTCGGAGTTCTTGTTCTATACAATCATGTGGGATAGATGGACACACATTAGATAATAATAAGCGTTGGCTTGGAGTAATGAATCTGCGAGTTTGAATTTGTTCTGAATTTACTGTAATTATTCCATTGTCAGTGTTCATGTATTCATCGACCTTTGCCACACTGGATAGATAAACACATATTCTATTGTTAGATATCCTAGACGAGAAAAGTATATTTTTCGGACTAATTTTCGTTCCGATGGATATAAGATATTCTTCTAGTTTTATTCCATTAAGGGAGTTGAAAATTATAGCTTGATTTTTTAAAGGGAATTTCGGTTGGGTAAGAGCTCTTGAGTAACTTTGTTGTTGATTGTTAGTATTGTTGACAGTAATAATTGCAGCATTATTTTGAAGTTCCATTATTTCCAAATAACTATTTGTACCCCCTCAGGCCGGACTTGCCTTGAAGCAAATCAGACTGATAAGAGGCACGAAAACTAATTAATAAGAAACCTGTCTTTGTTTTTATTTCTTACTTTAAGTAGATTGTTTATTTACTTCAAAATAAAATAATAATTGTGCATCTTACTTTAGTTTTAAAGATGCAAAGAGACTGCACTCACTACTACTTATCACTACATACTTATTTGATTAGGAAAATTAACTATAAGTAGATAAAAATTATGAATAATTATTTTGAACTTGGTAAAATTAAAAATTCAATTATCACTAATTGCTATAACTGATAGCGTGTTTACACTTCGATTGCTCGATCGATTCTCCGATTTTATCTTTAGAATATCTTTTTTCTAAAATAAGTTTTCTTTCATTCAAATTATTTGACTGACCTTTATTTTTTTTTTTTCACCAATGATGTCTCCTCTCGATCAAACCACAGTTCCTTCCTTGATTGATTATGTCCGGCTACCATCAAATCTTTCCCGTTCTCAGCATCGATCCAAACCGCATACCAGCAAACTACTCCTCCGAAAACACAAGCCCAAGCCTCTTTTGACCGGTACTCTTTATTCACAAATTCTCCTTTCTTTCTCAATTATATATTATCTCGTGGACTATGCAGACTCAAAAAGAGGTATTAATCTTCTCGATTTTGATCTGCTCTCAGCTTCCACCTTTTTCACTAACAAACGAAAACACTGGTACTCAGATTGACTACACGAAAACACGTCTTCTCTTCTGGTCTGCCGGTAACATAATAATCTTTACAATCTCCCCAGACAAACCTTCTCAACTCTCTCATTCCCCATCATTCCTTTTTAACCAATCATAAGCATTCCTCTTTCCCACTTATTTTCGATTTAGAAAATTTCCAACATAATATTTAAAACAAATAAACTACTTTCACTCAAATTACTTTTCAGAAACCATTAACAATTTTGCCTTTTTCAACAGAAATAAGTTTCCAAATTCTTGTTATCTCATATCTAAATCTAATTCTTATTTACTTTCGAAAAATGCCCACCGCAAAATACAATTACAAGTTTATTCTTAAATCTATAATTATACGGGTTCCATTGTCCTTTCACTATTCATTCAGTCTTTCAAGGAAAAACTCGTCAGGGTCCTGTCACGGAACAATGTTTTCTCTTATTCTAACTATTACAAATAAGTACAGGGTTGTATTTTAACTTAATAAAAATAATAAATAATAAAAAAAACTCTTTATTCTATTTCTGATCGATAAACTGATCCATAACAATATATATATATATATATATATATATATATATATATATATATATATATATATACAAAAAAAGAAACAATCGGAATGCATTCTTAAGTTAATGTAATCAAAAAAACTTGAAATTCTCTTTACAGGAGCAATCCCGACCATTTTAGGGTACGACTAAAAAATAGGATTTATGTGGAAAACGAGTAAAAAAACATTAATAATACACTCATTAACCTACTATTATAGTTGTCATTTTATTAAAATTTCAAATTTTAGGAAATCACTGTCTTTGCTATCTTTTTTGCGACACCATGTATAGTTACACTCAAGTAAGAGTAAAGAGTATCAGTAAAAGATATGACCGCAACCGTGGTGTAATTTGTGTCTTTCTTTCGCTTTCATCCGCACCAGGAATTATAGCGCTTGTCACGGCTGTTCATTTGTAGATGGAGTTTTTATTCCCATGAGAAAATCCCCAATCACGAGCCGAGAAAATTGCTTATTTCTGCAACCAGTACTTTCGTGCATAGTGCCGAATCTAGTAGTATGCTTTTGTGTGAGTCGCGATGTCAAGAAAATATGAAAATGAATTTTTATGAATTTTAAATATTTTGATTTTTGTAATAACTTGGTGATAATATTATTTCATTTAAATATAATATAAGTACAAGACTTTTTCACACAAACTATGGATTATTTATTTTTGTGGCATCTTCTAGCTTCTAGCTGACTAAGATTATGTAAGGCTAAAAAAGAATTATATTACTCCAGTCGCGTTATAATAAAAAAAATGCTAACCTTATATAACGAGCTATCCCAAATTTTATTATTCTAAACTTTAGCGGGGATTCGGTAGTCTTTTAAATTTAAAATCGCGACTGAATTCAGCTTCCGCCTTAGCCGCCATCGTCCAAACGATCTTAAATTTTTTGTTTACCAAAAAAAAACTAAATAAAGAGATCAAAATTTTATAAAATATGATTCTCTTCATTTTTGTATGTCGTAAAGTTGATAATAAACAATATTACTCAGTAATTGTGCTACTATTTTTTTACCATTTTCCCCGTAACACGGAAAATATCGACTTGAATCGCATTTTTAGTATTTTTGTTAAAAAGTTGAAAATGGCTGAAATTATTGAGCAAAAACGGTTTTTTTTATAAATTCAAAATGGTGGTGGAAATCACTCAAAAAATCACGATTTTAAATTTACGCTCCTGTTGGCCATGCCTAATGGTAAAAACAATCAAATTTGGGGAGCTCGCCATACAAAGTCAAATGGCATTCTGACTGGACTATATAGGAAGTTTAGTTTACGACAAATGAATAAAATCGGGCAGGATAGTAGTAGATAGTAAGCCACTTCAGCGCATTTTGACCATTTACTCTGCATCATTTAGGATTTTGTGGAGGCGCCGATGTCATGTAATATGTTACGTTTTATGTCGAATGCCACATATTATGTCAAATATCACGTAATGTGTCATATTTTATGTCAAATGTCACGTTTTAAGTCACGTGTCGTAACAAGGTGACACTAAAAACGCGATGTTACATAAGTCACATTTGACCTAAAACGTGATACTGATATCTTAAAATACAATACCTGATATCTTAAAGTCCATATATTGATACTACCTGGACTACAATACGTTCAAAGTTATTTACCAGTACATAATTCATTTACAACACTGTTTCTTAACGTTTCGCTGCTAAATTTCTGTCTTTCCTTTTGAAGTCATCCTGACAATCTCGTGTCTTATAGTAGGCCAAATGTGGGCAAACATTATATTATTACTAACAAATATACCACTAAAACACGAGGCCCTTTACAAATATTTGGTTAAAATTTTGATGTTAAACAACTAATGAAACCTTTATTGAAAAAAAAAAACAAACGAAAAATAAATGTACCATGCGATAAATATAATTATTCGGCGTAATAATTTAAAAGTTTGATCTATCTTGTTTATTCTTAAAATATTATTATGATGTTTAAATTATCGTTTTTTAACACGAATATTATCAAAAAACATAAATATATAAATATTATTCTACCTATGATTATTTTAATGGATTATTAACACTTTGGTTAAACTATATCAAATAATAAATTTAATCATCGGATATTAATTTCTTTTATTCATAGATATACGAGATTTGTCCAAAAATAAAATTTAATAGAATTCATATTTTTTGACGAACTACGTGTACGACTAAAAAAGATTTAATAATTGAAGATTGTTTTCTAGGTTTCAAATAATTAAAAACTTTTTGTAAAGAATGGTTTTTCCCTAAAACTAACATGAATTTTTTGTTTATATTTTTTGAGCAACCAGTGGCGGATCCAATGGGGGGGGTCACGGGGGTCATGACCACCCCCAAAACAAAATTAAATATCAATTAAATAATCCTAAAAAAAAAATAATTTAAAACCCATCAACCCTATAAGCAGGAAGTCAAGAGTTAAAATGATTCAAACTCATTTATTCTAGGGGTAAGTGTAGAATTATACAGAAGCCTTTTTAAATTGCTCTTTAAAAAAATCAAAATTCTAAATACAGTAATAACTCGACTAAGACTTCCACAAATTCAGAGTTAAGCGATTTTCAAATTTTGTCAATTCGTCATTTGAGTGCCAGAGGCTCGTATAGTTTCTCGTCAAACCTGTCGTCAAAACCAATCTGCTAACTCTTGCGAAGAATATTTCCGAAGATCCATTTATTTACCCCTTTTAGACAATATCTTAACTGATTTAGAAGAACGACTTTCACCGAAAGTTATGAATCTATTTAATCTTCAAGTCGTTTTACCTAAAACTGATAACACACCAGAAGATATAGTTGCATTAAAAAATTGTTGACGCCAGAATATTATTGAATCAACTACTTACTGCATATTCCACAGTAGAACAAGAGTTTTCACTGTGGATTCAAAAGTGGATAAGAGTCGTGCAAAATAATGGAAAACTTCCAGATTGTTTTTAGAAGTATTAGAAAACTGCGATATTCATATGTATCCAAATATCAGAATATTTCTGCAAATAATAATTACACTGCCAGTCAGTGCAGCAACAACAGAGCGTTCTACGCATAGAAAGGTTAACTGGTTTAGCACTCATCAATGTGCATCCTGAAATTTCTCTAGATGTTGATGCAATCATAGAGCGATTTGCTAAATCGGATAGGCGAAAAGAATACATTTTTATAAAATTATATAATATTTACTTATCTTATTCTTTTAGTATTTTTAATCACTGAACTTTTATTTATCACTCGTTGCCGGCTGTTGCTGAGAATTCGTTAGAAAAATTTCAAATACCGAGTAAAAAAATATTTTACTCACTTATAGCCTAATACGCCTAATTATAGAAATAACTATTTCTTAATTATATTATGTTTTTTGTTGAATACTACTACTACTCGTCGGTTTATATGGTTCTCCGCCGTTTTCCGACTTCCAATCGACACTTAGTCCCATTGTTCCATAAGTCTTCTTCTATGGACCTCTCTCTCAGTTCTTTATTGATTGTCTACTTTGCCAACTTTTTCTCGGTCTACCTCGTTTTCTATTTCCTTCTGGTTGCCATTTTAATATTTCCTTTGGTATTCGTTGTTCACCCATTCTTTGTATTTGTCCGAACCAGATCAGTTGTTTTGTTGTTAGGTCATCTGTGATTGTTCGTTTGATTCCCATTATTTCTCTAATGCGTTCGTTGGTTATCCTTTCTCTCCTAGATCTTCCTGCAGCTCTTCTCCAAAAATCCTTTTCTGTCGCTTTCAGTTGAATTTCATTTTTTGTTGAATAAATTAATTTAAATAAAATGCTGTTTACACTTATTCTTAAGGTTTCTTCATCATTGCGTAAGGATGGCTATAACTACAGCAAATTGCTGTTTATCTTGAGCTGTTCTTAGTGTCGAATGTGTGTCCATGCCTGTCCAGTCTCTTATATTCTTCGGCCAGGAGCATTTTTTTCTTCCTGTACCTCATCCTTCTACTTTCCCTTCCATTACGAGTCGTAGAAAGTTATATTTTTCTTCTCTGTAAATATGTCCTAGATAACTCGTTTTTCTGTTGTTTACAATATTTAGGAGTTCTCTCTCAGTCCACATTCTTCTCAGCACCTCGTTATTGGTCTGTCCACGAAATCTTCAGCATTCTTCGAAAAACAGACATTTCAAAGGCTTCTATACGCCCCATACTTGTAATTCCGAGAGTCCATGTTTCCACTTATAGCAATAAGGAATAAATGAATGTTTTTACAAATTGATATCGGATATCCAACGATAAGATAGAGTTTATTAGGAATGTTAAATACATTCATTAATGTTTACACTTACATTGAGTTATTGCATTTAAATTACTTAACTTTGGTTTATACTTATTTATCCTTGGTTTGTTCTTGATTTTGTAGCTATAGGAGAGATGGGTTTAAATTAATTGTCTTTAAAATACCTAGTTTAAATTGACAGTTCTTGAATTTTCAGTATTAATATTTTAATACCTTTCCTTTGGTTTAATAGTGTTGTACACTTGATTTTACTGTCATAGAGTATGTGGGTTTAAATTATTTTTGTTTTGTTTAAGTTTAAGACCCCTTAATGTTGTACCCTTCTTTGCACCCGTAAGGTATTTGTGTTTTAATAACTTCGCATTGGTTTAATATATCGCCTAAAATAATTATTGAGAAAATGATTCCCTTAGATGAGGCACAAATTATATCAATCGCAAAGGTGCAAAAATCTAAATCCTATATCAAAATCACCCTTAAGACCCATGACCCCCCCTGAAAAAAATTTCTGGATCCGCCACTGTGAGCAACCTCGTGTATGACGAGTAATTTATTATTTGATGATTGTATTTTAGGTTTTGGAACATGCAGAACTTTTCATACGGAATAACTTATTTTTATAAAACTAAAAATAAGTTTCCCTTATTGTGCGGACTTAATTGGACAAACTGTATACATCTCTCCCCAAAGGCGCTACATCTCAAATCGAGCATTGGCCTCCTTCAAAATATGCCTCTAATCTTACCGGTTCCACGCCGATATTCTCTAGGTTCTCACGTCTAGCAAATTTTGCGCGTCTACTGAAAATGTATCCTCTTACCTTTTCTGTGGACTTTCTTTTGGTATTGCGCGCTGCGTTTTACTATCTGGGGCTTTTTTCGGCAATCTTTCGGTCTCCATTCTCATTACATGACCAGCTCATCGACGTCTCTAAAGTTCAACGGATTCTGAGAACGGTATCTCTTTTAAAAGTTGGTAGAGTTCATAGTTGTACCCGAATCTCCACACTCCGTTTTCGTTAAGAGGTCCAAATATATTCTTTAAGACTTTTCTTTTGAAGACTCCTAGCTCTCTTTTTGGGTCTTATGTCGTCACCCATATCTCGCATATATGACATACTATTAGTTTGATAATAGTTTTGTATACCCTGATTTTCGATCTCCAGTATGTGTTTTTGGAGCGGAACTCAGTTTCAAATGGAAAATAATGCGTTGGCGTTTAATGCAACTCCCCAATACGTATATCTTTCTTTTTCATGTATACATGTATGCAAAAATGTGAGATTGATTAACTACGTAATGAACGTTGTGATCCTACAATTTGATCTTACGTTATTAGGTTGGTACCTAATAATGTTGGCGTTGCAGATGCGGTCGTAGCATTTTGCGATTACGGCTATTATCGTTGCATTTGCGGTCATACAAAAAAATTTTGATTTTATTGTTGCATGTGCGGTCATTGCCTAATAAACAAATAATATGTTTACCTTTTTGTACTACTATCACATCAATAATTCTATAACCAAATTTTTGTAAGATTTAAATAATATTTACCACAGACGTTACTAAGAGGAGAAAATGTTTACAAATGATTTTATTACGGCAAAAAGTATTTTGATATAAAAAACCTTGCTTCTTTTGAGAGTTTAATGGGATTATGTGCACTAATTAAAAAAATGAAGATTTAATAAACTTTAGTGTCACGTGAATAAAATATTGTTCGGAAACTATTTCTTTGTGGCATCTTATGCAATTTACTATTTTAACCCTTTGGAACCTGGTGGTCCCATGAAGATACCACAAATAAAATAAGTTTTGTTAACGGCCTAGAAGTGATTGCTTGGAACCACACTGTCGGAGTGCATTTCTGTGTATATCCCCACTTCATACAAATCTTGCCGCCGTAATATTTTATTGTTCAGACACACTAATCGACAGTTGTTTTGTATAAGTCACGAGTGTTGTGAAGTGAAAAACGACAAATAATATATTTTATTTGAAATCAGCAATTTATTCGGTAAGTTTTTTGTTATTTCTGTTTGTTATGCGGTTCTTTTGTGATATTTGATAATTTGGTGTTTGTAAAACTTAGCATAAATTTACTAATTGCAAATAAAATGTGTGGTTCTCCTATGGAACCACCAGGTCAGTGGGATATGCCTATATCTCTGTTTTTGTTTTACTTCAGGCATTTATTTCAGGTTTTGTTGGTCATGGATATTAGGAAGTTGGCCTTAGACGAGACATATACTTTGATTGACGAAATACCATCAGATTTAGAGTCTGTTACTTCAGGGGCTCCATCTGAGGATGAATTAGATGAGTATAACGAGTCTCAAGTCATATCAAATAATAGCGACAGTGAGAATAACGAGGATGCTGACATTGAGGCAGCTCCAAATCAAAAATTCAAATGGACGAGTAATGCAATTTTTTTTTCTACTGCACCTTTACCAAAAGTTTTGAACCCAGCATACCTGAGCAAATTGAAAGTCCTATACATACGTTTTTATGTCTATTTCCGAATGAACTAATTGAAACCATGGTTTTTCAAACAAATCTGTATGCAACGCAGCAATTTGGTGAACGTATTATTCCCACGAATGTTGCCGAAATGAAGTGTTTCCTTGGAATAAATTTGATGATAGGACTTACGAAGAAGCCTAGTTATAAAGACTATTGGCCATCTAAATTTCAAGTAAGGGATCACTTTATATCATCGGTCATGTCCAGGGATCGATTTTCATGGATGTTGGGAAATTTGCATATAAATGATAATACAGTACAACCCCACAAAGGTGGCGAGGGCTATGATAAACTATACAAGTTATGACCAATAATTGACAGGCTAACACATACTTTTGCAAACTGCTATAAATCTGGTGAAAATCAAAGTATCGATGAATCGATGGTCAAATATAAAGGGAGAATAGGTTTCGTCAATATATGCCCCTCAACCCAATAAAAAGGGGGTATAAAATTTGGATACGAGCAGATAATTCTGGGTTTGTATCGCAGTTCCAGATTTATACTGGAAAAGTTGGCTCTGGCGAAGAAGGTTTAGGTTCCAGAGTAGTAAAAGATTTAACCCGTCTACTTATAGGCAAGCATCATAAAATATATTTTGATAATTTGTTTAATTCTATCTAGTTAGCCAGTGACCTTTTGAAAGAAACGTAAGAATCAGCCAACAAATTTAGTCAACGATAAAACAAAAATGGCAGGAGGAATTTCAAAATGGAGGATCACTGAAGAAGTTCTAGTATATCTAAAGTGGATGGACAGCAAGCCAGTTCTATTTCTCAGTATCTTCCACAACCCAAATTATATCCAAACTGTTTCCAGAAAAAACAAAGATAGCACCTCTCAAGACATTGCTTGAATTCAAATAGTCAAAGACTCTAACAAGCATATGGGGTATGTCGACCAGTCAGATATGTATATTTCTTTATACAAAATAAATCGCAAGTCTAAGAAATGGTAGCATAGGTTGTTTTGGCATTTTCTGGATCTATCTGCAGTAAATAGTTATATTTTATATAGAGACCAGGCAGAAAACGTAGCAAGTTTTTCTCTGAAAGACTTTAGATTGGCTGTAGCGTTGGAATTAATTAAAGCACAACCGGATCCAAATAAAAAGGGCAGAAGGAGTTCTTAAGGTGTACCAAATAAATTGAAGACTATAGTTCCCCCTGAAATAAAATATGATAAATGTGCCCATCTTCCAATCCACGGAAATAAGGTTCGTTGTGCCCATTACAGTACGCGTGCGCAACCACATCGTTCTAGGTGGTATTGTTCTACATGTCGTGTAGGACTCTGTTTAAGTGAAAAAAACAATTGTTTTTATAAATTTCACCAAAAGAATTGATTCTGATTTTGGTCAAGTTTCCTAGTGGTCACTTTATGAAACCACATATTTTTGAAAAACCTAAATAAAAATAAATTTTTTTCTATAAAAACATCTCTTATTATGTGTACCGGTTCATAAATCAACCAAAAAAATCAGTATTAAAAAGAAAAAATTAACTCCTGCCACAAAGGGTCAATGGGAAATAAGGCACAATTTATATTGAAAATTAAATTTATTGACTGATTAAAATGGTAATTGCATCCATGCAGTCTACCATCTGGGAAAACAGTTTTGAGAGCTTTAATAACAGCATCTTCAAAATCAAGCATTACTGTTGTTGGTTTCCATCCGCATAGTTTTTGTGTCAGTACTGTAAACAGCCTTCCATACGTTTTCATTTTTTGTTTGTTTGGCAGAAGCGCATACCAAACAGGAAAAATTCTTGTTTACTTTAAAATGTATAATATATGTCTAAATTTTCAATATGAATGAGTCAGATTAAATTAAATTATTAGAAGAATTTTTTACCAAACAACATAAACAAAATTTGTTTTAAATCCGTAAAATAGTTTCGAAACACAAAATCTTGACTGTCTTTAATTTTATTTTTAAAATTTGTTTTATTTTTATTAATATTTTGTATTTTGACAACGGATCCGATTTGGAAGTCGAAACATCAATAAATTTAATTTTCAACATAAATTGTTTTTTATTTCCCATTAAAATAGTAAATTGCATAAATAAAATATTAACAAACTGTTCATTATTTCTATATAAATTGGCTACCTTACTGTTTGCGTCAAAAAAAAACAATCTCTCAAATTTAGTCCTTTTCCATCATATTGATAGCACATTATGTATGCAAATCCTCAACAGGTCAAAAAACCGTAGGCGTCACCCTATACTTGTTTTGAAATAAATAAAAAAATTAATATTTTAAGATGCCGTCAACAATTCAATATCTTTTAAAAAATCTTCTGTAAAATAAGTGTCCACTAATCTCACTATACCTTTTTTGTGCGTAAAAAACGTCGGTATATATGCCACATAATTATTGTTAATTATACACGGGTGATTAACGAGATAATTCAATGTTTCACGAAATAAATTAATGTAAACAGTAATTTAAAGGTGATTATTGTTTTCTATACCTTAACGAAGTTATCGCCTGACACAAAAAGAATACCTTCTTTGAACGATTACCTGGAATTACTGATAAGGCTTCACTAATGATAGTTTAAGTAGTTTTTATGCCACATTACAGCTTATGCCAATAATATAAATTAGAAATTGTTTGCATCTTCAATTTAGTTTGTAGATGTACATTGTTCATGTCTTACCTACCTACGTTTTTGGTGTCGATATTTTGTTATTTGCATTTAAAAATGACGTCGACAACAGGTTTTATACCGGTTAACTGTAGTTTTAAAGGTGCCTTCAGTCTAAGAAAGAAAAATATAATATTAAATGTACATGATGCACTTGTACATCAACGCCCTTTAAGTAATGTTCGTGAAATCGTTAACATATCTTCAAATATGACAGGGGTTGGAGAAGCAACAATTTATAGATTCCTAAAAGAAAGAAAAGGAGGAACTGTTTCATCTCCCAAGAAGAGTGGAGGGAGTAAACTCTTGGAAATTGAAGAAATATATAAAAACATGATAAGACACAGCGTCCACTCATTTTTTTTAACATAGAATTTCCAACATTGGACAAAATCCAAACATTAATTAGAGAAAACGAAGAGTTACCAATCATAAGCAACAAGAAATTATGGGGACTATTGAGAGAGATGGGATTTCGTTGGCAAAAGAATAGAAGAAAATCCATTTTAATTGAAAAAGATTACATTGTATGTTGGAGACGACATTATCTAAGAACTATTAAAAAGTACCGAGAAGAAGGGAAAACAATTTTTTATTTGGACGAGACTTGGCTAAATGCAGGTCATACTGTACCATATCTATAGGTTGATACAAATGTGAAAAGCTCCCGTCAGGCATTCATCGAAGGTGTATCTACTGGAGTAAACAATATTCCCATTGGAAAAGGACGCAGACTCATAATAACCCATATTGGAAACGCATACGGTTATGTCAATGGTGGATTATTAAGTTTTGCCTCAAAATCAACTAAAGATTACCACGAGGAAATGACTGCTGACGTTTTTGAAGAATATTTTGAGCAAATGTTGAATTTAATTCCAAAAAATTCTGTCATAGTCATGGATAATTGCTAGATAATGCAATACTAGCAGAAAATTTGCCAACAACGGCATGGAAAAAAGGAGAGATAATCTAATGGTTGGATAAACACGCAATTGAGTACAAGGAGAATTCGACAAAAAGGAATTATTAGCTATTGTAAGGCAACATAAAGCAGCTTATAAAAAATATATAATTGATGAAATGGCATTAATTGTAATTATTGTAATAATAAATGTAATGATTTTACGTTTACTCCCATACCACTGTGATCTGAATCCGATAGAAAATATATGGTCTCAAGTAAAGGGTGAAGTCGGACGCAACAACAAAATTTTTAAATTAGAAGACTTACAATAATTATTAGAGCATTCCTTACCAAAAGTAACTCCAGAAAATTGGAAAAATGCTGTTAGTCATGCTCACAAGAAAGAAATAAAATGTGGAATTTGGATAATATGACTGATGCAATGCTGGAACCGGTAATAATTAACATTGGAGTTGAAGATTCCTTAGATTCTGAAGAAAGCAGTGAATCTTAAATGGAATTTGATTGAAATAATATTCATTTTTTTACAAATCGGCCCCTGTTACGGCCACAAATTATTTTATATATAACCAATAAAATAAACATCTTACATTTCTTGCAAATTCATAAGTACCTGTTAATCTCCATCACTCCGAAACTGGCAACTTTATTTAGGGATTACTAACCCTCAAAACTATTGTATTCTATTCTGCTTCAACTTTTATACCTGGTGGTCATACTCAATTTAAAATTGTTTTCCTATATACTTCTGTAAACTTGTTGACAAATATCTATTTTTCATTGAGTCACCCGTATCAACAGTTTAGGGATTTGCATACATAATGTGCTATCAATATGATGGAAATGGACTATAACAATATACAAATAATATGCATTTTTGTTATATTTAGATTTTGGTAATTCTCCCCCCAACCTTTATAATTAGGCAAACTTTCCAAAAATCCGTAATGAGGGCGTTATTGTGGTTTAGTTATTATTGTTTTCATTACCTATTGTTCGAAATATAGATAAACGGATTAAAATATTTCAATAGGGTCGACCGGGCGTGCTAATAACTTGGCTGGTTACTAATTTACGACCTTCTTAGATTTCTAGCTTTTAAGTAAAATGTCTGATCGCAAGTGCAACGTTACCTGCCAAAATATTTTGGATTGACCGCTTTTGCATCGAAAATTACCTTGACCGCATATGCAACGACCGCATCTGGACCTATTTCCTTGATAATAGATATGAAGAATATAATTTATTTAATATAGATTTATACAAATAGGTTGCAAACAAATAAATAACATACTCTCTAGATATTTTAAATTACGTTCCCTAACGGTGATGAACGGAGAAGTTAAAACAAAGATTTCCAGCCAATAAATCCACAAGCCGGAACACGCAATCCACAAAAGAGTGTCAGTTGATCATGAAGAGCCATAATTTAGCCGATGCGGCTGTAAAAGTGTAGCGCGTAAAACAGAAAGAGTTTCCTGGAAAGGGAAAACATCCTTTTGGAATATCGTGGACCTATATTAGGCCAGTACAGTGAACATTTTAAAGAAATAATTATTGGTTTAAAATCCATATGGTTAGTAATATTTTAAATGTTTACAAATAAAATAATAATAAATTATCCAGAAGACACATCTTTTAGCGGACATTAATTGGATACAACACAAAAATAAAGTTAACGGATTTCACAACAAAAGAATTTTATTAACAAGATTTAAGAGGATATTAAAAGCAACTCTGATACCAAAATAATATGAAATCGATCTTAATTGTTAAAAAAAAAATAAAATATATTGATCGTAAAGTACTTGTTGCATAACAACAACATTTAATATTGTTACTCCATTTTGTATCATATTATCATATCACACTGTATATTAGTTTTAAGGTTTAGATTTGTAAAATTCTTTTGTATCATTTATTATTCTGTACGGGCGCCGATATGTATTCAAAATAACTTTTTAGACATAAGCTTCTAAAGTCGTCAAAGAATTATAACAATAAAACGATCATTAAAGTTCATTCGTTTAGAAAATTCCCATCTGTCAACAAATGCACGTGTAGATATTCACCGTCTCATTCGTCAAGAGGCTATTAAATATAATTTATTGCCTTAAGCTAGACAGATTCTTATGTTACAGATCCAAACTTGCCATCATGTTTAAATTCAAATTATATCGTGTTGATTTTTAAATTAATATATTGTGTTATATTTATGTTATAGTTATTGTTAAGTTATTTATTGGTCGTGTAATTTTTTAGAGTTAGTTTAATTGTGATTTAATGATTAAATTTCAAGAAATTCTTACACTAATAGTTTGCAAAGTAAATATTTTTAAAAATCATATGATACACATCAGTACCACCCTGTTTGGCTTTCACGTGCTTCTGTTGACAATTGGGAATATGTAAAATGAATGTGGTTTAGTAATTTACAAATTATCGGTTTGAGTGACAAAACCCCAACAGCAACGTAAGTTGAAAAATAACCGTTTCCATCGACCACAAACCTACTTTGGTAATTTTACCAATCAAAGGAGAGTTGAAGGTTGCGAAATTTAAATAGATCCTTTATATAAGTCGAGGGTCAAGGGGGCGATTTCTTAATTTTAAGAAACCGTTATGGGTCCAGCGTTATTCAAGAGGGCATGTTGAATTTAGTTTGAATTGAGCACTGGGTAAGCTCGAAGCTCCAATTCGCGCTACAGTTTTTAGATTCGGAATTGCTTCAGCGCTATTCAGAAAGTTTAACACAGGAATATTAATAATTTTACTTAACCCGTGTCAATAGCATCACCGACAAGTTCTCTAGTTTTTTTTTATAAAGTTATCAACGTCCAAAATACGTAGTTGTAATGGTTTAAATAGGCTTGTTAAAACGCTATTTGTAAAACTTTACCACATTCCTGGGTGGTCATTCAAAAAAGTATAGAAAAGTTTTTGACCTGTTTTCCTAAGGCCAAAACCAGCGACCTATGACTGGTGCAAGAAACAAAGGCATCAAAACGAGGTTTAAGGACAAACACACCTGCATCTTCGCAGAGTACTTTTTATAAAAATTTGTTTTAAAAATATTTAAAAATAAAAGCAGGAAAACGTATTAAAAATTCTATGAATCTATATAGAAATAAAGCAAACGTACTAGAAGAAAAAACAAACTTACCTTATCGAATATCAAGACCACGATAGTCCGACGACGAGTATAAGTAAGAAAATCCGAAATAAAACACTATCACGGGTGGGAAAGGTAAGACATGAGTATTGAAAAATTTAAAAAATCATTTCTCTATTGTAGTAAAACAAATTAAGTAAATAATAGGATCTCAATAAATTGATCTTATTCAATTAATTGAACAAATCGGTCGCCCAAGAAGGACAGACTAATGTAGGGTAGATAACAGAAATAAAAATGAACAATATGCTTGAAATTCTTCTTCTTGTAGTTCCTTCTCCTATCGGAGGTTGGCTATCATCACAGCTATCCGTACCTTATTGGCGGCTGCTCTAAAAAGATCTACTGAGCTGCAACTATACCACTCTCTTAGGTTTCTCAGCCAGGAAATTCTTCGTCTTCCTATGGATCTTTTACCCTTGATTTTACCTTGCATTATAAGCCTTTATATCTCATATTTCGCACCTCTTGTAATGTGGCCTAAATATTCCAGCTTGCATGCTTTATGACCTTGTAATCCTTTTGTAGCCTTCTTCAATGCTTGAAATAGTAGTTATTAAAAACATTTGAGGTCAGAGAGGTCAAATCCAAAAAAATCAGAAGGTTTTCTGTTTCTGTTTCTGTATTAGAAAAATTTATTGATTTAACTCTGAAATATCGCATAAATAAGTAAGAAAACGCTTACGATTAAATCAAACTAGAAGCTTCTTTAAGAAGAGCAGCAGAGAAGTACTGCGTTAGCTATGTTTTTCTTCTGAGATATAAGCGAAAGATAGATGCAGAAAATGAAGATGATTATGAACAGCTAGAAAATATTAATATTAAAATGCATAAATTAAGACTAATTTACAACCAAAAAGATTTTTTTCTCATTTTCAAGGAAAATTGTATCTTAAATGTAAATTAAATTTTAAGGTGAACATTTTCGAAACATTCGGAGTGTAGATGCAATCTACACCTTTTACATAAATACATTACTTTGCATTACATTACTTTTACACATCCGACATTCTTGAACTATAGTCTATTTTTGTAATGTGGCCGAATATTGTCGAATCTGGTAAAGCAAATTTAGATTGCCGTCCATGTACTAAGTTTGGCACTGATGTAGTGGTTTCTTCACTATTCTCTTCTCTTCATGTTTGATTAAACAAAATCTATGTCGGTTCATGCTTTCTCTTATAATGTGCACTTCTTTATCCTCATTCTTCGACCAATACATATCAACTTGAAGCAGAGTGTGAACCAGATAATATACATATGCCAA
Source organism: Diabrotica undecimpunctata (assembly GCF_040954645.1). Classification (NCBI taxonomy): domain Eukaryota; kingdom Metazoa; phylum Arthropoda; class Insecta; order Coleoptera; family Chrysomelidae; genus Diabrotica; species Diabrotica undecimpunctata. The sequence goes on from NC_092809.1 coordinate 114,891,020, forward strand.
TAAATTTTTTAAATCTATGTCATTCATTTCAAAATCTTGGCGGTTATTCTGCAATGCATAAATATTTGTACAATATAGAATGATCTCAATTAATTGTTTTTCAAAAAAGAGTGAAAAAACTTCAACATAAACTTGCCTCCATGGTTGGCTTTTATATTGTGTAAATATCAATCAGACTGATGTTGAAATCCTACTGAGTACGAAGGAGTATCTGTTGTTACCCAACTTGAGACAAATTTGGATTTACTATTTTTGTTTTTTTGTCTTGTTTTTTCTTTGGACGTTTTATCTGCGGTTCAGAGGAATATCCGAATATCATAATCAGAATCGTCAAAATTCCCAATCACTTGTATTTCATATGTACCCCCAATATCCGATTTTATTTCTTCTTCACAAATAATATTATCATTAATGTCTTCTACATGGGAAACTTCATCTGAATCCGACGGCAAATAAACTACATTCAGTGAATCAGCATTTTCACAATCTGTCTTCTTCTAACAAAGCTATTAACTCTTTAGTAGTTAGTGCCATCTTCCTTTCATATTTCGAGAATTTACTGAAAAATGCACTTTACATACACGCATTCACATGATAATAGTTTGGCTTACTTTATTTTAATTTATATGGAACATAAAACAAATAAACACAAAGAAACTTTCAAATCAAGTTTAAAAAAATCAAATATACCGTTTACACCACACAATAATTATATAAATAGAGAATGAATTGTAATAACGAGATCGTATATTAAAATTTCAGATTGTTTAGTATAATGAAAAAATAAGTATTTTGCAAAGGTTTCTGTTTTTTTAAAGTAAGTACTGTGTTAGGTTCCCTATAATAACAATAAAATTTTACTGTGTTTAAATATATATTTAAAATATTATTTTGGTACGCCCCTGCAACGTTGATAAGTGCGTTGTTGCCAAGTGATCACCTTCAGTTAAAAATTGTTTTAGTATAGGTGGCGTAGCTACCTTACTGGACAAACAGTGTGACTTGTCAGCCTAGCCGTTTATATAGGTAGATACATAGAATGAATTATTAGTATGTGTTTACATACGTATAATCTAAGTATGGGGTTTTGCTTACGATTTCCAACCCGTCCTGGATTAGAATATAATTGTTAAGTTGTCAAATAAAAAACGTAAAAGTACCATCTATATTTTTTTGAAAGTGCAAGCATTTTATGCAGTATTTTGTGTATGAACGGCAGTAAATAGATATTTTTAGAAGTTATTAGAATCTCATTTCAGAGTTGATCTACGTTAATTGAAAAATATATTTAACTTACGACTTATTCAATTACGGAAAATTCCTTTTCATAATAAATTAACTGTTTTGTCTCCGTAGTTTGTATTAATACACGACCCTCATCTTATTAAAAAATTAATTAATATTAAAAAATTACCTGATTAGTAGTACTAAAATTATTCACTTACCGGCCTAAAAGCATCCTTCTGGAATATCGCGTCGGGTCCTTATAAGAGAGCAGTAAAGAGTGTATGTATCGGCGTCCCTTAAGGATCCAGCTCTTTTCGAGTGATGGACTGCTGCTTTGAGGCTTGGCCTGGGTCTCTTGGAGGACTTTCCATCGGTTAGTTTGGATTTACAAAGCAAGATGTTACGTGGCTGGAAGGTTGAAAGTTTTGGGAATTGATCTCTTACTAAGTAAATGAACCAATTTGTTCTACGTTTGAACGTTAAAAAGTACGGTTAAAGTTGTGATATTTTTATTTGCTTCCATTTTTACTAGGAACTTGCGCAAATTATGTTCTTTGGCAATGCAAAAAATAACAGTGTGTGAAAAAGAGTGTACATATGTCTATTTAGTAACAATTAAGAACAGCCATGTGAAATACACCTCAAAAGAGTTTTTTTACAACTTAGTAAAATAAATCGAATAGTCCAAACTAGGATGTTGTTTTTATTTTATTTGCTAACATATACCTTCTTATTGTCTACACATTACGAGACTAAAGAAATATGGGAAATTAAAAAACGGAAAAGGATGTGGCGATAATACTATAAAAGTGGAGCCAAGAAAACTGAGCAAGGTTTGAAAGTCAGATGAATCAAGACTACAAAGGTAATTACATGGAATTGTTATGTATAAAAAGAATAAAGTCTTCTTCTTCCTCCTTTCCTGCTCCCCATTCACATTCATGTGTTGGAATATCATTTATTCTTTTTTTCCACTCCCTTTTATTCTTTACTAATTCCTTCATCTCATTTACAGTTTTTTCTCTTTCTTTTCCATATTCTTTTATTTGGTCCAGTCACTTTTTTTTATCTACCTCTTCTTTTTTCATTAACTTTTCTATTTTCACTATTCTCTTTACCATTCGAGTTTGATCCATTCTTACCACGTGACCGAACCAAATCATGTGTTTCTTTTGATTTTACCAATATTGTTTCTTTTTAATAGAACTTTAATCTCCTGATGTCCTAGTAATATTTTGTTTAGTGCATAATATATTTTAGTTAGTTTGCTCGCCTGTTTGCTATTTCGGCATCCATTTTTCCGCCATTTGTTAACGTTTTACCCAAGTAATCGACTGTGGTTTCTTTTTTTAAATCCTGTAGCTTGAATTTAATTTTTGTTTATGTCTTGGGCACTTATCTGTTTTTCGTTAATTATCATTACTTCTGTTTTTTCTATATTTCTTTCCATTTTTACCTTTTCTATTTCTTCCGTCCATGTGTTAATAAATTTTTGCATTTTATTTTTTAAATTTTCGTTAAGAATACGCCGTTCTTTTAACAAATGTAGGTTATACAAAGCTTTTCAGATAAAACTATCCACCTTAAATAACTTTTGAAATTAATATTTTTAGGAAAAGCGCAGAAACACGTCAATTATATTTGAAGGGGGAGACATTATGTTATTTAAACTTGCTGGAAAAGGCACCCCTTCACCCTCCGTATCATCCCTTTATTTTTTTTAATTACTTCACACTTTTTTTATTTTATCAAAAGAATCGAAATGGTAGGTTTATACTACAAAAATAATAATTGTGCAAGAGCTGCTACAAGAATTTTTAATAAGACACACTATAATAGACATGCAACTCATAAATATGTGAATGAACTGATGCAGAAATTTAGAGCAACAGGGCCAATTTGCAATAAAAAAAAACAGACAGGCAGCCATTTTAGGGCAAGTTAACTTGAAGGCTAAGCAATTACAGTCATTGTCATCAATAAATACAGCAATCGGTGTTTCACCTTCCGAATTTTACATAAATTTAAGTTCCAACTATTCAAAATTAAATTGGTATAATTGGTATAATATAAACATTATTGGTGTATTTATATATATATATATATATATATATATATATATATATATATATATATATATATATTCAGGGATTCTACAGTATTCAATGCCTTCCCTCGGTCAACCGTTTCCATCTCTCTCTGTTGTCCCATTCTCCAGCGTTTAGGCCTGTCTTAATCATGGCGTCGTCTACTTCGTTCCTCCATAATTTTCGGGCTCGTCCTCCTTTCCTCCTTCCTATGGGGCTCCATTCGGTTATTCTCTTTATCCATCTACTGTCGCTAGTTCTTCTTACATGTCCATACCAATTTAGTCCTGTTTGTTCTATATATGTTAGCATGTTTGTTTCTATTGATGTTCTTTGCTTTATTTCGTCATTACTACTCCTATCCATTCTTGTTACTCTGCAGCATCTTCGCAGGCATTCCATTTCCATTGCTACTATCTTACTGCTGTTTTTCTTGTTTATGATTTAATTTTCAGCCCCGTATGTCATAATACTTCGCACTAATGTTTAATAAATCTGTGTTTTTGTCTTCATATTTAGATGTCTATCCGACCATACTGAGTTAAGTTGTCGGATTGCTGTTCTTGTTTGTCCTAATCTTTGTGTAATTTCTTCCTCTGTTGTTGCCTTTTTCGTGATTATAAACCCCAAGTATTTGAATTTATCCTTTCTTTTGATTGTTACGTTATGATCAATCTGTAGATATTCTATGTCTTCTTCACTTGTAGGTAGGTACTCTGTTTTCGCAAGTGTAATATTTAGGCCAGCCCTGGTATATTCTTCTTGTAGTTTCTTCATCCTGTAGTTTAGATCGTCTTGGTCTTGTGACATCACTACCTGATCTTCAAAGCTTAACGTATATAGGTATTCGTTCCGTACCGGTACTCCCATGCCTTCGCATTTTCTTTTCCATGTAGTCAAGGCTTTCTCTAAGTATATTTTAAATAGGGTTGGAGATGTGGAATAACCCTGCAGGATCCCTTTTGTTGTGGTAAAGTATCCTATGATTCTTCTTCTCATTTTAATGGACACTTTATTTTCTTTATACAGAGCTTTTGTAGCTTCTATGAGTTCCGTCTGTATTTCTAATTTGTACATTGCATTTCATAGTTCTGACCTTGGTACAGAGTCATACGCCTTTCTCAGGTTCACAAATGCTAAATCCACAAGGAATCTACGTTCCTGTAGATATTATTATCCAAAACCTTTCAGTCCCGTTAAATCAAAAAACTTCAATCAGAAACTCCTGCTTCAATACTATAAACCAATTCAAAAACAAAAATTCTTCCAATTCTTCAATAATACTTAATACCAATACACCCTCAGCTTCTAACTTTTCTTCCAACTTTCAAAATTTTCATTCAACACCCAATTTTTATAACCTTTCTCAAAATAAACGTAATGAACATCTCAAGACCCTCAAATCCATTAAGAATAAAATCATATCCCACAACTTAATTATCAGTAAAGCTGACAAAGGTAACTGTTTAGTGATCTTAGATCAAACTTCATATCATAATAAAGTCTCAACCTTCCTCAACAACAATAACTTCACTTTACTTACAACAGACCCCTCTAAAAAATTCATAAATAAATTAAAAGACAATATCAAACATTTCACAGATTTCTTCTCAGAACATTTTGCCCCATATTATAAAATCCCAAGCAACCCCTTGATACCCAGGCTGTACGGTTTACCTAAGATACACAAAGAGGGCATTCCCATTCGTCCAGTTGTTAGTTTCATTAACACTCCAGTCTCCATCTTATCAAAATTTATATTAAATCTTATCAACAACATGACGAACTTCACCCCTCGATTTTCAGTCAAAAATACTAGTCATCTAGTCAATAATTTACAACACATCAATCTTCACCCCAACATTACTATGCTTTCATTTGATGTCAGCAATCTATTCACGTCTGTCCCTAAACAAGAAACAATTAATCTGGTTAATTATCTTCTTAGAGCCAACTCCATTACTTCATCTACTACCAAATCCATTATCCAACTTCTACAACTTTGTTTAGAACAAGATTTCTTTGTTTTTAACAACAAATACTATAGACAACCTGATGGCTTAGCCATGGGTAGCTGTCTCTCTCCTTTTTTGGCTGATGTATTTATGGACCATTTAGAATCCACACAGATCATGAAAAACCCTGAAATACTCCATTGGTTCCGCTATGTTGATGACTGTTTAGTCTTCTATTCAGGTAATTCCAATTCAGCTGAACATTTACTTTCCAAAATTAACCAAATTCACCCCAATATCAAGTTCACTATGGAACTAGAATCATCCATGTCAATCAATTTTCTAGATCTCACCATCACCAGATTAACTGACCACTTCGATTTCAGTATCTATAGGAAACCCACACAGACTGATCACACAATTCCATTTTCAACCACCCCATGTCACATAAACATGCAGCTTTTCACAGTTATATCCACCGCTTAGAAACCATTCCACTTTCAGACATAAACTACAAAAAAGAACTCAACATACTTAGACAAATAGCAGTCAACAATGGATATGATCCCAACATCATCAACAAACTCATCCGTAAAAAACGCCTTAAGACCCTGCAGGAGAATGCGTTCCCCAGAGACCTCACCACCAAGCCCAATTACGTTTCACTTCCATACTATCATGAAAGTCTTTCTGGAGATATTCGAAATCTCATCCAACGGTCGGTTGAAAACATCCATGTGTCATTTAAAGTACCCAACAATTTGGGTCAACACATATCTAATTCCAAAGATCCCATCAATTATATGGATCGGAGTGGAGTGTATAGATTAAAATGTTCAGATTGCAATGCCTCTTACATAGGTAGAACATGCAGATCACTATCCTCACGTTCTCTAGAACACACTAAAAGAGAAAATACTTCCACTTTCTCTCAACATCTTAAAGAACACAAACACACCCTTAATATCCCAGAAGACGTTTCACTTATTCACAACATCCCCCAAAAAAATTTCCTTAAATTAGACTTATACGAAGACCTTGAAATTCTTAAAGAAAAACAAAAAAGCCCAAATTGCGTCAATCGTCATGTATCCTTCAATCGAGACTTCCTCCCTCTCCATCGCCAACTATTTTCATAATCTTCATCCCCTACTCACTTTTACAACAAAAATCTACATTTATCACTATTTGTCCGCCAAATACTCATCTTCTTTAATCCACTCCAAAAAACTTTTCTGTTTACACATCACACTCCCAATCAGTCCTTATCTCTCTCTAGTAAATCCAAACTTCTAGTCCGACCCACTATACCTTTGTTGTCCATACTTCTTGTCGGCACCTCCAAACCTTAGACTATTCTTCATCTCTTTCAAACAAACCTCTCAGTCCTCATTTCACTCTTCCACACAACCCTCCTAGGGTTTGGTTGCAGCTCTCTGGGGATCTCAGCCTTCTGCATTCTTTCCTTATCCTACATTCTTTCAAAAGCACTATAAATTTCTTATTTTTCACTCAATTTCATCAGAGCCACCCTAGAACCATTTCATTTTCATAATTGAGGTTTATATACACCTATAAAATCACCAACTTATAACTTATCTCTCTATATTTCTCATGTACCTAGTGTTGCTTTATGACAGATAGGGCCTTTCTCAAGTTATAAGTTGAGTAGTATACTTACAACATACTACAAAACCATGCTCCAGCCATCAAATTCTGTTTATTTTAGACAATAGTTTAATGAACACCTTAAGACCTTCATATCCATTAAGAATTAAAAACAAATCACACAACTTAATTACCATTAAAGCTGACCCCATAATTTTTGTTTTACTTAATTCTAACAGAGCCAACCCACAACTATTCCATTTTCACATTTTGGACAATTATACACCTGCAAATCATACAACTTGTAACTTATCCTTTTATAGTTCCCATGTACCTAGTGTTGCTTATGACAGATAGGACCTTTCTTAAGTTATAAGTTGAGTACTATTCTATTAACTTATTAAAAAAACCATGTCCCAACCATCAATTTCTATTCATTTCACATAATAGATAAGAAAATAAAACTTCCATACCACTTAGTCTGTTAACACCCTATCAGATATTTAATTTCATGTACTTATAACTTAATTAGTTTTACATTTACCAGGTACCAAATGTTGTGTTTTGACATACAGGGCCTTCTATAATCGAGTTATAAGTTAAATTTCACACGACCATTATACTACAAAAGTTTTATCTTATTCATGTAAGAACACTTTCATATTTTAAATATATTCATTCATTTTCCACCAATATCAAACAAAATTTCTATAACTACACCTTCTACATGTGTCTATTTTCTATTTTCCAAGTACCAAATGTTAAATAAACATAAAGGGCCTAAATATAAAAATCTCTTTTTCATTACACTACCACACACATGCATAGTTGGTTGCCTAACTATAACCATATTATCTTCTCTCCACATTTCATCTCATACACATAAAAATCAATTTTTAAAAAAACAACAACATTGATGGTTGATACTGTTATATTATTTAATATCAAAAAATCTATTACTTTAACAAATTTAATTAACGTTGGCTTTTGTCTTAAGTAGACACATACAGTTATATTGACTACTCTGTTACTTGTTCCGTCCTAACTTGTCAACATTGTCATTTCAATCAGTTGCTTCCATTAAGTCCTCGTAGACACACCGTCTCAGGACTTGCAACTTCAACGTGGAGTCATATGTCGCCATGTTACCTAATCCAACGGTAACTTTAGCATCCTAGCAATTTATATAATATAATGTAAAACAAATGTAACTAAATTTTTGTTAACGGGTTTTTACCCATGTATTTAGTGGCTACATTCATGTACACCTAGTAAGTATTAACCACACTTTACATTAACCTTAGTCAAAATTTTAACTTCACGTTCTTTTTAATTAAGTGGTTATATATTTTATAGGACACTGATGATGGAATAATGGATTCCGAAAACGTTTTGTCTAAAACAGCCCGTTTGGGTTTTTAAAAATATATACCTTTTATAAAGGATTTTTAATAAATGCTAAATGTATATCTCTATTTTTTGCTTTTTTCTTGTCTAACAGTTGTTCCGGTGTGTAAATGTGGTCTATGCATGATCTTCCTGCGGTGAAGCCTGCCTGATCCTCCCCGATTTTGTATTTTTTATACAAGAGTTAAATGAAGAAGATGTTAATCGTCATCTCGAATTTTACGAATTAATGATACAATGCATAATTAATAATCCACAATTGTTAAGCAATATTTGCTTTTTCAATGAATGCTCTTTTTTATTAAATGACTTGGTAAACAGACCTAATTGCCGATACTGGGGTGAGAGTGATCCATATATTGTACGTGAATTTCACACACAGCATCCTCAAAGGTTAAATTTATGGTTGGTATCTTAAGAGACCACATTATCGGAACCTTTTTTTATCACTGGAAACTTAAATGGTCCATCGTATCTTGAGTTACTTAGGCAAGTTGTTGGTCGTATTAAAAAAATAGTAGCAAATGATAATAACTTTTTCGAAGATTTGGTTGTATTTCAACATGATGAAGCTCCACCACACTTTGCTCTACCTGTGCGAATTTTTAAACTAACCTTTTCATTCTCGTTGGATAGGTAGAAGAGGACAGATCATGGATTGGCCTCCTAGGTCACCGGATTTAACACCCCTAGATTTTTTCTTGTAGGGGTATTTAAAAACAAAAAATTATGCTACTCAACCAGAATTTCAGGATGATTTACGACAAAGAATAAAGGATGAATGTCGACAATTAAATGCAGACGTGTTAGGCAATATCAGAGAAGAATTTTAAAATAGATTGTACTATTGTATTTTCGGTATTGAAATGTTCATTCTAAATGTTTATAATAAAATTGTTAAAAAATAATTTTTTTTTAATCCAGTTTTCTTGATTTTGTGTTTATTTTTCTTATAAACTAATTACTTTAAGCATCATGTGTTATAAATTTTTAAGATCAGTACAAAGAGGAGAATCCAAATATCAAATAAAAAAAGGTGAAAGTAATTTAAAAAAAATTAAGGGACGATATGGGGAGTGAGAGGGTGCCCCTTCCAGCAAGCTTAAATATGACGTAATGTCTTTCCCTTCAAATAGTAATTGACGTGTTTTGCCTTTTTTCTAAAAATTAGAAGTTTAAAAGTTATTTAAAGTGAATAGTTTTATGTGAAAAGGACTGTATATATAGTCCTATACCTTATACAGAGGTCTATTACCTCTAATTGTGTAAATATTGGCTTCCTTTTTTGTATTCTCTTACTATTATGTTCATTATAATTATGAGTAAGAGCGGACTCAGACTTTTCCCTTGATATCTCTTTCATCATTTTAAATTCCTCTGATCTCTTTCCTACTATCTGTACTTTCGCTTTTACCGTCTTATACGTGGATTTAATTGCTGCTATTGGTTTTCTTAGTACATGTACCTCCTCTCATAAACTCCATATTTTCTTTTTATTTACCTGCTCTTAGATAAATGCTGCTCTTAGATAAATGCTATGAAGAGTGCTTTGCCCTCCTTTAGTTTTCTTTCTGCTACCCTTCTCGCTACAAAAATATTCCTACTATATATTTATATTAACTTTTATTTCAGATCTAAATGCTGCTTGTGTATCTTCTATTAGCTTCTAAACCTAATTTATCAATCTGTTCTCTAACAATTTTTTATACAGTTCAAAGCATACTTGTGCTGAGTTTTATATATGGGTATTATTAACTTAGTTTCTTAACTTTTAGGGATCGTCCCTATTCTCCACGCTTTTTTTAGTATAGTCCTTAACCATACTATTCTTTCTCACCTAGCCATTTCTGGTGATAACTAGTCTTCTTTGCAAGATTTTCGTAATTTTATGGCTCACACTGGCTTTTCCCCTTCTTCTTGGCTTGTTTCTAAATTGTTATCTGTATATTTCGCTTTTTTTATGTTTTGCAAAATCTTTCTTCAAAATGTCCTTCTTTTTATCACTTCTTAGTCTTTTCTATACTATACTTCCCCGTTATTTGCCTTTTAAATTCTTTCTTACTTCCCCTTTTTTTAGTTTTTTCTTTAAATATTTTATTGTTTTCTTTCTTATCTAATTCTTTAACGTGTGTGTATATCTTTACTTAACTAAACTAATACGGTCCTAAAGACATCTCACTTCATTAAGATAGGCAAAAAAGACTCGGTGTGCGCACAAATAGCTAAGTACTGTAAAAATGTGCTTTTAAATTCCGGACACTGCATTTGCAGCTGTAGCAGCACGACAGCAAGCTTTCCTAGAGTTTCTTCTACTTGATACCGGAATAGGTTTTTGTTGGAATTATTCAGCATCCATATATCAGTTTCTTGGTTTCAGTAGTTTTAAGAGAATCGAAAAAACATTAAATTTTTTATTTTCCTCTATTAAATTATTTTTAATTCAGATTTTTGTTAGTAACTCAAAGAATTTGCCTAATTCTGACCTATTCATTCCTTGAGCTCTTGTTAATAACAACCCCTCTGATTGTCGTATGAAAAGGTCTGGGTTTCTTTCCAAAAAACTTGTAAACCATTGTTTTCCAGCTTTTCCAGTCTGTGCAGAAAAAGTATGCATTATATTAAGCTTCTCAGCAAAATTAAAAGCCAAAGTTCGGACAGAATTACGATCAGGCGCAAATCCAGCTGTAAAAAGGGATTTAATGTGATAGGCAAGTCTTCTCTCAGTACCCTTCCCAAGAATATCTGAAATAATTCAAAACATTATTTTTATTACATGTAAGTAGGTACTAAGCTCATTGTAACCATTTACACAAAAAACACAAGTTACGTTCTGGCCTCGAGCTCCTTTACTATGCTTTCCAGATTTTATATTTCTATCAATTGTACGTGCTGGTACAAGGAGACATGCTTAACAAAATCATGTGGGACTGACATGCAATACTAACCTTAAACGTGAATTCTAACTACGAAACAAATAAACATAATACAAAGAAACTAAATTTAACCCATATTTTTCTGAATCAGAAAAAATTACCAACTTTCTAAAAACATGATGTAAAACTTAGGGCTACAAAATTATATCTTCCGAGTTAATTTTAACACCAGCAGTTTATTCACTTTTGAAAACTGTTAATTTGCACCTACAATCAGTAATAGACTATTATATGTGACTATGTGACTCTGTACATTTCAACAGTTTGTTATTTGATACCTACCACGTGGCCTGCGGCATCTCTCCCCACGCGGTAACTCTCCGTACATTACCCTATAATTTTAGAGATAGACCATCGTAGTTTAAGTTTTTAGTCATTTTTATTATTTGTGGTATTAGTAATATTTTTCTTTGTTATTTAGCTTTCTTATATATTTACTTATCACCTTTTTAGGTTTTTAGTTAGAATAAATGTATTAAAATGATTTCCTTCTTTATATATTATATTGGCCTAGATTTAAGCCTTTTAGGAAGCATCCTCGCTGGTACATTAAGTACACAGCTAATTAACTATTCTTAGTGAACCAATACCGATAGAACTTTGGATTGATAAATTATTTTATACACATGGGGGTCATCAACCTCCTAACAACTGATTCTAAAGGATTTTCGTAACTTTAGAACGTAAAAAATCATAGATAATTTAGGAATACCTCTATCATACCAATGTATAGGTATAGATAATCGTATTTACTTGTTAAAAACATTTTTTAATATTTAATAGTAAACACAACATGGTTCTGTTTTTTTATAATTATTTGTGTTAGTATAACAAATAGATCAAATACACCAAAATAATAGTTTAATTTTTAAATTACCTATTATAAAATTACATACAGTCGCCTAAGACTAAACGATCCTGATCTGATCTTGTGGATAATACATAATATTGTCAGGCAATAAAGTGATGTGTTTTTTATTATTTATTACAGGCGTTTAGTGTATTATTATAAAGGTAAATCAATGAAATTTAATAAATCAAAATGTATAATATAATTTCTACTTTCATCGTTTTTGTGGTAGATACCTGTGTAAAATGGCAGCAAAGAAATCCTCGATTGACGAGACTAAAACAATGTTCTTTACAAATTCAATTCCGTCATGATTTAATAAGACTATCTTCCGGTTGCTCAACAACGCGCGTAATTCCGCAGACAAAAAGAATTAATCTTACACCATACACATACCTTACAAAGCTTTACACGTATGCGTGACTCAACCCTCCAAGTCAGAAGCAAGCTCAACTCCTTGGGGACCCACGATGCGGATGATGGAAGCCTCCCAGTCAATCCGAGTAACTCGTATTTTCAATCTGCGACGATGAAAATGCAGTGGAAGCCCCTCATTGTTCCTGCACTCTTTCGCCTTTATTTTTGTCCTGACAATGGATCTACGATGCCGGCAATCATGTTGAGAGGTGTTTTTAAAACTAAAACGAGAACACAAACTATGATATCAGCTTAGTGGAAATCCGTGTCAGGAAAAACGGTCGGGAGTTAAAAGGGTACAGCCTGTTTAGATTACTTTCGTATTTGTAGCGAGAGGACTAAAGAAAAACTATTTAAAGAACAACAACAAATAATTTATAAATACCAATCAACGTAAAAATATAAAATATGCTAGTAACAGAGATCCGAATACTCATTATAAATAATTATATTTTGTACAATTATACAAGGTAGCAAAATAGACGAATTATCAAAATTACAATAGGTATGTTTGAAAAAACTTACAGGGGTTAACCAATTAATAATACACACACACTCCTGGATACGTCTGGGCTCGTTGTGGTTATGGTTATGGTAGATCGTGGCAGTACCCATTTATGAGCACTTAAGACGCTTAGACGTCCTAAGACGGGTCCATTGTATCACCCCATTATACGGAATAGGCCCCTAAGGACCTAGTCTTCGGCGATTCTTGAGCCCAGGCTATTTTGGGTTCCCTTATCGGCAATAATCAGCAGGGTAAGCGCAAGAGTTCTTTTAATTCATCAATAACTATACTTCAAAATTTACATACAAACTTTTACAAGAAGACAAACTGAAAATTCAAGTAACAACAAGTGAGAATTACAACGGATTGAGGGCTTTAACAAAATAAGATAGTGTTCCATACTTTTACACTCGTTGAAAAGAAATCCTTTAGAATGGCTTAACAAAATATCCACCAAAGCAATACAATTCAGAAAATCCATAAAGACCTTGCAGACGAAGGACATATAGTTACAAAAATCATAAATGTTTATAACAGGGAAAGCAAGTAACCAAAAAATCTTTTTTTATCGATGTAAAACGTAATGAAAACAATAAAGACATCTTTGGAATAATAAATTTGCTACATGCTGAAGGATGTACGCTTCAAAGCACCCCATAAAAAAAACCCTTATAATACAGTCTAAAACTACAATCACTCAAGAAACTAATGCACATTACCGTATAGCTATGTTAAATGTGCTTGAAATCATGATCAGCAGAATCCAAACACATTAAAGGTGCCGCCTGAGTCTGCAGTGGCCGGTAAACATCCTGACCACCAGAAAGCACCTTCTATGGTCTAGAAGGAGAAGTTGAGCTGTAAGACTTTTGGATGGCCCCATTATGAAGAGCCTAGCCTCTCTTATACCTCCACAACTGGGCCAAGATTCCTGAAACCTCCGCAGAAGAAACTCGTTGAGACTACCCAGACCAGTACTGATCATCATCATCATCCAGCCTCAAGAGTCCACTGCTGAACATAGGCCTCTTCCTCATCTTTCCAACCCCGTCTATCTTGCGCCGCTCTCATCCAGTTTTTATTGAGTCTTCTTAAATCGTCAGTCCATCTTGTAGGTGGTCGACCGACGCTTCTCTTGTCTTCCCTTGGCCTCCATTCCAATAACCTCTTTGTCCATCGCCCATCTGTCATTCTGGGTATGTGTCCTGCCCATCTCCATTTTAGTCTCCAGACTAAAATGGAGACCAGTACTGAAGGGCACTCCAATCACAGGATCGGGTCCCAGCGACAGAGTGAATGAGTCCTGTCGTGTAAGGGCGTTTGTTTCCTTTTACGCCTCTGTGTCACGGTACCCATACCAAATTAACCCTATTGGTTCGCCCAACATCAGCAAGTGCCCTCTTACACTCAAGAACCAGCTGACTTAGGGCACTTCCAAAGCCCTTAGCGCTGCTTGACTGTCAAAGCAGATAGAGACAGTCCTGCCTGAGCAAGCCCTCTCTATTATCTCCTGAGCACATACCAGGATCGCAAAGATCTCAGCCTGAAAGACTGACGCATGGGAGCCCAGAACCCGGTCAGATTCCAATCTGATCTGGGTTCACTTGTGATTAGATGGTCAGTATATTCTGGGGTATCTCGTTCCATGCCTTAATTAACTTCTCTCGAAGTGCTTCCAAAATTTGGGAAGAATTCTTTAAATTAAGAAGTCTTCTACTCATCATGTCTTACACGTGTTCAATATGGGTATATTTGTTTACGTATCATTGTTTATTTAAATAAATTATATTAATATGTTTGTATTAATAATTAGGTTTGTTTATTTTATTGTAGAGTTCCACAAGGTAGCGTTCTTGGACCAGTAATATACCTTTTGTATACATCTGATAGTCCAGAGAGAGAAAAAATTTAACTAGCCACATTTTCTGATGATACAGCAGTCCTGACAATAGAAGCAACTATAGAAGAATCTACGATTAACCTACAAAATGCAATTAATGGCATAGAACGCTGATCCAAAAATGACGTATAAAGTTTAATAAGCAGAAATCAGTTTATATTAACTTTAATAACAAGAAAATTAATTATCTCCCAATTACCTTAAACAACAGCATTGTTCCTAATAAAAAAATAACGATATACCTGGGTTTAAATCTGGACGTCAAACTGAAATGGAAGTAGCATGTTAAAAAGAAAACTGAACAGTTAAAGATAAAGTACAAAAATATGTATTGGCTGATGGGTAGGTACTCTCAACTTTCCATCAAAACCAAAGTACTGATTTACAAACAGATATTAAAACCGGTGTGGACCTATGGTCTACAATTATGGGGCTGTATTAAAAAAAGCAATTATAAAACTTTAAACACGCTCCAGAACCGAATACTAAGGAATATCGTAGGTGTTCATTGGTATATTCGGAATGACGATTTACGCAGAGGCCTTAAAGTCAAATCGGTTTCAAATGAAATTATAAAAGTCGTCAGGAGACATGAAGAGAGGCTCCATAAGCATCCCAACCATGAAATATTTTAGCTTCTTGCCAACAACCCACCCCAGATGACAAGGCACAAGTGGACTAAACTATTCGAGCTTGTGTAATGTCTAAAGTTGTGCAAGGCTTAGTTAGTGTTTGTATTTTGAGAACGATTTCCGAAGTGGAAATTGAAACGTCAATAAATGTATTTTAACCTTTAATTGTGGCTTATTCCCATTTAAATATTAATTAATTTAAAATGCCACAAGAAAATAGCTTCAGAACAATATTAGTTAGTGTTGTAGCCACAACAAGGACGAGTGCACTTGAATTGGCTCCTGCTTGCTGGTAATAAGTTTTCTACCAATAAAAGGGTTTGCGTGAATTTGCTTTCGATGAAATTCTTGGAAATTTAGATAGGTAAGCGATGGATTTTATTGATTTTATTGATTTTATTGAATGGGGAAAACCCATGCTAGTGGCGAATAGTTTAAAATATAATTTCCACAAGTTGCCAATTCAATATTACAAACAGGTTATTTTCCACTCCAATGAAAAGTTGCTCAAATTGTTCTGATTCCAAAACCTAATAAGGATCACACGGAAGTATCTTCATACCGCCCTATTAGCTTGTTGCCTATTATATCCAAAGTATTTGAACGGCTTTTTCTGAGACGACTGGAGCTTATTTTATATGACAGTAATGTTTTACCGAATTATCAGTTTGGGTTAAGGAAACAACATGGTACTATCGAGCAAATTCATAGGGTGGTAAAGAGTATCAGAAATTCGCTTGAACAAAAAAATTACTGTACTCCTGCATTTCTAGATGTCTCTCAAGCATTCGACAAAGTTTGGCATGTAGGTCTTATCTCCAAAATTAAATCTATATTTCCTCATCCCATAAGTTTACTTTTAAGATCCTACCTGACAGATCGATTCTTTCAAGTCAAAAGAGGTGGGGAAATCACTAACCTGTTTCCAATTTGTTCCGGAGTTCCACAAGGAAGCATACTAGGACCCACCCTCTACTTAATATACACATCAGATCTCCCAACGACGACCAATACAACAATCGCTACATATGCCGATGACACAGTTATCATGGCTTCAAATTCTACAGCAGCTGAAGCAGCCCAGGTATTACAAAATCACCTACTTAAACTAGAGAGCTGGCTTAAGCTGTGGCAAGTTCAAGTTAACAGTTTAAAATCAACACAAATAACGTTTACTTTAAAAAAAGGTGTCGCGCCACCAGGTTCTATAAACAACACTCCACTACCAGTTAATACCGTCGTTAAATACTTAGGAATCCAAAAACATACAAAAACTTCAACGTTTCCAATCGAAAGTACTGCGCCAGATCTGTAATGCCCCTTGGTATATCACGAACCACAGATTACACCACGATTTACAGCTACCAACAGTTTGCGAAGCAATATCTGCTGTAAACTCTGTATACAAGAACAGACTATCCTGCCATCCAAATCCGCTGGCCACGGATCTGCTCAACATTTCACACGTAAGAATATTAAAACGACCAGACCCTTTGGACGTCTAGGAAATCAGGAAAAATAGAGCATATTGTCATGGTGCGGTGAAATAACAAGTTTCTATTCTGGTGTTTTACTTAATTTGTGTTTTTAGCCTTGTAACTCTCATATGTGTGTCAGTGATGTTTACCTGTATTAAACTCTGTTAAGTGAAAGTTTAAACTAATTGATTATCATAGATTATATTTATATTATATTTTACCTGGGTGCTCGCCACTGGGCAGCTTCCCACTATGTTATTGTACATAAATTACACATATTGCTTATTGTTTATAATGAGACAGATTGCAATAAACATTGGACGTTAAATAAAAAAAAAAAAAAAGTTGCCATGACATAACTCTTCTACCTACTCCTCTTTTTAGCGTTCTATGTACCCTTCATTTCTAATTTGTAGCACATTATATTTGTCAGTTCTCATTATGTGACCTAGGTACGAGATCTTTCTTTTCTTAACCCTTCCACTGCTACATTTTAATTTAAGACATGAGCAGAAGCAGCTATTTGTTATTGTAAAAATAAAAAATTTTTATTGAAAAAGTCTTTTTTGGATTAAGGGATGTAAAATTATTACTCAGATGTCAATTTTGAAACGTGTCACGTATCCGTGCCATGCGCATTGATCAAAAAATTTTCTATGCAGTGCTGGTCGGCATGGATCCCTGACAAATACATTGTTATGAGTGGTTTAGGCCAAAATTTATGTACTAGAAACTTTAAAGGATGCTAAGAAAATCTTTATTTTGTTAATAATTGGTAAATAAAATATTTGAACTCTAAGATTAAATTAAAAAAAATAACAAGAATAATGCACTTTTACCAATAAAATAACAAAAACAGAAAAATATTTGTGTTGCAACAAAGTACAAAATAAAATAAACTAATACAATAAAAAGATAATAATAAGATAAAAATGTTATTTATGGGTAACATCGAAGCAATCTCCCACACAATATCCAGGTTGTTCAGGACATTCTTCACAATGGTACAATGTCATTTTCCGAATTTTCTTTTGGGAACAAAATCTACAACATTTTGTGTTTGTTTTACCTTTTTTTGTTCACAGATGTAATTTTTATCAGTTTATGTGATGTTGGGTTATTGGTCCGGGCAGCTTTAGTATTGGGTACTTCAATTTTTAATAGTTTTGATATGACAGCTAGTCGGAGATCATAAAGACTCATGGTTTTACCTGAATATTTTTTGAAGAGGAGAACGGCATTGAGGAGCATAAGTTGTATGAAATGGATGCCTAATTTTTTGTACCACCTTAATGTTTTTCTGTCACAGGGATAATATGCATTCATTTGGTCCTGGTGGTCTACTCCGCCCATCTGCTTATTGTAATGAACAATTGGTTTAGATAAGTATAGAACATCTCTTTTGTCTCTCCATTTGCCGACCAACAGGTTGTGAGAATACACTGCACATGTTTTACCCTTTTTAAGTTTTTCAGAAATAAGTTTCGTGGGATTATAATTTTTTTTTTAAATTCAGCGTTCCAGTGCAATATGTCTTGCGTTTAGTTAGCTGGTTGGCTAGGTCACAAGAGTTATAGAAATTGTCTGAGTGTATAGAATGGCCAGCATCTAAATAGTTTTTCAGAAGTTCCAAAACCACCTTTGTAGTATGACCTTTTCCTCCAATATGATCTGAAGCCCCGGTATAGACCAAAGTTTTCAGAATTGTGCCACCCGGTTCTGTTAACATATATAATTTAATTCCGTACTTATGGCGTTTTTTCATACTGCCTAAACACCACACGGCCTCGTCATAGCACCATGGATTCGTCGAGTGATAGATTTTTCCCAGGGTAGTAGAGGGCAGACATCTTGTTTTTAGAAAAATCTATAATTGGCCTCATTTCATATAATCAATCCTGGGCTGCTCGTCCGGGTATCACGACTCATGTGCTGTGTAAAACAATTCAAATTAAATAATTGGTGGCTTTTCCAATAATCTTTGGAGGTGATTCAACCATATTGAACCTGTGTGTAACACTAGTCCAATAAATGTTAACATTTCTTGAAAAGTTACATTCATCCACCTGCTAATTCGAGTAATTTCCAAAGCACTGTTAGACAGGAAAACATCATTTACGTAAGTATTAGTTTCTTCTACTACGTGGCCTAAAATTTGGTCATCAAGTATTGCTCTGAAGTAGTCTATGGGTTCATTTCCCAGTATTGCTTGTAATAGCTCATTAGTTTTGGAAAATGGAATAACTAACATACGCATAAGAACTTCCGACCACTTTGGAATGGTACTTGCTGTGGTTTCAGCAAGAGTTGTGCCTACTGCAAGATTCGCAGCTACATCCAGATCTGTAACAACGGGAACTTGATGTTGTCCTTGTGTAGTCGACAAAACAACTCTTGTAACAAAATTTATATTAAGTGTTTGAAAAACTAATTAAAACTATTTTTGAGCACTACATATATAATACTACAGTGGCCACTTTTAGAACTAAACAACATTATGAATTTTACTACCCAAATAAATATGAAATGTAATCCTACCTGATTCATTGTCGCCATCATTTACTCCAGCACTGTCTAACTCGTCATTACTTGACTCATCGTCAAGTTCAAACTTCTCAGCCTGGCACGGTTCCGTGCCATGCGCAGTGAAAGGGTAGGACTGACCAAACTCCACACTCCAAACAATCACTCCTAAGTATCTGAATTTGTGAACTTATTCTAATTGGGTGCTATTTAGGTCAATACGACAATTTTCATCGGTTCTGCTAATCACCATTACTTTAGTTTTTTGAAGGTTTATTATCAGTCCCATTGCTTTACTTGCATTATTAACTATGTCTATAACTATATAACTCTGTCTATAACTTTCTCTATAACTTTGTCTATTTATATTATACTTTGTAATTTTTGTTCTCTATTTTTTCTGCTATTAAAACAGAATCGTCTGCTTGCTTGATATTGTTGGTATATTTACTTAAGTTTTATATTAATTTCGGCGTCGTCTAGTGCTTATTTGATTTTTTTTTCGAGAATAATACAAAAACCTTTTATTAATATTCTAATCTCTAATTCATTCTCACATGGACCACACTTGACTTCAACAACATTTTGATTTACACATTTACTGGATGATTTACATAACTGATATTAAATTATCGTTAACAAATAGTAATAAACGGAACGATAATAACGGATAGGGAGAAAATCTATTTTGTCAGATTCTATCTATTCAGAAATATTTATTGCTTTAAATTACAGTAATTGCTTAAAGCTCTCCTAATAAAACCAACATTTATTCAACCATGACCATTGGTCATCTGGGGTCTTGTTTGAATATGTATTCAGAGTTCAAGTTAAAGAGCAATGGAGACATGACACAGTCTTGTCGGACACCAGATTTTTTCCGTCTGCCTTCATTTTCTGTAGTTCATACAAAAATTTGGCATGCTGGACTCGATCAAAAGCTTTCTGGTAGTTCTCTGAAACATATATATACATTTTTTTGTCGATCGAGGCGTTTTTGAATGTTCCCATTATCTGGTTTGTTCCCAACGACTTTCTGAATCCAAACTGAGAGTCACTGATGTGTTTTTATAAATTCGATTCTCTATGATCTTTGAGAATATTTTTAGTTAGTGACTTATTAAGCTAATATGAATGAATAAAATAATGCTTATTAAGCTAATATCAATTTTAAATTATGCCATTTCTTTGGTATTACGACACTTCCATATATTGGTAAACTATTGTTAGTCAGATCAAATCAGAATTTACCTTTAATTATAGAAAACAGGTGGCGAAATATTCAGAATTTGGGTTTGGCAACGGAATATTTGAAAGAATCAGACATTTGTGTTACTTAAAATACGTGTTTAGTCTTTCTTTTTTGGATTCCGAAGACGTAAATGATTGTTTTCCGATTGATACTGGAGCAATCTTACCCAGACATCCAGCAATTCAAAAATTCAAAAAACTACATTGCTGAAGACGCTAAAATTCTACTTGACATCCGAACATTTTCCAATCTTTGGAGATTCTGAAAAATGTTCAAATATATACCTATATAAAAGTAAGAAGTATAAAATTGACGAGACACACAAACTCTGGACTACCAAGGGTATCCGCAAATGAGCCAAGAATATGCGTTCACTACTGTACATCAAGAAATTTACTACCAACGTCTTTGTCACTGAATATATCTCCAAGTACAGAGGAACCTATCTAAAACTTATCAAAACAGCTAAAAAAAATGTACTATGAGAATCGTCTGGGAAGCTCTAAAAATGTTGCAAGGGAAACTTGGTCCATAATAAACGATCTTCTAAATAAAACTAACACAGCCCAAACATTTTCTCTTCTAAACCCTGAAAATCTAAATGAATACTTCGTTAATGTGAGTAAAAATATAACATCAGCTATTTTGCCACAAGATCCTATTTCTCATCTTCCCAATTCAAAAAAGGTCTCGAATTCATTCTTTGTAAGACCAGTTGATAAATCTGAACTGATCCAAACAATTAGTAGTATCAAAAGCAAATCTTCCTATAGTAGGTACTGATCTTACTGACTTATAACGATTCCTTTGAAAAAGGTATATTTCCAGAGTGCCTAAACACAGCCATTATTGTTCCTCTTCAAAAGGGTGGTGATAAATCTAATGTCTGCAACTATAGACCTATTGCCTTACTGCCTGTTCTATCCAAAATTATTGAGAGACTTATAAAAGCCCGACTTATGCTCTTTCTCGTTGAAAACAACATTTTATCACAAAATCAGTTCGACTTTGTATCTAATAAATGTACCAGCGATGCTGCTTTCTGTACTACATGAGGTCGGTCTATCAAGCACTAAACAATAATCTTTATACTGCCACTGTTTTTTGTGACCATGCCAAAGCTTTTGATTGTGTAAATCATGACATTTTGATAAAAAAACGAAATTTCTACGGAATTCGAGGTATTTCTTTGAATTGATTCCAATCTTACTTGAGAAATAGGAAACAACTAGTTCGAGCAAATAATACTGACTCTAGTCATAAAAGCATTATATGTGGAGTAGCACAAGGTAAAGTACTGGGTCCTCTACTTTTCCTTATCTTTATAAATGACATCACTAACTTAAAAATCGATGGAAAAATTTTTCTTTTAGCTGATGATACCAGTATTACCTGGAAGAACTCTAATATTGCAACGCTTCATGCAATTATACCTTCTGATCTACTTAAAATAAAAACCTGGTCCGACTCTAATTTACTCTCTTTTAACGTGGATAATACAGTAGCATTATCCTATAAAGGAGCTCTTCAACCCTTGCTTCTTAATAATAGCCAGATCAGTATAATTGATTATGTAAAATTTCTTGGTATTTTTATAGACAGCAACCTTAAATGGTCCCTTCATATCGATTTGTTAAGTAAAAAACTAGCCTCAGCCTGCTATGCAATAAGATCTGTTTCGAAGGAAATGAATTTAGCATCTTCCAAAATACCATACTTTTCTTTGTTTGAGTCTCATCTTCGATATGGCCATCCTTTTTGGGGTTCTAGTTCAGCTGCCCAATCTGATGTTATTTTTAAATTACAAAAAAGAGCAATACAGTGTCTTTTTGGCCTCAGTACAATAACACATTGCAAAAGCACCTTCAAAAATCACGGGATTTTAACTCGTTCCTCTCTACATATTCTAGAAACTGTTTGCCTAATTCGTAAGCACCTACATGTTTTTCCAGCAAGACCTAGTCATGTCATGACTACTACACTAGAAATTCAAGCTTTGATGTGTATTTACCGATCCCATCCACTGAGTTAGTAAAGAAATCTAGGTATATTATATTCGACAAAAAAATTACACAACCATCTCCCTTTGCAACTTAAATCTACTAAACTTAAAACTTCTTTTCTTAAGTTCCGTAAATTGACAAAAGCCTATCTATCTGAAAGACCTTGTTATTCAGTGGAAAAGTTTCTCAACGAATAATTAAGAAAGTACAGTTCGTTTAGGTACAAGTACCAAAGTATTTTTATTTATATTTGGATATCACATGCAGCAGCTTAAACTTATTCGTAAATGAAATTCGCTAAAAATTCGAAAATTATTTCGTTACTGTTTTCAAATGCGTCAGGGATTGAACCAGAACAAAGTGTTAGAAGGTGGTGTAAGACAGAAAAACGATACGTAGACAGCAAATGTCCTGAAATAGTAAGAACTTACAATAATAATATGGGTGGAGTAGACATCTGCGACCAGCAACTTAAATAATATACAACCTGGATTAAAACCAGAAAGTGGACATTAAAAGTCATACTTCATTTTTTAGATTTAGCCGTAGTAAATGCTTGGATGGAATACCGCGAAGATTGCGGGTCAAATAATATTCCAAAATCTAAAATACGAGATCTTCTTACATTTAGAATGGAAGTCGGTGAAAGTTTATTAGCGCCACCTAAAAGAAAAAGATCAAATGAAGAAGTGGAAGAACAGCTTGAGGAAGAAGAAACACAAGACGAAACACAAATCAGGCCACAAAATTATCGAGCTCCACAACCAGCTGAAGATAAAAGGTTAGATGGTTACGAACATTGGCCAAATATTGACCACTTAACTACAGCAAGATTTTACAGAAGCAGAAGCAGTGTCTTAAATGTGATGTTTACCTATGTCTCACCAAAGACCAAAACTGTTTTAGGAAATTTCATACCAAATAATATGTGTTCTAATGTATTAATATTTTATAAAGTTTTAGTAAAATAAAGCCCAACCAACACAATTGTGTGGGTGTCTGATTTCTAAACACCCTGTATAAAGAATTATGTTATTATTTTTCCTATGCTATTTAAGACATAAGAACATAGAGTACAACGTTTCCAAATATTTGTTGAAAATTTTTTGTTGCTGTGCTGAAAGGGTTATCTTGTAGATGAGGTGTATTCTTGTTTAAAATAAAAAAGGTGCGTTTATTTAAATTTTTGTAAATGTATATTATTTTTTTACATGTTTCTTCTTGGAATCCGATAATTATATATATATATATATATATATATATATATATATATATATATATATATATATATCCTCCTAAAATAACAGCTGAACTGGTAGATGAAAATGATAGTTACCGAACTAAACGTTGTGTCTGTTTTATTTTTAATTTGAATTGTGTTTGTTTCCCATATTTTAATTTGTAAACGTAAATTATACAACTAAATATTACATTTCGAAGATAGCTACAATCAACATTATTCCAACAAAAAATTTTTTTTTTACTTGATGTTACCTCAAATTAAGTAAGTATATAAACAACAAACTATTATTAAATTGTATTTTACCATGTTTTAAATAATTGTAGCTCTCATCTGATGATGCCAATGAAAATTGGCGAAATATAATGAATTGTTAAACAGAATACACTTGGCTTTCAATCAGCTGTATACCCAATTAACCTCAACCCCCCTTATATATATATATATATATATATATATATATATATATATACATCTAGCGGTTAATGTAAGCTCCGTTCTAAAACGGTATTATACTAACTCCAGTAGAATATACACCGTGTATTTTATTATCTGAGTAGCGCTTTATGTAGACTCCGACCAACACGTAGGATTAAGTGGACTCCACAAAAGGATAAACCATTTGTGGGATCCGTATTTACGATATTGCATATACTTCTAAACTCCTTCGATGTTGCCAATAATTGTATTAGTAGTAGATTTTCAAATTTTACAGCAGGTACATTCTGGAACTGGAAATTTATTTAAATATCCATCAATTTAATCATGGAGGAATTTGAGGACTATTTGGCTAATTTATGTAGTTAAATATAAATTGTTAACCGACATATACCTTTATTTTACTTTTTAGTTTTAATAAACAAGGCGGTAATTTATATTACTTGTTTTATATATTTTTAAACATAAGAAAGTGTCTATTATAAACGTGGAAAAGTTAAGTTTCCATTTTTATTAATTAGTATTTTTTATTAAAAGGCATTGTCACTAAAACATTTAGTTCATAAATGTACGTACATCGGATAGAGTAATCGTGTAACAGTTTATGAAAGTAGAAGCCCCTTCGGTAGGACTATAATGCTTGTTTTCCTATTAATATAATTAAAGAAAACTCAAACAACAGGAAGATCTTTGTAATTTTTGGATTACTGCAGTTTAAGACATGCAATGTTTGTTTTATAGCGTAGTTGAATTTAAACTACAATAATTTATAAATCTATCTTTAATAACATACTTTTTTACTGCCTAATTTCAATAGATATGTCGATTTTTAATTAAAATATTTAATGCATTAAAGTCGCGTAGAGATTTTCACTAAACATTTAATTTTAAAGCTATTATTATAATAGTCCAAAAAAAAGTATAAAAGTCTAGGGAATTCAATATCCCACTATGGATTTGTTTTATAGATTATCGTAAAGCGTTCGACAGAGTCAAATGGATACACTTATGACTGATACTAAAAGAATTAGGTGTACAACAACACCTAATTTTGCTTATAACTGAACTGTACGAACACACTACTGGACCATTTAAACTAACATTAAAAGAAGATTGAAAATCAAAACGAAATATAAGTATCTGGGAAAAATTTCTCAAACGATATTAATATTAAAAGGGACTTTAAAGAGCATCTGATAAAGCATGCTAAACCTTAAGGCGACTAAACCACACAAAATGGTTATTTGAGAAAAATTATAGCTCGTTCCAGAAAGAATTGTAAATATAAACATTAATGTAGATTAAGAAGAAACGCTGAAGAAAAAAACAGTAGCGGTTAGCCTAAATAAAGAAAGGCAAAAAGAAGATGTAATTTGATGTTTTGAAAAAATCTGATCCGAAAACTGTATGAAAAACATCTCATAGTATAGACAGAGCGCGGCGGTGCCTCTGCCGTCTGGCGGCCTATATCGGAAACTTTTACTACCATTTGACTATTTGTGTACAATTTTGTGTATGGTTAAGTGGCACACCACAAAAAGTGTTTCTATTTTCTCTTTTGTTCAACAATTAAAATGTATTGCTATACTTCTAGATGTTCCAATACAATAAAGGATAATAAACATAAAGCACAGGGTAAACATTTTTATTATTTTCTATGCGCTAGTTATTATAAACACATAAGCTATACTACAATTAAAAACTATGACCACTATGAAAAATATACGGTAGACTATGACTACATTTGTGCTTTAGAACTATAGTAAGAACAAGATAAAAATCTAAATTCCTTCATAATGATATTAACGAGAAGTTAATAAAACTTTTGTTCGTTATCAGTAAGAGAAAGCGCATTTCAGAATATATTATGAAAAATGTTGTTGATATTACAATATCAGATGATACGAATACAAAAATAAAAAACAACTTACCTTTTCAAAACAACAATCAATCACCTCATTTTATCACGAAAAATTTAAAAATTGCAATGTAATTGAACCCATTTTGCGAGCTATAGTTACATTGATACTTATGTGGCAATTAGCTGTAAAGTCATTAGTCTTTCGCGTCGTATCATATTTCCCTAATATTTTTGTATTCAAGCGGTTTAGTTTGTGTAATATAATATCCCCAATTCGTCTCATAATATTTAGTTTTCAAAACAGCTGTTAATAATTCGTTCACATTTTTTAAAGCTCTTTGCAATACATTTGAAAATAAGTCGACAGTAAGTTCTGCCATGGTATTTCATAGTTTTATTCTTATGATTATATCAGTGTTTGTTTAAAATCTATAAATAACTAGTTTAATGTTTTTTTTTTGTATTCCCAACATTTCTAATTAACTGCCTAATAGTCAATAATTAATTATTCACTCAATCGTTCCAGGTGTATTAGAAAAAATATTGTATATCCTAATAATTAATAGATATATAGCTTATATATAGCTTATATCGCTATAGTTTGTGCAGTACATTTTATTATCCCTTTTGTGTATGGTATGCTTTTCAGCAAGTTGGTACTTGCTCTTACTTCTAAATTGACAGATCAGCTGTTTAACTGCCTGTACTGAACTTTCTTCTTCATTTTGCAAATATATATAAAAATTAATAAAACTCTGACATACCGTTAATTAAAATATTGGATACCCTATACTATTCAATCAACGGAAATACTAAGATCACACGGGGAGAATCTGTCTCTATCTAATTAGCCTTTTTCGGTCCATCTTTGGACATAGGCCTTCCCAATCCTTTTCCATTCTTCTCTGTCTGTCGGTATAGTCATCTACCTAGAGCCCACGTGCTTCTTGATATCATCTGCCCATCTTATTTGGGGCCTTCCTCTGCTTCGTTTATATTCCCACGGTCTCCAACTTATAAGAATTTTGTCCCATCGGTCTTCTTTTTGTCGTATATTGTGCCCGGCAAATCTCCATTTCAATTTTGCAACTTCTTGTCTAACATCCCTCACTTTTGTTTTCTCTCTTATCCACTCTTTTTTTCTCTTTTTATCCATTAGTCTTATGTGCAACATTTGTCTTTCCATTGCTCTTTGGGTTTTTATGGTTATGTCCATGTTTGCTTTTGTAAATGTCCACGTTTGAGAACCATAAGTTAGAACAGGGAGTACGCATTGATTGTATACTTTAGTCTTAAGATGCTGTGGATATCTTTTGTTTTTAAGAATGTAGCTTAGTTTGCCAAATGCCGCCCATGCCAGTCTAACTCGTCTTTTTATCTCTGCTGTTTGGTTTTCTTTGTTACGTTTTATAGTTTGACCCAGATATATATAATCCTGAACTTGTTCTACTTCATCTTGTCCGATCCTCATTGTGATGTTTTCATCTGTATTTGTTATAATTTTGGTCTTGCTGTAATTCATAATAAGGCCTATCTTTCCAGCTTCTACGTCCAGTTCTTTCATCATTTCAAATAATTCTTCTCATTTATCTGTTATCAATGCGATGTCATCAGCGTATATTAGATGGTTCAAGCGTTGTCCACAAATTTTTATACCTTTTTCTTCCCATTCTAATCTTTTAAAAATATCTTCCAGAGCCTGATTGAAAAGTTTCGGTGATATTGTGTCTCACGCCTCTATTTATTTGTATTGATTTTGTTTATTCATATCCTTTAATTGTTGTTTTGGCTTCCTTATATATATTGGCTATTAGTTCCGTATATCTGTGGTCAATTCTGCTGTTAATCAAAGAACTTTTCACTGCCCAATGTTCGACACTGTCGAAAGCCTTTTCAAAATCTATGAACGCTATATATAGAGGAATATGGTATTCATTTGCTCGTTCTATAAGTATTTTCATACTTAGTTAATGGTCACTTTTGCTGAATCCCTTTCTAAAACCAGCTTGTTGGGTATCCATCGAATTTTGTCGTCAATCTATTGGTTAAAATTTTTGTTGGGAGTTTATACATTACATTGAGGAGTGTTATGAGACGGTAGTTTTTTATATCTGCTTTATCCCCTTTCTTGTGTAGGATAATGGTTACGGATTCCTTTCAGTTGTTTGGGATTCTTTCTTCTTTTAATATCTTGTTAAAAAGGGAATGTAGAGTGTTAATTACCACTTTTCCACCATATTTCAGCATATCTGCAGTTATTCCATCTTTTCCAGGTGATTTGTTGTTTTTCATTTCTTTCAATGCCTTCTTTATTTCTGATTTGCTTATTTCTGGCTATAGCTCTGAGTTGACATTTTTTACTTTAGCCTTAAGTTGGTTTTTAATTGTTTCTGGTGGTTCCTTTTTTGTTTTATATAGTTCTGAGTAGAAATGGTGGATAATATTTATAATGTCATCTTTAATGTTTGTTTCTAGTCCGTTTTCATCTTTTATTTTGTTTATTTCACACTTACCTAATTTCGGTCTTAAGCATTTCATATTTTTGTTGTTTTGTATTACCTTTTCTATTTTTATTTCTTGTTCTTTTCTCTTATTTTCTCTTATCATTCTGCTTATTGTTTTATTGATTTCTACATATTCTATAGCGTCCTTCTTTTATCCATAAGCTTCTTTGTTTCTGTTGATATATAGTTGTTCTTTTTTAGATCCTTTTTTGCTATTTCTTTTCCTGAAGTAATCATCGTTGCTGTAAGTATGTTGTCTATTTCATCTATATCTTTGTCATCACTGTCTAATTTTTAAGTAAGTTGTTCTTTTAATAGGTCTTTGTATATCTCTTTATATTGCCCTAGTTTGTTTCTATCTACTAGATCCCAGTTTTTAATTATTTTTCTTTTCATTTCATAGTTACCGTCAACACTAATTTTTGCTCTGACCAACCAGTGATCGCTACCTGTTGTGAATCTGTTAAGAACTGTTACATCTTTAATGATATATCGTTCCGTGGACAGTATGTAGTCGATCTCATTTTTTGTGGATCCATTAGGGCTGATCCATGTCCACTTTTGTTGGGGCTTCTTTTTGTAAAAGGAGTTCATTGCGTATAGATGCTTTTCTTCTAGGTAGTTCATCAAAGTAGCACCTCTATCATTTCTCTGACCATACCCGAAATCTCCTATTTTAGTTTCTTCCTTGTTTAGTTTTCTACCCAGTTTGGCATTGAAATCTCGAATTACTAGTATAAGACGATTTTTATGTTCTTCCATAGCCTTTGATATATCTTCATAAAATAGTTCGATATCTTCGTCATCATAAGCTGTCATGGGGGCATATACCTGGATAATTTTAATTGATGTTCTTATGTTCTCATTTTAAGTATGACATAGGCTGTATTCGGGTTTCTTCTTTTCGTCGAGTTTCTGATAGGCCTATGATATCTCATTTTATGTTTGTTAATTCTTCTTTCAATACATATACTTTTTCATCCGTAGACATTGATCTAATATTGTATGTCCCTATTGACAGGTTGACGGATTTTTTTGATTTATGTTGTGTTCGTCTTAGTGGGTTTTTGTTTTTATCTATCAAAAGCGAATTATTGCGTCTCCCAGGTACCGCGAGGCAGACCTTTGAGGTGTGGGATAATATTATGGGTTATTTCTGGTTTCATCATAATTTACACCGAAATTACTAACAAGAGAGTTCTCTTACTTCCACATGTTCAAATTGATATATAGTACCAACAGATGCTAGTTATATACCATCAGTACTAATAAAATGAAAACTATCAAATTAATGTCAATTTCATTGAATAATCAAAACAATCGAAAATATATACCAAAACAACACAATAAAAGTAAAAGTAGAAGAAGAACTAACCGACCCCATTGAAGCTGGTAATGGGATAAGACAGGGAGATTTAATGAGTCCTCTATTGTTCAACCGGATTACGGATGAAATAATAAAAAAGTAAGAAATAAAAGAGGATACCAAATGGGAGAAAAACAAATTAAAATAATCTGCTATGCAGACGACGCAATACTATTCTTTCAAAGTGAAGATGATTTACAACGTATGCTACACCAATTTCATATAACCGCCAGAAAATTTAACATGTTAATTTCCTCAAAAGAGACAAAATGCATGGTTACAACAGCAAGTTTACTAATATGTTAATTGGAGCTGGAAGGTCAGATAATAGAACAAGTGATGGAGTTTTAATATCTAGGTATCATATTATCTAGCTACGGAAAGCTCGAAACTTAAGTGGAAGATCCACTGAATAGAGCAAACAGAGCCGCAGGCTGCCTAAATGAAACAATATGAAGAAATAAAAATATCGGGAAAGAAACCAAAGGCAGAATTTACAAAACAGTTATCAGACCAATAATGACATACGCAGCAGAAACAAGACCTGACACAGAGAGAACAAAAAGGATGTTAGAAACAACAGAGATAAAAACACTTAGAAAAATTGATGGTAAGACACTATGGGACAGAGCTAGAAGTACAGATATAAGATGTAGATACAAGGTGAAGAACATCAAGAACTGGTTAAGAAATAGACGAGTAGAATGGAAAGATCATATAAGCCGAATGACAACAAATGGAGTAGTAGACATGGCAAGAGACGGTTACCCAATAGGAAGACGATCAGTAAGAAGACCACGAAAACCATGGAACGGCAACTTACTGGAGACACATTGAAAAACAGACAGAGTCATGTCTATATAAAAAGAAGAAGAAGAAGAAGAAAAAGATACACAGGATTGACAGGATAAGCAATAAAATAGCTGCAAGAAAGAGAAAATGAATCAGTCATATTAATGTAGAATAGCAGAGGACAGAGTATTTGTCATAGCCTTAGACAAGTGTCCAATTGAAAAAAGACCACAGGTCGTTCAAAAAAGACGGAACTCTAAAAAGAAAATATAATAGATTTAAAAAAAAATAAAAGCATAAACATGTCTTTTCCTACTCTTATAATATTGAAAATACGCAAATAGAACCTTGAATTAAAATGTAACCTTTGATATCTGTGATAAATTCATCACCTGAACAATGGCGCCGATGTATGAAGTTGAAATTTTTTACACCTATTTTAACTGTTTATTTTTTTATTATCTATATATGAGTTACGAACGATATCACAAACCTATTTATTTACCACAAACAGGCTCTTTAATACCTTAAATTATTACTATACAAATCTGATTCGAAATATCGTCAAAAAGTAATACACGGCATGTAAAATTTAAATTTTCAATAAAAAGTAAAATATTAGGCATTACTTATGGGGTTCAAAGAACGAGCCTTTACGAAAATTTAAGTACTAAGAAGATCACCACAATCGGGCATACCCAGGGTAATGATTAAATAATTAATCGGCTAATTCTTCAGTCACCCCTTTAATATGATTTTTAAATTGGTCCTTTTTAGGACCAACTATTCTAATAACATATGTTTATAACTGTTAAGGGTATATCTAGAGATCAAGGAACTTTGCTTTACTTAAACTTATCAGACATATGCGCTAAACACGAATCTGACTTATTTCTAGTGCAGGAAACACATATAGGGCCTAACGTAGGGTATTTGGTATAAAGCTTATCGCTGAAAACCACATTATAGATATAGACATGCTATCTCTGTCGGAAAAAAGCAAAGAATAACTCAAAGTAAGAAAGGACAACACCAGTCAGCTTTCAGAGAACCTTTCAACGATGTTGAGCTTGGATCCACCATTTACATATTTAATGAAAAATAATACAACTACCGACATTGAGGATCTGAGCACAAAGCTTATTACGAAATCTAGACCAAAAACACCACAATGGCTTATCCGGATGATGAACAACTGTATTCAAATTATGGAAACACCCAAAATCTAGAGACAAGCCAAAGTTGTTACTTCGCTTAAACCTGGCAAAAACTCCAACGAACACAAAAACTATCGGCCAATATCTTTATTTTGTCAGCTATTTAAAATACTTTTGCACAAGATCGTTAATATGATTTCACCGATATTTTAAGAAAAGCTCAAATTAAAAGACAAAAGTGGCTATAGATAGGGAAGATCATGTACATTACAAATGCTAAATCTTACCCAACACATCAAAGACGGGTACGAAAAATATCGGGTATCAGGGGTGGTATTTTTCAATCTAAATGCCGCTTACGACACCTTAAATTACCAAATATTTCTCGAAAAACTATATGATATCCCCTTAGATAACAAACTCACTTATATTATTTGCGTATGCCTACACAAGAGAATATTTTTTGTATCACTCAATGTTAAGAATAGCAGATGAAGAACGGTCTCGCTTGGGGTAGCATAAAAGCACCTACACTGTATAACATTTACCCAAACGATCAACTTATACCAGTAGATAATAGGACTAATATAAGACGATACACCTATTATTGCACAATAAAAATAAACTATGAATCAATTTTCAGCCAAAACCCCTGAAAAACTAATGTGCGCTCCTCAATTTCCATAACATAGACGCTTTCACAAACTGAACATCCAATAATGTCATGAAATTGTTGAACTGTAGACTTCCTATAAATTTCTTGAAAATAGTTTGTATCCCACGGGATCAGTCACAGATCATTGTTTAAAACTAAAAGGTAAATTGAGGACCAGAAATAATATTCTTCGCAAGCTTGTCAGCTAAAAATGAGGCGTACGTCCTTCCGCCTTTAAAACATAGACGCTTGCACTATATGCTTCTGCTGCCGAATATACCTTGATAGACAAATTAACCATTCTTTCGTTTTGTGCACAACACTACTACCCATTTTAACACAAAAATATCTATTGCAGCACTTAACCATATTTATTTTGAGATAACCTTCTATCGAGATACAGTATACGAGATATCGAGTATACAAATAAGACCAGAACTAAAATAATAAAAAAGCTTTATACAAGATATCGCAGAAGAGTAGATGAAATAAAAGTAGTTTTTATTAATCGGGTGCTTACATAAAACGTACAAAGACATACTCACGTAAACAAAATACATTACGAAATTTCTGTAATAAAAAAAAACATCGAATTCGGCATTGAACTAATAAATTATATTAAATAAAAAAACAATATTTCTAAAAATGCAGAAAAAATAAAATTTTCTATGCAAGCGAACATTCCATTAAATAATAAGCCGAAATCCTTTTGTATTTATATACCTGTTTTTTAAAGAACCAGTTACCTTTTAGTACGTAGTTATACCAGGTAATAAGATATCCTCTGTTACACAGTGTAATGCATATGACATTACACTGTCTACAAATAGTAGATAAAAATAAGGAGCCCATATAAACCGTTCAGGGTATATGTTGAAAATATACGGTATAATCGCACAGTTGCCAAACTCTCAGAGCTTACTTAAACCGATAAACGTATGGTTCAAATATACAATGAAAAAGATCTGAACGACCCCTATAATATATACACGTGAACTAAACGATATACATTTATGATACAGGGGTATTTACGGGCTCCAAAAAATTTTTATAAATTATTAAACTCTACATGTTGATGAATCGACAGAACCAATATTATGGAATGGTCAAGTGAGCTCCGTATATCGGTATCCACTTGACCACGGAGCTCAATTAAACCTGAATTTTAACATGGGCGGAGTCCACTTTATGCCGTAGATATATATATATATATATATATATATATATATATATATATATATATATATGTATATATATATATATATATATATATATATATATATATATATATATATATATATATATAACTACATACTAGTATGCTTTAAGACCAAACTACCAAACGAAAAGTATTTATGTGTCATGACTGAAAAATAGGCATGTAATTACAATATTTCCTAGGGGTCTGCTCTCGCCTTAATCCGCCACTGATGACTTCACATAGAAAATTGTGAAAACTGGCAATTTTATTAAATATATGATCTTATTGTTTCAAATAATAAAGAATAAATAAGAATACATAAACCCAAAAATTTATATTGTTTCTATCAATTCAATTAAGTATTATACGTACCTGTGAATCTAAAACACAGTAAACTAAGCATTAAATAAATCATTAGCAACAGAGTTCCAATGGGATTTACGTCTCTCGGGATTTAAATGACAAATATTCCTGACCGTAACGTACGAAATATGCATGTATCGTAACTTTTTTTAATGTTTCAAAATTATATTTATACTGATTATTCATTCCATTAAAAATATTCTTTATTTATGCAAAAAAACTGGGAAATACGAACATTCTCCTCAACCTTGTTTATACTAACAAGGACACAAATAAGTTTCAACTTTTCCTCTTTCATAATATCCCTACATTAAAATTGATGAATCCCAAGTGTTACTTAGACACAAGCCTTCATTTTTCATAATTGATATGAGGTGTGGACATCTCTGGGGTCTCAATTTATCAGGTCAAAATAATTAAAAATAAATTATGAAGAGAAATATTGTGTCTCTAAGAGTGTATATGCGGCCGCCCTTCTGGAGAGGTGTGTCCAGCGCAGGCACGCCCTGAGCGCGTCTAATATGCGACACTCCCCTTCTTAATACATACTTGATAGCAGGCTATGAGACCTCCGATATGAGACGATTGCGGAGGAATGGGACGAATGGTTACGCTGATTTTCTGATGGGAATTTGCGCGATATTCGTATTTTTCACGTTCAGAAACTTTTAAACAAGATCCAAGAAAACGAAAATATTCCTGTTTGAATAATTGCATTTATAAATTGCGGTAACAGGAGCAGTTATATGCCAGAACTGGATCATAATGTGCAGAGTGAATGATAAATATAAGACTTACAAATATATGTACCTGTTGCTGTATTAGTTCGATACGTTTTATATTGTAATATAAAATCATTTATCTACGAATATACATAAAATGTGACTATTATATTTATAGTTTTTGCAGTATAATACAACATATTATTCCCCAGGGTATAGGGTATTAACGATGAGGTAGTAATGGTTCTTATTCCCTATTGCACTCCAATAACAAAATTTTTTAATTAAATATTATCATAGAAATAAAATAAACAAACTCAAAACTGTCAGCGACAAATGTAGAATTTAGTAATGTGCATTTCCACCCGTGCAACGAAGACTATTGCAACTCAATTTTGGTTCAACTGAGATAATCGCATTTGAAAATTTTCGTGAAGATTTCGCTCTAAGAAATGACATTATCTTTGGAAGAAATACGTCTTAAATTTCTGATATAATATATATAAAGTGTTTTTGGGGATTTCACAAATCAAAAATAACAAAAAAACATTTTGTTTTGTAATGTTTTGTTGACTTACTATTCGCTCTGTGCGTGACTGACGCGACACCTACCGCCTTCATCTGACAGTTTTGGAGTCTACCAATTTTTAGGTTAAACATATGACATTAATGACATATGTTTGACATTGTTAAATACAGGCGAAATTGACAATTATTAATAATTAACTTTTTAACTATATTTTTTCAGTTTATGTACAAAATAAATGTAGTATTAAAAACTGAGTTTCTCAAAATTCATCATAATATATCTTTTTAAGCCCAAACGGAAAAGAAAAGTTAAAAATCTAGTACTGGCAAATCAAGTTTTTCACGTGAAAGAGCATATAATTAAAAACAGTAATAGTAAAAGTTATGATATAAAAGCTAAAGTCATCAGGCACTCTGCAGTTAGCTTGAAGCCTTATAAAATATCATTTAAGGTAAATTATTTAAATATTTCCTATTTTAATTGCATAAAAATGATGTTATGTGATATTTACTTTTTCATATTAATCGCACGGATCCATCTTTTTCTTTTCTCTAATTTATATGTAATCTTTGGAAACCTATAAAAACTACACTTGTTATTTTTGCTATTATTAGCACAATTAAATACGCAATATGTATTTGCACACATTTTTGATAAAATTTATGCGTATAAAGACTCCAATTGTGTC
The DNA here is from genome assembly GCF_040954645.1 of Diabrotica undecimpunctata. Lineage (NCBI taxonomy): Eukaryota > Metazoa > Arthropoda > Insecta > Coleoptera > Chrysomelidae > Diabrotica > Diabrotica undecimpunctata. The sequence goes on from NC_092809.1 coordinate 114,927,316, forward strand.
ATATTTCGCCGCTACGCACGCTGGCATCGTTTCAAGGTACCCCTACCATGGTCACGCACGGAGCGAATAGTTTTCGTCGAAGTAAGGAAAAACAATACTTTTTCTAGACTCAGTTACGGATTTATTGAAACAAAACATTACTGTTTAAAAAATGACAATAAGAAACATTTCTAAAGCTAATCGGAATATCTAAAATTAGAGTCTTCTTCATATTCTTCGTTATTCTCAGTTACTGCTTCCATATTTCTACTACTTTTAATATACTGTCCCTTTTGTATTTTCGTCCCATTATCGGTTGAAAGAAAAAAATAAAACTTATGGTAAACCTCAGGAATGCTAGGAAGACTGTTTCCGTTAGGTTTACATAAGTCAAGCAAATCATTCAATTTTTTTGGCATTTATTGGAAGCATGCTTGTATAAAGTGAAGGCCATTCTTTAGGATTATAGTTTTTTAATGTATTTCTGAAGACTTTTTCAAGGTTATTATTTTTAGCTTATCGGCATAGTCATATTTGAACTTCATTTTATAAGGCATTTCTAATAAAAAGTGCTTCTATCTTTAATAAAGTGCTTAGCTATAAAATAAAAGTGCTTTAATCTTGCTTATTTTTAGCTTTCCTCCGCCATTACCCTTATCGCCATTTTCTAATTATACCTTTTGTTTTAAACTTAATAAGTCGCCCTGTGTCATTTCTTTTACAATGTATGACTTTCCAGACACTTTTGTTATGCGAATCAACCTGATCCATTGATAAGGGGTATAATATGTTGCTGATTGCCGCTGTTTGGGATTTTCAATAACACCCAGCATGCTGTCTTCTTCGTTTTGTGTATGCCCTGTTTCTAGAAATCGATGAATTATTTGATGATTAAGACTTTAGAGGCATAGGAAAAGAATGAGAAAATAAAAGGATTGTGGTTTTGTCCGCCACAGTTATCAAAATAAAGAATAACCTTTTTGACTTCATTTTCTTTTTGATGTTTTAAAAATTTTTAAATTCAACTGCATATTTCGTTTGGTCCCCTTTTTGCAATTACTTCGTGCCACACAAAATAGTAGCTTTTATTATTTCCCATATCATTAATTGTGAAATTATATGTGGCGAGTTTACTCTTGTAATAAAAGCCGCTTACAATAGATTTGGGTGTTACGAGGACTTTCTGTAAATCAAAACAAGCAGCATAAACTGATTTATCATTGATCGCCGCTTCCTTATCTGCGTCCTTTAAAGCTCTGGCAGCTATTTTGTTAGAAATGTGTTTATCAAACTTATCTTCTATTTTAATTTTATCTTCTGGACTTGCTAGTGGATAGGCTGTACAAAGGCTACATTGGTCCTTGAACTCTATCTCTACTCTATTGAACTCAGCATTAATAATTTCCCTGTATTGTCTAAAGGTACCTATTTTACAACATTTATTTCTTGCAAGTACAATCGATGCAATATACCAAAGTTAAGTACATTTTTGGGGGTGTAGGGTTGTGTTATAGAGGTAGTACCTTTTATCGGAACGACCACATCGAGCGTCATAGACGGGAGATGGTTCTAGATAACTGGTCCTCATAAGACACCTAACTCTCACTTATGGCTCCATGTGCCACACCCCGGGCAACTGCATTGGTCTGCAGGCTAAACTAAGTGAGGGTAGCCAGATATGGCGAAAATTTCACCGAGTGATTACCGAGTGATACCCTGATGAAGGGCAGCAGCGATCATCAGTACCAGCTCAAGGCGCAAAGGAAATGATCCTGGATCGGCTTAAAACTGGACTACCACAAGCATGACTGGAGCAGTTTGAATGGTTGTGGTACTGCGATGGGGAAGGCAACGGAAAACCACCCCATAAGAATTTCCTAGAATAGTTATCATGGCAATACACTACGATAACAAAAACATTACTGATCATGGTGATCGGATCCCAAGACCCGGCAGGGGAGGATGCACACAAACAAATAGTAGGGCCTCCCTGGTCGTCAGCCAGCGAAATCCCTACGGCCTAAAAAAGGAAGCAAGTCCTCAACACCTAAGGATTGGAACTTGGAATGTACGAAGTATGTACGAGAGCGGCAAAACTCATAACATTGTAAAAGAGATGAAAAGATTAAAAATTGATATATTGGGAATTAGTGAAACACACTGGCAAAACTCTGGACAATGCGATATACTTGGATATAAAGTTTACTATGCTGGAAACGACACAACACATCACAGAAACGGCACCGCAATAATAGTTGCCCCACGTATTAATTCGGCAGTAAAATCTTTCACTCCCCATTCAGATAGAATAATGCTTTTACAAATTCAAGCAACACCGGTGAATATTAACATATTACAGGTATACGCGCCAACGGCAGATAAAGATGAGGTAACCAGCGAAGAATTCTATGAACAACTGGGAAGCCTGATGAAAATGACAAAAAAACATGAAGTAACAATAGTGATGGGAGATTTTAACGCAAAGGTTGGCAGAGGCAAGGTGAATGAGATCGTGGGTAACTTCGGCCTAGGAGAGAGAAACGATAGAGGTGATAGACTTATATGCTTCTGCCAGGAATATAACCTGCTATTAAGTAATACACTCTTCAAGCTCCCCAAACGTCGACTTTACACATGGAAATCCCCCGCTGACTCACCTGACAACATCATAAGGAATCAGATAGATTATATAGCAGTGCCAACAAGATATAAAAACATGATAAAATCATCAAAAACGTACCCAGGTGCCGATGTTCCTACGGACCACAATCTGTTGGTATGCAGAATGGTCATGAGAGTAAAACGGCTCGAGAAAAGATCTAATTTAAACACAATTGATATTAAGAAACTCACTAACCCAAAAACCGAAATAAAAGTACGAGAACAACTAGGAAAGAAAATAAACGACATTAACGAGAACACGTCGGACATAATAGAGAGATGGGATAAATCGAGGGAAGCAATCCAAACAACATGCGCGACTCTATTAAAGCGTGACAGACGAAAGAAGAACGAATGGATGTCTGATGAGATAATGGATATGATGGATGAAAGACGTAAATTCAAGAATAAAAATGAAGAAAAATACCAGCAGATCCACAAAATCATAAGAACGAAAATTCGAGAAGCCAAAGAAAAATGGTTTTCCAACGAATGCAGGGAAATAGAACAATACGAACGAAAATACGACAGTTACAATATGCACAAAAAAATAAAATCAATGACAAACAAGAGGAAATTCAATAAGTCACCCAACAGCATAAAAGATGGCGATGGAAATCTTATCTCGGAGCCATCAACGATCTTAGAAACATGGAAATCATACATAGAAAAATTATTTGCATCTGACAGGACTGATGATCACCTATATGGAGAAGGAGAAACAGGACCTTCAATCCTTAAATCGGAGATAGAAGATGCCATTGCAGCACTAAAAAACAATAAGTCAGCAGGTCCGGACAATGTACCCTGCGAAATATTAAAGATCCTATGTAAATCGGACAAACAGTTCCTTGATAATCTAGTTGAACTTTTTAACAACATATATAATAGCGGTAAAATCCCGGAGAACTGGCTGCAGTCAACATTTATTACAATCCCGAAGAAACCAAAGGCCCAGATCTGTGATGACTACCGGCTTATAAGCTTGATTAATCATGTCACTAAAGCGTTCACTAAGATCATTCATAGAAGAATATATGATAAATGTGAGTCAAATATTGATAGATCGCAGTTTGGCTTTCGGAAAGCACTTGGAACTAGAGAAGCAATTTTCGCTCTCCAGGTGCTTATACAGCGGTGTAGAGACGTTGATAAGGACGTGTATTTGTGCTTTGTGGATTTTAGAAAAGCATTTGACAATGTCAATCATGAACAATTGATAGATATTCTGCGAAAGACAGGTATTGACGACAAGGACATTCGAATTGTGGCAAACCTATACTGGGGTCAAACAGCAAGAGCAAAAATTGGCAACGAACTCACTAAAAGTGTGCAGATCAAAAGAGGTGTCCGTCAGGGTTGTATATTATCCCCACTCCTATTCAATATTTATTCCGAAGAAATATTTAATAAATGTATGGAAAATGCAAATGAGGGCATAAAAATAAACGGCGAGTTAACAAACAATATAAGATATGCCGACGACACGGTGATCCTTGCCAGTACCATAGACGAATTACAGCAGGTAATGGAAAGAGTTTATTTAGTTAGTGAGGAATACGGCCTGAGCCTCAACTTCAAGAAGACAAAGTGGATGCTGATAAGCAGGAAGCAACAGCCTGCTCGACAGTTACGGATAAGTAACATACTAATTGACCATGTAGAATCTTATGTGTACCTTGGCACCAACGTAAATGTAAAATGGGAACAGGCCACAGAAATTAAGGCGAGAATAGAACGAGCTAGAGCAGCATTTAGCAATATGAAAAAGCTCCTCATAAGCAGGGATTTGTCTCTTCCCCTAAAACTACGACTAGTTAAATGCTACATTTTTCCGATCTTACTGTATGGTGTGGAGGCCTGGACGCTGACGGAGACGCTCACGAGAAAACTAGAAGCATTCGAAATGTGGGTGTACCGACGCATTCTTCGTATATCCTGGACCGAACATGTCACCAACACAGAGGTAATCCAAAGAATCGGAAAGGAGAAAGAAATCGTGAATACAATTAAACAAAGAAAGCTTGAATATCTAGGCCACATATTGAGACACGATAAGTACCGTCTACTGCAATTGATTGTCCAGGGAAAAATAGACAGTAAGCGAGGGCCAGGCAGGAGAAGACACTCGTGGCTCCAAAATCTGAGGAAGTGGTTCGGGCTCACATCGGTCGAACTATTCAGAAGCGCCGCAAATAAGATCAGAATTGCCATGTTAATAGCCAACGTTCGCAACGGACAGGGCACTTGAAGAAGAAGAAGAAGTACATTTTTGTTGACTTCTTTTCCCTCCTCCAAGTAAATTTTTGTTGACTTTTATCTGGTGTAGTGGGAAGACACCACAGAAAAAAGTTAATTGTGATTTCGTATGGAGTTTAAGACGCTTTCATCAATTTTATTAGGTCTTTAAGCGTGTTCCCTCTTCTATCTGCCTCAAGGGATCCACTGTTTTCAATTTTGCTTAAAGCGGTTGTTATTCACTGTTCGGATATTCCATATGTATTGAAAAACATAGCTTTGCAAACCGGTATGTCATTATTGTTAGGAGCCAGTATATATTTCCTAGAGGTATTTCGTCTTTAATTGTCGTCTGTTTTTCTCACTTGCTTATTATCTACTGTCTTAATGTATCTTACTTTGTAATTCTATGGTCTAGTGTGATCACCTATTTTCCAAAATTCGTCAAACAATATCTTTCTATTTTCCTCACTTTTCTTTGTGTTTGATGCCTATGTTTAGATCTTTCTTAGCCATCTAAGAATCTTTCCTAGCCATCTTTCTTACCACTTGTATTTCTTACACGCTTTTTACCTGTTTTTTTTTAGCCGTCATCTTAAGCTTTCTATAGACCTTGATACCCTGAATTTGACTTTTGAGGTCAGTATATGGCATATTAGATGAGTCAGATGTGACCTTTGATCCGATTCATAATTAAGATTGAGATCTAAACTATCTGAGAAGTTATATCAACAGTTATATCAAGTAATAATGATGTACCTGCTTGTGCATTATCAGCACTGATGTGCTGGTCTGTAGAGTGGTTGCTGAGTACTAAAGTTGTATCATACGATAAGGTTCTTGCATCTGATACAATGGGTACTTCACTAACACAAGTAAATTAAGTGATTGAATAGTCGCCGTATTCTAAAAAAAGGACCTGGTCAAATACATACATAATAAAAATATTCTACCTTCATACCTAAATTCACTAGTACATTTTTTAATTTTACAGGCAAGTAAACTTGGTTGTCGTTTCATAGATTGTAATGTACATGTGCTTGAAGGGCATATTGTTTTTGATTGTTTTTCTGGTTCTAAATTAATAATTTATGTTAGTAATAAATAAGAAATAAAATTAATATAGATCAAACTTACCTGAATCTAATCACTCTTTTTCACATAAGTTTTTTGCATTGTGCAAAATTTTTTGTGTTCTTTATTGTGTTCTTGTGTTCATTTTAATTCGCGTCAAAAATAGCTATTTTCATACAGCAGCTACTTCAAATCTTTATAGTAGTATGTAATAAACATAACCAACAATTACGGTAAAAACTATACTAAGTCAAACTTGCAATACCTTCCGCTGTTTCTTGCAACGAAGACTACAGTAACGCATTATTACAGTTTTCGCCTTCATAATTCAGGATCAGTATACTTACTGCACAATGCAAATGTTTTACTGGTTGCCTAAAAATTTACACCTGAGTTACCATACTTTTCTACCAGATAAACTCAAAAAGAATAATAATACCAAAATCGTAAGTCAAATGTAACGTTTTTTGAGTTACTATAGTCTTCGTGTTACTATTTTGGTCATGTGATGAGAGGGAAAAAGTACCGATTGCTCCAGTTAATTATCCAAGGAAAGATTCAGGGCAAACGAAGCGTGGGGAGACGACGTATATCTTGACTGCGCAATTTAAGAGACTGATTCCAGTGCACATCTAACCAATTATTTAGAGCAACAGCTTCAAAGATACGAATAGCAATGCTGATTGCCAAACTCCGTAGCGGAGAAGGCGCTTGAAGAAGAAGATAGTCTTCGTTGCATGGGTCGATTTATTATATTGAGATCATGATCAAGGTGAATGAAAGTAAACAGATTTTTACTTGTTATCGTCAGTAATTTTGAAATTGTGTAAATAATAGACGAAAATGTTTTGGTTTGCCAAACACAATGAAATATGAGAATATAACTTCTAACAATTCCCAAAACAGCAAATTTGTTTGGTATTTTTTTTATTTCAACCTATGTTAATAATAAATAATACCTTAATAATATAATTACTATTTAAATGGGAATAAGCTACAATTAAAGGTTAAATTAATTTTATTGACGTTTCAATTTCCACTTCGGAAATCGTTCCCAAAATACAAACATTAGTAAATTAAACAAATTTTGTTTTTTTTGTTACTTGGTGAAAAATTCTTTTAATAATTAAATGGATCCGCTAACGTGTCTTAAAATAAAACTGAAAATACAGATAAGGTAGTCTATATTTTTAAAAGTATATAAAAATCATACAGATCTGCTCATGTTGATCACGCAAAGCTACAACTCTAGAAGATTGTTAGCAATGGATACAATGAAAAGCTTTAAGCATGTGGCAGTGGTCAAAATATGCTTGAGGTTTTACAGAGTAAAATTTTTTTAAATGGTGAATATGCATATCGTCATATTTTGCTTTATTTAAAGGTAAAAGTCCACAATATGCTAGCTCTGGCAGGTGAAAACAGCCTTCTGGTAGTGCAGTTTGTTGCCTCGTAGACTTAGTAACAATAGTTTCAATACTTTCCTTCATTTAGGCCATTAACAATCTGACGATGTAACATCATTCGAGGATGATGAGAAACGATGCTTAGATGCCGCACAGGTCGTGTTTTAAAAGAACAACTTTTTGTTTACACAAGAGAAAGGAACTAAATATTTCCTGGTTCTCGCAAGAAATAACTCTAAATGGTTTTAGTTTGCATCTGGAGTTTTCAATAATTTCGTTCTCTGATTGGAAAAAACATTGTTATTTTATCAAGTCTCTTAGTATATTGTACAATGTAGTGAAGCATACGGAGAACGGCGTAATTTTTGTTCTGACCTGCGCCGGAATCGCAGAAAATTTTAAGATCTTTTACTTTCAAGTCAAGGTGATTAAAAATAAAATCCCAAAGCAAGGAATAAACCTAATCGCCTCCTTTATTGCCATAGATTTCTGCATAGGTATAAAGAAAAGATTTTGAGTCTGAAAGTTAATGTATGTTGAACATGTAAAATGATAGGTGCCTACGATAATAAACCTCGTTTAGCAATTTTCTTAATTTTGTATAAAGAAGCAACTTTCCTTATATGCAATTCTTTTTTTTTGCGTAAGAGTTTTTAGTTCACAGTTTAGTTTTGTAAGATAAAATAATTGTGATTATCGGCTGTAGCAGGTAGGGTTTTTATTGCGTTAATATTTACTGCAAGTATATCACAGTTTATTTGTTATTAGTTTGGTTGTTAATTTTAGTATTATGTTTAATAAATTAATTCCTCTGTAATTTTCTGGGTCCGTTTTGTTTTCCTGAGTTCTCAAGTTTTCAACCTGAATAGGGTAAAGCACCCAATAGTCAGCCTCGCACCAGTAGTCGGCCTTTACAGTCTTTATTGTAAATATTGTTGAATGTCCCTTTATTGGTCAATACACACACCCCCGAACCAATAGCACCACAGGTTGATGAGCTGTACTCGTTCATTTTCACTGCCGTCACTAGTTTGGACGAGGCGCTGTTGCAATCTTTTTCGTATAAAAAGAATAGAATAGTTACCACGAAAACGATGGAACGACAAGTTCCTGGAGGCAGATTCAAAAACAGAATGAGTCATGTCTATATAAAAAGAAGAAGAAAAAGAAGAAAATATGTGGAAATGCAAACAAATTTGGGTCACAGTGAACTAGCAGCCCCCACCCTTTGCCTATGCACTTTATTCTGCAACTCTGATCGTCCAATATCTCACGGTTTCACGCACCACCTTACTGCTTTAGTTCACATGAAGCTAACATGGCGTGTCGACGTGTATTTCGATTACTACTTTTCACATCGTTCTATTTATTAGTTTTGTTCCAAGGCTTGCAATAAATTCAGATCAATTATAATTTCAAGTTACGTAGTAGGTTTTTGTACATACTGTTTATGTTGTCTTTTAAATCAATGTAGTTTATTTTTTTTAAACCATTTTTTTTTGTTGCATAGGTGGCGGTAAGTAACAGCGAACCATTGAGGAATGGGTTACACTGGCTCACTGTAACTTATAATGGTTTCCTGTACAAATGTTATACTCAAAATGTATGCATATATTTTCATTTACCATAATTTGGTTTACGATTACGTTTATTTATTATTTTTAGATTCAAAATGCCACGCAACCGAGTTGGTATATATTTGGATAGAAGACTGTATTGCAGTTTCGTAACTGTATATAAATATTGCTAAAATATTAACAAACTTTTGTTTGTTTTATATACCCAGTATACTAAGCCAAGAGTCCGCTTACAAAAACCCAGACACTATCAAACAATAAACTTATGTTATACTATGTTGTAAACAAAAGAGTGTTCATTCATACATTGTTGTTAACAGTAAAGCATAGAAAAATTAGTGCATTTCGTTAAAGTTGCAGATCACTTGGATATTTATACACCCACGCGTTGTCTAAATTTGTAAAAAACAACTCCCTAACAAACCGCTGGTTTACAGAGAGACAAGTTTCATCTGCCAACCGACACATGTATTTCAAGGCCTATACTTTTGTGGTTGCTGTGTCGAAAAAGACATCGTTTTCGATAGCAGGTGCTATCATTTCATTGGGGTAAAGTACAACCTACACTATTTGTTGCCAAAATTATTTGCTTCTATATCGAGTACCGTGTACTGGTATATACATTTTGTTGCTGTTATATTTAACTTCGTTTATTTGCTATACATTTTGCTTTTCTGAACCCTATCTTGTGGCGCAAATTAAGAAACATTTTAACTTACATTTTTAACAGAACATTTTACGTTTATTTAAATATGCATTTATTGTACTGTATAATAATTGTAGTTTTCTTTTATAAATTGTATTTTTGTAAATTGTAAATTATTTGTCTCATATACAAAATTGTCCTGTTGTTTAATATTAAAACTTATGTGGTAATCAGCTGTAAAAGTCATTGGTCTTTACTGACGTTTCCTATTTTAGCATACTCCTGATTTCTTTTGTAGACAAGCGGTTAGTGTGATATAGATATCCAAAGTTGGTATCATAATATTTAATTTCGGATCAGCTGTGTATTTACTTTAATTTATTCACTTTTGGTAAAGAATTTGTCAAACGTATTTTAATGCTTTAAATATAGTTTTTTAAATCGCTTGCTTTTATTTGTTTATAATAATATACCTACCCGAAAGGAAGATACCAGCGAGTTCTAGATTGAACATATATATTTATCCTCACTTTCTGATAGCCTCGTATGTTATATAGAGATCATTGTATGTACAGAAACCAACAGACTGAATTGGTGACATCATATTTTTACTAAAAGGAAACAACTTGGAACCAACCTACATATCGTCTACCTAACGTCTGATTTTGAGTTATTGAAATAATCAATCTATAATACAAATTTAGTTTTTATTTTATTTATTTGAGTCAAAGATATTGCAATCATCATCACTTTCGTTCACAATCGATTACATGTAGATACAGGTATTCGATCATTTAGCAATATATTCTTCAAGAGGCTCTTTAAGAAGAGTATTCTTTATAACAGGGTCATGTATTTTCGATTATATATATATATATATATATATATATATATATATATATATATATATATAATATGCCTTTTTAAAATCTTTTTTAATTCTAGACTTCTTTAAAGTTGGATTTGACTACACAGAAAATTTTATCTTCACAAATCCTATTTTGATGATTTTGTATACCTACCTTAAACTTCAGTACCACACAATAAAATTCATGGTAAACAAAAAGTCCCTTCTTTTAAATTCACCAACATTTGCGATGCACTTATTAAGTAAAACACAGGGGTTCAGAAACAATGTTTTCCCGAAGGAATACCTAAATAAAGAATTATTCCTATCCAACCACCCTCGCTTTTTTTAATCACGCCAAATCAAAAACCTTATTTTATTATTGCTTTACGGCCTTTAAAATTACGGTAGCTTGAGTGTGAAATACATTGCACTACAATATGTTGGTTCAGTACCGTATTAGCATATATGCATTTATTTAAATTTTAGCGATACACTTTTATGAGCGATTCCTCAAAAGTTCCACAAATACACTATTAACTTTACTTAAATTTTAAGTTTTATTGCTCAATCCGTATTTTTTACGGGGTTTATTAGATCTTGATTAAAATAATTTAAGTATGCATCTCCTGATAGCAGAATCACGATATTGAATTTTGATGGTCAGTATTTTACATTATTATTCATATATTACGTTATATAGTTATATATTTGTAGCAAATAAATGTTTAAATTCATTATATTGTCAATTCGCTTTACTAATTTTTCTTATACCTCATGATGCATATATCCAAACTACAAGAAGAAAATAAAGAATCCATTATCATGATCATCATCCAGACTTCTGCGTCCAAAGTTGAACATAGGCCTCTCCTATTTTCTTCCAGTTCTATCGGTCTTGGGCTTCGTGCAGCCACAGGTTCCCAACCAATGTGCCGAACCAATGGTCTCTTAACAGTGTTTCTGGCTTTAGTCCAAAAGCATAATCCGGATATTTTTTTCACACATTGTTTTTTACGACGAGAAGTACTTGAGAAGAGGTAAGAGAAGTCGTTTATACTTCAACTAAATGACGTTTTGCAAACTGTTGTAAAAATGATTAACTTAATCGGAAATAGGCCTTTAAAAGCGAAATTATTTAACAATTTGTGTTCTGTTATGGATTCTGAGCATACATAGCTATTGTTGCATATAGAAGTAAGATGGTTATCTCGCGGACGTGTCCTTCAAAGATTCTATGAACTTAAAGAGGAGCTATTAGTATTTTTTACTTGTAAATGAATGTATGAATATGCCAATTGTCTTAGTAATGACACCACTGGTGCACTGAAATTGCGGTTTTGGCAGATATTTTTGGTAAATTGTATGTTTTAAATAAGGGCATGTAGGGAAAGCAAGAAAACATCCTCACCTATACTATACCATCCTCACCAAAGGCTTTTACTGTGGATAAAGAGAGTTGAAATTCAAGCCACGTAGGACATTTTTCAGTTAACAAACAATTGTAATGTAAAACCAAATCTGTTAGACCTTTTTTTGCAAAGTCTTAGTAAGCTAATTGACAAAGCAAAAAGTATTTTCTTTCCCTCAATACGTCATCAATGGACTGGGTGCGAAATCCATACATCGAGTCGACTTATGACACGGCCTTGTTTACTACTGATGAAGAGGGTCCATTGATAGATATAAAAAACGACTGTAGACTTAAACTTAAGTACAGAAAACAAGTTGAAGACTCAGTAAAAACTGAAAAAAATGAGAGTCAATGTAGATGTTGCTTCATTTTGGATTCCTCACATCAATGAATCCACTGGCCACAAAGAAAGCTACGAATGCAATAATACCGTTTTCAACTTCCTATATCTGTGAATCTGATTTCTCGTCGATGAACGCCATCAAAAATAAACGTTCACAGCTAAAATCTTTAGAGGACGTTCTAGAAAGGACTTAAAAATGAATGAAATCCGTCTATTTTTAATTAGACGGACATAATGTTTTATACTCCATTATTTTTTATTATTATCTCGTCTCTTTTAACACAAAATATATGTTTGTAAGTGCATTAAAATTTGAAATTCTTAATATTCCCAGTTAGATTTCATAATGAGTATAGCATTAACTCTGTATAAAAAAAATTATATTTTTAAAGAAAGTAACATAGTAAAAACATTACATAAAAATACATTAATATTATTATTACCCAAGTGTGCCGTGGCTGAACGAGTTTTTGAGTTAGTGTGCCTCAAGCTAAAAAGGTTGGGAACCGCTGGTGTAGGTGAACTAACTCTGCTTCTTTTGTCAGCTCGAGGTCTCCAAAATTGAATTTTTTGGGTCCACTGCCCGTTATTCATTCCGGCCACAAAATGAATGACAGGGCTTTGAGGATTTCTTCTTTTTCAACTATGTCTATGAGAGTAAGTCCAAGTAGCAAGCGTTCCGTTCATCTTTAGGCTACTATGAGCTTGGTTGCTGTGACCTGGGTTGAGGATAATGGTTCGGTGCCGTAAGTCATGACTTCTTGTTCTTCAAGTGCCATCTCCGCGGCGGAGGTCGACAATCATCATTACTATTCTGACTTTTGAGACGGCTGCTCTGAAAAGTTCATTTGATGTATAACCGTACCACTCTCTCAGGTTGAACAGCCATGACATATTCTACGCCTCCCTATGCTTCTCTTTTCTTGGATCTTTCCCTGCATAATGTTGGAGCAATGTGTATTTCTCTCCACGTGTAATATGTCCGAGATATTCCAATTTTCTTGTTTTAATTGTATTTAAAATTTCTATTTATTTATTTATCCTTCTCAGAACCTCTTTGTTTGTGACGTGTTCTGTCCACGATATTTTTAAAATTCTATACACCCACAGCTCGAATGATTCCGGTTTTTTCATTGATGTCGCATTTAAGGTCCGAGATTCCATTCCATAAAACAAAGTCGAAAAAACGTAGTACTTTGCCAACCTAACTTTTAGTTCCAATTTTAAATCCCTTATACATAGCAAGCTTCCCATTTTGTTGAAATTTTCTCTCTCCTTTTCTATTCTGATTTTGATCTCCTTAATGTAATCATTTGTGGAGTTAATCATTGTTTCCAGATATGCATATTTGTCCACTTATTCGACGTTGGTTCCGTTTATTAGAAGATTCCCGTTATTTCTTTGAGTTTTCCATATTCTCATAAATTTCGTCTTCTTAAAGTTCATTGTTAGACCGTACTCTTTTACACACTCCGCTATTCTGGTCATCAGTCTCTGAAGATCTTCAATATGTTCGGCTAAAATCACAGTGTCGTAATAACTGAAAGCACACATTGGCCGAACGTCTTTTCATTCAAATAATTTGGCATGTTGCTCTTAAAGATATCTGATAGAACTTCATATGCGGCCCACGCTAAAGTGGTTCTTAAAAAACTTATACAGAACTAAAACACTTCACATTTGTATGAAGGTATAAAACATTTAATTTAAAACTTTTTTAAAAAGTTTCGTCAAAATTTACACAGGTGCATAACGTGACGTTTTCGATCTCGATCATATCATCCTAAGTGCCTTCTTTTGTAATTGAAGCTAACACTAAAAAAGTAGCTGTGACATCAATATATGTTTTTACATGTTTCAAAATTTAAATTCCAATGTGACTCTAGGTCAGACATTGGATAAAGATTTAATACTTAAAAAAGTATTAAATTTTTAGTATTTAAATAGTTAAGACGTTTTAAATAGTGTTTTATTTGCAATTTTTAAAGGATGCAATCTGTTTAGCCATAAGTTTACTGACGATAATATGTGTCCTTATATTTTTTGAGTATTTAATAAATACATTTTTTGAAGTTTACTCTTTTATTTGAGGATATAATTTCTTTGCAGCATATCGACGAACATGTCAATTTTAGATAT